>NC_044979.1:67811352-68519789 GCF_008728515.1 Papio anubis | reverse complement strand
CTCGCGCTGGGAGTTGGAGACTGGAGCTGTTCCTATTCGGCCATCTTGCTCTGCCACTGGCCTTTTCCTTTTTTCGTACACTCTGTTTTGTTAAAGCAATGTGAAAATAGAAAATATTTAACACATAATCCTTTTAGCTTGAATTTTACTTTTTTTCTATGGATATATGATACTTGTACATGTTTATGGGGGTACATATGATATTGTGTTACATGTGTATAATGTATAATGATCAAGTCAGGGTACTTAGGATAACAGTCATCTTCAGCATTTATCATTTCTATGTGTTGGGAACATTTAAAATCTCTTCTAGCTATTTTGAAATGTGTCATATGTTGTAATTATAGTTACCCTGTTGTACTATTGAACATTAGAACTTATTCCTTCTATTTAACTGTATGTCTGCATCCATTTTCCTACATTTTTTCATTCCCCCATCACCACACCCCTTCTATCTGCAGGTAAATGTCACTCTACACTTTACCTCCATGAGAACAAACATTTTTAGTTCTCACATATAAGAACAAGCAATATTTGTCTTCTGTGCCTGGAATGTTTTACTAAACACAATGACCTCCAGTTCTATTCCTATTACTGCAAATCACTGGATTTCATTCTTTTTATGGCCAAATAATATTCCATTGTAAATATATGCCACATTTTCTTTATTCATTCATCTGATGATAGACACTTAAGTAGATTCCATATCTTTGCTGTTATGAATAGTGCTGCAAGAAACATGGGAGTGCCTGTAGCTCTTTGATGCACTGACTTCACTTCCTTTGGATAAACAGCCAGTAGTGGGATTGTTGGATCATATGGTAGTTTCATTTGTAGTTTTTTGAGAAATCTCTGTACTGTTTTCCATAATAGTTGTGTTTACATTCTCATCAACAGTGCATAAGAGTTCCTTTTTCTCTGTATTCTTGCTGGCATCTGTTTTTTTTTTTTTTTAATTTTTCTGATAATAGCCATTCTAACTGCAGTGAAATGCTATCTTATTGTGGTTTTGATTTGCATTTCCCTGATGATTAGTGACGCTGATCATTTTTTCATGTACTTTTTAGCCATTTGTATGTCTTCTTTTAAGCAATTCTTATTGAAACCCTTTGCCCGCTTTTTAATGGGATTATTTACTTTTTTTGCTGTTGCGTTGTTTCAGTTCCTTGTATATTCTGGATATAGTCCCTTGTTGGATGAATATAATCTTACTAAAAGTATAAAATGTTGTGATTGCAACTATATGAAGCTATAAATCCATGTAGACAAAATGAAAACCATTGTGTTTTAATTCAGAAGTAATCAGTTAAAAATCATTTGACAATTAATACTTGAGAATGTAGGGAAATTATAAAGCAGATACACATGATACAAAAACAGACAAAAATATCAACATTACAGTGGAATATGGGTCTTTGTTCTGAGTGGCACCAATCAAATTTTGGAAATGGATTCTGATGCTTTGCTTCTCTAAATTTTGATTCTAGCAGAAAAAAAAAAATGAAGCAAAGTTCTTATCAGCTATTATTTGGTAATTATTTTATGGTTACAAGAAATGTAATGATTACCAGGAAATACTCTGCAACTACAAATGAAGGCAAATGGAATACTCATTGCAGGGAAATGACAATCCAGTGTTTAGAGATAGAAATGAGGAAGTGTTTGAATTCCAAAGCTGATCTAGTCCCGAGGCGTAATACACATTGAGGTCTGGTGGCAAAATCTGCCATAAAATTTGCTGCCACTCTCTCGCACGGTTTGTTCCACAAACCATATTGAGGCTTCTTTATTCTAGACTTTCCATTGTAAACATAATTGCCCAATAATATAATAATCTTTACCTTCCTACAGGAAGAACAAGTTATTTGGCTTCCTGCCCACATTCTCATTAAATGCTGAAAATTTGTCAGAGTACTCTCTGGTACAATGATTTCTATTGCTATATTCAGAGTGCCTGAAATGAAAACAAACCTTTTCTTTTAAAAAAAGACACTCAAAGGATAAAAATTAAGTTTAAAGTGGAGTTAAAATTGATACGTCTCGCAGATATTTTTGTTATTTCAAATGTACAAAATATAAAAGCTGAAGAAACATCAATAAAATTAAAGAAACTATGAAATTGATTTGATTGTATACAATTCCAAGTGGTAGTTTTAAATAAGCCTTCCTATTTCAAATAAATTGCCTTGAGCAGAGCTCTTTATGAAATAATGTGCCATTTACTAAAAGCTTGTCTTGGTGTTCTGCTCAGTTAGTGAATACCTTCCATTAAGGTTGGACCAATTACAGAGTACAAATGCTGTTTCAATTTTTTTTTTATTTCCTGCAGACACAAAGGTGAAATGTCTGAGAAACTCTTTCTTAGGTGGATTGAGTTTTCATTTTGTTCCAAATGAGACTGTATAATTTCTTGGGAGCTCCTAGTTCTTAGAGAAGGGTTCTGAAGCTCATAACGCATTCATCCCTTTTCAGGCTAGAGTTGAACAAGAGATGGATTAGTTATAGGGATTTTTTACATGATATAGCAACTCTTGAACTAGTGGCATGTTGTTAGTAACAAAGAAATTTCCCAGTCCAAATTGTTAGTTTTGCTTCAATTTGCAAAATTAATTTATAAGTGTAGTAGGTGGCTAATGTCTACCTCTTTGCTTATTACACAGATGACACATTAATTTTTATTGATAGATTTCAGTATTGTTTTATACTAATTGCATTAGATGCTGTTGCTTTTGACGTCTCTTTGGCTACAGTCTTTCTGACCATAATATTTTATAGTATTCTCAGCATATTTTTATGGTGATTTCATGCATCCAGTGAATACCAGATTTCTATTTCCTATTTCAATACCAACTTCACCATCTTGAAATGATCAATTTTTATAAATTACATCTGAGGGGAGACAAATAAAATAATGAATAAAAGAGTCAATACGTTTAACATTCTTTAGTAGAGGTTAACACCTCTACTGAGATGTAATAATCCTCAAGAGGTTAACATACAAATATAACTAGCACAGCAAGAGTAGAGCTACATTAAGTGAACAATGTTTACAACAATTAAAAATACAGACAAATGTTTATTAGGTCACCTCTAGTTCTGCATAGTATGTAGGAAACTTAAAATAGTATCTTCTTCCCTTGCAACAAGAAAACTCCAGATAATCGGTGGAATCATAACTTTTTTTGAGCCCATCAGAGAGCTGAGGCTAGTAAACTTGGATCATGTTTAAAGATTCCCAAGATGGACAAACCCCTCTAAGGAGAGACAAGACATGCCATATGTCTGACCTTTGATAAAGCATGGGAGGTGGTGTTGGCTGCCTTCCTAGACACTAAGAAGATACTGACCAAGGTTTTAATGGATTTTGACAGGCCAATTGGTGCCAATTTATCAATCTGATGTTCTAGAGCCCCAAAAGAAGGGTAGTTCAAACTCACTTGAAAGCATTTCTTTATGTATGAGTACCACATACTCATTTAGTGCAATGCATGCAATGCATGACACTAGTAAAAGCTTACTAATTTGGGTTTTGCTGCAATTGGATTGATGGGTGACAAGAGAAGGGAATCTGTTTAAATGAATTAGGCACACATTTTACCTATCATTAACATTATTGTCTATTATAATATGTGAATGATAATGTTTTTTGATTTTGGCATTGGCTGTTAATATATATTATGCCAACTTCATGTAGCAGAATTAGGGTACCTGCCTTGCCAAAGAAAGAATATTGGCTTCTGTTTAAACTATTTTTATTCAAATTTACCTGGAATAGAATTTGAAGTTCCATAAATACCTGTAAATATGTACATACTAGGTTCCCTGATTTCATACTTTGTAATAAATTTTTTCAGTTCACAAGGAAAAAAGTCATACAGTAAGTGAAATGATTGTTTACTATTTTAATTGCAACATGCAAGTTGTGATTTGGCTCCATAACCAGCTAATTATCCATTGAATTAATTCTGGAACTCCTTAGTGAATTTCAAAGAACTGCTGTATCATTTTTCAAATATGTCACTTCTTTAGTGGTGAGTGAAATCATTTTACATAGAATTTAACACTAAGGCCTTTCTTTCAGGAAGGCTAAAATGAGCCCCTTTCCCCTTCCCTGGTTTTATTACATGTATATGATACAAAGGAGAGGTATATATACAGAAATAGATCCTCGAAAAGGAAAATCTCCCTTTCTCTCTGGTTCTCTCTCTCTCTCTCTCTCTCTTTCTCCTCTCACACACGAAGACACACACACACACACACACATGCTCACACACTGTTGTATCAGCATGTGTTTCTTTGAACTAAAGCTTCCTTAACACAGATTTCAAATAATAGTATATTTCTGCCATCCATATTCAATATTTAGAGATGGTGAGACATAGCAAAATCCGATGACAGTAAGTTTAGTTCTTCACACTCATTGCATCTGGGAGACAGGTTTGAATTAATTTTGACTGGTATGAAATAAATCTTCAGAATAAAATGGAATTGACTGCCTGTGTTTTCACAAAAGTCTTTTTAGGATGAAATTTGACATTTTTCCCTCTCCTGAGGGTGGCAGTTTACTTACTGCTGGTTATTATTGCTGTTTAATGAAACTTAGAGTTTTCAAACAGAGAAACTAATTACTATATTATTTCGAGAGATTTTCATTTTCCCCTCCATTTTCCTCCCTCTCTCCACCCTCCATCCCTTATATGCAATGTGGGAGAATAGAGTTACTTTCATTTGCATTGAATAGCAGGCTGTGGCCATAAGTTATTTCATAAAGTACAAAGTAATTGAAAAGAGTGTTAAGTTTTCCATTTTTCAGGAACCTGGGACCCCTTTCTAACCTAAAAAACTAGGGTCAAGCTCAGAGAAATACATGAATGACATAGGAGTCTTCCCCTCTAGGTTCTCAGATGACTCTTTAAGTAGCAGAAACTAAATACACCCTGTGTTTCTTTGAGCTGACAATTTAAATTCTAAATTCTGGCTACTCATCTTTGAAGAAACAGGAGGCACCCAGCGAGAGCCCTGCATGTAATTGGACCTAAGTCAGTTTCTGCTGTAATTATGTCCCTGAAGTCAGAAGGTTTAAACCGGAGCAGGGCCATGTTTTTGGCTTCTTTGCTGGATGCTTTTATTTTTGGAATAAAAAATGTTGTCAAATTTCTGGTGTGTGTATATATGTGTGTATATATATACACACACACACACATACACACACATACATATATAATGTTATATATGCTATATATAACAAACATATTTAAAATATAAACATATTTAATATTTAGAACTTGGCTGTTAAACTGTAATAATTGGTAAATTGGAATCAGAGGTAAGAGATGTGATGATAAACATAGAAAAATATAAATTAAACCAATAAAAACAATTCCTATGATTGGAAATAAGCTATTATTGGAAAAAGATGACCACAGGACTTAATTAGTATCTACATAATATAGACTAGAAAACCATGTTGAAAATACATACTTGGAACAGTAGGTTGAAGACTTTTGATGTGAGCTGGAGAGTACTCAAGCCTAGCAATTAATTTTGTTAATATTAGATTACACTGTTAAACATGGGGAGCCAATCCCCACCAGCAGGGATGCCACACGCCTGCTTCAATTTATTCTTACAGTCTTAGAGAAGAATTTTGATGAAGCTCCAGAAAAAACCTTTTCTCCATATCATTTGGAAAATTCCACAAATGGGAATAAATCATATAATAAAGTAAGGGAACGTGTGTCGAGCTGGAGAGATGAAGGGAGGGAGGCAAGACAGGTAATGAGTGGCATTGAGTTTAAGGGAGAGAGGAAGAGAGAGAAAGAGAGAGAATGAAGGTGGTATATTGTCTTAAAATGCTAGCAAGATGGATTGGCATGTTTTCCTGTTAGTTTTTGTTCTAGTCATTGCCCTCACTTTAACACCCACTGAGTACTCATTAAGACATGTTTTCCTCTCTGTGGAATTCGGATATGGTTCTTTAATTTTAGTTAAAGAAAATCTAAGGATCTAATCTCTTCTAAATAACAGGGACTGAGAGTATTTCAACTCCAATATACATTATGTCACAGTCTATCTCAGTATGCAATATATCAGTGCAATACCCTGAAGGGAAATAGATCTATATCTATCTATCTATATCTATCCATCTATCGATCTATATCTATCTATATCTATCCATCTATCTATCTATCAATCATCTATCTATCTATATATCTATAAACCGGGGGCAGGGCCATGTTTTTGGCTTCATAACCAGCTAATTATCTGTTGAATTAATTCTGGAACTCCTTAGTATGCATATGTGTGTGTGTGTGTGTGTGTTTTCTTTTTTTAAATGAACTTTTAAGTTCCAGGGTACATATGCAGGATGTGCATGTTTATTACATAGGTAAACATGTGCCACAGTTATTTACTACACAGACCATCCCATCACCCAGGTATTAAGCCCCACATCCATTAGCTGTTCTTCCCTGTACCATCCCTCCCCCTACTTCCTCCAACAGACCCCAGTGTGTGTTGTTCTGCCCCATCTGTTCATGTGTTCTCATCGTTCAGCTCCCACTAGAGTCTTATTTTTATCTTAAAAATATATATATTATCCAAGGGGCCAGGCATGGTGGCTCATACCTGTAATCCCAGCAACTTGGGAGGCCGAGGTGGGCACATCACTTGAGCTCAGCCTGGGCAACATGTCAAAACCCTATCTCTACAAAAAGAAAAAAGAACAGAAAACTTTTCCAAGGGCATTCTGGTTACCTTAAAAATACTGAATCTCTTCTATATCCTGTTTCTCCTCAAAAAGAAATATAAGAGAAATCATTGTTGTCATATTCTAAATTAAGCAATGGATATCAATAACCACTTAGCCTGTTTTGACTTATTGCCTATTTATGTTTTCAGCCATGCAATCTAAGCCATATTAAGTCTAAGTCACGTAAAGTCTTTCCATTTCAAACTTAAAATTTATGAGACACTACTCTTGATGTTTCATATTTTTACATGACTAACTTTACATGAATAAGGAAAATGTCTTTTTCAATAACTTGAATTTTATATAGGACTTTGCACTTAATGTGTTTATATTGAACTTTGAGGTAAACAAGAAGGATTAAAGTTTTCTGGAAGGAAGAATTTATCAGACACTGAGTCGTAAACACTTTGGACTGATAACTCTAAAGGTCCAACATAAGAGATGAAAAAAGGCTTGTGAGCCAAAATTTTTCTTGGAATTTAACCATTTATTAAAGATATAACTATTTACCAAAATATAAAAACATATTAGTGCGGCAAATGTGTGTATTTAGGTTTTTAAACTAGGCTATATTATACATCAAAACTCAGACCCAAGGTAATTCTTTTACTTCCTTATTTTCCAGATTTACTCATCAAAAAAAAAATGGTTTTAATAAAAGTTTTGTCATTTGTATAGAGGTACAGGTTGGTGAAACAGTATTTGGAAGCTTTTCAAATTTAATAAATGTGAAAAAGAGAGGGAAGTTGTGATATAAATCTCAACAGAATGGTTTTGAAGAGGCTGAAAAAATAAATACAATACAGGTGAAATTAGTTGTTCTGAAATCTCCTAACAAATGAACAGTACTTGAGGCTTTGACCTTTGAACTGACCCTGTAGCCAAACCATAAGCCATTTTCATATTGTGCCCTCACTCAATCAGTACTATCTCATAAAAACAAGCATATTATCCTTTTGTAGGTACCTTGGATGTAGGGCTGGCATAAATCAAATTTCCTCTGGTTTCTGATCCTATTTTCAAATCAAATTCTTAGGTGGTAAATATAAAATGACCTCTTTGTCCATTTGAGCTGGACTGGAGAGAAAAGATTAGGAGAGAAGTGAGGTGCTAAACTTGACATTAGAGCCTGCACAGATTCTAAGCTATACTATCCAGGTAGCATGGCATCGGAGGAGAGCAGTGTTGCAACTAAAACCTCACATACCAAAAGATATTTACTTTTGTTTTATAAAATTTGCAGTTGGAATAATTATGGTTCAGGATATGTGATAATTTCCTACCTCTCATTGGCTGAAAGGTTACTTAGGCCATGATAAGCCTTCTACATTTCAGAGGAGGAAAAAACTCTAAACACTGTAAATATCTGATGGTCATTCTGCAAGAGGTGTATTATACAAAGCAATGCATAACATGTTTACATCTATGGTAATACACAAGGTTCCTTTTAATGTATTTGAGATTTTTCAAGAGTGCCAGGCCATCCCATTTACGACAGCCAACATCAGCATTGTCCTTACCTGAATGGATCATTCAAGTCTGCAGAAGTTTTGTGGGTTTTTGTTTGTTTGTTTGTTTATAATCGTCTCTTCATACATACCTGTAGTGGATACTGTGGGTTTAACCCAACTCTCCTTTCAAGGAAAGATTTGGTGTCCCAGTTGCTGGGAGTGCTGACAGTAGACAGCTTTCAGATGTCAGCACTTCAGGGAATTGTCTCAGCTTCAGAAAGCCACCTTCTGCAAAGTTATGTCCTTCCTGGGATGGCTCATGTGCAATCAGGACAACTCTGGATGGCCATTCTAACTCCAGAACTGCCCAGGCTGACACTGATATTGGGACTGCAGGTAGCTTCACTTCTTACTCTGCTCAATCCTGCTTTCTTCCCTTCCCTTCCACAAGTGTTAGTGGATGCTCAACTGTGTGCTCAACTGTCTTCAAATATGTTTGCTCAAAAAAACTCAATCTAGAAATGGATAATTTCCTGGACACTTACACTCTCCCAAGACTAAACCAGGAAGAAGTTGAATCCCTGAATAGACCAATAGCAGGCTCTGAAATTGAGGCAATGATTAATAGCCTACCAACCAAAAGAAGTCCAGGACCAGAGGGATTCACAGCCGAATTCTACCAGAGGTACAAGGAGGAATTGGTACCATTCCTTCTGAAACTATTCCAATCAATAGAAAAAGAGGGAATCCTCCCTAACTCATTTTACAGCACCAACATCATCCTGATACCAAAGCCTGACAGAGATACAACAAAAAAAGAGAATTTTAGACCAATATCCCTGACGAACATCGATGCAAAAATCCTCAATAAAATACTGGCAAACCAAATCCAGCAGCACATCAAAAAACTTATCCACCCTGATCAAGTGGGCTTCATCCCTGGGATGCAAGGTTGGTTCAACATATGCAAATCAATAAATGTAATCCAGCATATAAACAGAACCAAAGACAAAAACCACATGATTTTCTCAATAGATGCAGAAAAGGCCTTTGACAAAATTCAACAGTCCTTCATGCTAAAAACTCTCAATAAATTCGGTATTGATGGAATGTTTCTCAAAATAATAAGAGCTATTTATGACAAACCCACAGCCAATATCATACTGAATGGGCAAAAAGTGGAAGCATTCCCTTTGAAAACTGGCACAAGACAGGGATGCGCTCTCTCACTACTCCTATTCAACATAGTGTTGGAAGTTCTGGCTAGGACAATTAGGCAAGAGAAAGAAATCAAGGGTATTCAGTTAGGAAAAGAAGAATTAAAATTGTCCCTGTTTGCAGATGACATGATTGTATATTTAGAAAACCCTGTCATCTCAGCCCAAAATCTCCTTAAGCTGATAAGCAACTTCAACAAAGTCTCAGGATACAAAATGTGCAAAAATCACAAGCATTCTTATACACCAGTAAGAGACAAACAGAGAGCCAAATCAGGAATGAACTCCCATTCACAACTGCTTCAAAGAGAATAAAATACCTAGGAATCCAAGTTATAAGGGATGTAAAGGACCTCTTCAGGGAGAACTACAAACCACTGCTCAGTGAAATAAAAGAAGACACAAACAAATGAAAGAACATACCATGCTCATGGAGAGGAAGAATCAATATCGTGAAAATGGCCATACTGCCCAAGGTAATTGATAGATTCAATGCCATCCCCATTAAGCTACCAAAGACTTTCTTCACAGAATTGGAAAAAATTGCTTTAAAGTTCATATGGAACCAAAAAAGACCCTGCATTGCCAAGACAATCTTAAGCCAAAAGAACAAAGCTGGAGTCATCACGCTACCTGACTTCAAACTATATTACAAGGCTACAGTAACCAAAACAGCATGGTACTGATACCAAAACAGAGATGTAGACCAATGGAACAGAACAGAGCCCTCAGAAATAATACCACACATCTACGGCCATCTGATCTTTGACAAACCTGACAAGAACAAGAAATGGGGAAAGATTCCCTATTTAATAAATGATGCTGGGAAAATTGGCTAGCCATAAGCAGAAAGCTGAAACTGGATCCTTTCCTTACTCCTTATACGAAAATTAATTCAAGATGGATTAGAGACTTAAATGTTAGACCTAATACCATAAAAACTCTAGAAGAAAACCTAGGTAATACCATTCAGGACATAGGCATGTGCAAGGACTTCATGTCTAAAACACCAAAAGCAATGGCAACAGAAGCCAAAATTGACAAGTGGGATCTAATTAAACTAAAGAGCTTCTGCACAGCAAAAGAAACTACCATCAGAGTGAACAGGCAACCTACAGAATGGGAGAAAATGTTTGCAATATACTCATCTGACAAACGGCTAATATCCAGAACCTATAAAGAACTCAATCAAATTTACAAGAAAAAAACAACACCATCAAAAAGTGGGCAAAGGATATGAACAGACACTTCTCAAAAGAAGACATTCATACAGCGAACAGACACATGAAAACATGCTCATCATCACTGGCCATCAGAGAAATGCAAATCAAAACCACAAT
Organism: Papio anubis; assembly: GCF_008728515.1. Lineage (NCBI taxonomy): Eukaryota > Metazoa > Chordata > Mammalia > Primates > Cercopithecidae > Papio > Papio anubis. The sequence continues at coordinate 68,509,030 of NC_044979.1, read as the reverse complement.
GAGATACTACCTCACACCAGTTAGAATGGCAATCACTAAAAAATCAGGAAACAACAGGTGCTGGAGAGGATGTGGAGAAATAGGAACACTTTTACACAGTTGGTGGGACTGTAAACTAGTTCAACCATTGTGGAAAACAGTATGGCGACTCCTCAAGGATATAGAACTAGAAATACCATTTGACCCAGCCATCCCATTACTGGGTATATACCCAAAGGATTATAAGTCATGCTGCTATAAAGACACATGCACACGTATGTTTATTGTAGCACTATTCACAATAGCAAAGGCTTGAAATCAACCCAAATGTCCATCAGTGACAGACTGGATTAAGAAAATGTGGCACATATACACCATGGAATACTGCAGCCATAAAAAAGGATGAGTTCATGTCTTTGGATGGACATGGATGCAGCCGGAAACCATCATTCTCAGCAAACTATCACAAGAACAGAAAACCAAATACCGCATGTTCTCACTCATAGGTGGGAATTGAACAATGAGATCACTTGGACACAGGAAGGGGAGCATCACACACTGGATCCTATTGTAGGGAGGGAGGACGGTGGAGGGATAGCATTAGGAGATATACCTGATGTAAAGGAGGAGTTAATGGGTGCAGCACAGCAACATGGCACATGTATACATATGTAACAAACCTGCACGTTTTGTACATGTATCCTAGAACTTTAACAACACTAAAGAAAAAAAAAAACAACCTATGACAGCATATTGCTACAGTTTTTATTTACTTCAAGGCCCTTGGGCAAAGATAAACTTCAACAAGAAAATAGTTACAACTTCTGGATGGGATATCAACCTGAGCATATGTGTCTAAGTACCTCTGCCCAGTGCCTTAAGATGATTCAAATAATGTCCAGTAAGATATAAAACTAAGAGAAAACATGCATCATAGTTAGATTCTAGAGGTAAGTGATGAGTACATATTATTAGCTTAACATAGAATAATAGAAATGTCATCATGATCCAGAAATGCAGGGCAGATTCGGTATTACAAAATGAAACACTACTAATATCCAGAGTAACATATTCAAAGAGAAATATGATATGATATTACAGATGTAGAAAAGCATTAAACATAATTCTACATTGATTTTTAATTTAAATAATCATAAATGAGAAACAGAAACAATGTTTCTTAATTTGATAAAATATATTTACTAGAATCCTAAAGCAAATATCTGACATAATTGTAGAGCTTTGGATTTATTCTCATTAAAGTTAGAAGCAAGTCAATTGTATTAGTTTTCTATTGCTGCATAACAAATTATCACAAACTTAATAGCTTAAAACAGTATATATTTGTTAGCTCACATTTCTATGGCCAAATACATTGGATTGAAGATTTACATCTAAAAAAACTCATTCTTCTTATCCATCAGAAATAACCAAGTTACACTTTAGTAGATGGAAAATATACAATAATTTAAAAATATTAACTAGGAAATAACTAGAACAAAATGTCATTTATGAACAAGTAAATCTGTATGATTTGGAACGTATTATTTTTAATGAGGAGAACATTCAATATTGAAAAGATAGCTACAAAGTATTTACATATTTATGAAAGAAAAATGAAATCTTCAGTTATTCATGGAATGTGAATCAATAATTTTAAAATTTATACAGAGAATTTAAGTTCAAACATCATGAAAGAATGGACCCAAACCAACATAATTCTCTTCTCTTTTGGGAAGAACATAGTATAAACCATATCTTTAAAAAATTAAATGCATTGCTGAGCTAGAAAGAAAAAAATGAAACATTTCAGGTTCCAGTAATAAAGCTTCAGTACAACCAGATGCTACTGCAACCCAATGGGATGTTCATCCTGGCTGTAACCATTAATGCCTGTAGAAAAGGTCAACATACAACTATAATAATTTTCTACATATATTACAGACAATTAAAATTTTAATTTCAGTATAAACTTACTTTAAATAGCAAAAGAAACCTAAGAGAATATTTTTAACAATGTATATACAAAGTTTTTATGGGAAAAATTAAACAACTTTTTGAAGGTCATCAAAATGAACTAAAGATGAACGAATATCCTATGGTGAGGAATACTGATATCATAAATATCTTTTTACAAATTCATGTCATTACAAAACTCAAACTGATGCAATGCTAATAAGCAGAATTATAAGGATTAAGTAGCCAAAACAATTTTTAGACAAAAAAATCTTAAGAGCACAGAAAAATTTGCTGAACAGAACTTCAAGGCTTGCTGTAGTTTATGCTAAATAAAATAACATGGTATTGGCACAAAAATAGAGAACGCAATGGAACAGAAAAGAATATCTAGAATTATATAGACAAACCTCAGGATGAAAAAATATATACATTGTTCAATGAAGGATATTTGGTCATTTGGATATACATGTGAAAGATGATAGAACACATTCATCATCATATAATATATGTATAGTAACCAACCAAAAAAAGAAAACACGGCTAAACATTTAGAATGATAATAGCTAACATAGCATGCTGAATGTTGTACTAACTCTTTCATTTTGTTAACAGGTGTAAAACTCAGAACAATTCTGTGAGGAAAGTATTATTATTAATAGTGTCATTTCTATCTTTTGTCATTACAGACAAAGGCACTGAGACACCGAGTTGACTAACTACCTGATTCTTCAAAAGCAATGAGGTAATTTTGAAAGAAACAGACTGGTTTCAGAACCTGTGTGCTTAATCACTGTATACACAGAACTATCCCACTAGTGTATCTTCCCAGTAAACCTAGCAAAATACATTTGTGACATCATAATAGGAAATGGTTCCTTAGGAAAGGCATTAATACTTGAAACAGTGAGGGAAAATATAGATACATTTCAACAATTTAAGCAACTATGTAACAAAAGACTACAAAGTTCAAGTGAATGAGAAATCTCAGACTTTTACGTATGACCATTTTATCAAGTAAAATGGCAAGTTTATGAAGAATTCCCACAATGAAAAAAGGTAAATCTTCCAAAGGAAAAATAAGTAGATAATTTCAAAGGGAGGAAATAAGAGTCCTTGATAGATGTGTAAGTATTACAGCACCACACAGGGAATTACAAATCAACCGTTAATGAGATACTCTTTTATACTCATAAAATTATCTAAAAAATGTATAAACTAATAAAACTAAGTATATAGCCAAGGAGATGGGGCAATAGATCATTGCATGTTATAGCTAGTTGAAAACAAGACATTGGAGTCTACTCTGGAGAGCAATTCTACATTAGCTAGTAATGCTTAAATATGCATACGTGATTAATAATTCTGTTCCTTGGAATAGACCTGTACTCTCTAAATACGGTAGACAGTAGCCACATGTAGCTATTTAAATTATTTATTTAAAATTAATAGAATTGAAAATGTAGTTCTTCAATCTCACTAGCCATATTTCAAGTGCTCAGAAACCACCTGTTCCTAATAGAGACCATATTGAGCAGCACAGATCATAGAACAGTCCCATTATCACAGAAAATTCCTATTAGACTGGTATGGACCCTGAAGAAACTCTAATACATGTGTTTCAGAAAATTCATAAAATGTTGCATATTGTAGCTCCAAGAAAGGAAAGAAAGGAAATTATCTAAATGTGTATCATATATAATTGATAAATTAAAATGTATTTATCATAGAGTATAATATATGTTAAAATGAATTAATTAGATCTATATATGAACATAAATCTTGAAAAGTATTTTTGAAAACATAGAGTGATTTGCACACTGTGATACTATTTAGCGGAATTTTAGAAGTAATATTCGTTTTCATTGTTTTATACCTGTGGTTAAAGTGTGAGGTGAATACACAGTAAATTTATGGCAATGAAATCTCTTGGAATAAGAGGACAAAGGGAGGGTGGAGTGAGGACAGGTTTGTGGTTCTTTGATTTTATTAAAAATGCTTTAATCTTACAAAAATTATGGCATAATGAGGATTTATTTTTTAAATTTTTGATGGCGGGATCATGAGTATAAAATTAATTATTCTTTGTATTTGTACAAACTTTTTAAATAATAAACATAAAATTGATTTTATAATTACAAAGAACCACAATATAAATAGGATTTCTGCTTCCTCTTAGGCTGGAGAAATTTTCAAATGAGAATTTTTCCTACCCTAATAATGAGACTAAGCCAACTAAAAAAACCTTGTTTTTTCTTCTAAGGTCATCAGAGAGCAGAGTTTGCAAAGAAAACGAATGAACTAAATACTAAAAATGACTATCTCTACTCTCTAAAAGAATAGACACAGGATGGCTTTCATGCTTGACTGGTTAGCTGACAGAGAATTAAGTTGCAATAGATAACAAGAAAAGTGTAGATGATATAATTGTCTGTGTAGACTATCCTAAATAATTTACCAAAAAAATCATAATTACTAGGTGAATTTAGCAGTCTTAAAATACCAAATAAATATAAAAATCTATTGTTTTTCTATATAGTAACAGTGAATAATTGGAAAATGTAATAAAACTACAATGTTATTTAAAATAGTTTCTAAAACCATAATATAATTAGACATTTAGCAAATGTCTACTTGTCTGCCAAATGGCTGTCTTCTTTTATACTGCAAAGTGGGAAACATTGCTGAGAGAAATTACAGAAGACCTAAATAAATACAGATATATATCACACTCATGTATTGTAAGGCACCATATTATTAAATCTAACTCTCCTCAAATTGGGGTGTAGATTTAGTACAATCCATATCAAAATCCTAGCTTGCTTGTTTTTTTGTAAAAATGGACAAGATGATCTGTAAAACATACAGAAATGTAAAAAGACTAGAATAGCCAAAAATCTTGAAATGGAGGAACTGAGTTCTAGTACTCACTACATCTGAATTTCATTATTACATTAAAGCCACAGGAATGAAGACTTATAGGCTTATAATTGTTAGGATTAAAAAGAGACAGAGACAAGGGATGGGAGGCACAGCTCCACAGCTCCACAGGTTTGTTGGAGGAAGATACTTGCAGAGGGGGACACCAGTGAGTGCCAGAGCCCAAGCCCAGCTTATAGACGAGGGCAGTTATAGGTCCGGATGGGAGTAGGGGAGTGTTGCAAAACAGGATGGGGTGGTGTGGGTAGCTACTGATAAGGGAGAAATTTCCAGTGGTCAAGCCATTAGGCCTGAGATCTGCCCAACAGGATGTTTCTCATGGCCCAGGCCCCAGTGGAATTTTTCACTCCATCCAGGGTATGTAAAATGGTGGGGGTCTACAAGATGGTGAAGCTTGGGCTAACATTCCTGTCCTTCACTTTGGTATAAAAGGAAGGGGACATGGCTGCTTCCTTCCAAATAGGGGTATTGGTATTGTAATCAGGATTCAGGTTTGGAAGTGGTAAGTGTCCGACTTCAGAGTCACTTTCCTGAAGGCACTGACAATGAACTTGGAGGGGGAGGACAGTATCAATATGTTTCTGGGTAGTTGCCTGGATAAGAGAGTTCAGCCTTGGGAGATGAAGTGAGATATAATGTTAAGTATGCACTGGCCAATTGTTAGTAACAGAAGGAAAAAGGTTAGGGGCCCAAAGAAAAGGGCAACCCACAGCATCCATTTTAGAAGGGATGACCCTTGCCACTAGGAGTTTGTGGCTTGACATTGGATTTCTGTGGCCCTATCAAAGAGCCTGCGGGCTGCGTCATGAACAATGGCAGATTCATTAACATAAAAACAGCATTCTTCTCAGAGATATATACATGTGCCCCCTTTCTCAGCGGCTAGTAGGTCTAAGACTCACCAGTGAATTGCCAATTCCACATGTAGCCTTCAGTCAACTGGTGTCCCCACAAGGCGGGCACCTTGGCCAGCTCCCTAATCAAACCAAATAGCTCTATACTGCCACCTGTCTGCAAGTAGTCCTTGAGCTGGAGCAGCTGGGCAGGACTGGGTGGAGCAGCATCGTCCTGCCCTCCTTTGAGCATTTTCTGGAATTGCTGCTTCGGGAACAATTGCCTCCATAAAGTTAACAGCACTTCATTGGGTTGTCTATCAATTTTCCCTCTGGCAACCCCAGCCAAAATCAAATCAGTCCACATCTGCATGTGGGTAACCTGCTGGGACCCCTTCTTGTCCCACGAGGTGGCCCCCTGCAAAAAGCATGCCTTTCCCTTTTTTATGGCACATATCCCCAGCCCCACCAATGGCCCTCTGCTTCCCCTAGGGCTGCCATGGCAGTAGTCACCTCATGTATGTGGCATCCCACACGGAGTGAGGACAGCAGTCCCTAATTTGCATTCCACGCTGTGTATCTGGGTCTCCAGGTATTCTGCTTGTACCTGAAAATCTCTTACCTGTGCTGCATCCCACAGGGACTGAGTGTGCACTTCCTGTAGTGCAGTCAAAAATGCCCATCCAACTCTGCTGGGAAAGGCATGCTCCTTCTCAGTGCTCTGTGCTTCCAGGTGCTTCAGTGCCTTCTCCATACTCAGAGGGGACCCATCCACCACCACCTATGTTTTCTTCAGAGCCCATCCTAGCAGCACAGTTCTGTATCCTGATAACTACACCAATTGTCAGGTTCCAACTGGAGCTGGGGCCTGAGGGGAGCTGGTGGATGGGTGGCAGGTAGCTGAAAGAACACTAGAGGGACTGTAAGCAGTTGGAACATGGCTTTATTCTGTCTCTCTCCTACAGAGTCAGCAGTGCAGGTATATATCTCACAGACAAAAGAGGCTCAAAGCCAGATATGAGCTCACACAAACAGGTTACATTAAATGGCTACATAAATGTGATTACATAGTGCAGGGGTTTGTGCACCTGCACTCCAAACCTGCTGTGACATGCTGTACCAGATATCTGCCTCAGTCTACTCCTGACTGAAGCATAGCCATTTTCCTTACACCCTCTTGGACATTGTTCTTTTTTTTTTTTTTTTTTTTTTTGAGACGGAGTCTCGCTCTGCCGCCCAGGCTGGAGTGCATTGGCCCGATCGCAGCTCACTGCAAGCTCCGCCTCCCGGGTTCACGCCATTCTCCTGCCTCAGCCTCCCGAGTAGTTGGGACTACAGGCGCCCACCACCGCGCCCGGCTATTTTTTTGTATTTTTTTAGTAGAGACGGGGTTTCACCGTGTTAGCCAGGATGGTCTCGATCTCCTGACCTCGTGATCCACCCGTCTCGGCCTCCCAAAGTGCTGGGATTACAGGCTTGAGCCACCGCGCCCGGCCAAGGACATTGTTCTTATTCTCCCATATTGAAAAGTTATCTTCAAGGACAGCTCTGGTGAGTGGCTGATAAGGTATGTTAGTGGGGGGAAGCAGTGAAGGAAGTGTGATTTTGTAAAAAAAGGAAATAATGGATTTTGTTCACTAACAGTCACTGTGAGTTGGAATAAGGGCTAGGCAAGAGGAAGCATGAGAGAGAGGAGTTATTGCATTCCCTCCAATGGAGTTCTGAGTACATGTGAGTGTCGCTTATACAGAGAGGTGGGGAGGAGATAGAAGAAGTGGGTGCTGAGATGGAAGGGGGGCAGAAAAATCACAGTAGATTTTTGAAGGCTGAGGAAGAGCCTGTTCAGTGATTTATTTGGTGATTTGATGATCCTGAGATGGGTTGAAAGTGAGGATAGAGTTGTACAGGGATGGAGGTAGACTGCCCACCAGAGTCCCATGGTTGGGGTTGGAGAAAGATCTGCAAAAGCAGAGGAGGACCTGAGCTATGAGTGATGTCTGGGTGGAAATGAGACTTCCAATGGGTGGTCTGGGGAAATTTGCCTGTATTAGGGATAGACCAGGAGTAAGGAGTCATAGGAGGGTAACAACCCTGCATTTGTAGTTTTGAAAAGAAGAAAATGTCTGTGGTGGGAAGGTGTTTAGATGACTGAAGATATATAAAGTTTCTGAAAATGGAACAGCCTTATAAATGAGGTATAGGGTCATGCTAGACCGGGTCCAGTTGCATAAGTCTGTGGGGATGGCAGGAAACTGTTGGGTTTGTGTGGATAGGCATATTCAGCAACTAGAGGAGAGGGGCGACTGGGCTTGGTTAAGGAGGTAGTGCATTAGGTTGGCAAAGGGTGCCCAACTATCAAAGGTTGGGGGTGGGGACTTAGAGCATCTCAAAAACAAAGAAGACAAAAGGAGAAAAGGAAGATTTGAGTAGGAGTGAAATTTTGGAAGGTGACTTGCAATCATAACTCCTGGATTAGTGTGAGAAATTGAAGTGGACTGTTTAGGGACATGGGAAAGGGATACCAGGAAAGATCTGAAACAAGGTACAGAATGAAAGATTTAAAATTGGAGATGGAAAGTGTTATGGGCCAGAACCTTTAGGGCTGGCAACCTCTGGAATTCTTGTTAAGTGCAGTGATTTGAGGGAGGCAGAATATCTTTGGGGTAAGGAAATTTTTGGATGTGGGTCTGATGCTCTGTTTAGTTTGGAATGGTGTATCCATTGTGGAAAAGTTGCTAGCTTTGCCACAGTGGGAATAGCTAGGATAACTTGGTGAGGACACATTTACTCAGGTTGGAGAGGGAGGAGGAGTCTGCAATCCAGACCCAGTCTCCAGGTTGCAGGGACTGGGAGGAGTATTCAGAAGATCAGCCTTCAGGCTTGGGCAAGTAAGCATTAGTGTACTGTTTTATTAGATGTTTAATAAAGTGTAATGCTGGCCAAGTACCCCATATAGACAGGAGGGGAATAGAGAGAGATTCTGGAGGATAAAGGGGTGCCTGTACATGAGTTCAAATGGGCTTAGGCTGAGGGGCTTGCAGGGAATGGCTTGTAAATACATGAGGATCAATGGGAGAAGTGAAGTCCAGGCCATCTTAACCTCTAGGGAGAGTTTGGTCAGTTGTTGCTTTAAGAGGGCATTGGCCAGTACAACTTTACCTGAAGATTGGAGGTGGTAAGGGATATGGAAGACCCATTTGATGTTTAGAGCCTCTGCCAGCTGTTGGTTAACCTATGAAACAAATGCTGGCCTATCATCTGGCTGGATGGAAGAGGGGAGTTCAAACTGGGGAATAATGAGTGAAGAGAATAGAAGTGACAGTGTGTGCCTCTTTGGTGGTAGTAGGAGAAGATTTTGTTTATACAGAGGATGTATCTACTATTGTCAGAAGATACTGGACCAGTTTTACAGGGGGCATGTGGGTGAAGTTGATTGACCAGTCCTGTTCTGACAGGTGTACTTGGGCCTGGTGAGTGGTGAAAGGAGGGGCCTCATGGTTCCCTGAGGGGAAGTTTGAGTGCAAATGGAACAGGCCTTAGTAATACCTTTGAGATTGGCAGCCATGATGGGAAAATGTATATAAGTTTTTAAGAGCTGGAGTAGCAGGCAGTAAGTGGCATAGAAATGGTTGTGTACATATGAAAGAACAGAGGGTTCCTGGGACTTAGGCGGGAGAATTTTGTTATTGAGGTAGAACCATGCCCCTTCCTGAATGGTGCCAGCCTGGGCGAGTGAGGTTTGTTCCTCCTGGGTATATACAGGGTGTATGCTGGGAAAAAATGGATAGTAGTCAGGGATTATAAGAGCTGCCTGCTAGGCTACCGAATCCACCAAGGTGTTCCTCTTAGCAATAGTGTTTGTAGCCTTTTAATGTTCTTTGTAATGGATAATGGCAATCTCTAGTGGTAGTTTAGCTGCCTCCAGCAGCTTACGTATTAACCTGCCATTTACTTTGGGGGTTTCTTTGGTGGTCAGAAAACCTCTTTCCTGCCAGATTAGGACATGAGAACATAGGATATAGTATGCATACTTAGAGTCAGTGTACATATCAACCCTCTTTCCTTTTGCTAGGGTGAGGGCCCTGATTAGGGCAACTAGTTCCACTTATTGGGAGGTGGTATGGGATGGGAGGAGGTTGGACTCCAAGAATCCATTTTTTATCAGTGATGGTGTAGTCCACTGCAGGATGTGGTTCCTTAAAAGCACTTCCATTAATAAACCATGTAGGTGTCCCAGGTTAGGGGTTTCTGCTATATGCTGGAAAGGTGAACGAAGGGAATCTAAAAGGTCCAAGTAGGAGTGAGAGAGTTCGGAGTTGGAGGTACTCATAGGAAGGAGGGTGGCCAGGTTGAGAGCTTTGCATCTTTGGAAGGTGACTAAAGGTTGATTATGAGTAAGGCATGTATTTGCTGTAGGCAGGATGGCAGTAGGCTGTAGGCAGGATGGCAGTAGGGAAAGGAGGGAGCAATGGCTCATGTGTTCCTGTAGGTTACGAGAAGATGCAACAGTAATGTGTTAGCAGATGCTTAGGTTTTGTGCTTCTGAAGCCAGCAGCATGGCCACATCCAAAATCCTTAAACAGGCTAACCTTGGAGGACAGAGTCCAGTTGTGTGGAGAGGTAGGTAGTGGCTTGTGGGGCATTGCTGTATGTCAGACAGAGTAGCCCAAGAGCAAGGCCTTGGTCGGAATAAACATACAGAGTAAAGTGCTTGTTGGGGTTGAGTAGTCCCAGTGCTGGGGCCATTAAAAGAGCATTTTTCAGTTTTTTTGAAATGGGAGTTAAAGGGAGAAGCTGAGTCCAGAGTTTTTAGGATGGACCCACATGATGCCATGTAGAGCGGCTTGGTCAGTAAACTGAAGATGGGAATTCACAGCTGGAAGTATCCTAGAAGACCCAAGAAGAAGAAGAGGTTTTTCTTTGTATAAGGAAGGGACATGTCCCGAATTAGCTTTTTGTCAGAATGATATGGCCTGAGAATTAGGGGTGTAAACCAAAAATAAAATTCTAAGGCCCCCCAACCATCTAAATGGACTTCCTCCTCACTCAGGGCTCTTAAAATTTAACTGGAAAGACTAGTTCAAGCCATGAAGGGAAGTGGGGGTCAGACATGCCTCATTATAACTCTCTGGCATTAACATCAACACAGACTTTAAGTCTGATAAGAAACATTTTACAGCCTGTTCTCTCTGAAGCCTGCTAGCTAAAAGCTTCACCAGCATAATAAAACTGTTCTCCATAGCCTCTTATTGCAACACAAACATTTATTTCTACTGATCCCAGGTCTTTAGATATAACCAATTGTCAACCAGAAAACTTTTAAATTTACCTATAGCCTGGAAGCCCCCTCTTTGAGTTGTCCCACCTTTCTGGACCAAACCAATGTATTTCTTAAATGTACTTGATGTGTCATGTCTCCCTAAAATGTATAAAAGCAAGCTGCACCCCAACCACTTTGGGCATATGTCATCAGGACTTCCTGAGACTGTGTCATGGAATGTCCTCAACCTTGGCAAAATAAACTTCCTAAATTAATAAGACCTGTCTCAGATTTTCCGGGTCTACATTTGGTAACCACAGAGGGATTCTGAGTGAAGATGCCCCTGACCTTTTACGAATCTCCTATTGGTACTGGTACCAGCATGAGCTAACTTTATGGCTCAAACCAATACTACAATTTGCTGAGGTCTGAGAGCACCCCCTCGAGAGAATCCGTGATCTCCAGAAATTTGGTAGCAATCTAAAGATTATTTTATTGTGTAGCTCCTCTTTTTTTTGGGGGGGGGAGTTTTACTTGCTTCCAACAAGGAAGCCAAGTTTTCCTGCTTCCATGAGGTTGTAAGGCAAATAACCTCTTTATGGAGTTTACGCTCACTTCCAACAAGGGAGATGAGTTTTGTTTTGTTTTGTTTTGTTTTCATGCTTCTATGATGGTAAAGAGCAGTCTACAGCCTGAAACCCATCCCTAGGTAAGTAAGTGAACTGGGGTTTGTCTTGGCTAATGTTGGCTAACCACCAGTCGGTCTTAATTTCTCCTTACCATCAGAGTGTTCAGTAATCATTAAAGTTGTGTGATTATTTGTTTTGCTGAACAGTTTTTGTTTTTTGTTTTTTTTTTGGTGGTGTTATTTGTTTCTGTTTTTGTTGCTGTTTTGGTCTTTTTCCCATTGGGCCTGAAAACTCTATTCAAGACTTGATTAATATAGATAGATAGATATATCTATATCTATCTATCTATCTATCTATCTATCTATCTATCTATCTATCTATCTATATATGTAAAAGAAGCCCAATGGTTATAAGTCAGCTTAATTAAAGCTTACATCCAAGATATGTGTGTGTATATGTGTATGTGTCTATGTTTGTATTTAAAAGACTTTCAGGTTTTTGTTTTTGTTTTTATTTTCCTAGGACCTTGTCTTTTTTTTTTCCAGCAAATTTTATTTTTCTTCTCAGTTAACTCAATTCTGTTTTCTTCATTAATATCTATTGTAACAGAGACTACTCTGGGGATTTTTAAGGAAGAATGCAGTTTAGACACTTAGAAACGTCTCTGTTAAAAAAAAAAAATTAAGTCCACTGTAAAAGTATCATGTGGTCTAACTTCAAAGTAATTTTTCCTTTCTGGAAACCCAGGATTCAATGTGGGCTCTGCCCAGAGCTCGGAGATCCATTTAAAAGATAGGTAATCCCTATCTAAATAAAATTAGTCACCTTATACAATCCTGTGATTGATTTCTATAATTTTATGTTTAATTTGGCTAAAACCAATAAAGGTCATCTCTCTCTAACAACACCAGACTTTTTCCCTCTGTAACTTATGATATAAATTTTGCTACTTGATTTTCACCTGAGTCATTTCCTTTAATATGCAAATTTAAGGTTATTTAGCTGACAAACTGCCTAGGGTTGTGAAGATGGTTATCAAGAATTTGAAAGTCTAAGGAAAAAAATGTGGCCTTTATTAATTTATAAAATGTACTTCTATCAGCATGCCTAAATACATCTATGTATTTATGTGTTGTGTACACAGTTTCATTACTACAAATATATAAAAGATCTCTAATTGTCTTAAAAAATAAAAGTGTTTAACAAAAGACTAGTCAAATGCTTTTTCAAGTTCACATGACTTAACTCTTTAATAAAGAAGATGGCTCAAAAATTATTGCTAAAATAGTATTAGCAATGTCTTAACAATTGTTAACATTTAGTTAGCATTTTTTAATTAAATGATTTCCTGTTTATTCCTGCAGAATACTATAAGATTTGCCATAAGGATTATAAAAATATAAAACCCAGCCCAAGGCAGAATGATTTTTGCTTGTGTATACTTATAAAATATTGTTTGCTTAATGAAAACAGCCAAATCCTGAGATACTGGAATAAATACCCCTACATTTAACCATAAGTTTTTAATTAAGCAAAATACCTGAAATTCACAGCCATAAAAATGTTTAATAGGAAAATAAATATTGGCTATCATAGTTTTTTATAAATAACCTAGGTAAACTATTAAATAATTGAATCAGGTAAATGTAATTGAATAAATACGTATAATCAATCTTTTCATGATTTAGGATCTAAGGTTATTAATTGATTGTAGGTATTTGGGTAGTTTCCAATTTAAAACGTTTTTAAAATTTGAAAATGTTCTTATTAAAAGATAAATATCTTTGTCTAATTCAAATCTTATTTAAGGGTTATATGTAAGCCAGGTAAAGGAATCAGGAAATAAAATATAAAGAAAGTTTAAAATATAAAGAGGTATTTTTTATAAAGAAGGTAAAAGGAAAGTAATTTTATGTAAGAAAGAATGTTATGTGGTGAATTTTTGCCCTAAAATAAAATGACTAGGTTGTTCAAGAAAAAGGTATATTTAGGCCAAAACAGAAATCCTAAGCATGTTGTGAATGGTCTATATAAGTCATAGTAAGGTTAGTAAAAAAAGGAAATTTTAAAGGGGTTATATAATTCAGTTGGCTATGATTAAAAATGAAATTATAATAGTCTTTCTAGAGATGCATTTTTGAAATTTAAAAATGCACTAATACTAAACTAAATAATTGGTTAAAACAAGATTTTATTACAAATATCAACTTATTTTAATGCAAGACGTTTTAAACTTTTTAAATTCTAAAATCTGCCTCTAATATTCTTCAGATTGATATCTTAAAAGTGCCACTCTTTCTCTTTTCAAAAAGCTTTGACCCAGCTCCTGTAACTTTTACTAATTACCTAAAGTAAGGGAGAAAAATCTTTTGAAAACAGGCAAATAAAGTATCTTTTGGACATTCCTTACACTCTGCATGCCTGTTATATCTCTGTTTTTATGTGTCATGTGGAAGTTATATTTCACTGCCAAACTACATGAAAGAACTCTAATAGAATAACTTAAAAAATGTAAGTGCTAGGCCGGGCGCGGTGGCTCACGCCTGTAATCCCTGCACTTTGGGAGGCCGAGGCGGGCGGATCACGAGGTCAGGAGATCGAGACCATCCTGGCTAACACGGTGAAACCCCGTCTCTACTAAAACACAAAAAATTAGCCGGGCGCGGTGGCGGGCGCCTGTAGTCCCAGCTACTTGGGAGGCTGAAGCAGGAGAATGGCGCGGACCCGGGAGGCGGAGCTTGCAGTGAGCCGAGATCGCGCCACTGCACTCCAGCCTGGGCGACAGAGTGAAGACTCCGCCTCAAAAAAAAAAAAAAAAAAAAAAAAAAATGTAAGTGCTTATCAGATAGGTAGAAGCTAGCCCAGGTGCCTTTTAATTCACATGACGTTGGCAATCTTTGGTAAAATTAATTTGGTAAATCTAATGTCAAAACTCTCTAGTAATTTAAAATCATAAAGTCATGTTAAACACCTGCAGTATTTTTTCCACTGTAAATTTGAGTTACTAAAGAATTAAAATAGTAGAAGCATAAAATATGCTTTTGGTAAAATTCTATAAAACACAAGGATGTCGATTTTCAAAAAATGTAAGTTTTTTGGGGGTAAGAAACTATTTAAGAGTTGCTTTATAATAAAGTAAATTATACAAATAAAACTACATGATTTTTTTTTTAAAGCCAGGGAAACAAAAATTAACTTTGAGCTCTGTAATTACCAAGAAAATAGTCAATATGTGGGAAGGATAAAACCCAGTAACTATTTAAAAACCAAAGGATATAATGTAAAGTAATTGTTCCATTTTATAGATTGGCATCATTCAGCTTCTTTAAAAAAAACTTTGCTATAGTGGATTATAAAATAACCACCTTAAGGAGATAAACCACTTTAAGGTTATGTAAATAACCATTTAATTTTAAATGCTATGGAATTTAAGACCTTGTTTGGATGAATACAGAATCCATAGCTCATTACTGAACAATCACTGATGAGTATATGTGATCCGAATGCACAGGGCGTTATTCCTGAAAACTCAATCACCCTAGTGGGTCAGATAAATGTCACTGTAAGGTTTGTTTTCTCTGAAAAGAGGACTACCCAACTCTCCCTATAAATACCAAGTAAAGCACCCCAGATGAAGTAGTTTCATATGCAAGCCATGTTGGACTAGCTTTATAACTGGGATACCCTCCCATCAAATATGCCTATTACCCAGATCATGGTAAATGTGGGGGTTAAGCAGGCCCCTTTTTACATAGGTGCCCTCCCACAGGAATCATAGGACTGTTTAAGGAGCCTTATCAAATTTATTGTCCCTCATGGGTCTTATAAATGCAACTCCCTGCTAAGAAACTAAATCCTTTGTTTTTCACCAGAAAAGGTAAAATAGTCTGGAGATTTAAAAAACAGTCCTGGGATCAGAACATAATAACATACAGGTTAATAGAATTATGAAATTTAAGATGTTTAAATAAGCTTTATGTAAGGTAATTATAATCCCTTTACTTAAAAGTCTTATGGAAATGGATACTATATCTAACTGAGGGATGTTTCCCCAGTCTCATTCTATAAAATGAAGGCATATAAATCTGTTCTTTTAAGAAATGTTAATTGCACATGCTAAATAGGAACTAGTAAATTGCCTAAGCCCACAAAATATAAAGTAAAGCTGGAGTGCTAGTTGAGACAAATCCTCCATTGCATAGCCCTTTATGTGGAGCTTTTATTGGGGCTCATGGCAAAATCTGTGAGTATTTTTCAATGACAAAGACTGAACTAGAGAATTTCTGTTTGGGGCATTTACTGCCTTGCTATGGAATATTAAATGAAACTACCCCTATGCTAATGGAAATCATGTTTCCCAAAAGAGTGTTCCATCATAAAATAAAAATGGTTTACATAAAATCTTGCTGCCTAATGAACAGAAAGCCTCTTTCCTAGTTCTAATTATGAGGAGCTACTAAATTCTACAATGCCTAGCAGACAGGTCTCATGAGGTGTTTGGTTTGTAAATGGCTTTTCCAAGGCAAACACCTTGCTTTAAAAGTTGCTGCTCTGGTTAAAGAAGAGTCAAAAAAACATTTTTAAAAAAAGTTATTTGGGTAAACTACGTTTTTGTAAGCAAATTTACCTTTCTCTCTGAGTTCTAAAATTCAGATTGTAATTTTATAACAATATAGTTATCTGCATAAGTTCAATAAGAGTCTTTTGGAACACTTGGAGACATTGATTATTTTACTAAGACTTTAACTAAAATAGCATATTTTTAGATAAAGTTCAGGCAAGGCCAACTTAAACAAAGCCTATATGGCCAATCAATTCTTACTGCATTCAATGCAAAATAACCAGGCCAAATATAATAAGCCTGAAACTTATTTTGCACGCAAATTGGTCTTGCTATAATTTCTCCCTTAAAAAAGAAAAAAAGCCGCTTGAGAAATTGTTTCAAGGGAAAAGCATAACACTTAATACTAAATTTCAGCCCTAACTTTTCTGAGTGCAGATTAAATCATTATTTATTGGCTACAATAATCCTCTAGAGAGTACCAGATTATAATTTTTCTTCATATTTTTAATGGGTGACCTAGTGAAATACGTTCCTTTTTCCATCCTTACAAATAAATTACTCTTATAATTGTCAAATTACAAATTTTAGTTATGTCTCCTTGTTTTACTTTCAAAGAAATAAAAATCATGGAACCATATATATGAATCTCCCTCATTTGACCTCCCACTGGGCCTGGATCTGTTTCAGTGAGAATGCTCTGCTGTTAAAACCATAAAGCATCCTTCCTCCAGGCTCAGAGACTATCACAGGAGAGGTGGGCGCGTAAGATTGTAAGGGCCAGTTTTGAGGGATGAAATTAGGTCAAAGTCAAACCCTCCAAATCAAGAAGGGGTTGAAAAATGCCTAAACCGCTGGTAAGACAAATTTAGCTGCCTTCTACAATATTATGTGTCACCTTTGCATCCACCCCAACCATAAATCATTTTTCTGCTTACTATGGAATTAAGTAATAAATTTTATATTTTAAAGTAAAGTATTTATTTACAGGGTAAAAATACCCTGTAACAAAGCCTCCTGGGTACAATAATCCAGTTATAAGTTATGAAAATAAATCTATCTATATATGGATATTTTCCTTTTTTCAGAACAATGCTTGTGTCTGTATATAGCTAATTGCTATATCTATAACAAAAGCCAAGCTTACAGTGGCTCAAGTCATAGAAGTTAGAAATAAGTCAGTGTTATAATTTTGCCTTTTGGTTTTGTTCATTGGCTTTTTACTTAAAATAATACTTTTAAAAGATAATGAATGCCTGTCCACATTCATTCCTATCTGGCCTAGGACAATTAATTGGCTGTAAATCTTTTGACTCTTAAGGCCCTTGGCTATAGGGAGTCCCACTGAAGGACAAGATGGACCCGGGGCAGGCAGTCACGCCACCCTGGCAATGCTATTAATAAAAATAAAAATTGCTGGCCTTTGAAGTTGCCTCTGGCAAATCTTGTCCAGAAGGCGGGGGTAGGGGGGAATGTAAACCCAAAATATAATTTTAAGGCTCCCCAACCATCTAAATAGACTTCTTCCTCACTCAGGGCTCTTAAAATTTAACCGGAAAGACTGTTTCAGGCCATGAAGGTACGTGGGTTTCGGACATGCCTCATTATACGTCTCTGGCATTAACATCAACATAGACTTTAAGTCTGATAAGAAACATTTTACAGCCTGTTCTCTCTGAAGCCTGCTAGCTAAAAGCTTCATCTGCAATTTAAACCTTTGGTCTCCACAACCTCTTATTGCAACCCAAACACTTCTTTCTACTGATCCCAGGTCTTTAGACATACTGAACCAATTGTCAACCAGAAAATGTTAAAAATTTAACTATAGCCTGGAAGCTCCCACTTTGAGTTGTCCCGCCTTTCTGGACCAAACCAATGTATTTCTTAAATGTACTTGATTGATGTCTCATGTATCCCTAAAATGCATAAAAGCAAACTGTACTCCAACCACCTTGGGCACATATCATCAGGACTTCCTGAGACTCTGTCATTGGTGTGTGTCCTCAACCTTGGCAAAATAAACTTCCTAAATTGACTGAGACCTGTCTCAGATTTTCTGAATCTACAGGGGTTAGGATGAGCCCAAGGTAGGTGACCTGGGTTTAGGCCACCTGAGCCTTTGTATGTGAGACCTAATATCCATGAGTATGTTGAAAGTTTAGAAGCTGAATGGTGTGTTGGATAGATAGGTTAAGTGAGGGGCTACAGAGAAGGGGGTTATTGATGTATTGGAGGAAGTTTTAGGATAATATTTTATGCATATATGTGACAAATAATTTTTATTCAGACTACTAACAACTACTATAAAAGAGGTAATATATAGACCAAGAAGCCACTAAATATATGGGAAAAAAATAAGTAGATATTTTACAAAAGAAATCCAAATGGTCAATAAGCACACAGAAGAGTGTTTAACATTAATTATCGGAGAAAGGCAAATTTAAAACTACACTGAACCACTAAGCACACTTACTAAAATGATTCCATTTAAAAAGTCTGACATTAGATGTTGGAAAGGATGTGAAACAGCCAGAACTCATACTTTGTTGATGAAAAAGTAAAGCAATGCAATTTGGGAAACTCTTAGGCAGTTTCTTCACAGCTTAACTTACATTTTCTCTTATGACCCAATTCTATTCCTAAGGATTCATCTCCCAAAAATAAAAATGTAAGTTTACAAAACAAAAGCCTTATATAGGAATGTTTCCAGCAGCTTCATGCATAATAACCCCCAACTGGAGAAACCACAGCTATCTATCAACCAACAGATACAGTCACACCATGGCATACTACTCACTAATACAAAGGCATGAACTATTGGTATAAATAGCAGCATGAATAAATCTCAAAAATATCAAGCTGTGTAAAATAACCCAGAAAGAAAAGAGTACACACATACTGTATAAATCCCTGCATATGCATTTCTGGAATATGTGGAATTAGTCATAATGGTGGAAATAAATCAGCAGTTGTTTCTGTGAAGTTGGATTATGGGAGGAAGCACATGAGAAGGAACTTCCTGGGATGATGAGAATATTATACAACTAGAGAGGGATAGGGATTGCATGGACTTACACATTTGTTGAAACTTTTTGAAATGCCACTTAAGATCCCTGCATTTTACTATTAGTTAATTCAACCTGCTGAAGCAAAAATGGCTCTGGAGAAAGGTAAAGAGGCAAGGAAGAGTTTATTGAGCACTATTGTCGAAGGGGAGTGAAGCCAGAACTGAGTCTAAACTCAATTCAGCTGAAACTAACAGCAGGATTATTAGTAGCTGAGGTGAAGGAAGATATTTCAGGCCATTTGTGTAAACTTCAGACAGGATGTAGTTTTACAAATTGGAGCAAGTCTCCCTCTAGACAGGAAGTTGTTTCACAAATTGGAGCAAGGCTTGCTCTAGTCAGCTTTCACAGACACTGGAAGATAGGGGCACTATCATTCTTGATAATCACATTTCAAAGGGATGGCTCCCAGTTCTTTGAAAAAGATAGTCCTGGATAAGAGGCTTTTTAAAAAATTTACATCTCAAAGGGCAGAAAAAGGATTTTCCATTGAAAGTTTTCTAAAGCAAATGCTCTAAGGAAAGAGAGGCCGGGGGTCTAGCTAGAACAGGAAGAAGCCTGTCTAAAACATGGTCCAGCTGAAGACATTCAGTTTGTCCTAGTCATCCTTCAACAAAGAGTCACTTATTTCCTAAAATATAAAATTTTGAAAAAGCACAACAAAAAACAATAGAATATTTTAGACAAAAGTAAATGCTGCATGTATTTGACTGGAAACAATGAACCTGCCATTTAATCTTATGGACACCTGCCATTAAAGTTTATCACAGGTCATGGGCAGAGTGACAATGCTTATTTGAGTACTGTGGTCATGAGCTTTGTCTCTATGAGTACATGACGGGGGTGATCCCAGAAGTTTGCTGACTCTTTTGAAGAATAAATTTTGAATATTTACTCAGTGTCTGATCTTGGTTATACAGTGAACAGAACAAATGAGTTCGTTGCTCTCACAGAACTAACATTCAAATGGAGAGAAAGATGGACCATAAGTAAATCAAATAAACATAACATCCAATTAATATTAGAATAGATAAATATGGTATTCTAACATCAGATAGTTATATTCAATTACTGAGAAGAAATAGTGATATACTGAATACTGACAAAGCTGAGAGTCAGTAGGGGGATCTTTCAAGAGAAAATGAAGTTTGACTTGATACCTGATATAGTTTGGCTGTGTCTCCACCCACATTTCACCTTGAATTGTAATAATCCCCACATGCCAAGGGTGAGGCCAGGTGGAGAAAATTGAATCACGGGGGTGGCTTCTCCACACTGTTCTTGTGGCAGTAAATAAATCTCATGAGATCTGATGGTTTTATAATTGGGAGTTTCCCTGCACAAGCTCTCTTGCCTGCTGCCACGTAAGAGGTGACTTTGCTTCTCATTCGCCTTCATCCATAATTGTGGGGCCTCCCCAGCAATGTGGAATTTTGAGTCAATTAAACTTCTTTCCTTTATAAATTACCCAGCCTTGGATATGTCTTTATTAGCAGTGTGGGAACAGACTATTACAATACCTGAATGAAAAATATAAATTTAGGCATTTATGCAAAGAAGAAATATACAAATACTCAGAGAAGATGGAGTTTGGCTTCTGTTGGAATAGAAAGAATACTAGTTTGTTTGAAAGTCAGTGAACAAAGCAAAATGTGAGACAAATTAGATCAGGAAAGTGGCAGTGGCTTAGAACGTATACATGTATGTTCCAAATAGATCCCTTTGGCTGGCCTTTGAGGAATAAGTTTTAACAGGTTCTGAATGAAAACAAGGAGTTCATTTAGGAGACAAATGTAGTAATTCATACAAACAATGATAAGGGAGGTAGAAGAATACAATCCAGTAAACTAACTATATGGGAGAGGGGGTGCTGGCAGCATGAAGGTGGTAGAAAAGAGTCAAAGCTATCTGCTACATTTTTGGTCTGAGAAAGTGTTGATAAAGGTATCATGAACTGAAAATGTGGTGGGGAATCAAAGAAAAGTAGCTCTGGACAGGTAGAATGTATCAAGAACTCTGTTTGAGGCATGTTCAAGTTTGATATGCCCTTTACACATCCCAGTAGGCATGCTGAGTAGGAATTACACATAGTTGGAACTCAGGAGAATGTGATTAAAGGCCACAGTCAACACAATTTAACTTGTTCAATTGACACCCGACAACAAGGAAGTTTTCACGAATGGTCTTGTATCTCTGTATTGTTCCTACCATAAAATGAAATAAAGGATGAGGTATTATCTGTCCTTTTTTTTCCCCATTGTTAACACTATCAAAAGTTAGTTGTGTGTGTGTCTGTGTGTGTGTGTGTGTGTGTGTGTATGTTTTGGAGGGATGGAGTCTTAAGATTTTAATGAGGATACAAAGGTATTTTTAAGTAGATACATTGCAATGCAAATGTTCTGAACCTCATTTTTTTTGAGATGGGGGTCTCATCTTGAATTTTAACTCCCACAATTTCCACATGTTGTGAGAGGAGCCTGGTGGGAGATGATTGAATTATGGGGTCTGGTCTTTCCTGCGTCGTTCTCTTCACAGTGAATAAGTCTCATGAGATCTGATTTTTTAAAAAGAGGAGTTTCCCTGCTCAAGCTCTCTCGCTTTGCCTGTTGCCATCAGCATAAGATATGAATTGCTCTTCCTTGCCTTCCACCAGGATTGTGAGGCTTCCCCAGCCCCAGAGTGGAACTCTGAGTCCAATTAAACCCCTTTCTTTTGTAAATTGCCCACTCTCTGGTATGTCTTTATCAGCAGTGTGAGAACAGACTAATACAGTGACCTTCAAGGATATTTAGATTTCTGAAATTTAAACCATTTGCTTGCATCTTATTAATATTTTAAGAATTAAGAAACAATTCAATAGCAAGAAAACAAATAACCTGATTCTGAACCTCTTTTAAAGAATGTCTTTACATACAACAAACTTGCTGAAATGTCATATCTACAAACTTACTCAAATGTCATATTCATAATGAAAGGGTCCATTGTACACTCATCCCAAACACCAAGTCATTAGAAATATTTGCTACTTTTTCTTATAAATGTGAGGTGGATGAAAGGGATGGAATTATTCTTATGTTTAGGTTTTATAAACATATAGTCGAAACTCAGAAGTCCATTTCTATGAAGTATATCTTATTGGAATAAAACCTAAATTACTTTTAACCGTGTTTCCAAGACAGCCTAGACTTTTGCCTCTGCTTTGTGAGGCAATCTTAAACAGGCATGCTGGGAGTCTATCTAAATAACATTATGAAAACTTCTAATAAAAGGCTTAAGGATGACTTTTCTTTTGACTGTGAACAATATTTTATATTGAATAAGAGTTGAATAAAATATAAGCCTCTAATATTTTACAATGTAACTGGAATGTATTGGTTCTTTTGCTGGTGTGTTGTTCATAAATAGCTTCCAGAAATGTGTTCCCTGTGCCTGGATACCACAGTTTCTCCTTGTTTTTCTAATGGAAAAGAAGGAAGGAAAGAAAGAAAGAAAGAAAGAAAGAAAGAAAGAAAGAAAGAAAGAAAGAAAGAAAGAAAGGAAGAAAGAAAGAAAGAAGAGAGAAAGGAAAGAAAGGAAAGAAAGAGAGAGAAAGAGAAAGAAAGAAAGAAAAGAAAGAGAAAAAGGAAGGAAGGAAGAAAGGAAGAAGAAAGGAGGAAGGAAGGAAGAGAGAGAGAAAGAAAGAAAAAGAAAGAAAGAGAAAGAAGAGAAAAAAAAACAGCAGGGGCTGCAAAATTCTCTATCCCTTATTTTTGTCAAGCTTTAGCCTATTGAAACATTTGAACATTTTCATTAGAGCAAGGATTTTCTTGACACTATAGTCAAATATCTATCAGCATTTCTATTTAAAAGTGCTTATGCCCAGGATTCATAAATTTAGGTCCTAGATATGTTATGGCACGTGCTTCGTAAGAGACACTCCTAGTTTTCGTCAGATGTTTCCATCTGGTTATGAACTTTTCAATGCTAAATACAGTAAACAAGCTTTAATTATGTGTTATGCTCAATTCATTATACATCTTCCTTTTGAAACATTAAGCAATAAAACAATGTGCTTTCTCAAAGGAACTTTCCATCTGCATTTTGCACTCCAAGTTGGGAAGAGTGAATGTAACAGCTAATGTAATGATAATGAAAATGAGAGTTGTTACAGACCTATTAATTACCCAAATTATTATCTGCTATTGTTGCATTGCTCCTTTATACATCATCTTTAGAACTCTTTAGACCAGGGGAGATACAGGTGCATGCAACCAGGGAACAGAAGGAGCCATAAAACTCAGCTTCACTCTCCTGCTTTCTTGTTTTGCACCTTTTCCTATTTTGTTTTTCCCTTTGGCTGTTTCTGTGATTTCTTTCTCTTCTTTCTCCTTTCTTCCCCAAGCAGAAGACTGCATGTGTTTTTAGGAGGGTCGAGGGGCAATAATTATTGTTCTATTTTTCACCATTATTTGAAGTCCTGGATCATGAGTGGTGGTGATATTACAGCTCTGTTTTTGTTCCTAAAGTGTTTATTATCTTGCTGTAGCCAAAAAATCCACATACGGAAACACAATCTGGAAATAATTTTCAATGGTGAAAAACTTCATCTTTACATTTTGACTGATTTTGAATCAGTCCCCTTAATAATAAATGTGCAGCATGCAGCTGTTTTTCTAATTTTCTCTTTAGAAAATAAGGTTTGAAAATTCTGGGTTTTGCTATTGACATACATTACAGAAATAGCTGAGAAGTGATTTTCGGTTTTTTCCCACAATTTCAGTTATTTTACCTATGTAGTAATCAATTGTAAGTCATTTCTTTATTTTGCAAGTGTACTAATAATTTGGTTAATAAGTCTTAGGGACTTTACCAGCATAGCTGCCTGAACTATAGCTCTAACTTTTAACCTTGTTTCTACATGCTATTGGAAAGGATTTTTTTTTTTTTTTTTAATTTATGAGTTTTCATCTTGTGCAATGTTGGTAGATCTGTTTCCTATACTTTCCTGGAACATAATGTTATGAACAGTTTTGCTGCAGATAGAAGTGGTAGGAGAAAGTAGTGCTGAGGTCATTTCTCAAATTTTAAAATATAATAATCTTACACACTTAATCTTCAGTTCCCAGCTGTCTCTTATCTTGCCAACCAGCCAACTTTATTGTTCTTGGAGCAGAAAAGCCAGCTTTCATAACAATACACATTTTTATTTTGTCATCTAAGAATTACCTACTTGCCTACATCTGTTGATATTTGAATCCAAGCTTTTGAACACAGAGAGCTCCTTCCTCCCTGTCCCAAGTATATATAATTTAAAAATTTTTTAAGATTTTAAGAGTAAGATCTTGTTATGTGTAATAAGAAACACATTTAGATTCTCAGCTGAATTTCTTGTTTTCACTGGACTATTTTATATCTCCCTTTGCTAAGTGCAAATATGTGCTTACTGAAGTAGTAAAGACCTTTAATTTAATGAGTGGTGGTTTGTGAGGCAATGATTAAAATCTGTGAAGGGGCCAGGCATGGTGGCTCACACCTGTAATCCCAGCACTTTGGGAGGCTGAGGTGCGCGGATCACCTGAGGACAGGAGATCAAGACCACCCTGACCAACATGGAGAAACCCCATCTCTACTAAAAATGCAAAATTAGCTGGGCATGGTGGCACATGCCTGTAATCCCAGCTACTTGGGAGGCTGAGGCAGGAGAATCCCTTGAACCCAGGAGGCGGAGGTTGCGGTGAGCTGAGATCACGCCATTGCACTTTAGCCTGGGCAACAAAAGCAAAACTCTATCTCAAAAAAAAAAAAAAAATCCATGAATTAACAACTTATGAACTCAGTTGTATGAGGTGAGAGACTGGCAGGACTTTTTATTCTGTTCACAACCCCGATGACCAAAACAAAATCTTGTCCAGCCAGGATAAAGTGAAGAAACTGACAACAACAAGCAGATGGCAATGAAAATGATCTCTAGCTGCCCTCATTGCTCATTGGCATAAGACACACCCACCAGTCCACCAGTGCCATGACAAATTACAAATGCCATGGCAATGGCCCAAAAGTTACTACCATTTTGCAAAGCAACAACTCAGAAATTACTGCCCCTTTCTTAGAAAGTTTTAAGTAACCTGCTCCTCAATTTGCATTGACCCACCCATTAATTTGCACATAATCGAAAGTGGATTTACAGGAGTATAAGTACAGCTGCCAAGAGCCCATACATTAGCAAATCTGGGTGCACTGCCTATGAGTTAGCCCTGCTCTGCAAAGAGCAGTATCATTCAATAAAAGATTGCTGTCTAACACTGCCAGCAGCTTGCTCTTGAATTCTTTCCTGGGTGAACCCAAGAATTCTTTTGGGCTAAACTCCAATTTTGGGGCTTGCCTGTCCTGAAACAATACATCTGAAACAGAGAGGTAATGGAATTATCTTTCATAAAGGTCTTGTGCTATACATTCCAAAAGACCAAGAATTCTACAAGTTAGGTAGGGGTGACATCTAAAAAGTTTCATAGCAAATAATTGCTTTATTTCCAACCAATTTCCTCTATATATTATACCTATAAATAACTGTTTTTCAAACAAAATTATATTATTTTTGCTACAAATAATCCATTAAGAGAAATAAAAATTATATTCATTTTCTATAGTATTTATTAACTAGGCTTAATTGATTTATCAAATAAAATTACCTTGTGAAAATGAATATGACATAAAAAATAAATATATATTTATATGCCTGTCATTACACTTTCTTCTGAGTTTGGGGCATAATTACCAGATGAGACTTATATATACAAAAGGGATAGTTTATAAATAATAGTTTCACATTTTTACATATATAAATATTCTACTGTTACAAGTACCTGGAGTGAGCAACTGCACATTCTCTAAGTTCTCATGCTTGATAGTTTTAAATGTGAAGTTCAGGTGACAAAACAATTATTGGTTGTGAAGTCAGCCAAAGATCAAATACAGTAGGCCTTTTTACTTATATTCATCTCTTAATTGTATATTGAGAGTATACAAAGTAAAAATGTATAAGCTTATACCGTAATAACTGCTTTTTTTCCCCCAGAATATTACTGGTAAGTAGGAAAGACAACTAATTGGATTACATTTTACTACCCTTTCTCTTTCTATCTGGTGGACATAATAATATTATTCGCATTATTAAGAGGCTGGCAGTAAGGGATAAATACTAGCAAAGTAAATAATAGTTCATACATGGAATTACAAAGAGTTTAACCATTGAGTACAAAACCCAGGAGATCCAATTTATACATTATATATAATTTAAATAATTTATGTAAAAACTATTTTATGGTTTTTCTGTCTTCAAATTCTGTTCGTTCTACTTCAGTAGTATTCATAAGTGTTTCCTTTTAATATCCCTCCACTACAGAGTTTATTCTTTTATTTTTCATGGATGAATTATTCCATTAATTTTTAACCTAGACACTCTTCTCTTATGTTCTTGCCATTTCCATTTTTTTACTACCACCAATATGATCTTCCTAAAAGAGGATTCTGGTTTAGGTGATTTCACCACTTAAAAGAAAAAAAAAAAGCAAAGAAAGAAAAGACAAGAGAAAACATTTTCATCTTCCCCACTAACTCTTGACTAAAGTCTAAACATCTTAGTAAAGGCATTTAAGAGCTCTTCGCAATATCCATTTCATCTGTAAACTTTTCATTAAAGACTCTGCAGTCATGATTTGTTACACTTGATTACTAATTTTATTCCTTATTTAGCATTTGGATTCAATTTGCACTTTACTTTTGTCAAATATCATAGTGCTCTGTATTATCACCACTTCAGTTATTACATATCATACCCCATAAATAAAAACTATTTAGGGATAGATGCCACTGTAGCTGCTAAATTACACATTGGAGGTGCTAAAAATTTGACTGAATTTTAATTGATTTAAGTGAATATATGTGGGTTTTGTGTTTCTCTGTGTGTGTATATATATATATACTATGTGTTTACATATTTATATATACACATGAATGCCAATGGATGAGATGAAAAATTTCATCTTTGTAACTTTACCTCCACTATTCTATATTACTTCCCAGCATTGGATTTCTGAAATGGGTCTCAATGAACTAAAATGAAGGTATCAGTAGGACTGGTTTTCTTTTGTGAGAGAATCCAAATAACTTTTCCTTTTTCAGTTCATAGAGGTTGCCCATATTCCTTGCTTATCGACCACTTTTGTATATCAAAATTGGGCCAAGTCCTTTTTATGCCACAGTCTCTCGCTTCCACTTCCCTATTCCAGTATTAAGGACCCTGTATTTAACTAAATAAGATAATCTCCATATTTTCAGGTGAACTCATTAACTTCAATTCCATCTGCAACATAATCTAATCCCCTTTGCCATGTACGTTCTCAGATCCTGTGGATTAGGCTGTGGATATCTTTGGGTATGGCATTATTTGGCCAACCACATACATTATCACTTTACCTTAAATTTATATGGTCTAAATATTCCAATTAAAATGCAGAGATTATTATATTGGCTTTAAAAGAAAAGCAAGACCAAAAGTATCCCCTTTTAGCATAAAAATATAGAAAGTTTAAAAATTAAAAATAACATATGCAAATACTAATGAAAAGAGAGCTGGAAGACTATATTAATATCCCACAAAGCATATTTCAAAATGACTTTCACAAGGGATAAAGAGATGGCCAGGCACAGTGACTCATGCCTGTAATCCCAGCACTTTGAGAGTCTGAAGCAGGTGGATCACCTGAGCCCAGGAGTTCAAGACCAGCTTGACCAACATAGTGAAATTCTATCTCTACTGAAAATACAAAAATTAGCTGGGTATGGTGGCCCATGTCTGTAGTCCCAGCCACTTGGGAGACTGAGGCACGGAATCACTTGAATCCCAGAGGTAGAATTTGCAGTGAGCCAAGATCTTGCCATTGAACTTCAGCCTGAGTGACAGAGAAAAAGCAAGACTCTGTCTTAAAAAAAAAAAATGGATAAAGAAAAATTTTAATTTTATAGTGATAAAGGGTCTATCTGAAGAAGACATAAAAATGTCAAATATGTATGGAACCAATCACAAAATGTTAAAGTACTGATAGAACTTTAAAGACTGATAGAACTAAAAGGAAAAATGGACAAACCTACAGATACATATAGTACTCCTTTTGCAGTAATTGGTAAGATAGAAAAAGTAAATAGAAAGTCTCTAAGGGTATAGAAGCCTTGAACATCAGTATCAACCAAATTGTTCGGATTGATATTTATAAAGAAGTCTATCAAATAAGCAGAAAAGAGAGTTGTTCCAAGTGTACCTGGAGCAATCAAAGAGATAGGCCATCTTCTGTACCACAAAACAAGCCTGCAAAATGTTACAAATGGAAGTAATACAAAGTATGTTATATGAATGTAATGGAACTGAACTATACATCAAAAAATAGAAGGAAAACTGGAAAATCCCCGAATGTTTGGCAAGGTCACAAAATAAGTCACCAGAGAAACTATCCCAAATAAATGAAAACATATGTCCACACAAAGATGTATACCCAACTCTTCCTAACATTCATAGCAGAGAGAAAAAATATTACTATAAACTAGATTTTATGCATTTTCTCCTATTCTCTGATGCAGAATAATCTTTCCAAATGCTTTTTTTGTTTGTTTTTTTTTTTTGGCATCTTACAGTGGACCAAAGATGGTACTATTTCCTTTGCAAATTTCTGTCAACTGGAACTATACAATTTAATCTAATTTTTTTAAATGTGTTTGCTCATGGATTGTGTTTTATTTGCTCTTTTGCTTTTATTTTTGACCTATAGATGTCAGCTTCACAGATTTGGTGCGCCAGTAGCTTCTGGCTCAAATCACCCATGGCAAATTAGAAGCCATTCTTGTCCTCATCAATAGATTGTTTACGTCTCCTCAGGGTCTTTATCATGTTTGCTAAGAAAGGAAAATGATGTTTCTTTTAGATGACCTGTGAAAACTGAAGGCAATTTGGAGGGCATTTTTAAGTTCCGTGGAGCCACTGGAGAAATGTATACAGGAATGATGACTTAAAATTCCTCAGTGGTAACGCAGGAACTGAGCTTCCATTCTTCCAGTTTGTTTTTCAGTTGTCCTGTGTTCACTCAGAGTTATTTTTAAGCTGCTTTAAGCTTTTTATTATTTGGAAAGTTATAATTTCCTTGTTATTTAAATGAGGCTGCATTACCATTTAGACTCTAATAGTGGATTTATTTCATTATTTCTTTTTTCTTTTGGGAAATTGTGAATTCTTTTAACCCTCTCATTAGTCTTTCACACATAGACTGGTGAAACACCATATTAAATGACTGCAGTTTCAATAACTAAGGTACAAGAATTTCAAAATCCTTTATAACTTAAAATATACACACTTACATATATATCGCCACTACCAGCACCATCACAAACAAGAACCAAAAACCTTGGGTTTGAAAGCTGATGGAATTGAATTGTTCATTCAATATTTGCTATGTGTTGGTATGAAGAAACACTGTTGTTTTTCTTCCTTTCTCAATGTTTTATGGGTTTCTTTGGAATAACACATTTTAAAACTCTTTTGAAAAAAATTAACAAATTCTTGCCAATTTATGAAATAAACTAGAAAACTGATTTTTTTTTCCTTTTTCTTGGAGACAAAGTCTCGCTCTGTCACCCAATCTAGAGTGCAATGCCACCATCTCAGCTCACTGCAACCTTCACCTCTCAGGTTGAAGCCATCCTCCCACCTCAGCCTCCCAGGTAGCTGGGACTACAGGCATGCACCACCATGCTTAGATTTTTTTTTTTTTTTTTTAAGACAGAGTCTCACTTTGTCACCCAGGCTGGAGAGCAGTAGTGTATTCGCGGCTCACTGTAGCCTCAGCTTCCTGGGTTCAAGCGATCCTTCTGCCTCAGTCTCCAAGTAGCTTAACTATAGGCATGCACCACCACACCCACCTAATTTTTGTATATTTTGTAGATACAGAGTTTTGCCATGTTGGCCCGGTGGTCTCGAACTCCTGAGCTCAAGCCATCCTCCTGCCTCGGTCTCCCAAAATGCTTGGATTACAGGAGTGAGCCACCGTGCCTAGCCTGATTTTTCTTTTCTGTTGAATTTCTTTATATCTGATTTTGTGTGAATTTCTGAAAAGAAGTATTCAACTAAAGGAATACCCTCTTGCATTATTAAATGTGGCAATGTCTATGTTCTCAGCCTGCCCAGCATCTCTACCCTTTTCTGTACAGGGCTCACAGGGTCACAAGCTGGATGAGACACACACACATACAGACACACATACACACACAAACACACTAACACACATACAAACATGATATATTTCTTCCGTCTAAGGCTTGAGATCCCTTACTCAGGGAAACTTTAAAAATCCTTGTTGCAATATCCTTATACTACTCCTTATGCTATCTGTAACTCTCAATTCCCTAGTTAGAAATATGACCCCGAACACCAGTATTTCCGTAATGGCAATATAGAGAGGTATAAAAGACTGCTGGCAGTCTTTTCCAGACAGCAGAATTTGATTGGTGGACATAAAGTTTCTGAGAGTATTTGGAAAGGTCTAATCTAGAGTGGAAACGAACACTAAAATAGAGTCCCAAGGAACCTGGAAAGAAACTTTGTTATTAAATTGGTCAAGATGAAGTGCTTAAATACCACACTACGTAAAACATATTCAGGAGTGGAGCCATCTCTTGCCTCCTCCTTTCTTTCTCCTCCTCTTCTTCCCTTTCCTCCTCCTCTATTTTATTTTATCTTTTTGAGAGGGAGTCTCGCTCTGCCTCCCAGGCTGCAGTGCAGCGGCGCCATCTCGGCTCACTGCAAGCTCCGCCTCCCGGGTTCACGCCATGCTCTTGCCTCAACCTCCCTAGTAGCTGGGACTACAGGCGCCCACCACCACGCCCGGCTAATTTTTTTGTATTTTCAGTAGAGACGGGGTTTCACCGTGTTAGCTAGGATGGTCTTGATCTCCTGACCTCGTGATCCGCCTGCCTCGGCCTCCCAAGGTGCTGGGATTACAGTCGTGAGCCACTGCGCCCGGCCCCTCCTCCTCTTATTTTTATTTCAGGAAGAAGTATCATGCTATCTGGAGGTATGAGTAGAAATAGAGTAGCAGATCTTTCTCTATTCATTTCAAATGCAAGTTGTAATGGTTTGTAATGAAATATATCTCTGTGAGGAAAACTTTTACACATTAACAATAATTATAGTTATCACTTATTGAATATCTATCACTCTGCATTATTTATTTCGATGAACCAAATTAAACATTTCGACAATTCTTCCAGTTAAATATTAGTGTGTTCATTTTAAGGTTAAGGAAACCAAGGATTAGAGAGGTTGTATAACTCATTGAAGCTGCGTAGCGAGTGTGAGATTCAAATTTGGGTACTTCTCTCTCTAATGCCATATTTTTCTACTTTAATATTTTACCTACTTTTTCTCAACAAGTAGAAGACAGGGTTATGTATTTTCTGTGCTGAAAGTACATATTTTACTAGGGAGTTAGGTGTTAGTATTTTCATTCTGTCAATATGTTGGAATGAGTGTTGACCAGTGACACTCAAGAAATCTCTCATCATTCACAGAAGTCCTTGTGCTTTAATATTTGAGGTAAAATTTTAGCATTTTCTTTTACTATGCTTGAATGCAATGGGCTATGTAATCCAGATAAAGGGAAATTAGGATACCAAAGCATTATAGACAAAGCACTTTAAATTTTTGAAAGAATGAGGAACAATTTTACTCGAGAGAATACTCTTTTCTGGTTAGAACAGGTGGTGTGTGAAACTTACTAAAGTGATGAATAATGAGTCCTTTATTCATCTGTCTGTATTGAAGTAGCTATCTTAACTGAGATTAATATTATCAATTTTGTTTGACCAGTTTTATACTTTAAAGTAGAAATAATTGCACTCTTGGTAATATGTTACTATTATGTTTCTGTCTAATTATATTGGGTTATAAGGAAAGACTTACATGAAGAAGAGGGATAAGAAAAGGAAAACAGAGACAAGGATGATGAAAAAGAAAAAGCATCAGCTATAACTGTCTTATTTCATGGGGTTGTATTTTTTCCTTTATTTTTATTTTTATTTTTTTAAGATCTGAATACCATGTGGAAGATGCTGACTCCTGGACCACAGTTGGGTTCATTTTATTTGTAAGAAACAATATTACTTCTTATCGAAGGAAGAAATCTGGGCCTGGGCAGTGTGGGGTGAGTGGCCCCCAAGTTGTGAATCATCTGAAGTCCTAACGCCAGACATTCCCTTGGCCTTTCACTGCTTATCTCCTGTTCCATCGTACAAGGAGAATACAGGAGAAGGAAATGAAAGTGTTCCTCAATTAACCCAAATATCTAAAAATGAGTGACTGATCACTGATTATTGTTTCAATTTTGTCTAAGTATGAAGCATAGATTATATACATTTAACAGTGAATTTGATAAAAACAGAATATGAACATTACCTCCAGTTTTAGCCCAAACCTTTAAAGAGCTTAGCATTTGCCATTCCCATTCTTACAATAAGAAATAGTTAAAGAAACTTAAAAATCAATGACTTTTCATGTACCCATCAGAGAACTGATATTACAGGGCAAGCTGTCACCCTCAAATCTAGAAATACAGGCAAATTCAGATTTGCAGAGAACTGCTTACCTGGAACAGAAGCCTCTGGGGCCATAAACTAGTAGGAAAACTTAAGAGGTAATTACGAAAACTTCTGGATCCTGAATGTGGGTAATCCTTAGAGTGGAAAGTCCCAGGGTTCCTATCTTAGGGACTGTTACCTCAAAGAACCTCATCTTGTTCCCATGGGGAAGAAAAGAAAACGGTTTCCTCCTATCTCTGGCAAGAACGGAAATAACAATTATTGCAAAATATGCCCAGTGCATTATCTGTAACAAATGTCTACCCACCAGGAGAAAGACTTTACCAGAGCCTTGTCTAAGCTTGGAAATCACGTTCTTTTCATGCTAGCACCTTCTAGCAGTCTTGTCTTACATAAATGGCACAGAGATGGGAAAGCTATATCATGAGAAAAATGCTTGTGAAGGTCACAGGTCAGAGACACAGGCCCGCTAAAAGAATGAGATTTCACGTGAGATTATAATGTGCTTTTCCTACCCCATACCTGACCATTATTAGGTCAGGTCTTCAGTTAATAACAGTAGATTATATCTGAAATTACTACAACATGCAGAATCTGTCTGAAGAAGACTATTTAGGGAATCCCAAAGTCAAAAAAATAAACACAAATAAGAGTACTGCAGGAATACAAAGGACTATGGCATCTAAAACTATAGCAAACATTAAACACAGCCCAACTCCTACCCAGATTAATATAAGTCCTGACATTAAAGGCTGATATACCTCAGTTCTGTTAACTGATACAAGTTGGACTTTAAACAAAAAATTATAAGACATTTTAAAAGGCCAACAAAATAGTACTTAAAGCCAAAGTAAGCAGCAGAAACAGTCTCAGGAATGACACAGATGTTGGAATCATCAGAGGATTTTTAAAAATAATTAAGAAGTTAAGAACTCATAGAGAAAAGTAGTCAACATGCAATAACAGTTAATGTAAGCAGAGACACACAAACTCCAAGAGAGCATTTTGTAACCATTCTGAATGCGCAGGATTCACTCTCAGTCAATATTTAATTGAGATGTTGAGACTGAGGATGTGAAACACACTCCAAAAGAGCTTAAAAAATTATTACTTACAGAATTCAAGTCTTTGTGGACAATGGGATGCAGGCCTCCCAGGTAGGTCCACAATGGTTTATGAAGAAAGGAAAGGAGACTGCCTTTGGGTTTTGCTTGTGGTTAGAAAGTGAGATTGAGGTGAGAGTTCCTGTGTGCAAGCAGAGGGTTGTGTGGTTTGGATCTCCTGTAAGCACCAAAGCAGAAAGCACCCAGGCTTTCTTATTAGCTTGCTCAGACGTGGAACCAAAGACATACAGAGGAGGAAGTCTTGGAAGCTATCAGAAGTCAAACATTAAAAAAAGAATGGAGTCAGAATTCTTAATACAAAAGGTTCAAAATAAATTTTGAAAATCAAAAACATTACAGTGAATTAAGAATGACTTTGGGCTGGGCGCAGTAGCGAAGGCCTATAATCTCAGCACTTTGGGAGGCTGAGGCAGGTGGATCACTTGAGGTCAGGAGTTCGAGACCAGCCTGATCAACATGGTGAAACCCTGTCTTTACTGGAGAAAAAAAAAAATGCAAAATTAGCCAGGCGTGGTGGCACGCACCGGTAATCCCAGCTACTTGGGAGGCTGAGGCAGGAGAATCACTTGAACCCAGGAGGCGGAGGTTGCAGTGAGCCTAGATCACACCATTGCACTCCAGCCTGGGCAACAAGAGTGAAACTCCTTCTAAATAAAAAAAAAAAATAAAAAAATAAAAAAATAAAAAAAGATTTTTCTGAGTGAATCAGTCCACTGTACACAACCAAGAGAAGAAACAGTGAGCTTGAAGATATATCAATAGAAACTTCTGAATGCAAAAAGGAGAATAAACCTGAATACCCAAGAACTGTTGGAATAACTACAAAAGGTAAATGTAAATGTAATTGGAATGCCAGGGGGAGAAGAAAGAGAGGCAAAAACAGACAAAATAGTTGAAGTAATAATGATCAAGAGCATTCAAAATTAATGACATACACAAAGCCGTAGATTAAAGAAGCTCAGGGAAAACCAAGCAGGATAAATTCCAAAAATATTACACCTAAGGATAACATGTCTAACTTCAGAAAACTAAGATAAAAAGAAAATCTTGAAAGAAATTAGGGAAGATAATCACTGTACCTAGAAAAGAACAAGGAGTTACAGTGAGAATCACGGTATGGTGATTCCATACAAGCAGGAAGAGAGAATAATGAATATTAAAAAAAAAAAGAAGAAAAAAAAAGAAAAAAACTCCCAAACAGAAATTCTGTATCCAGCAAAATTAACCTTCTTCAACAGTGAAGAAGAAATAAAGACTTTCAGACAAACAAAAACTGAGAAAATACACCATCAAAAGACTTGTTGGCAAAAAATGTTAAAAGAGGTTCTTCAGGGAAAAGGAAAATTATATCCATCAGGAACTTGGATCTCCATTACAAAGAAAAGAATATCAGAGAAGGAATAAATAATGATTAAATAAAATCGTTTATTTTTCTTAATCTAAAAGATAACCTTTTTTAAAGTAACGGTAACAATGTGTTGGGTAATTATAATATACAAATCAGTGAATGAGTAACAGAAATATCATCAGCAATGGGAGGAATTAGAATTTTCTGTCATATATACATGTCATTTATATGTCATATATATGTATACATATGTATATATAACCATACATATGTAAGAGATGTATAAATATGTATATATAAACATACATATGTAAGACATATATGTATACATACAGATGTATATATGAACATACATATATAAGACATATTCAAACATGCATACATATATGTATTCATATGTCTGTATGACATGTGACATATGGCTATATGACAGAAAATATTCTACACATATATGTGTATATGTGTATATGTATATGTAGATAATTTGTATATGTATACATATTTGTATATGTATATGTAGACTATTAGAATTTTATATAGGTATACACATATATACATATATAAATAAACATGGGCATTACACATTAAGTTGTATAGTGTCATTTGAAAATACCCTTTACTGGTTAAAAAATGTATATGAAAATTCTAGAACAATCAATGTAACATTTAAAAAGAAGTATAATTGACATGCTAATAGAGGAGATAAAGTGGAATTATATAAAATGCTGAATTAAAGCTAGAGAAAGCAGAAAAATGGGGGAGGGGAAAGAACAACTGCCAAAAAAGAGAAAACAGCTACATATATGGAGAATATTGAGCCAACTATATCAAGAATCACTTTAAATGTCAATGATCTAAATACACCAGTTTTAAATAAAGATTTTCAGTATGGATTTAAAGAAAAAGACACACAAAAATATGTTGTCTACAAGAAACACTTTTTAATATAAGGATTCCAATAGCTTAAAAGTAAACTGAGGAAGAAATTTATATCATAACACTAATCAAAAGTATCTGAAGTAGCTATATGAATTTCAGACAAAGCAGATTTCAAACAAGAAAATCATCAGCAATAATATAGATATGATATATGTTAAAGGGGTGAATTATCCAGGACAATATAGTAGTCCCAAATATGTAGGAACCTAATAACAGAGCAGCAAAATATATAAGGCAAAAACTTCAAAGAGAATTAGTCATGTCTCCTATTAGAGTTGGAAAGTGAATACTCTTCTTTCAATAGATGATAGATCCAGGAGATAGAAAAATCATTGAGAATATAGATGAATTGAACAGCCCCATCAATTAATTTAATCTAATTGATAATTTTAGAATATTCCATGTAACAATAGCAAAATACACATAGTTCTGAAGCTGATATTAATAATTTACCAGGATATACCATGTTCTGGACCATAAAACAAGTATTTAAACTGAAAAAGAATAGAAATAATAGAAAGTATCTCAAATTACAGTAGAGTTAAACTAGAAATAAAAAATAGTAACACTCCAAATGTTTACAAGTTTAACATCATATATCCAAGTAACCTATAAGTCAAAAAAGTAGATTCAACAAAATTTAGAAATATTTTGAACTGAGTAAAATACAAATACAACTTATCAAAATGTATGGGATATAGTTAAAGCGGGGCATGAGAGAAATTTTTAATACTAAATGCATATATAAGTAAATATCTAAATCAGTAATATTTTAATCTATATTTCACATAGAAAGCTATAGAAAGAAGGTCAATTTAAGTCCAAAACAAAGAAAAGAAATTAAAGTTAGAGCAGAAATCCATACCATTTTAAACAGTAAAACACTAGGGACAATCAAGTTAACCAAAAGTTGCCTCTATGAAAATATTTTTACAAATCAATAAATACCTAGCTAAGGTAACCTAGAAAAAAGATACAAGGCACAAATGACCAATATTAGAAATATAGAGAGGTCATAACTACTGACTTATTGATATTAAAAGGATAGCAAAAAATACCATGAACAACCTTATGTCCACAATTTTTATTTTAATTTTTATTCATTTTTTCATTTTTTTAAATTTTCTATTTTTAATTTTTATGGATACATAAAAGTTGTACTTATTTATAGGGTGCATGTGATCTTTTGATACACATATAATATACATTATATGTGTATCATATAATATGCAATAATTAAAGCAGGGTAATTGGAATATCTATCACCTCAAGCGTTTATCACTTCTTTGTGTTAGAAACTTTCCAATTCTACTCTTTTAGTTATTTTGAAATATACAATATGCTATTGTTAACTATAGTTGTCCTACTATGCTATCAAACATTAGATTTACTTCCTTCTACCTAACTGTATCTTTGTGCCCATCAATCTTCCCCTCTATATTCCCCACGCCCTACTACCCTTCCCAGCCTCTGGTAACCATCATTCTACTCTCTATCTCCATGAGTTCATTTTTTTTTTTTTTGGCTCTCACATATGAATGAGAACATGTAATATTTGTCTTTCTGTGCTTGGCTTATTTCAGTTAACACAATGTCCTCCAGTTCCATCCATGTGCCAGCAAATTACAGGGTTTCATTATTTTTATGTCTGAGTAGTATTACATTGTCTAAATGTACCACTTTTTCTTTCTCCATTCATCCACTGATGGACACTTAGGTTGATTTCATATCTTGAATTCTCACAATTTTTATATTAGATGAAATGGACTTATTCTTTGGAAGATACAAACCACCAAGGTTTATAGAAAGAGAATGAGAAAACATAAATTGGCTTGTATCTACTTAGAAAAATGAATTAATAATTAATAACTTTCCAAAAGAAAAATCACCATATTATCTCACTTTTGTTCCCTTTATGGTGATTTGTCTTTTAGGAAGTTGTTAATTATTGATTCAGTTTTTAAAGTATGGTACGTTTACACCATGGAATACTATACAGCCATTAAAAAAGAACAGGAACATGTCCTTTTCAGGGACATGGATGGAGCTGGAGGCCATTATCCTTAGCAAACTAACATAGTAACAGAAAACCAAGTACCACAGGTTCTCACCTATAAGTGGGAGCTAAATGATGAGAACAAATGGACACATAGAGTACAGAGACCAACACACACTGGGGCTTTTGGTGGGAGGCGGAAGGTGGGAGGAGGGGAAGGATCAGGAAAAATAACTAATGGTAATAGGCTTAATACCTGGGTGATGAAATAATCTGTACAACAAACTGTCATGACACAACTTTACCTATGTAACAAACCTGCACTTGTACCCCTGAACTTAAAATAACAGTTAACACCATACTCATATGGCTTTGCTGGTTAATTCTACCAAATGCTTGAGTAAGAAATGCTACCAATTCTTCACAATTTCTTCCAGTAAATAGAAGCAAAAGGAACACTTTCTAACTCCTTGTATAAGGGCAACATTATCCTATTACATCCAAAAATATACAAAAATAATTTTACTCCACAACTAAATGGGGTTTATTCCCGGTTCAATACTGAAAAAAAAAAAAAAATCAATGCAGTCTTCCATATCAACAGGCTTAATGGTGAGAAAATATTCACTTTTCACCTACGATCAGTAATAAGGCAAGGATACCTTTCTTATAACTCCTACACAATGTCACAATGGAAGTCTTATCTACTGAAGTAAGACAAGAAAAAAGAAGTAAAAGACATAAAATTTAGAAATGAAAATATAAAATTATCTTTGTTGGAATTGACATAATTGTCTATGTAAAACACTCAGAAGCATCAACAAAAGCTTCTGAAACTAATGAGGGCATATGGTAAATTGACCTAGTGAAAGGTCAACATATAAAATTCAATTGATTGCCTATACACCAGCAGCAAAATGTTAGAATTTGAAACTAAAAAGAAAATTTAATTTGCACCAAAACTTTGAAATCACATCGTATAAAATTAAAATGTGCATAGGAACTATATGCAGAAAGCTATAAAACACTGACGAAATAAATCAAAGAAACCTAAGTATTTGAGATATATTTCATGTTTGTAGATAGGTGGAATATAAAATGATGCGGCCACTTTGGGAAACCATCTGGCAGTTCTTCAAATGGTTCAACATAGAGTTACCATATGACCCAGTTATATATTCTACTCCTAGTTTTATATCCATAAGAAATAAAAATGTATGTCCTCACAAATACTTGTACATGAATGTCCATAGCAACATTATTTATAACAGGCAAAAAGTGGATATAATCCAAATAATCATCAACTAATTAATAAAATATGGTTAGCCCTAAAATATTATTTAGAGATAAAAGTAAATGAGTTCTCAAGTTATGAAAATACATGGATGCATGTTAAGTACATGTTGCTAAGTGAAAGAGCTAGTCTGAAAAAGCTACATACTAGATGGTACCAATTATATGGCATAGAGAAGGCAAAACTAAAGAAATTATACCCAATCAGTTGTAGCCAGAGTTAAGATGGTTGAAAAGATAAAAAACTAAATTTTATGGAAAGTGAATTTATTCTGTGTTATGTTCTTATGGCAAATATATGAAACTATGAATTTATAAAAGCCCATAGAATTTAAAATGCAAAGAGTGAGCTTTAATATATGACAATTAAAAAACAACAACGACATTGTTTTCAGGTGGTATGGGGAATCCCAGGATGAGATGTAAAATGTGATAAAATAATATGCCTAGTACAAAAGTATAATGCAGCCTTACTTAAGGGGATTGGAAGAAAACGCAGCAACCTAAGTAATTTTGTAAATGAGAAAAGGCTGTGAAACTAAAGGCACAAGTAACTGTACACAGACATTATAATTTTGTTGACAAAGTTGTCCCTTTCGGGGTTTGGGTTAATGATTTTTATATTGCTCCTAGGCACGCTGGAATTGAGGAGAGTAAATGGATGGTAGATACTGTGAGTCAGATTTCTGTCAGCCATACTGACAGAAATAAATAATTGATTAATAGAAGAATAGATTATTAATACATAAATAGATAAATAGGGGAAAGGGACAGAAGAAATCTATGTAGGTATTATTCTGCCTTAAGGAGATGGAACATGACTCCTCTCCTCTCAAGCGTGAGTTGTGCATAGTGACTTCCTTTCAAACAGCACCACATGGAAAGGGGAGGAAAGATGAATGACCTTACAGTGGAGAAGCCTAAAGAACATTATGGCACATCAGTGATTAAGGTCAACATTAACAGTTGGAAATCATCTTGATAGTATCTATCTTAGATATGATATGATGATGATGGCACTTTATGTCTGTGATATTCTTCCCCAAACCCATAACTCCAGTCTAATCATGAGAAAAAACATCAGAAAAATTGCAATAGAGGGGCATCATTCAAAATATCTGATGAGTA
Source organism: Papio anubis (assembly GCF_008728515.1). Lineage (NCBI taxonomy): Eukaryota > Metazoa > Chordata > Mammalia > Primates > Cercopithecidae > Papio > Papio anubis. The sequence continues at coordinate 68,468,362 of NC_044979.1, read as the reverse complement.
TTCAAAATCGTCAAGGTTATCAAAACCAAAAAAAAAAAAAAAAGTCTGAAAAATTGTCACAGTCAAGATGAACATAAAGAGACATGGCAACTATGTTTAATAGGGTATCCTGGAGAAAATCCTGGAACAGAAAAAGGACATTGGGTAAAAACTAAGGCTATCTGAATAGAGTATGGTCTTTAGTTAATACTTATGTATCAATGTAAGCTAATTTTCCTTCATTCCATCTTTCAGTTAACTAATTTTAACAAATGCAGCACAATATTGTAAGATATTAACAATAGGGAAAGCTGGGTGTGGGATATATGAGAAATACTATATTACATTTATCATAAAAATATATCAGAACAACTCAGATATTCCAGTTTTACTTTATGTTATACTGAATAAATGATCCTAAACTACAATCATGTATGAAGAAAACAATTAATTATATACTATTAAAATATTAATAAATTATGTTATTTTCTGAATTAAAATTTAAATACTGACTTTAAATTTTGATATATGGGGAAAGATTGTTTATATTCAGATAATATAATTTTTACTTTCTTTGATTATTTAAAATAATATATTTTCTTTCTTTGTACTAATACATAATTTCTGTGTGAAATGGTAAAAATACTTGTTTCTTGTTCTTTATTTTGCAATAAATGAAGTTGTAAACAAGGCCAGCTTCATGATTGCATATCCTTTGCAGTTGCACAAGTCCCTGGACTTAGAAGGCCTCGCACTTAGTGTAATGCTCTGCTATCATTGTCTCAGCTGATCCTGGTTAAAAATGACCAAAATACTTATAACTATCCTTGAAAGTATAAGAGCCCAGGGCCAAAAACCTGCAATGAAAACAAAAAAGACCTATATTCACTTTATTGCATGTCATTATTCATGTTTCTAAGGATATCCAGTCTTTAACCTGTAATCACTTGTTCTATCTCTAAAATTGTAAGTTCAGATAATTTTTGCAAAAGGACAAGAAAAGTACATACTACTCTGTAAAAATGAGAGCTTTCCTCACACCCCTTCACCCCTAGCTTTGAAGGACAACATCAAGGACTACCACTTTACAAGCTCTTCTGTAGCCAAATTTTCCCAGGTTGCACAAATTGGCAATCTAACAGCTAATTTTCCCATATCCCACAGAAACATTATTTCAGAGATTTTTATCATCAGCATAGACTATGTCATATGAGTTCTCCATTACAAATTGCTAGTTTGGCTTCATTTAGAATGAAGTGTCAAATATCCCAAATCATTAAAAGTCAAACATATTATCTGATGTAAAGATAAAATTTACTAATCCAGAAAAATGTACTATTAGATCTTCAATACTTTATGTTTTCACCCTTCCAGTTCCCTTCTACCAGTTTCCTCTTCTAGGCTTTCTTTGCTTTCTTCCTAATTACAGCCTTATTACTGCTACAGACCATGGAGCCTGATAAATAGCATTAATTGAAAACAATTATTGTTACAAATGAGGACTTGCTGAATAGACCCATAAAGTTTCTGTCCTCTTCAAAGTCTGCCCAGATAAGCCTGGAAGTGTGGGGAGTTAATGCCTATGTGGCAGACATTGCTCAGAGACAGAGGACATAAGGAATATTCAATAGTTTAATTGCTTGAACTTTCCTCTGACGTGTCCTCTCAACCTTGCCACTACCCCCTCACATATGCAAAACAGACTGTTTTGAGAAATGGAGGTTCTAGACTGTATTGAATCCCTCCCCCACAAATTCATATTATGAAGCTCTAACCTCCAATGTGACTGTATTTGGAGACAAGGACTTTAAGGAGGTAACAAAGGCTAAACGAGGTCACAAAGATGGGGCCTTAATCCCATGATTGGTGTCCTTATAGAACGAAAAAGACACTAGGGATGCATACACTCAGAGGAGAGGCCATGTGGGAACACAGTGAGAAGGTGGCCATCTGCAAGCCAAGGAGAGAGCCTCGGGAGAAGTCAAACCTGCTGACATCTTGATCTTGGACTTCCAGCCTTCAGAGCTGTGACAAAATAAACGTCTGTTGTTGAAGCCATCTAGTCAGTGGTATTTTCTTTTGGCAACCTAAGCAGACTACTACATGGGGATTTCATGCTGTGTCTCTGGATATGTTCCCTGCGAACATATTAGCTGTTCACATCTGAACCCACAAGCTGTTTTTCTGGTGATGCTGTCAGCTCCCTTAGACATCTTTTGCATTTACTCTTCCTCCTTCTGTTTCACTTCCCTCTTTTGTCTTGCTCTTTTCCTCAGGCTCTGTGTTTGAGGAAATCCTAGACTAGTTCTAGACAGCACACATCCTTCAGGAGGTATTTTGGAGTTGAATTCCCAAAGCTCATGGTAAGTGTGAGAGGATAATAATTTTTGGTATTCAGTGATATCATAATTACTCACGCCTTGAGTTGGGGTTAACTGGAATGGAGTATAGGTAAGTAAGGTGCTGGAATACAAGCAGCTGCTGCATTGGTCATTATGGGGACAATAATAACTGAGCTTTTAGTACCATTGGAAACTGAGAAAGATAAAAATGAGAGGCTAATGATAGCTGTTTTCTATGAAAACCAAAGAGTCTTTATGGGAGCTTTCAAGGAGTTGTTTATATATTGTTCCTCTGGTAGACTGTGCTGAAGATAAAATCTCAGATCTGAACATAGAATGGGAAAGTTGTAGAGGAGATGAAATGTGTCTTCTTAGTAAGTCTCAGACGTCAAACTATGGCCTTGATAGAGAAAGAGTGAGACCCTAAAACCTGGGGTAGTTATGCTTAGATAAATGAACCTATGAATATCAACTTACTGCATTTTCTTTAATCTTCTTGGTCAGTAGAGGCAGCCCTAAAACAACTTGTCATAGGAGAACAGCTTGCCCTTTTCTAGAGATTGTCTACTGACTTGACCTAAGCCAGAGTATAAAAAGATAATGTTTGTTCTCAAAATAATCTGTCCTCAATATCCCTCATTGGCCCCAGGACCCAATGAGGGGTCAATGATTAAATCTCCTCACAATCCAAAAAGAGAAGAATAGACTTTGCTTTGGGAAGAAAAACTTAAACAGCAAAGAAATGAAAGGTCTGATTAGTATATGGCAGCAGTAACCGGGGAAATACATGAGGAAATGGATCTAACTGAAAGTTATAAAGCAGGAATGTAAGGCTGGATAAGTTTGTTATTACACAATAGAGGTATAGTGGAGTATGTTCTTATCCTAGGGTATTCACTGATGTGTCTTTTGGTTCTTCTATGACCATTGATAATTGTGAGTGAAACATTTCAACAGCCACAGCCCAACAAAGGCAAGACAAGGAAGGCCTCCAATACATTAAGAATCAAAGATGTGTCATCTCCTGACCTGCTTAAGGGCTGAGAGGGAGTGAGGGGAATCTAGGGAATTTGAGTGAAGAAGAATGATGAGAAATATCAATTCTGTACCACCTGCAATAGTTTGAACATGGCTTGGTTTCTAGTCCTCTTTAATGTTTTTTAGGAAATTGCAACTAATTATCACCTTGAAGAATTAGATTTGCACCTCCCCTTCTAGTCAAGAATTGAATGCAAAGTGTTCTTATGTGAGATCTGAAGATCACTGAAGAGTGAGAGTAAAAATGAGCTTCTGAATCTACCTGACTTCACCTGACCCTCAGGACTTGGGAGATTGCTTTTCTTCCTAACCAGAGCGTCATTAGGAATGACTCATGAAATTACTTCAACCATAAAACTTAGGTCATTGCAACTGCTGTAATCACCACCACCATCAAAACAGGCCATGTATCCCCCAACCAGCATACACACACATTTACACACATACTTGGAGGAGTCCACAGAACCAAACACTGACTGGACTGGACCACTGGAGCCCTCATTTCTTCCAAAACTGCCTAGAGACCCAGGGAACACAACTTGCAGGTATAGGACAGTTAACCAATGAGCTTGTCTTTTACTAGTAGGAAAAATGGACAAAAAAAGAACCAGTAATTCACTAGCCTTCCTTCCCTACTTACTTTAGCATCCAATAGATCAATGCAAGCACAGGGACTTTTACAGTTTCTCTGGAAACAACTCATAATTTAAGCTATTAACTACACTGCCTCTTGAAGCTGTGGCCTGAATGGTAGCAAACCGATTGGTATTTTCTCTCCTTCCATTATAGTCTCTCTTTTATCATTGACTTTTACTTCCAGGGATTGTTTTCTCATCTTCCCCACTAAACCTTCAGATTAAAAGTTTTTGCCTCAGATGCTGTTTCCTTCTTTCCTTCCCTCCCTCCCTCCCTCCCCTCCCCACTCCCTCTCTACCCTTTTCCCCCCCTCCCCCTCCTTCCTCCCTCCTTCCCTCCCCCTCCCTCCCTCCTTCCTTTCTTCGCTTGCTTTTGACAGCAGCGTCCAAAATGTATTCTACCAGAGATTTATTTATATTTATGCAAACATGCAAACACTTTGCATTTACATCTAAGTTTCAACAGAAATGTATCTTGACAAAGTATGGAAAAGTTAATTTGAGGGTTCAATTTCATTTTCTTCCTATTTAAAATAGAGTTTATATGAAGAAAGGAGCCATTGACTGAAACATTCTGGTCAAAACCTATTGATAGACCTCTCTACTTTCTCTTCAGAATAAGTAGCAGCTATAGTGGATATTATTACTTGTAGAAAGAATAAACATATTTTAGAGTGAAAAAAAGATTCAGCTCACACAAAGAATGGGGAAAATATTGAGTTAAATAAAAAAATTCTTTTTACAAGTGAAAGGAAAATGTTTTTTCTTCTGCCATCAATAAAACCACTGTGGTATTATATACGCTGTTTTACTGTGTGTTTTATTTGCCTGATGTTATCTTTCTTGTTCATCTGGTATTAACCCCATACTAATTGCCTTCTATAGCAGGGGTCCCCAACCTTTAGGCTGCAGACTGGTAATGGTCTGTGGCTTGTTAGAAACCGGACCACACAGCAGGAGATGAGGGGTGGGCAAGGGAGCATTACTGCCTGAGCTCCACCTCCTGTCAGATCAGCTGTGGCATTAGATTCTCACAGAAGCACGAACCCTATTGTGAACTGCACATGCCTGGGATCTAGGTTGTGCGCTCCTTATGAGCCAAAAAGTTTGGGAACCATGGACTGCTGCTCTATAGGAGAGGAATTACAGCATACTGAAGCATCCCCCTGTAATTACAGAATAAACTGACTTATGTCATTTGCCACATTTATTTTTTTCTTTGATTTCTAATTTTTATTTTGAAACAAAAACATATGACAAAAAGCTCAACATCACTGGTCTGTAGAGAAATACAAATCCAAACCCCAATGAGGTACCATCTAACACCAGTCAGAATGGCTGTTATATAAAAGTCAAAAAATAACAGATGCTGGCAAAGTTGTGGAGAAAAAATGACCACTTACTCACTGTTAGTAGGAGTGTAAATTAGTTCAGTCATTGTGGAAGACAGTGTCATGATTCCTTGAAGACCTAAAGATAGAAATACCATTTGACCCAGCAATCCTATTACTGGGTATATACCCAAAGGAATGTAAATCATAGAATCATAAAGTCACATGCACATGTACATTTACTGCATCACTATTCACGATAGCAAAGACATGGAATCAAACTAGATGATAGATTGGATAAAGAAAATAAAGACTGGATAAAGAAAATGTCCATACACACCATGGAATAATATGCAGCCATAAAAAAGAGCGAGATCATGTCCTTCGCAGGCCATTACGCTTAGCAAACTAACACAGGAACAGAAAACCAAATACTGCATATTCTCACTTATAAGTGAGAACTAAATCATGAGAACACATGGCCACATAGACGGGAACAACGCATACTGGGTCCTTTCCGAGGGTGGAGGGTGGGAGGAGGGAGAGGATCAGCAAACGTAACTAATGGATACTAGGCTTAATACCTGGGTGATGAAATAATTTGTACAACAAAGCCCTATGACACAAATTTACCTATGTAACAAACCCACACTTGTAACCCTGAACTTAAAATAAAATTAAAACAAAAAGAAAACTTGAATTGGAAAGAAAAGCAACAACAACAACAACAAAAGCTTAGTGGTTTAAAAATGTGCTGACACAGTTCTTCACAATTCTAAAATAAATGATATTTCTTTAAAAATAGAAGTAATACTCTAGTGCTTTTAAAACGAATCCATTTAAAATCTGCTTAAACCCATTTCTTACTGCGTTTTAAGCATTTTTTTGTGAAAAGAAATTAGTGAACACAATTCAGAATAATTACAGCCATATGAGATACAATTCACAATAACAATCAGATGCAGTTTTCTAGGGTCCAAGACAACACATTCTTCTTCCAGTCTTGGACTGGCCAATATTAAATCAATGTCAAGCTGTCACTGGAAATATGTGATGCAGTTAGAACAACACAAATTCATTCATAATACCATTTTATTTATTTCTCAGTAGTAATCCGTTCTTGGCTTTAGTTAGTATATTTTAAGTTTTATTATATTAACGTATTTTCATTCTGTTTTCTGATAAGGTATATACCCTGATATAGTTGTCTATATAATTATAGACACAGATTTGTATCATGCCTATATATTTATTAATATGGATATATATGTTCTCTTACATGCACATTTTTCATAATGATTTTTTTTCAAAAAGTTTAAATTTTTTTCTGTCATTAGAGTATAAGCGAGATATTAATCCATGTCAGTTTAATTTCAAGGAGGCTGGTTTTTAAGATAAAGATGAATTGGAGAATTATTAATTTTTAAAAAACTATAGAACTTGCAAAAGGCAAGATATTGTTTTCTGTGTATACACAGATGATGAAAGACTTGTGAAATTTCATAGCTGAAAAGGACTTTAGATACCATTCTAATATAGATCATTTTATTTTATAGAAATTATATTGAGGGTTAGAAATGTGAGTAGGAGTCAGGTTGAGATCCAGGGTTGCTAGTTCATTTTTCCTACTTATTGTTGTGGTCAAGCTCATATCCATACATTTTTATTATCAAAAAATAAAAATAAGATGAGAAAGAACGAGGCTTATTTCACAGAAATTAGGAAATTTGATTTGTTCTTGGTGGACAGCACAATTAGAGTAAGTTGAAGTAAACGACATTTCTTTTGTGTCAGCGTTTATTAGAAATATTTAAATAAAAGGTGAGTTCAAGGGGAAAGATGGAACAGAGGAAGTTTTGGAAGTGTGGAGGAGTAAACAGTGCTTCTGACTGACACTCAAAATAGACCTCACATCTATTCTGCACTAATGATTATTTGGTAACTGAGTAAAAACACTTTCAGCCATTAGGTAATATCAGTATGTATCTGTTTATCAGGCAAGATTATTGCTCAATGCTAAAGCCAAGAAACTCTAGATTTTCGAGGTGTTTGGACTGTGTAAGGAACTTTTGAACAATACAATTTAAGCTATTTGTTCAAGTACCTTCTCTGATTTTTTTCCACAGCATTAGTTTCCAGAAGTAAGTTAAAGAGCAAGTGATAAGGTCAAAGCTGAGTGAAAAGCTTTGCAAGGTGTTTTCATATGATTTTCATGAGCACAGCCATGTAATTCCCTTGAGTGGGTGCTTTGCAAATTTCGGACACTTCTCTTAACTTTTTAAAGTTCCTTAATCAAACTGTGGCCATCTCTGTCTGGCATGGGCAAATTCATTTTCTCCTGGCCGTGAAGCTGAGGAAGCTTCTAACATTTTATCCTAATTTAAAACCCATGCAGTATACACTGTGACTATTGCCCAGTTTGAGAGCTGGCTAAATGCAGAGTGGATAGTGACACACATGCTGAAAAATGTAGGCCAAGGAATAATCTTAACAATTGGCTCCTCACTCATTCCTCAGGGTCCAGAGCATACTCTTCCTGTGAGCTAAGCTATCCAAGCAGAACTTGTTATGAAATCTATCCATCCTACAAAATGGATGAATTGAAGTGATTACTTGAATCTGTTTAGAAAATGTGTTAAAACCATTGCTTTGTGCTAGCTGGGTCAACAAAGCCACATAATACTGCCCTGGTTGTTCCTCTCTTTTCACCTGAGACTGTTCTCAATTTCCTCCCCAGCAAGAGAACTCTAATATGGCATCAATCCTTGAAATGACAGTTATTTATTCACTTTTTGGTACTAACCCTTTAGGAGAAAAGACTTTGTCTACTCAGGCCATTTGCAGCTCTACAAAAATTTTTCTGTTGATGATAAAGTAAAATTGTCTTCAATAAATGTCTAATGTCAGTACAATTTCAAACGGCAGACTACTGACTCTAGTTTCACATAGAGCATTAGACAGTATCCATTGTTACCTAAGTCGTGGCAAAACTAATTTTGTTCCTCTCCTTTATTTAAACGACCATGGTATCAAGCTGACCAAATGCATGCTTGTCTTTCAATTTTCACACAGAGCTACTGTTGTTAGTTACTGCATACTCAATAAACTGGTGCGGAGGGTGACTCTGCTTTTAAAAACCAGACTCACAGGATAGCCTGAAATCAAACATTATATGTTATTTTTTCCCAGAATGCCAGCACCCTGGGTGGGAAAATGTTTAAGTCACTGTATAAATTCAGAAGCTATAATTATTTCCTGATCAAGAGCAGAAAATGGGAACTGGATGTAGTATCTGTGTTCTTTTTGTTAGAGAGTAAATATTCACCAAATTTAAACCCCAAGAACATTTGTCAGCCTAGCAACTATCCTCAATTCCTGGGCACAAAGCCATAGGGAGGTTGATTGATCAAAAATAGGACCCACAATACTGATTGCTGAGAGATCTCGAAATAGAGATATGAAATGATAAAATCCTACTGTGTTCTGAGAAGGCTGATGAAAAATTCGCTGGCCTGAAACCTTATAAACACTGCATATTTTAGCATCACTATCCTTTGAATGCTTCAGAGGGAGCCTCTTTTCTGAACTGAACGCCTTTGAAAGAATTCCTTTAACTGAGAGCAGTTAAACCTACCAGGATTTTTAATGCCCAGAATAGCTACTGAAATGTCTGGCACTGGTAGGGAATTGGGGGATCAAATAACTTACATATTTCTTATAGAAAAGAAAATAAATAACACTTTAAATTTAAGTGGAATTTATTTGAACAGATAATACATTTAGACCTACATGTAAAGCAAGGTCTTAATCATTTCATGCAGAAGCATTAGCAATAAATGTCTTGACGAAAGACCATATCCTTTCCTTAGACCTTATAGTTTGATGTTCTTGCTGTTCGTGTTTTAGTTAGATACAAAAAAGCTAATAATATGGTAATGTGATATCCTGATCCCGCATTCCTAAAAATGAGGAGAATCCAGTATCATCTGAACATTTACATTAGTTTTAATATTTTAGAAAGAGAGGCAGGGATATCTAAATGTGGTTGATATGTAGGTTTGTGAGAAAAAAAAGATGTTCATATTGATTTTTAATAATAATTATCAATACTAAAATAATAATACTGAAGTAAATAATATATCAGTTGCCTCTTATATGCTACAAGATAGGGATTATTATTTCCATTTTACAAACGAAGTTGAAGAAACTGAGTCTGTGGCCCAAGGCCACATTGGTAGCTAAGTAGAGGAGGCAGAATTTGAACCAGTACATGTAAAGATTCCAGTACACTGAAAATCCTGCATTGCAAAATAAGCTCACTGATTTATTCTTCATTAGCAAAATGTAACATGAATCAGCCATTTCTGGTGGATACTCATATACACAAGCCCCTAGGTTCAACACCAATACCTCCCTACTGTTCTTTTGCTGAGGAATTGTGTTTGCATTCTGAGCTTTTTTTTTGTCTATCAAAGAAGTACATAACCTTGCACTAGTAATGTTCTCCATTTGCAGCCTATTAACTGTGAAAAAAATCTGCTAATCACACTCTTTCACTGAAGACTCTTTTCATTTGTCCTCTCTCACATATTTCCTACTGCACGGAAATATTCAACACATTTGTTTTTTGGCATTAAATTTTAATTTTTTACATTTCTGATTGTGACCTCTTTTCTACACACATCATTGTGTAACCCTTCAGATTCCTATTTTTTGTACCTTTATCTATCATTTTCTAGTTGGCTGTAGTTCTAGACGGCCAACACATCTCCAAACATGTATTTCCTAGTTTGTTCTGGAGTGGTGTGACCTTGATGTTAGCTTCTGAACTTTTCCAGTCACTGGTACTTTCCAAAAATCTATGATGTTTACATAAATATACCTACCAGCTATCTCAAAAGCCAATTATCTTGAGTTTTTTTCCATCCTACTTTCAGGTAAAGGAGGCAGGTTGTTTTATCCTTGTCGGCTTTTATATCTCCAGGTGCTTTGGAGAGATAGGAAGCACTAAAGAAGGTGAGATGCTAAATTCAACAAACTCAAAACCTGTGAATTTATCAAGAGACATGAAGCTTTAAAGATGTGATATAGATACTCTCAGAGAGGTTTCTTGGTAAACCAGTCTTTTATTTTTGTTGTTGTTGTTAGTTAGTATAGATGTTATTCCAAGCACCTTTTTTCTCCTTTCCCTTTTGGCTCTTGAGCTATACTGTGAAACAAACTGGATATCAAAAGATAAAAAATTAAATGTAAAAAAGAAAGAAAATTAACATATATTAGTTGCATGACTTATGGGAAGCATCTTAATTTGTGCCTTAGAAATGCTGCATTATTGGGTGGATCACCTGAGGTCAGGAGTTCGAGACCAGCCTGGCCAAAATGGTGAAACTCCGTCTCCACAAAAATATAAAAATTAGCTGGGCATGATGGCGGGTGCCTGTAATCCCAGCTACTCGGGAGGCTGAGGCAGGAGAATTGCTTGAACTTGGGAGGCGGAGGTTGCAGTGAGCCGAGATCGTGTCATTGCACTCCAGCCTGAGAGACAGAGAGAGACTCCATCTCAAAATAAATAAATAAATTAATTAATTAATTAAATAAAATAAAAAAAATAAAACTGCCTTGTTTAATTTAATATATATAACAACTTTGTGTGCTAAGTTTTATTTTTTCTAATTTTGCAAATAGGAAACTGGAGTAAAAAATATTTAAGTAACTTTCTCCATGATCACATGGGCAATAAGTGGCAGAACAAAATTTGAATCCAGGACTGAGTGACTTGAAGGTCTGTACTCTTTCACAAGACCACACTTATTTTAAATAGATGAGTGCATCTTTGTAAATGTCTAATTTAAATTTTTATTCCAGTCAGCCAAAGAAAAGAATGAAATCATGTCTTGTGTAGTAAGATAGATGGAACTGGAGGCCAGTTTCTCAAGTAAAATAACTCAGAAAGTCACATACTTCATGCTGTTACTTACAAATGGGAGTTAATAATGGGTACACATGGACACACAGAGTGGAATAAGAGACATTGGAGACTACAAAAGGTGGGAAGGGGGGATGTGGGGGAGGGTTGAAAAATCACCTGTTAGGTACAAAGTTCACTATTTAGGTGATGAGTACATGAAAAGCCCAGACTTCACTACTACACAATGGACATATGTAACAAATCTGCACTTCTGTTCACTAAATGTATAAAACTAAAAAAGAGGAAATGCTTATCTAAAAAAATCGGATTCATTTTTCTGAATGTATGTTGCTTAACAATACAGTTCTTAAACTTTTTAACTTCATTTACCTAATTGTAAAAAATAGCATACAAATAAGAAGTTGGGAAACTTAATCTAAATTGTCCACAAACTTAAACTATCCTTAGGGACTCCCATAATAACTTTTAAATTCCTGAAAAATCAGCATTCTACTATGTATCTCTTTATTTTAATATAAAAACTATTTTTAAATTATATTAATAAAAAGCCACAAAACTAAATGTTCTAACTTGTCACTTTGATTAATGAGCATTATATTATTAGGTTGATTCTAAGGATTTTGTAAAACAGGCTGAATACTCACCACATCTATCTATGTATCTATCTATGTATCTATGTATCTATCTATCTATCTATCTAGCAATCAACCAATCACCTATCTATGCTATGGTCTACAATGATCTACATAATTCTGACCCCAGGCTATCCCTCAGACCTAATTTTATCTAAATGTATCTGGACTTAGTCCAGCCACATTAACTTTCTTGCTGTTCTTCAAATATTCTAAGCAAAGTCCCACCTCAGCAACTTTGCATTTACCATGTTCTCTGCCAGATAGCTAACTCCCTATCTCCAAGGCTAACTCCTTTTTTTCTGTCACATTTCACTTAGTCTTAAACGCTATCTTCTGTGGGAGGTCTGCCCTTGCCTTTTAAAATGGTATCCCCTCATTCACTATCCATCCTTTTTTTGAAAAAATGTCTGCTACTGATCAGTTTAAGAATTCATCAGTTTGCCCTCCTAGAATGCCAGCCAATGAGTTCAGAAACTTTTTTTTCACTTTTTATATGATTCAGGGTTATTAATTGCAGAAATACATAGTTATCACAGAAAGTAATAAATTTATTAAAAGCTGAAACTTTGCTTATGGACTCTCCAAAGGGCAAGATCATTAGACTTGGAGGCTAAGCCACCAGGAGCCTCCCCGTAGGGATGTTCTAATAAAGACCCCACCACTGTTGCCAGGGGAGTTGGAATACCACAGTTCATACACTGACCACTTGCTGCTTCAGGAACTCCAACTTCTCGGCTACTGGCAATGACTCGACAGCTAAAACATTTAGAGAAATGTCCCTTTCAGTGTTTTCTTCCTCTAGTTGTTCCTTCTGGACAGACGTCTTGGGTGAGTGCCTCTGTTTAGCAAATTGTAAGTGACACACATGAGACCTAGATGAAGAGCATCTAGAAGAGAAAGTTGCAGACTTCTAATCTGAGAAGAGCAGCTCTGACCTAGGAAATCCATCTCCTAAATATGAGGAAGCTCTTCAGCACATGCCGCATAGTCAAAAAATGAAGGCAAATGTCCCTGTCACCACTGCATTTTCAGCACCTGAAGCAGTGCCAGACACACTTTAAGCATTCTGTAATAGTTGCTAACTGAATGAATGAATATATCATATTCATGTTTCAGGTAATGTATTTTCTTCACTTTGTTGTCACAATATTTTGAGGGCTGAATTTACACAAATTTCTGGTTTCATACAACAACAGTATTTTCCAGTATTTTGGAGCTCCAAAGTACCACCGAGAATGGCAAAGCAATATTTTCCAGATTTCTGTTGCTAAATGCTTATTTAGGTGCACTCTTTTGGTGAGTTCAGATGAACTACTTCTTATGATAGCTGAAGTGTTCCTTCATCTGCCAGTTGGATTCTTTCACCAACTCAGGGAAACCTGAGTCAAAGGTCTTTTCAGTGTAGAAAAATGACTAGATTCCTGCAGTTTATTTTACATCAATATTCTGAGCAGGTCAACAGTTTCTTTTATAAATTCTTTGCTGACACATGTTTTGATATTCATAATTTTCAGACATTGCAATGTTAATAGAGTACATATATCATAAATTATATAAATTCTCAGCAGGGTCTAGGGAAGCGCCCTGTACTCAAACCAATAACTATCTCTGTAAGGAAACATATAACAATATATCATACTAAGTTTGATAAAGTAAGATAAAAATTACAAATAGCCACACATCTATTAATATCAGGTCTTGTTTCCAAATAAGTTATAAAACGGCTTTGGTTTTCAGAAGTTTTTGAACTCTGGAATTAATAATGAGATTATAGACCTATAATCTTATCAAATATCAATGAATGAAGACACTTGTTCATTGTTGCTGTGATCAAATTTCCTCATTCAACTTTATATTTATTTTTAAGGCTCTAATTTTGACATGGACATTACACATATTCACTTTGTTTTGCCTTTTGTTTGAGAATGTTCAGCCCAGAAAATAAAAAATAAATCAATAAATTTGTATTTATTTTCTATACCTACTTACTTTTTTTTTTTTTTTCTTAAGAGAGTCTTGTTCTGTCCTGGCCTGGAGTGCAGTGGTGTGCACTGCAACCTCCGCCTCCTGGGTTCAAGTGATTCTCCTGCCTCAGCCTCCTGAGTAGTTGGGATTACAGGTGTGAGCCACCAAGCCTGGCAAATTTTTGTGTTAGTAGTAGAGAAAGCATTTCACCATGTTGGCCAGGCTGGTCTCAAACTCCTGACCTCAAGTGATCCACCCACCTCGGCCTCCCAGACTGCTGGGATTACAGGCGTGAGCCACCACACCCAGCCTATACTCACTTTCCTCTTCATAAATGTAAAACTCATGTCTTACTAAAGCTTCTAACTACATTCCACAATTTCCAGAATATTTCTCTTTTGCTTTACTAGCTCCTTATGAATGCCTAATTTACAACATCAGCACTTACACTTCTTCATATCTACTCAGATTCTCACATTGCTATAATCTATTATTTTAAGATATTTGAATTTTTGTTTTTTCAATACTTACAAAAGTATACAGTTGACACATAATTTAAAGAGATTATTTTAAAAATAGCATTCCCCAAATAAAGTAATTTTTAAAGTGGAAGGATGAGCAGTAAACCATTCTTGTACCTGATCATTGCCCATCCAGCCAGAATCTACTCAAACAACAGTGATAATGTCCTGGACATATATTTACCAGGATAATATTATTTGACAAGAATTTCACATCACACATAGTTATCAATGAAGATTTTCTTTAAATATATATATGAATATCCAATTTTAACAGATAGAGATCAGAAACATCCCTGTACCTCATTACTCAAATCTTACTTTTTATTTACATCAAGTTTTGATAAAATGTATTGAACAATGTTCTCTCCTATTTTCTGATCTCTGTATAGTTCTGTATTCACATGATACCAATTTAATTACAATGGTAGACTTTGCATCTAATATTTTTAAACTATCAATAGTGAAACAGACATTATAATTTTCCCTACACTAAGTCCTAGCTTTCACACTGGGAAAAGCTAATTTAAATTAGGCTCCCAAGATAATGCTGATGGCTAAATGAGATTTCTAGCTTTACTTACACTTTTACTAATATTCATGCTTTATAATTAAAAATTAATAGCTTTTTCATAGATTTCAGAAATTTTGTAAGTGTTATTTTTAGAAGGAGATGGATTCATAGCGTTAAAAAAAAGTTTTGCCAAAATTCTCAAATAACTATTCTTCAGGAATAATGCACTATTTGACAATAGTTATTGAAAAGTAGAGGGAAAGACAAGGGGAATTTTTCCTCAATTCTACCAACATGCTCTACAATGTTCATGAATTCAGATTATTCCAACTGCCTTAGTCTATTTAGCGTTTCTATAAAGGAATAACTGAGGTTGAGTAATTTATAAAAAGAAGGAATTTACTAGGCCTACAGCTTTGCGGGCTGTACAAGAAGCATGGCACCAGCATCTGCTTCTGGTAAAGGCCACAGGCTGCTTCCCCTCGTGGTAGCAGGCAAGAGAGAGCTGGCATGTGCAGAGCTCACATGATGAGAGAGGATGTAAGGAGCAGGGGGAGGTGGCAGATTCTTTTTAACAATCAACTTTCTTGGGAACTAATAAAAAAATAGCTCATTACTGCAAGGATGGCACCAAGCCATTCATGAGAGAATGGCTGTCCCCGTGACCCAAAACACCTCCCATTAGGTCCCACAAACTCCATGGTATCGCACTTACACAGGCCAAAATATCCTATCTCTAATACCATCCATTGTCCTGAATAAAAATATGTAAAAAGCATAGAAAGATATAAAACACACCAAAGGTTTTTGATGTCTTGATTAAAGGAGGCGCCTCAACACTATTAATTAGAATTGTCCCTTTGTAGCCGAGAAGTTTTTGCACTTCACTGCTGAGCAACACTGGAAACCTGAAGAGTGCTGAAACGTTCTGGCAGGCTGGACAAATGTGCCTTTCTTTTGTAAAGTGAGAGAAGAATAATTTTGAAAAGAGAAAGGGGAATAGAAAATAAACAAGAGAGCTGGACTGTATCTCTATCTTTAAGGAAGGAGTAAAAATGAAAATTAGAATCTGATGATTTATTATCTTAATATTTATGGCTGTGTTGTCCTTTGAAAATGTTTAGTGTAATCCATAGTATGTGTCCCCTATTTTAAGACTATTTATCCTTCTTCTAACTCCATCTCTTCTCCCACCACACCGGAGTCTACTCTTAAGTGCCCTAATTTGAGAACCCTGGATTTATAGTTTTGGTATTCATGAAATTTATTTTTGGACTATCTAGAAGGGTTTGTTAGATGTATGTAATTCATACACATGGGGTCACGTTCTTCTTAAAATTTAAAATAAAATGAAATGAATCAAGACTCCAAATTGTGGGTTTATAAAACCCTGGCTCCTTCTTGGTCTCCCACTCCTATGTAGTTATTCTCTTGCCGTCTTCAAAGGCAAATCAAATCCTGCAAGACTCCCTCTTCCCTTCTCAGACTGTTGCTGGCAACCTACCATATTGTTGAAGCTTTTTTTTCCCCCATGATTCTACCAGTTTGTCCCAAGAAGCTAAAAATTCCCCAACTTTAATCATTGTAACTCAACTATCTCTTTATCCTTCATTCTGGCTATGAGGATGGACATCTGTCACATGTGACATTCAAAAAGACCCTCTATAAATTTTCCTAAAGAAAAAGAGTTGTCTTTTGAAATGGAGTTCTTAAATAAACATATTCTCTAAACCTGATGCTCAAAAGTAGTCTTCATATTTTTTTCCTTTATGTCTCTTGAGTCGTCATGTTTTGTTTTATTAACTGAAATGATGCAGATCCTATTTTCCAGAGCATCTTCCTTTCTTGCTATATTTTAAATAATATAAATATCTTTTTTATATGGATTATTTTTATAAATATTCTAAAAATTTAACCATACAAAAGCCCATACCAAAGGGCTTTATTTTTTCTCCTTGATGGATATTGTGATGTTCAGAACATTTAGTTTTATTTTCCATGGAAATTGTACACTGGCTAGTGAGTTTAATTGCATATCCTTTGGTCTCAAAGATTTTTTTCCCCGATTTTAAACAATTAAAAACTAAAATGATAGTTTAGTTATTTTTGTATACATTTAAAGACCCATTATAAGAAGTAAATATTGGAATATAAGAATTATTTTAATTAGCTATAGAATGTAGAGGGTCTAAATCCAACTGTAATTAAAGCCTGGGCATTTAATATGTTAATTATCATCTAATAGTGTTGCTTATTAACATGTTATTTTAAATACTTTTCTGGTTGCTCTTCTGGGATGCACTTTTCTAAAATAGTGTATTTCAATACTCCCTGCTTATTAGAGTAACAGGGGATAATTTTTTGAGCCCAACTCTCAGAGATTCTGAATTAGTTGGTGTTAGATGGGTCCTAGTGTTTGCTTTCTCATTTTTTTTGTTTTGCTTTGTATCTAACATGCCATACAGTTGAAAAAAACTGTTGCAAAGTGAGGTTAATGTTTCCATTTTACTTCCCAATGGGGTAACATCTAAATTCTTTACTTAATACTAGTGTAATAGCCCATTTTCCTGCTGCTGATAAAGATACCCAAGACTGGGCAATTTACAAAAGAGAGATGTTTAATTGAACTTACAGATCCACATGGCTGGGGAAGTCTCACAATCATGGCACGAAGGCAAGGAGAAGCAAGTCACATCTTATGCGGATGGCGGCAGGCAAAAAATGAGAGCTTGTGGAAGGAAACTCCCATTTTAAAGCCATCAGATCTCACGAGACTCATTCTCTATCAGGAGAACAGTGAGGGAAAGACCTGCCCCCGTAATTCAATCACCTCCCACCGGACCTTCTGACAACACGTGGAAATTGTGGAGGTTACAATTCAAGATGAGATTTGGCTGTGGACACAGCCAAATGCTATCAGCTAGTTTCTAGGATAATAACAATCTCATCCTTCCTCATCCCGTCTTTAGTTCATGTTTCAATATGTGCACTTATCTGAATCTTACATAAAAATTGCTAAGTGAAAATTCCAACTTGCTTCAAGGGAATATTAGATGCAGGTAAATACTGATAAATTCCAAACTATGGAATATATAATATATATTGCCTCTGAATAATATCGAAGCATGGCATTTCTGTCTCTTTTAACAAAGAAGAGATCTTAGAAAGGAGAGAAAAAAAAAAAAATCCAGCACCACTCTTACCCTAACATGATGTCGCTGAGGAGAAGAAAGTTATATGTATGATTTTAAAAAAAATTGGTCAGTCATCTAAAATAGTGTTTTCTACTCATAAACAGTGAAGTAGAATTATAGCTCTGCCCAAATTTTTCGCAACGCCATGTCTTGTCATTTCATCTCTTACCAAACTCTAAATGTTAAATATCTTCTTTTTATTTCCAGAGGGGATTTTAATTCTAAGGTTTAAATCCCTCCTAGTACTGAAAAGACATTGGATTGAACTTTTTGGGAGATAATCCCCTGTGTGAACCCTAACACCAAAAACCAGGTGCCTTCTGTCAGCAATTTGAAAAGGAAGACTTCAAACTAAAATGCCATACAAGTTGCTGCAGGCTGTGAGGACATGATGGATGCATAGCCTTATCTCAGCTGGGTTTTCTCTGCCTATTGAAGGCAGATTATTGTTTCTAAAAGTATTGTGCATGGCAAGGACAGTTTGGAGGGGATAACAGTGAAATTATTGCGGAATTGAGCAATAGTATTAAAACTAGTCTATAGCAATATTTTTGTGATATATTTTCTTAAATACTAGCTAGAAATTATTATATCTAAATTTAAATGATGTTCTATCACACACACCTGGGAATTTGCATCTGTTATATAACTCTTTCGAGAATCATAGCTATTCATATAAGTTGTTCTAGTTAATTAATTTTAACTTCTGTAGAATTACTTATTCATTGATACAATGCACATAAACTGATAGATGTGCATACATGGGAGTTTGTGATAGTATTTTTTCTACGTTTGTGGATGTCTTATTTTTACATAATAAAAAGCTAAAAATAAAATGCAGTATATGCAATGTTCCAATAGATTATTAAAAGAAAAAGCATATCCTTTTGAAAATTAGAAATAATGAACAATTCCTGAAACCACACTAACCAAAATTGAATCAGGAGAAACAAAAAAACTAAATAGACCTAAAATTATTAAGAAAATTGAAACAGCAATTGATAATTCTTCTGTAGGGGAAAATTTCAGACTGAGATGTTTTTTAGAGTGAGTTCAATATATAGTAACATAATGTAATAAGTATGTCAAAATATACATAAGCTATTCCAGGAAAAAAAAAAACCCTCCTAATTTATTTTATGGGATATTTTTATCTTTAACACTAAACCCAAAGCCAAATGAGAAAAAGACTAATAAAGATTGTTTTTATTATACATATGTAATATATATGTAAGAATATATACAAAAATTATTTAAAAATTAACAAGCAACATACAAAAGTATACTACAATATTGTGACTTAAGTCTTATTCTAGCATTGTAATGCTGTCTACAGAACATAAAAATGTAATTCACAATAACAGTCAAATAAACATTAATAAAGTTTTAAAATATTCTTTTAAATAAATAATTCAAATAAAAAATTTTAATCTGAAAAAGAATACCCCCAGAAAACCTCCTACAACAAATATAACTTCAGTGGTGATTTTGTAAATGCTATTTTAAAAATAAGGATAAAGATAAAACTGACTTATGGTTTTCATTCAACAAATTATTAGAAGTTATTCACCATCATTTAAGACAAAAGAATACACGAGAAGAGACAAAGTACATCTACTTTTGAAATAGAAAATAAAACTGTCATTTTTCAGTCTGTATTTTAAAAGGCTAATTTAACCTCTATATAAAAATTTAGGCCCCAGCATTTTGGGAGGCAGAGGCAGGCAGATCACCTGAGTTTGGGAGTTTGAGACCAGCCTGACCAACATGGAGAAACCCTGTCTCTACTAAAAACACAAAATTAGCTGGGTGTGGTGGCGCATGCCTGTAATCCCAGCTAATTGGGAGGCTGAGGCAGGAGAACCGATTGAACCTGGGAGTTGGAGGTTGCTGTGAGCAGAGATCGTACCATTTCACTCCAGCCTGAGCAACAAGAGTGAAACTCCATCTCAAAAAAAAAAAAAATTTAATTAATTAAAAATTATCAGTTACAACAGCAACAAATACAAAATGAACTTAAGAAACACACTAGCAAAATGTATGCAAGAATCATATATACAAAATTACAAATATTCTTAAAGGCAATGAAATAAGACCTACACAACTAAAGAGATAAACAATATTTGTAGAAAAGAAGTCTCAATGTAAAAACTTTTCAGTTTCTTCCAAATTGGTATGCTGATTTAACAACCCCCTAAATAGGGTATTTTTTATAGCTGTGAAAGTAAATTTGACCCGGTTCCAAGATACTCTCAGTGAAGACGACCAGGTGAATAGATTGAGATATAAAATATTGACAGATTGTAAAATAATAATTAAGACATTTTATATAGGAATGGCAAAACACATATAGACTATAAATTTAATGAGTTAACATATGTTAGCACTTATTGTATTCTAATTTTGTTTGAAGTTTTAGTGATACAACAGCAATAGAGCAAATAAAACTGTTCTTATGGAGATGTGGTACAGCTGAGGGAAAATAAATCAATGAAATGAATAATTAAAACATATAATACATCAGTAGTGATAATTGCTGCAGAGAAAAATTACCCAAGAAAGGTACATAGAAAGTTTATCTGTGATTGTGTGAAGGGTAGGGTGTAATTATAGGAAAATAAAGTCCTCATTGGGAATGTGGCAGTGGAGTCAAAAGCTAATAGAAATGATAAATGCAAGAGACTGTGATGTATTAACAATGGACATCAGTGGGGAAATGACTGAATATTTAATAAATGGTTCTGAGACAATTTGTTAACACTATAAAAGGTGACATTTGATTTTGATTTTATATAACACTTTTAAAAATCAGACTGAATCAAAGACTTAAATATGAATGGCAAAACTCCAAAGTGTAAGGAAACAAATACAGAATATATATTTGAATATTAGAATAGAGAAAGATTTAAAAAATTAGACCTACAAAATATCAGACTCTAAAATCATTCACCATTTTGACTACATTAAAATGATTTGAAAATACTATAAGCCACAAACTTGGAGAACATATTTTAAAATGTTTTTTATTGAAGGAGAATTAGTATTCAAAATACATAAAAATAACATACAAATTAATAATAAATCAACATTAATAAGAAGCAATTTAATAAGAAAAGGACCTTGTTTTTGCCCACTAAAATGTTGTGAACCGAGAAGTGATGCAGACTGAAGCGTGCTTTACAAGAACATGCTGGCTGGTTGCTTTTTTGAGCACTGACTCCATGAGAGTCAGAATGGCATCAGTTCAATTTCTTGAGAAATGTCTAACACTGGATATGCCAAGCAGAGTTAGGACAACGAAAAATGTCCCATTAGCCTTTGCTTTGAGATCTCCTTTTAAAAGAGACCTCTCTTATTGAAAGAGGAAGACCAATCTGTGGGAATCACTTATTTCAGGTGCTATAACTAACAATAATGTCCTTCACTTGTTTCAAAAAGGTCCAGAGACTGCAGGTGAGACCCAGAAGAGCAATGGATATAATTAGGAAATAAACGGCACATATTCTAGAAAAGTATACGTTCAATTGGTTGTTGTGCTATCATATTATGCAAAAACCTTAACAACATAGGGCATGAACCCACAGTGAAGAGGACAGTATGTGTTCAGGACACCCATTTTGTTCCTACTAATGGGTGTACTGCAGGAGATAAAATAGTTACAATCAAGGATAAATGTGGTAATGTGATTCAACAGAGGCTATTTTACTGTTCTTAATGTATGCATTTGTTTCCTGATCTGTAGACTAGCAAACCACATCAGAATGGAGTGCAGTATCATTTTCTCTTTAAAAACAAAACCTTTTGAATAAACGTGAAATCAGCATTTAGGTGAGAAACTACACTGTGAGGCTGATATTTTGCCCAGTCACTACTGCTGATTAGTGATGTTACAAGGCTTTTTTTAAAAATAGCTCTAAGAAGCTTTCTATACAGCCTACTCTTGACAAATCACTGATGATCATGTTTCCCTGAAATTCCCTGATTGCTGTCTGAGCTTCCTTTCTTCAGCCATAGCCCATGCAACTTCTGCTCTAGTTTAAGGCTCTATTCATTTCCATTGTCTTTATGATATTGTGTATTTACGTGAGTAAGTGTGTGTGTGTTTGTGTGTGTGAGAGAGAAAGAGAAACTGTCATCTATTATACATGCTTTATTTGTAAACACACAGTTTCTTTCTATTTAAAACATAATTCTTACTGGTTGAGAATTTATCTTCCTGCTTATTTTGTTGTTGTTGTTGTTGTTTTAGAATAATTGACTTTTATTGGAGTTATGTTTTAAAAGATATTCTGAGAATATAAAAAGAGTTTATGAAGATTTACCTAGAGAAGGATTTAAAAATTTCACCCAAAATTTACTGAATCATTAGAATTACTAAAATCTAACATGTTCATGGTACTTGGGGTACTCTAAAACCATTATGATACCTATTTTAGAGTATTTAAAATTAGATAATATACACATTGTACATTTTTTGTGCTTTATTTTATTTTATTTTATTATTTATTATTATTATTATTATACTTTAAGTTCTAGGGTACATGTGCATAACATGCAGGTTTGTTACATATGTATACTTGTGCCATGTTGGTGTGCTGCACCCATCAACTTGTCAGCACCCATCAACTCATCATTTACATCAGGTATAACTCCCAATGCAATCCCTCCCCCCTCCCCCCTCCCCATGATAGGCCCCAGTGTGTGATGTTCCCCCTCCCGAGTCCAAGTGATCTCACTGTTCAGTTCCCACCCATGAGTGAGAACATGCAGTGTTTGGTTTTCTGCTCCTGTGATAGTCTGCTGAGAATGATGGTTTCTAGCCGCATCCATGTCCCTACAAAGGACACAAACTCCCTGCTTATTTTTTAAATAATAAGTATCCATATTTCCCCTTATAAGATTAGAATTTCTCTCAATTTTTTTCCGTGGAAAGATATGAACCCCATCCCTATGTAGTCCAAACAAAGGCAAAGGAAGCAGTGATGATACAAGTCAGGAAGGGAATTTTCTGTGAAGGATGAACTGAAAATGAGAATGAGAACCCTCTCTTATATCATGAAAGTGTTCTATATCTTGTTTTGGGTAGCGACCACATGGGTGTATATGATTGTAAAACTCATTGAGATAAACAGTTAATACCTGTACATTCTGATGAAGGTAAATTCTACTTTAATAAACAATAAATGTTAGTTATTTCCCCCAATCATCCATCTGCCTCTCAATCCCTGTCTATTTAGCTCACATAATCAGTTCTTCAGTGTCTCTGCTATTTTAAACACATCACTGGTCTCTATCTCCTTCAAATACACACTTAATAAGTGGCAGGTACAAAAAATAATAAGTGGATAATTTAAAAGTTATTATCAGGTACCAAAGTTCTGCTAAAAAATCAAAGGTTAATATTGAATCTTCAAAAAAATTTTCTTAAAATGAATGCCATTGCATATGGAAATAAAAATCAGCAGAGGAGAAATCATTTTGTATCAATTGCACGGGAATGTCTGAAGAATCACTTTTTTATCTACAAAAGGCTAAATTAACATTGCCAATCTCCATTAGAAATGCCTAATTTTGTTCGTGGCGAATGAGAGAGGAGGTCCTCAAGAAGTTTCCTCAAATTCTATTTGTATCTATAGATCTGTTTTTTTTTTCTGTGTACATATCTATATAAAAGATTTATAAATAATAATAGGCACTTCAGAGTTTAAAAAAATATTAGGAATTAAATGTTATGGTATAAACATAGCAATGAGTGGCTGAGATAGACCAGAAGTCAAGGCCCTTGGAGAAGAGGAGGATGAGGAACAGGAAGACCAAGTTTTTGGAAATATTTTCTAAAAATATGGAAAGATTTGGAGAAAAGGATACAAGTATCTTTGATGTTGAAGGGTTTGGATTCTAAAGAAGTGGTTATTCTTTGGATCTCATGACACTTACAATTTTTCCAGATGAATAAATAAAACTATTCATAGCAATGTACGTCTGCTAGGAACAGCTAAATGTAACAAATCATCACATTATAATGAGTGACAGCTAAAGTCACCAAGGAATGAATTGTCAAAGTTTTGTAGGAAATTGTGCCAAAGTGGGTAGTCAGTATGAGAGTTACGGAATGATAGAGACAAAATGAGATGAAAAGAAATGAGAGGCAAGATAGACATCTATCTTTGGACTCAGTGAGACAGAATATGTGAAAGATAAAACAGCGTCCATGTGAAAATTTATTTTTTCTGTGGTTAGTGCCTCAGAAGAAAACCAGGTTACAGTTTTAAAAAGTTACTGTGAAAATCATTCAGAAAAAAAATGTTAGAGAAACATAGCATTATGCCGATTATATCCTCTGAGCACTAAGGGCACAGTAGAAGCATTAGAAATTTCAGGAGGGGTATGGAATAAAAGCAGATAAGGTAATACTGGAGCCCTATTGGGATGATAATCTGGAAGGGAATGATATGGGAATTTGGGACGTTTTGTGGTGCCACGATATTTGTCAAGAAAATTGTGGCGATAAGACTGGGTTTGGGAGAATATTTGATACTGACAATGTTCTAAGAGGCAGGATATAAATAGATGATCAAGCGATCAAAAAGATCAAATTATCAAATCAGACTCACATGAATAAGGTAAGGTACTAGTCAGAATTCTGATTTGCTACATAATTCAAGGATACATTCTATCAAGACACACAAACAAAGCAAAGGGAAGTTTGAGACATCAAGGACAGCCTCCCAAATCTTTGTCATATTAGGCTAGCTACACAGCTTATATGACATTGTATTAGTCCATTTTCATGCTGCTGACAAAAACATACCCGAGACCGGCCAATTTACAAAAGAAAGAAGTTTATTGGACTTATAGTTCCACATGGCTTTAAGGCCTCACAATCATGGTGAAAGACAAGGAGAGCAAGTCACATCTTACATGGATGGCAGCAGGCAAAGAGAGAGCTTGTACAGAGAAACTCCCAATTTAAAAATCATCAGATCTTATGAGACCCATTCACTATCACAAGAACAGTATGACAAACAACTGCACTCATGATTCAATCATCTCCCACTGGGTCCCTCCCACAACACATGGGGATTATGGGAGCTACAAGATGAGATTTGGGTGGGGACATAGAGTCAAACCAAATAATTCTGCCCAGCCTCTCCCAAATCTCATATCTTCACATTTCAAAACCAACTGTGTCTTCCCAACAGTCCCCCAAAGTATTAACTCATTTTAGCATTAATTTAAAAGTCTGCAGTCCAAAATCTCATTAGAGACAAGGTAATTCCCTACCACCTATGAACCTACAAAATAAAAAGCAAGTTAGTTACTTCCTAGATACAATGGGAGTACAGGCATTGGGTAAATACAGCCAGTCCAAGTGGGAGAAATTGGCCAAAACAAAGGGGCTACAAGCCCTGTGCAAGTCCATAACCCAGTGGGGCCGTCAAATCTTAAAGGTCCAAAATGATCTCCTTTGGTGCCAGGTCTCATATCCAGGTCATGCTGATGCAAGAAGTGGGTTCCCATGGTCTTGAGCAGCTCTACCACTGTGACTTTGAAGGGTACAGCCTCCCTCCCGGCTAACTTCATGGGCTGGCATTGAGTGTCTGCGGCTTTTCCAGGCGCATGGTGTAAGCCATCAGTGGATCTACCATTCTGGGATCTGGAGAATGGTGGCCCTCTTCTCACAGCTTCACTAGGCAGTGCCCAATTAGGGACTCTGTGATGGCTCCCACTTCACATTTCCCTTCTGCACTGACCTAGCAGAGGGTCTCCATGAGGAGCCTGCTTCTACAGCAAACTGCTGCCTAGGCATCCAGGTATTTCCATACATCCTCTGAAATCTCGGCAGAGGTTCCACAGCCTGGACTTTATTGTCCATTTTGCTATCCACATTTTGGGAAAAACCATTCAACAATCTCTAGGACGTTCCAAACTGTCCCACATTTTCTGATCTTCTTCTGAGACCTCCAAACTGTTCCAACCTCTGCTTGTTACTCAGTTCTAAAGCCATTTCTATATTTTCAGGTATCTTATCAAAAGCACTCCACTTTCAGTACCAATTTACTGTATTAGTTCATTTTCTCACTGCTGATAAAGACAAACCTGAGACTGGCCAATTTACAAAAGAAGGAGGCTTATTGGATTTACAGTTTCACATGGCTTGGGAGGCCTCAAAATTATAACAGAAGGCAAGGAAGAGCAAGTTACATCTTACATGGATGGCAGCAGGAAAGACAGAGCTTGTACAGAGAAACTCCTGTTTTTAAAACCATCAGATCTCATGAGACCCATTCACTATCACCAAAACAGCAGAGGAAAGATCTGACCCCATGATTCAATCATCTCCCACTGGGTCCCTCCCACAACACATGGGGATTATGGGAGCTACAAGATGATATTTGGGTGGGGATACAGAGCCAAACTGTATCAGACATTTTCCATGAAGTCATGCCTCCTGAATCCACAGGCTCTGTATTTGTTTACTATAAGCAATCTTAATCCAGGATTCTCTTAATAAAACCATTCCATAGATAAGGACTCTTCTCTTAGCAAACACAAATAATCTATATGTCAGGAAATCCAATTATCATCAAATTTATAAGGAAATTAGACTGAGTTTTCTACTTTTTTCTTTCCCAGAGAAATGAGAAAGCAATTAATCATAGGCAGCAGCTTTAATGCTTTCCTCTACTTTCATTTTCTGGACACTTTAAATTTCAACTTTCATGCCTGGTTATTATTTTGCAAATAAAGATCAATTACAAACAAATATTTGAGAATTTGTCTAATAATCACAATATAACTTCCAAATAATATCAACCCAAAAGCATCATTTGGCAGCTTCTGATTTTGAGATGCAAAGAATATAATATACTTCCTGCCTATAATCAAGTTATCAATGATGATTTGCATTATAGTCTTTAGGGGGATAATCTAATTTTGCATCAACTCAATTTTAAGCTTTTTTATTTTTATTTTTTTACAACCCCCTCCCACCATATAGTGCTTTTGATAGTTTATTTAAAATAGCATTTAATGACAAGCGGTCACTGACTTATGAATTACAGAAGTACTAATAAAATTTTGAAGAATGACAGTGTTGTATTTTGTTGAATATACAGAATTGATGGAAGAAAGTTTTTCTACTAAGTACTTTCAATATTTTACAAAATTGTTAAATGTGGTTAAAATATTGGAAAAATATCTAATTTTTGAGAATGCTTTTGTATTCTGGTTAAATTATGTTTACATAGTTGCTTTTTGGATTCTCTGATTGAATATATATATGTATATGTGTGTGTGTGCGTGTGTGTGTGTGTGTATATACGTATGCAAGTATGCTAGATTATAGCAAGTCCTATTAAAACTTGTATTTACCTTATCTTAGTTATTGTATTACCATAGGCATAGCTCAATAAGACAAAAGACAATAAAACAAAAGT
Organism: Papio anubis; assembly: GCF_008728515.1. Taxonomy (NCBI): domain Eukaryota; kingdom Metazoa; phylum Chordata; class Mammalia; order Primates; family Cercopithecidae; genus Papio; species Papio anubis. Next base: position 68,440,839 of record NC_044979.1, on the reverse strand, counting down.
ATTCAGTTATTTTAGTGATTTATACATTATGATATGATAAACACTTGAGTTGTACTTAATAGCATAAAAACATATCTTTACTCTGAAATATTAATTTCTTGCTCCTGCCAATACACACACACACACATGCATGCACTCATCAGAATATTTTCCTTAAAAAATATATTTTTATATATAACATTACCATAATTCTACTTTAAAAACAATGTCTTCATTTAAATTTCTCACATAAAAAGAATATCCACATAACAACAAGATATGACATAAAAATGTAGAATATCAAAGAATGAGTGAAGGGGTATAGAAATATTTTGAAGACTCCAAGTACAAAAAATCTGAGTTTTCATTTTGATTTTGACATTGGACAGTTGTTTTGTGACAATCAATTCTTACATCTTTTTGAGTCTCGGGGTTTTGTTGCTGTTGTTCTGCTTTATTTTGTTTTGCATTTTTATCTCTCGGTTAAGAGACTTGAACAAATTTGCTATGATTGCCTCAAACACTAATATTCTGTATTTTGTTAACCTGGGAAATACGTCAGCTGATGCAAACGCACAAGTGGGGTTAGGAATATTGTAGTTACATAGCTACTGTCCTGTGGGGCCTTCTGACCAGTGCCTGAAATGGCCTTTTGTATTCTTAGTAATTTAGGTTTATATTCTTTGAGTTAAAATAAAATAAAATGAGTGCTTTCTGGATTCTCTTTTTGACTGAATGTGTATATGTGTGTACATATGTTTGCAGATGTGCTATGTTATAGCACGTACAACTCAAGTTTGTATTTATCTTATTGTAGTGTATACATCACTAAAATAAATAGCATCATTTGTCTTATTGAACTATTCCTATGGTGATACAGTAGCTAAGATAAGGTAAATACAAGTTTTAAAACAACAAAATAAAATTAAGTGCTTTTACAATACAAATGTACCTGAGATCACTATGAGTTGTATGAGTCTCTTAGCTTTCTTCTTTAGAAAGATTTTAACAGGAGAAGGGTAAAGAGACCCTCGAGTTTCTGGACACTTAAAGAACACATACGAAAAAGAGATGACTGCTAATCAGAGAGGTGAAAATAACTTTTTTCCCATTGGACATATTTCAGTAGGATTTCAGAGGGTGCTGAAATCCTACTGAATCCTAGATAAGCATTTTAGTAAGACTTATCTATTGTCTGTGGCTGTAGGGCTGCTGCCCTTGACCCTCAATGACCCACGATTCAAACTGAGAAATTCTCTACTTATTTGTAAGTAGCAATTTCACCTTAGAAGAAATATCTGACCTGTGGATATTTAGAACTCCTTCCAACAATAAGGTGATTGTAATTCCTTTTGTTCAAACAAAATCCCATATGTGTCATCTACTCCAAGCCCAGATAATTGCTTATTCTCTCATTATACTCTAAAATGAAAACTACATTCAGCAGATAATACATTAGTGATATGATATCCTATACCCTGAAGAACTCCCTCAATGCGGAAGATTTCTGTTATCTTATGCAGAGCACGCTGCACCAGTGGAAATTTAACTTGCTCAGCCCTACTAATGATAGAATGTTAATGGGAGAAAAATGTTAAGTTTCTCATTGTCTTTGCATTCTGGCTAAAGGGTTGATGTACACTGCAGAGAGCTAATCAAATGAAAATAGAACAATAAAAACAATATAAATTTTTGCAAAGTCCTATTGAGGTTTTTTGGTATTTACTTAGAATTCATAACAATGTAATTTAGAATAAAGCATATTTTTAAAATTGCTTTTCTGGAAACTTTTAGGAACTCATTTTCAGCCAGTTGAACTCTCTAGGCAAATGTTTCTTTGCAAGATAAGAGATCATATAGAGGCCTGCAATGTTCTAAAGATTATACATTTATGACATTGCCCAGAATCTTATATGTACTTCAAAAGTATTTTTGAGATAACCTTGTAAGATATCTGGATATAGGAAGCCCTCTCATGACATCCTGCTGAAATACTTCCTGGGATGAGGAACTCATCACCTTGCAGGATAATCCATTTTGTTTTTAGACGGAATTTAGCATTTTGCATTATAATTAGAATCTTTTTTTTTTTTTTTTTTTTTTTTTTTTTTTTTTTTTTTTTTTGAGGCGAGGTCTTGCTCTGTGCCCAGGCTGGAGTGCGGTGAAGCGATCTCGGCTCGCTGCAAGCTCCCAGCCCTGAGTTCACGCCATTCTCTGCCTCAACCTCGAGTAGCTGGTACTACAGGTGCCTGCCACCTAAGCCGGCTAATTTTCTTGTATTTTTTAGTAGAGACGGGGTTTCACCATGTTAGCCAGGATGGTCTCGATCTCCTGACCTTGTGCTTCGCCCGCCTAGGCCTCCCAAAGTGCTGGGATTACAGGCTTGAGCCACCACGCCCGGCCTAGAATCATGTTTTTAACATAAAAACTAAGTTGTTTTTTAATTAATTTATTTTTTCTCATTTAAGTCCCAGTTTTTCCATGGTAATTATGGATTTTTTATACTACTTGACTCCATTGATTTTTTTTTTCTCTTCTTGGATAAAGATCTCCATTTCTTTAACTAATAAACAGGCTTTTCCGAACTTCACATTTTTTACTTGCCTTCCTCTGGACATAGGTATGTTGGCCAACAACTCTAGAAAACATAGCCTCTAGAAATATAGGCTCTAGAAAATGTTTCAGAAGTGTTCAGCATTGTATAGAGCGCAATAAAGTGTATCAAGTCAATTTGTTATAAGACGCGTATTGATGGTTCTTATAAGATTACTGTGGAATGTTTACCAGGCTATTTCTGCTCCTCATTTCAACCTCTCTTGCTTTTCTTTGATTTGCATTCTCGCTCCTCTCCAAGGACCTCTAAGAATGAACAACCATTGAGATGGTGTATCTGATTTTCATGAGCAAGTGACACTCACTGGAACCCAGTGCTTAACTGCTATACTCCTATTGCAGTTAGCGCTTCAGACCCTACTTTTCTGCAGGAAGAACAAGGTGCTAACCCCAGAGAAAACTACCATAACTAAACTGGATACTTCTTTTCACCTGCTTTTGGAAGCTTCATCCCTGGGCTGTAGTGAAAAGATGTGTAGCCTGGGAATCTGAAACCTAGGGTGTTTGTTTGATGGTAACTGTACCTTCAGAAGCATAATGCTTTTTACACCATTTCAGCTCTTACTAGTTTCAGATAATCTTGTTTCTCCTTGTCACTCAAGCCTAGAGGTATGAAAACTTTTTACTGTTCCTAGTCTTGTACCTTGTTGGTCCTTTAACACCTTCCTGTACCTCTCTTCAGCAACTTACTTGTTTCCAAGCAGATCCTGATAGCCTCTATAAGCCACAGTTTTATCATGTATAAAATGGGATAACAATAATAGTTACTTTATAGGATTGCCCCGAGGATTAGTAAAATCATAACATAAACATTTAGCATAGAACCTGGCAAATGTGTAATAAACGTACAATATTAGTATTATTATTATGGATCATTTATAGAGGAAATGATGTAATATTTTAGCAATGAAAAACTTTGTTGGATAATCTGCATGGTTCTTTTAGCACAACAATGTGTTTTATACCTCACCTCTGATTCTTGCCCAACAAAATATTTAACTCAACTCTCAATATCAAGGCCAAATACAATACTTAGTGATGAATGTTTGTTAATGCTAAAATTATAAATTTTGAGGAAAAAATATCATTTTATATTTTTAGAAAATTTAATATGAATAACTAGCCAGATTTATACTAATATTTCTTGGAAAAGCAGGTGTGTGAAGTCAGTAGATTTCTAAGCAGAAACCTTGCATGCCAGAAAGAAGTGTGATGGTATGTTCAAAGTACTAAAAGAGAAAGCCTCCAACCAAGAATATTATACCTGACAAAATTGTTCTTAAAAAATAATATAGGAGATATAAAAAATTTACCATAAAACAAAAGCTAAGGATGTTCATCAATACTAGACTTGTCCTATAAGAAATGTTAAAGGAAGTTATTTTCTGGTAATTTTCACAATATTGATTCTACCCCTCTATATTTGTGGCATCTGTGATTTCTTTCAGCAATGTTTCATAGGTTGCTTGTACAGATTTTTTACCTCCTTGGTTAAGTATGATTCTAAGTTCATTTGTTTGTTTTTGCAGCCATTGTAAAATGGATAGATTTCTTGATTTGATACTCAGCTTGGCCATTGTTGGTATAAAGCAGTGCTGCTTATGTGTGTATGTTGATTCTGTACCCTGAGACTTTACTGAATTTGTTTATCAGACCTAGGAGCTTTTCGGATAAATCTTTATAGAGTTTTCTAGGTATACAATCATATCATTGGTGAACAGAGACAGTTTCATTTCCTCTTTTCCAATGTGGATGGCCTTTATTTCTCTCTCTTGTCTGAATGCTCTGGCCAGGACTTCCAGTGCTATGTTGAATAGAAGTGGTGAAAGTGGGCATCCTTGTCTTATTCCAGTTCTCAGGGGAAATGCTTTCAACTTTTCCCCATTTAGTATTATGTTGACTGTGGGTTTGTCATAGGTGGCTTTTATTACTTTGGAGACTGCCCCTTCTATTCCTATTTTGTTGAGGGTCTTTGTCATAAAAGGATGCTGGATTTTATCAAGTTATTTTTCTGCTTCTATTGAGATGTTTATGATTTTTGTTTATAATTTTGTTTATGTGGTATGTCACATAAACACAACTATTGACTTGTATGTGTTAAAACATCCCTGCATTCCTGGTATGAAACCCACTTAATAATGATGTATTATCCTTTTGCTATGCTGTTGGATTCAGTTAGCTAGTATTTTGTTGAGGATTTTTGCGTTTATGTTCACCAGGGATATTGACAGCCTGCATAGCTAAAGCAATTCTATGCAAAAAGAACAAATTTGAAGTCATCAAATTACCTGACTTCATACTACAAGGCTATAGTTACCAAAACAGCATGGTACTCAATAGAAATAGGCATGAAGGCCAATGGAACAGAACAGAGAATCAATAATAAAAAAAAATCCAAATACTTACAGCCCACTGATCTTTAACAAAGCCTACAAAAACATAAGTTGGGGAAAGGATATCCTATTCAACAAATGGGGCTGGGGAAACAGGCAAGCCACATATAGAAGAATGAAACTGGATTTTCATCTCTTACCTTATACAAAAATCAACTGAAGCTGGATCAAAGACTCAAATCCAAGACACAAAACCATAAATATTCTAAACGATAACATCAGAAAAACTCTTCTAGACATTGGCTTAGTAAAGAATTCATGACCAATAACCCAAAAGCAAATGCAATAAAAACAAAAATAAATAAATGGGAACTAATTAAACTGGAGAGCTTCAGCGCAGCAAAAGAAATAATCAGCAGGGTAAACAGAAAACCTACAGAGTGGGAGAAAATATTCACAAACTGCATCTAACAAAGAACTAATATCCAGAATCCATAGGAAGTCAAACAGATCAGCAAGAAAAAAAAACAAATAATCCCATCAAAGAGTGGGCAAAGGACATGAACAGAAAATTCTCTAAAGAGGATATACAATTGCCAACAAACACATGAAAAAATGCCCAATATCACTAATTATCAGGGAAATGCAAATTAAAACCACAATGAGATACTACTTTACTCCTGCAAGAATGGCCATAATTAAAAAGTTAAAAAATAATAGATGTTGGTGTGGATGTGGTGAAAAGGGAACACTTTTACACTGCTGGTGGGAATGTAAACCACAGCAACCACTATGGAAAACAGTATGGAGGTACCTTCTATAACTCACAGCAGAACTACCATTCAATCCAGCATTCCCACTGCTGGTTATCTTCCCTGTGATAAAAAAAAATCATTATATGAAAAAGAAGCATGCACACACATGTTTATAGCAAAATGATTCACAGTCGGAAAAATATGGAACCAACCTAAGTGCCCATCAACTAACGAGTGGAATAAAATGTGATATATATATATATATGTTTATATATGTGTGTGTGTATATATGTGTGTGTGTGTGTGTATATATATATACACACCCCATGGAGTACTACTTAACCATAGAAAGGAACAAAATAATTTTTTTTGCAGCAACCTGGATGGAGCCGGAGGACATTATTCTAAATGAAGTAACTGAGGAATGGAAAACCAAATATCATATGTTCTCACTTATAAGAGGAAGCTAATCTATGAGGATACAAAGCCATAAGAATGATACAATGGACTTTGGGGACTTGGAGGGGAAGGATGGGAGAGGGGTGAGGAATAAAAGACTATACATTGGGTACAGTGTACAATGCTCAGGTGATAGGTTGCACCAAAATCCCAGAAATTGCCACTAAAGAACTTATCTATGTAACCAAAAACCACCTGTACCCTAAAAACTATGGAAATGAAAAATTAAATTAAATTTAAAGAATTAAACTTGTCAGTGGTAGGGAAAGTAATCTGAAATCAACAAATTTTCCACATAAACTATGGGAACAGAGGAAAGGAAAATAGATGCAAACCAAAAATTGAAGCAGCATCTCCCTGATGTGGTTTATCTGGCATAAAAATGAATCAAAATGACAGATAATGTTAACATTTAACTGCATTATTACTCTATTGCCCTGAGCTGCTCTATGTTGTTTTTAAGTAACGTGTACTTTTGGGAAGGTATTGTATCATAAAAAATCATTCCATGGACACATTGGCCATGAGGTTGTTGCAAGTATTTTAGGGAACACAGAGCATTTAGAGGAAGCCTGAGCCCTGAAGTATAAAGAATACAACTGGCTGGGCCTGGTGGCTCAGGCCTGTAATCCCACGACTTTGGGAGTCTGAGGTGGGTGGATCATCTGAGGTCAGGAGTTCGAGACCAGCCTGGCCAACATAGTGAAACCCTGTCTCTACTAAGAATACAAAAATTAGCCAGGTGTGGTGGCAAATGTTTGTAATCCCAGCTATTTGGGAGGCTGAGGCAGGAGACTTGCTTGAACCCAGAAGGCAGAGGTTGCAGTAGGCCAAGATCGCACCACTGCACTCCAGTCTAGGTGACAGAGCAAAACTCCGTCTCAATACACACATACATACATATACATATACATATATTCATATGTATATACATATACATATATACATATGTATATAATATAATATACATATATAATATGTATACAATATAATATATAATATGTATACTATATAATATATAATATGTATACTATATAATATAATATATAATATGTATACTATATATTATGTGTATATGTGTATGTATATATTATATTATATATAATATAACATATAATATGTATATATTATATTAAATATAATATATATAATATATATGTTATATTATATATAACATATAATATAATAAATACATACATATATACACATACATATGTGTGTGTGTGTGTGTGTGTGTATATATATATAAAAGAAAAAAGAATACAACGATCTTGAGAGTTCAAAGTACTCTGCTGCCAGGTCTATAAAGTGTTTCTACAAGATTCTTAAAAGGGATTGACATTTTGCTTAGCATGTGGTCTCTCTATGGTTCAAACTTTGAGAGAGAACATTTTATGTATGAGAAGAATATCAAAATCTCCCTTTCTTTGAGATAGCCCAATATATGGTAATACTGAACTGTTCAGATACTTTAAGGTGTACTTGCTTCTGTAGAAAGCTAACTTCAGAGTTTATCTCAAAAGCAAACTTCTGTATATCTTCAGGTTAAATTCTATTACTTTTGAGCAAAGATTATTATGGAACTTATGGAGCAAGAAGGAAGTAAAGTATAATCACTAGAAAAAGTTGCCAAGTAAGAGTGAGTTTCTTAGCATGGACATCTATAACTTTTTAGGTCATACCATTAAAAGTATGAGCAAAGAAAATAACTCTCCCCTCTGTCAAGTAAATGCCAATTTTTAATTTGCAATATGTGATTATGATTTGAGGATAGTCAATGAAAAAAGACACACTAAAATGTTGCATGGTTTTTTTTTCGTGTAAAAGAGATGAATTGTGACAGTGATAATAAATATTAGAATTTCTATGAAAAGAGCATGTGATAGATCCAGAATTTATGGCTAGGAAGCTGTACTCTGGCATACTCTGTCATTCAGTAAACTAAATGCCATTATATTATTATAAGAGTGTGTATTGTCTGGAAATTAACAGCAATAAATGATTGTTTGATTTTGAAAAAGGCAAATTTGATCAAGCATCAAATTCTATGCTTATCAAATTTAATTATTTGAAATTACAATGTTTATTTCAGTTCAACAGACATTTACAAGGAAATTAATATATTCCAGGCACTGTGCAGATATTTTAAGCTTAAAATATTTTTGTTACAAAAGTGATACAGTAAATTCATCTTGCCAGATAGTGAACTCATGCTCAAATCTCCCTCACCTGCATGTAACCTGAAAAAGCACAGATAAACATTAAGCTAAGTGACGCACAGGCAAGCTCCTGAAGAAGAAGAGGAATTCACAGTGGACTGAAGCTGTAAGGCATGCCTGACAAGTGATATTGCATGGGTAAGCCAAGTGCTTGCCATAGACAAGGCCATTTCAATAAGCTGCACAGTCCCACAGGGGAACACTGAGTAGTCCAGCCACTACAGGTCACTCCACTATAGCCACAGAAGAAACAGATGCAGCTTCCATAAGACAGGCCAGATAGAGTTCGTAGAAATTGAGAGAAAAAGCATCTGAGAAAGACCAATATGACAGAACCATAACAATAAGGAAACCTTACATAGAAAAAAAGTAGTTACTAATAAAACAGAAAAGCACTTTAAATTGATTATACGAAGCAATGAAAGGAATCAGCACTGTTAAATAAAAACAAGATGCCATGAAACAAAAACTGAGGACAATAAAATAAAACAAATTAGAGATATAATAAATTAAGAATTTAATTGTTGAATGGAAAACAAAACAACTAGATGAAGAGCAGATTATATAGAATTAAAAAAAAAAAATTAGAGACCTAAAAGGTCAAACTAAGAAATGTTTCCTGAATCAAGGGAAAACAAAATTAGAAATAATTTTTTGAAAGAGAAGAACATTATGGAGAAAAGTATAAGTAGTTATTTGAAAAGAATAACAACTTAGAAAATTTGCAATTTAATCAAAGAGAGAAATAAAAAGACACCAGGAGTGATTAAAAAGAAAAAAGTAATTAAATATTGGTTGAAAAAAGAACAAAAATTATAGAAGTGCAATACCAGTATATTTGTGCCAGTTACATTGAAAACCTAGATAAAGTGGACAAACTTCTAGGGATTTAATGCTAAAAATCATCAAAAACATTTAAAATATCATTCAAAGTTATATATTACTCAACATTCACACACTCACATACAAATTATCAAAAGTTCAAATATCTTTGTAAACATTTTCAAGATAAGGGTAACTATTGTCCTATATGAATGTTAGAGCAAAAAATTAGATAGATGACTAACCAATTGATTTTACAGGTTATTTTTTTTTTAACCAAAGCCATGAGACCAAAAGAGACAAAAATTGAACAAAAGAAAATGTATGATTTTTTTTCAACTCTAAGCAAATAAACGAATTCAAGAAATAAAGTAATAAAATTCAACAAGATTACTAGATACATGATCAACAATAAAATTCCATTCTTCTATAGAAGAGCAACAACCAATTAAAACTTACAGTAGAAAATTGTTACATGTCATAATAACAACAGAAACTAATGAGTTTAGGAATATCATGACAAAAAGTGGTGCAAGAATTTTCTGAAGACAATCTACAAAGATTTATAAAAACACAGAAAATCTTTGAACTCTACACCTATGCTATTGTGAGGATGAAAGATTCAGCTCTATATAGATACTGATTTCTTTTACATCACACTATATGTCCAAATTTCCAACATAATTTCTCTCTTTCTTTTTTTTGGGAGACAGAGTCTCCCTCTGCAACCCAGGCTGGAGTGCAGTGGCTCGATCTCGGCTCACTGCAACCTCTGCCTCCCAGGTTCAAGCAATTCTTCCGTCTCAGCTTCCCAAGTGGCTGGGATCACAAGCCTGTGCCAGTACACCTGGCTAATTTTTTGTATTTTTAGTAGAGGCAGGGTTTCACCATGTTGGCCAACCTAGTCTTGAACTCCTGACCTCAGGTGATCCGCCAGCCTCAGCCTCTGAAATTGCTGAGATTACAGGCATGAGCCACCACTCCCGGCTATCCTAACATAATTTCTGTGATACTTCATAAGCTAATTGTAAACCTAATTGGAATAATAATTATGTAAATACAATCAAGGCAATTATTTTAAAGCATGAGTTTGGGTTGATGTAAAATGATACATCATATAAAAATGAAGTATAAAAATGAAGATATGAAACTTTATAGCCATAGAGTGTTAGAGAATAACTATAAGAATAAAATGCTGCCAAGATTGCTTTTGCTATCAAATATGGAGTGTATATTTCATGAATATTCATAAACAATCACTCATAGGCATATTTGTAATCTATATTCATATTAATATCTATAGCATCTCTATCATATACTCTGACAACTTGCCCTGTTTCACTTATTAAAAAATACTGCCCTCTCTGTTTTTCTGTACCCAGAGTTCTATTTCATTCTTTTTGATGACAGTGTAATATTTAATCTCATTATACAACTTTATAATAAATAATTTCATTACTTACGTTCAATTATGTTATTTCAGTGAAAAACCTTGTTCACAACCTTTCCATTCACATTAGGATATGAACGAGAAAAATTCCCTGGAGTGGAACTTCTGGGTCAAAGTATATGCACATTAAAGTTATGACAGAGAGCATTACATTTTCTTTACGGAAGGTTATTTACAATCCTACTAGCAATATTTATAATAGTATCTATTTATCATCGGTCTGTTTTTTTGTTTTTGTTTTTGTTTTTTGGCTTCTGGCTATTCAATTATGATAAGCAAACTGTGTATTTTAATGTTAGGTTCACCTGTATGTTTTGTTCAAAATATCTACAATTTAATTTAAGAAGGGTATTAGGCATATGCCCTTTATTAAGCAGCAAAGTAGTTCCTACAAAAGGTTGTTAAATAGTGTCTACTTTTTCCACTTCTATGAAACTCTATCACACTTATGTGCTAAAGAGTCTTATAGTTTTGGGTTATACCATAAACCTGACTTGTTTTCTAGTACCAAACATTTATATTGTCAAGTTTCATTTCATATATTTTAATAACAGATAGATCTATAATAGCCTCTTTATTCCCACATTCATTACCAGATTTCTTTCAAAGTACATTTTACATGGATGTGTGTGTGTGTGTGTGTGTGTGTGTGTGTGTGTGACTGCTTTTTTTAAAATTTTATTATTTTATTTTTTTTGATCTGAATTTTCGCTTTTGTCACCAGGCTGGAGTGCAGTAGCAGATCTCAGCTCACTGCAGCCTCTGCCTCCTAGGTTCAAGCGATTCTCCTGTCTTAGCTTCCCAAGGAGCTGTGACTACAGGCGCCTGCCACCAAGCCTGGCTAAATTTTTGGATTTTCAGAGAGACGGGGTTTCGCCATGTTGGCCAGACTGGTCTCAACCTCAGGTCATCCACCCGCCTCGGTCTCCCAAAGTGCTGGGATTACAGGCGTGAGCCACCGCGCCCAGCCGTGACTGTTTTATAAATAATTAACATAATCATATTGCTCTTTCTGCCTAAAAAAAGCATGCCTCTCAATTTCCTCAAGATGTCTTTAGTGCACTTCAGTAGAGTTTTAAATTTTTCCTGCTATGGGTATTGAAATTTTTGTTCATTTTATCCTGAGGTATATGTTTAGCAATGCAAATGTCATAACTATGCATAATATTTTCTAAATTATTAAAATTTTCAGAAAGGAAACCTATGGATTTAAACATTAATTGTACAACCAGTTACATAACTGGATTCTCATTTAGTTTCTAATGGCTATTTGATGGTCTTGGATTCAATGTGTATAAAATCATATTTCTGACAAATAAAACTATGTTTAAATCTTATTTTCCAATATTTGTGCCTTTCATTTAATTCTATGTTGAAATTTATTTGTCCAGCACTTCTATAAAAATGATAAATATTATAAAGAAAGTAGATACTTTTTTTCTTATTGCTGAATTGATGGAAATATTCCAGTGTTTGACTATTAAAAAATAATGCTGGCTTTAGGAATAAATGTATAAACACAAACATACACACTAGTAAAGGAAGTATACATTGTTTATATTTCATGTGTTTGTTAATGAAGGAGTGTTGAATTTATCCAAAAGAACAAACTGTTTAAAAGTACCAGGCAGAAACTATTGAATTATCTTTCAAAAACAGAAAGAAAGTGAGTTTGGCTGGAGGGCAGGACAAGTACAAGGCTGGTAAAAACTGAAAAAAGGAAGTCATACGCAAAATCTTTTAAAGGTTTACTAACTAGGGTTATGATTTTACCTGTTTTCAAGCATTTGGAGGGTTTCAAATACAAGAGTGATATAACCACCTAATATACAAAAAAAAAAAAAAAATCACTGTGCTTGAGAAAATGATAATGGTGGTGATGGGTTTATGCGAGAACAAAAGCAAGGAGACCGCTGACTGGTGACTCCAATAATGCAGGCTACATATGAATGGATTGGACTAGGTAGTAATAGTGGAGATGGATACATTGAATAGACTGGGTCATATTTTAATGGGAGAGCTTACTGAACTTGATGATGCAATCAATGTAGAAGGTGAGAAAAGTCAGTCAAGAAAACTTGGAATTTTGTCTAACACAATTGAGTGGATTTTGGTGCCTTTTACTGAGATGAGTAAAATGGTCGAAGTAACAGCTTTGAGATTTATGAATTTGAGATTTCTCATTTCCGTCTTAATAAGACTAAGATGCCAAATAGACTGTCCCAGAACATGACAAGTAGAAGGTTGATATAGTTGTCTAGGCTATGAGAGGGTGATCAGAATGGGAAATAAGACTTTGGAAGATAATTGTTCATAAATAGAATTTCAAGCCGTAAGATTGGGTAAAGCTGCCTAGAAATGCACATAAAAAAGAAAAAGAAATTCAGGGAAGATTCTTGAAACAGTAAAATTGTACAGGTTGATAAGAGGGAATAGGAAAGGAAACTGAAATGTAGCCAGTGATGGTTAAGTAGGAGAATTATGACTGAAAAGAAATACATTTTCAAGAAAGAAAATTGATTTCACTTCAGAACAGATAAACTTGTCCTGAACTTTTGCTGAGGAAACCAGGAAAGGCATACAAAAACAAAAGCAAACAAGGCATTGGAGAGCTCTTGAGACACTAGATCTAATGAGTTAAAGTTACAGAAAGAAAAAGCTGCAGAGAGGTAAGCTAGCATTCTGTGTGTTACCTTACCCTTCAGGGAATTTGTTGATTTTGGAATGGGTCATGAGTCAGAGGGACAAGGCTAAGAGAGAAAAAAGCCAGCAGAGCATGTGAAAATCTCTTGAAACTGGTGAGATGAAAATTGGAGTTTGGAATTCCCAGTTTGCTGGAAGTTTGAGGGTGAATAGATTGATGAGTAGAGATGAACAACAAATTGAACACTATTCTTGTAGATCCCCCATCAGGACATTTAAAACATTCTGAAAATTTGCAGAAGAGGTGACTAACATGCTAAAAGCAGAAAGATATTGAAAAACAGAATACAGATTTTGGCAAGCTCACAGTGTTAAAATTTAAAATAATCTTGTCAATTTTTGCAAAAAAGCAAGTAGAGATATTGATAGGCATTGCATTGAATCTGCAGATCAATTTGAGGAGTATTACCATCTTCTATTAAGATTTCTTGGCCAGGCATAGTGGCTCACGCCTGTAATCCAAGTACTTTGGGAGGCTGAGGCGGGTGGATCACCTGAGGTCAGGAGTTCGAGAACAGCTTGGCCAACTTGGTGAAACCTTGTTTCTACTAAAAATACAAAAATTAGCTGTGCGCGGTCGTGGGTACCTGTAATCCCAGCTACTTGGGAGGCTGAGGCAGAACAATTGCATGAACCCAGGAGATGAAGGTTGCAGTGAGCTGCTGAGATCATGCCATTGTACTCTAGCCTGGACAACAAGAGTAAAAATTTGTCTCAAAAAATAAAAATAAAAAAGAAACTTATCTTTCTTATCTATAAGCATGGGATGGTTTTCCTTTTTTGATCTTATTAAGTTTTTTAAATAATGTAAAATTTTGGCATACAATTCTTTCACTTATGTTGATTTTATTTCTAAGTTTTTATTTTAGTTTTATTATAAATGAGGGTGTTTCTTTAATTTTGTTCTCAGATTTTTCACTGCTAGCATGTAGAAATACAATTGATTTTGGTCATCTTGTATCATATAATCTTACTATCCTCCTTTATTAGGGGGTAGTAGTAGTGTGTGTGTGTGTCTGTATGATTTCTTAGAAGTTTCTTTATACCAAACGATGCCATCTGTCAATAAAAACAGTGCTATGGTTTGAATGTCCCCTCCAAGATTAATATTGAAATTTCATTGCCATTGAGATATTGATGGTGGGTCCTTTAAGAAGGGATTAGATCATGAGGGCAGCCTTGATGAATGAATTAATGTCATTACTGTTATCAGGGAGAGGGTTAGTTATTACAAAAGTGAGTTCATAAGAAAAAGGATGAGTTTGGCCCTCTTTCTGTCTCATGCATTCAGTAGCTCTTCCATCTTCTGTCATGGGGATGACACAGCAATATGGCCCTCACTAGATGACAGATGCTGGTTCCGTGCCTCTGGACTTCCCAGCCTCCAAAATTGTGAGTCAGATACATTTCTTTTCTTTATAAATTTCTCAGACTCAGATGTTGTAGCAACACAAAGCAGACTAAGACAGATTGTTTTACTTCTTCTTTTCCAATGTGTATGCTTTTTATTTATTTTCTTGCTTAATATCTCTGGCTACAGTCACTTAGTGCAGTGTTGAATAGAAGCAGCCAGTATGGACATTCTTGTTTTGTTCTTGATTTTATAATAATATATACAATTTTCCCCATTAAGTATTATAATATTTGTGGGTTTTTTTTCATATGCCTTTTATCCACTTCAGGAAGTTTCTTTCTATTCTTAAGTTGTTGAGTATTATTATCATGAAAGTGTATCAGATTTTGTGAATACTTCTCCTATATCTACTATGATGATAATGTAATTTTTTGTCCTTTATTTTATTATCATGGTATATCACTTTCACTGATTTTCAGATATTAAACCAGTCTTATCTCACTTGGTCATGGTGTATAATCTCTTTTTGTATATTTCTGGAGTCAAGTTGCTATATTTTATTGATAATTTTTGCATCTATGTTCATAAGTCATATTGGTCTATAGTTCTCCTTTCTAGTGGTACTTTTGCCTGACTTGAGAATCAGGCTAACACTAGCCTTATAGAATAAAGAAAAAGTTTTCCCTCTCTCCTGTTTTTTTTGGAAGAGTTTGTGAAGTGTAGGTATTAATATTTTAAGTATTTGTAGATTATAGTAAAGCCTGAATTGTGGGGTGTGTGTGTGCGTATGCGTGTGTGTGTGTGTGTGTGAAGTTTTTAAATCCCAAGAGAACTATTGTACAGCAAGAATACTACAATTAATGATAGTGCATTATATTCTTGAAAAATCTAAAAAGAATGTTGTGTGCAATTATAAAAATGATTACTATGTGAGGTAATGTACTTATTAATTAGCTAGGTTTAATCACTCCACAGTTATATATACTTTTTTAAAAAGTTGTAAATAATTAAAAAACAATGTTATTTGCCAATTTAAAAATAAATAAATTTTAAAATAAATTACTAATTTACTCTAATTACTAGTTATAAGTCTTTTCAGATTTTGTATTTCTTCTTGTATCAGTTTTGGTAGTTTGTGTCCTCCTAGGAATTTAACTATTTTATCTAAGTTATCAAATTTGCTGACTTACAGTATTATCTTATAATCCTTTTTGCTTCTTTAAATTAGGTCATGGTGTTGAAGATGTATAAATTTTGCTGAGACCCTGACAAGGAAGAGGATCCCACATACACTCCAGTTTTCAGTTGGAATTCTTAGTGAGTAAACAAGAGAATACTCAGGCTTACACAAATGCCAACTCACATTCAAGACAATTCAGTATGGTTGCATGTTAAAAATGTTTGTCAGCATCCAAAGAGAAGATAGGATAAAGATAAATTTTACTTTATTAAAAATTACTCTGGAAAGATAAATCATGCAAAGCATCTACACTTTTTAAGAGTTTTAAGAAATTGAAAAAAATTACTAAGTCTAAGAAATATATCTGAAAGAAAAGCAGACAATAGTAACAAACATATAAATAGCCCCGTTTTTGGTATTAATCTGTCTGGGATTTTAAAGTGAATATGATAAGATATTCAAGAAAATATGTGACATTTGAATAGTTTTACCACAGAGATAGAATCTATTTTAAAATTCCAATTCCAATTCTAGAACAGAAAAATCAAACAATGGATATTAAGATATCAACAACTTAATGTAAGTGTTTACCATGGCAAGACAAGAGTGTTAGAATTAATGAACTAGAAGACAGACCAGCAGAAAACATTCAGGCTGTAGCTTAAAGAATAAAACTATGGAAAATACTGATAAGAATAGAAATTCATGTGTGTGTATATATATATATATATATATATATATACACACACACACACACACATATATATATGTCTGTGTGTGTGTGTGTATATATATATATATAAAACATTCCAAAAGAGAAGAAAAGAGCAGAATCAGCAGAAGCAAGATTTTATGTAGTATTGACCAATCATTTTCAAAAATAATTGAAAGGCATTGAGGCACATATTCAAGAAGTCTTATGAAATCCAAGCAGAATAAATTCAAAGTAAAAGATCTAGGCACACTATAGGAAAACAGCTAAAGCAGAAAACAGAGAAAATCTTAGAAGTATTCGGAAGAAAACACACACACACACACACACACACACACGCACAAAACACATCCCCCACTAACCACAAAGGAAAGATTGATAAGTTGGTTTACATTAAAACAAAAGTATTCATTAAAAGACAGCATTAAGGGAATGCAAATGGGAACCACTGAGTAGGAGAAAATAATTGCAATTCATTGATTTCATAAAGGATTCACATGCAGAATATATAATTCCTGAAGTCTATAAGAAAAATTGAAACAGTCATATGATTAAAAGTGAACAAAAACCTGATAGGGACTTTAAAACAGAGGACACTTAAGTGAAAATTAACAATTTTTAAAGAGTACAAAACATAATTTGTCATCAGGAATTGCAAATTTAAACTACAATAAAATGACTGCATCAATCAATCAATCAGTGACTGAAAACAGCCACTGATGGAGAAGACGTAGATCAAGCAGAACTCTCATACTCTCTGAATACTGTAAATTGACATAGCCGGTCTGAAAAACTGTTTGGCAGTATCTAATAAAGATTAACATATACATATCATGTGACCTGACTTTCTACTCCTAGGCATATACCCAGTAGAAATGCACACATATTTGTACCAAAAGACAAGTACAAAAATGTGCACAGAAGATTCTTCTCACTAGCCACAAACTGTAAAGAAACCAAATAACCATCAACCAAGGAATATGCAAATTGTATTATACTCATATAAGGGAATACTATACAGTCCTGTAAAATAATAAACTATTTCTACATAGGGGCCATGGGCAAATCTCACAAACCCAAACTTGAGGGAATTAATTGAAATACAACAGAGTTGTGTTATTTCATTTATATAAAGTTAAACATTATGCAAAATTTCAGCAGGAATTAGTGATTACGAGAGAGAGGTCCAGGATTAGGTTTCTGTGGTTCTGAAAATATTTTATATCTCAATATCTTGATCTATGTGATAATTATGTGGGTATGTTCAATTTGTAAAAATGTATGTTGCTCTGTATATATTTACAACATGGAGTTTTCTGCAGGTTTATATTGTATACTTTATTAAATATTTTAATAACAGTTACAGAAGTTTCAACTATGTATTGCAAATATTGCTACTAGCGAAGCAACATAGCAACATTTAAATGGTGATTTACATTAGCATCAATTTTTGATATCATTGAGCCATTTGAAAGAAGTAGTGAGAATGGATACGCTTTTGGAATAAACTGAGGACAGATGTGATTCTGAAATTAGGTAAAGTGATGTAACTGGATATGAAGGAAGTCAACTGTAAATGGAATAGAAGCATCCACAGAGTGCATGGAATTATCAACTAAAGACAGTTAACTAAGGCTCAAGATATGGGGAAGGCATCCTTAAGGAGATGATGTGTAACTTTAGTCTTGAAGATTAAGTAAGATTTAGGAAACAGAGGAAGTAAGAAGGTAGGATAGGCAAGGTAGGCATTTCGGGTTGCATGAGTTGAGGCAAGCAATTGTCTCTACTATAAACAGTTGGTATTGATACATTATTAAGTGAGAATTAAGTAAGCCACGAGCAATAGAGAATGTTAAAAGTAAGGTTTAGAAGGTTGGTCCTGTTTAGTTGATTGTTGAGAGCTACTAACTGTTTATTAGTAGTGGAGAGTCACCATCAGATCTGCCTTTTAAATATACTCTGCAGAATTGAAGGGGAGGTCAGATAAAAATAAGATGTGGGGACCCATTATTACATTTTTTCCTTAAGTTTTACTGCAAGTAATATAGAGAAGTCATAAGAGATAAAAACAGCATCCAACTCTTGAATTAAAAAAAAAAGATGATCTTGCTCAGAGTGACTATGTGACTATTTTTTTTTCTGACATTTGCCAGAGGTTGCAGTTTGCACTGATATATCTAGTTTTCTATTTGTCCAGTGGCATGTATCTGCAAATTGTACGTGACCATCAGCATCTAACACATCAGGTACTGAATAATTATATTGTTGATTTGTTGTGGTTGCTGCACAGGATTGAGAGTATGGCATGGATCCATGTAATTGTTATTTTTTTTTCCTTTCCTCTGTGTGAAATTAATTGGACTATGTGGAAATTCAATTCTCAACTTGGTCTGAGAGAACCCTTTTTATCATCTCTGCAGGAATCTCATTTTAAGCTTTTTAAACATACTTTCATGACCTTGATGTGATTATCATTATCCTAATCATTATTATTATCCCTTATTAAGTTTTTGGAATACAAGGGCATACCATCTCAAGACACAAAGTTTTTAAATAACCTTTACTATTTATTAACTGTAATAATTGCAGTAAATTCTGAATTATGAGGCTCTTTATATTGTCTGGGTTAAAATGCTTAGGTGCTTTGGTTAGTAGTTGTCTTCATTTATACAGAGATGCGCTGATAACCTTAAGCCACCAAAAAGCAACAACAAACAATACTAATAGCTAAGTTGAGAAATATGTATAATCTATCATGCTTAACAGGTCTTAAAGAATACATTTTCTTCAGCTTAAAACAGGTTTATAGTTTAAACGGCTAATATATTGTACAAATAAAAAAATAAAGCAATATCAGCAAGATCATACAGAAATTACATGTATATATAGATATACACACATATTTAAATATCTTCTTTTTAGTCTTTCTGACCCAGGATCTCTCTTTTCAGTTCCAGACTGCATGTTGCCACAAACAGAATTTCTCTGAGGCCCAATTCTGGACCTGTGTTCTCCCATAGCTGAAACATTTCCAGTAGATCCATTTTGCCCACCAGAAATGCCTTGGCATTACAAGCCCTTTACTTGTATCAGTAAGGTGGTCACACAGTTACTCTTGGCCAAGAACTACTCTAGGGGCTGCGGATCTAGCAGTGAAAAAAAAAGGAGGTGAATGGAAAGAGTGTATATGTTATGGCATAGAAAGACAGCAACCATTAAGAAAAAAATACTGTTAGTCCTATGAAGCCTATAGGATAGGCTAATGTTTTATAATAACATAGGAAGTAATTTAAATAGATAGTCAAGGAAGTATCTCTGAGCAGAGAACATTTGAGTAGTATTTGAAACTATAAAAAAAATCAGTCATGCAATAATGTAGATAAATATCATTTCAAAAAGAAGAAACAACAAAGACACTGATATGGGATGACTTTACTACATTAAAAAAAAAAAAAAACAAAACAAAAAAAACCACCAGATTGTTCTCACCCATTCTCACCCAAACGTAGCTGTTCAGACATCAATTCTTCTTTCACAGAATACCCCAACTTCCAACTGAAAGGTACTTCTCACCCTTCTCTAAATGTGTGTGTGTGTGTGTTTTTCCTCTACGGAGTTTACTAATGAGCATCTTCCATTATGGTACAATGACGCCTGTCTCCCGCACTGGGAAGTTCTCTCTGTTTTTACAATTCAATGGAACCTGATACCAATCAGAAAAAAACATACAGTGCCTCTAGCAAGTGTTTGGACTGAATTCTGTGTCAGGATCCTCAGATTAGTGAGCTTGAATGAAAGTCCCTCCCACTCCAAAAGAAAATAGTGTAGCACTGAAGAATAAGAATGTGGACTCTTCCATGGTTCTTCCAATGTTAAGATTGTGCCCATGGCTCACTTGAGAGAGTCCACTAAGCAGAACAAGCAGGTGAAGGCATGTCAAACCTGCATTCTGGAAGTAGGGGATGCAGCAGAGCAGAGCTAATCAGTGAGTATGATCGAAGTAAAAAATCTTCTCATTGCTATGATTTTCCAGAGCCTATGAATGGTAAGGATTGCATTTAAGGAAAGGTGGTATATTAAGATCCTTAATAGTCACATGCTGTTTATAATGTGTTGTTTCTTGTGTCTTTAAGTACATGTAACCTATTTCTGTCACTTTATTTTGGAATAAATAAAATAAATAAATAAAATAAGGTAATGTTAGATTATAATTTTTCCCAGATGTGCTTGGAGGTCTTAACTGAAGAGAGTTCACCCAAATTGTGAACAGTAAATGATCACAAGAGGTGGAGTGTTTCCTTTTCCTAAGCATGTGCCATTTTCTTACACCATTCATTTTTTTTATTTGATAAATAATGAGGGCTCCCTATGTGCCAAAGTCTTTAATATTTTCCAGAGATACAATGGTGAGCAAAACTGCTGTCTTTGTTTTAGATGACAAAGATACTTAAGAATGTGATTTCATGTCTCATTATAATTCTCTTTATTACCTGTTCATTCATTCATTTGGCAAAAAACAAAACAAAACAAAACAAAAAACAATAAATAGTTTGAGAAGGTCTGAATAACGAAAAAGGAAGAGCCAGAGTGAATGTAAACCTGCATTCAGATGCTGTGAAAAAAATCCTAGGGAGAGTTGCAGTCTTGAAGAACTGCAGATTGTTGGCTAAAGGAAAAGCTGAGCTAATCTTTGACAATGCAATAAAATTTTGGGTCAGAAACAAGGACAGCTGTCCTGAACTATATTTTAGCTCAGGAAGGCCACAGAAGAAGAGAAATCTAATCACACATAAATACCCTAGAACCCTAGATTCTTAGGCGCTTTATTGACACTCCTGTTGGATGTACATCTTAACACTCAGAGAAAATGTACTTAGGGAAAATGATTTTGTAATCAAAGAATGACACATTTGGGTAATTTGTTTAGTGTGCAGAAAGATAACTTCCAACAAAGTTATGGAGCTTTGTGCTTTATTTCTAGGTTTCTGTCTTCATGAGTTAG
The DNA here is from genome assembly GCF_008728515.1 of Papio anubis. Classification (NCBI taxonomy): domain Eukaryota; kingdom Metazoa; phylum Chordata; class Mammalia; order Primates; family Cercopithecidae; genus Papio; species Papio anubis. Next base: position 68,419,258 of record NC_044979.1, on the reverse strand, counting down.
TGTAATTCCACTGTCATTTTAAGTAGAGAAATATCCAAAAAACAAAACAAAACAAAACAAAAAACTACACAGCACTTGACCTGAAAAGCTAAGTCTCTTTATGACTAAACCGTTTATGATATTACCCTTTGTCAATACAATTGAGATACTTCATATGGCATGTATATTTCAATACTGTTTTCTATTAACTACCTCAGCTTGAGAATGCAGAGTATGCGTTGTTACAAATTATAATTTCTTGATCTTTATGTATAGAGATCTAAGTATAAGAAATCCTCATGGAAAACAATTCATATGGTTAGGGGACAGGTTGAACACTTGCTGAAGGCAAGAAGTAGAGGGAAGTGGGGGATAGTTGTGAGAAGGCTTGATTGCAGTTGCTGCAAGCCTGACCCTGGATGAGGGAAGGATTCGTCTGGGCATCGGTGAGTCTGGGGATGCCACAGGAGCTGTTGCATCTTTTATATGAGGACATTTCCCGTTTTTAGTGGCATCCCTGATTATTTGGGGCTCCTGAATGTTTCAGAGGGATGTGATTCTTAGGGCTGCCCCCACTGCGATTCTGTCATTTCTCATTACATGTAAAGACAAAACATCAGCTCTTATTTTATGGTCTTCTAAGTAAGTCATATCATCTTGCGGTAAGCAGTTGTGGTTTTGATGGCAGAAGTTTCTCTTTGAAAAATGTTATTGGTATTTTAACTGGAATCAGGTAGTTGAGATATTGGTCTCCATCATTGCCTCATTTTCTGGGAGTGCTTACTTCACTTGCACTTCAACATGTAACCCAAATGCTAACATGTGCTCCTGTTCTGCAACTGGTGGAGTTTGCATTTATTTCCAAATTTACTACAAAATTATCCAAATTCTTGCATAATTTATACATAGTTACCTGCTTTGCTGAAGTCTCTGATGGAAAATTTCAGATGCCTTACCACTCATAGACTTGCTATAGATAAGATAGTAATACTGATATCTTATGTTTGAATAGGATTTTATGATCTGCAAAGCTTTTCTGTATTATTTTTCATCAGATACATAAAAATCCAGAGAGAAGAAGATATTAGTGTACTCATTTTGCAGATAAGAAGCTAAAGCTCAGAAATGTTGTGTTCACAGTAACATAAATACTTAAAATTACTCAAAATGACTCTGAATTCTATTTACATGTGTTATACCTTCATCCTAATGTGGGCAGACCACATCAGATCCCTAATTACAATATAACAAGCTGTATACTTCTCCATTTGGAGAACAAAAGGAGGACATCTATGCCTACACCCCTCAAATACCCACTTGCAGCATGTCATGAGGAGTCCAAGATTTCACGGGTCTCCCTACTTCAACCGTACCCGACCCAGGCAGAAGGCCGAGGCATGGCCAACACACTGTTATCAGATTAGTCACAGGTAAATGCTGACACCTGGACCAGGAATTCTGCATTGTTGCCTCCAGCAAGCAGTTTAAATGCAAGTTTGGCAAGTCTTTTAAAATTCATTTTTAAAAATTAAATACTTATGGATCACCTACAAAGTCCCGGGAACTATGCTAGGTGCTACCGAGCTGTAAACAACAGGATGTGGCCTCCATCCTGGAGGGGCCTACAGTTTAGGAAGTGAGGCCAACATGTTAGCTTTGAAAATGGGTGCTAGCTTGGCATTACTCCAGTGAGGACAGCAAGACAGTCAGAGGCACAAAGACAGCAAAAGTAAGAGCAAAGATTAATGAGAGTAATAAGCAGTTGAAATTTCATGCCATTGGATCTACAAATTTGCTGCTACAAGTATTGCTGCTGTGGCTAGATGCTGTTGAATTCCCAAAGCCTGTGTACTCTCTCTTCTTAAAGTTTAAAATATGAGATTTTATTTTCATACTAAGAAATAAAGCTTAAGGAGGCCAATATGGCATACATTTCAGATTCCCAAGAAACCTGATATAACCTAACTTTAATTTCAGAGCTGAGGTTTTTTTAATGATAAAATTAGACTACCTAGAAAACAAATTCAGAATTGACTGAGTTCAAACAGGTAAAGTTCACAGCAACCTCCTCCTGATTGATGTTAAAGAAATGCCAATGGTTCAGGAAGAAGAAATAAAACTGAAAATGGAAATGCATCGTTAGGTTTTTTAACAAGAGCCTGGTGGGACTTGCCACATTTAATTTTAAGTGACAAGTACTGAAGGACAGTTTTTCACCTAGAACCTTCTTCCTGACAGGCTCCATAGGGCAAGAGCAAAGATGCACGGGTCTCCTGCAGAGCAGTGCTTCATCAGCCTCATCTCCAGATCTCCACTTGCTCTTGACCCCATACTTCTCAGCATCTTTTTGGGCTTTGGGCCATGAAGGAATTTCAGTGCCTGGGTATTGAGTAGGGGAAGTATTCCCTTAGACACTAGGCAGAAGCATTGCAAGACAATACTTGAGCCAGAAGAGTACATTCCTTTGGAGCTCAGATACTTGCCTGTGGGTATCTTTAACTTAGAAAGTTTTCCAAAAAGTGAGACCTATTGATTCTAAGGCTCAGTGAGCTTAGAATTTTCCCCTATGAATGAAGAATTCAAAGCAAATTGGTGGAAAACACATCTCAAAATAGAAGTGTCATGATTTCTATTTCTTTGTATTTCAATTTTGTAATGTAGCAGTAATGTGGGAGTCAGGGGCAAAGGCGTCCAGGGTATCAGAGCTACTTCTCTAGGGCATCAAGGACTATAATAGGGCTTTATCATTGTTACTTTTTGGTTCACACAATGCAGTGTTTTTTATCACATTAAATTTTCAAAGTAAGAACCCACATCTATCATTTCTCTCTCTCTCTCTCATCATCTATCCATCTATTTGTCTATCTCTATGTTCATATGTCTTACATCAAGTTGGTGTAAGGAATGTATTCATTTCATTATGAAGAATATAATAGAAACTTCTGGCTGAACATGGAGTCAGACAAACTTTGTCAAAAGATTCTGATTTTTTTTTTTTTTTTTTGAAACGAAGTCTCACTTTGTAACCCAGGCTGGAGTGCAGTGGCACAAATCTTGGCTTACTGCAAACTTCACCTCCCGGGTGCAAGCAGTTCTCCTTGCAATTCTTTCTCAGCCTCCTGAGCAGCTGGGATTACAGCATGAGCCACCACACCAGGCTAATTTTTGTATTTTTAGTAGAGATGGGGTTTCGCCATGTTGGCCAGGCTGGTCTTGAAGTCCTGACCTCAGGTGATCCGCCCCCTCGTCCTCCCAAAGTGCTAGGATTACAGTCTCACTGTGCCCAGCCTCTCTCTGAAATTTTAAGTGTACTGAAATCTATAGGATTAAACAGGAGGAGCCAGCCTAAGACATACAGAAGAAAATAAGACCTCAGAGGTAAGCTTCACCATAAGGGAGGAAGAGTCTGGATTTGTGCTCAACATTCTATACCAGCCATGTGTTAGGCCAGAGGTAGTTTGGGCTCTACCTTGCAAGTACCCAGTGATGTCATCCTAGATGACATCTTGAGAAAACAGCTCTATGTGTGTGTGTGCGCACACACATACTTGTGTACACCTATACGTGTGTGGATGAAAGCTGTGATAGTTGGGGTTCAGGTAATTTTTGCTCTAGGATGTTACTGCCTGAGTTTGACACTAGAGTTACTCACAGAGTCCTGGGAGAGTCCGCAGAGATGCACATCATCACCGTGGCGGCAGTAAGAGGGCACCGGGATTGCAGTGAAGCTGTGCTATGCTTGGGGCTTTGTGTCAGCCTGTAATGGTTTGCTCAGTAACCCGGGATTCCAATTTGGTTATGGTGGCCCTGGAAGTAATCAAGACCAACAGACCAGGAGGTCACTGTTGCATCAACTGGCTTTGAAGAATATCCTTGAAATCCCCATCTCTCAGCAGAAAGTTTTCAGTACAAAGGAGGAATGAAACTGATCTTTGTAAAGAACCTTGGGGAACCATGGGAGAATTTGCAAAGAGCAACTGCAGAGGGAAAAGAGTGTACCTCCCATTGACCTGGGAAATACTGTCATCTGATCATGTTGTGAATTTGTGCTGTGTTACAGATTGACATCTGAGGCTATGGCAGTTCCTCTATGCTATGGACTGAATGTTTGTGTGCCCCCACCCCCACATTCACATATTGAAGCCCTAATCACACATGTGATAGTATTTGGAGAGGGGCCTTTGGGAGATGATTAGGGTTAAATGATGTCATGAGAGTGGGGCCCTCATGTAGTGTCTGTAAAAGAGAGACACCAGAGAGTTTGTTCTCTCTCTATCTTTCTGTGGGTGTGTACAAAGAGGTCATTTGAGCGGTGAGATAGCAGTGCCTGCCTACAAGCCAAGAGAAGAGATCTCAGAATAAAACCTACTTTTCTGGAACTTTGATCTTGGACTTCTCGGCCTCTAGAACGGTAAGAAATAAATTTCTGTTGTTTAAGCTATCTGGTGTATAGTATTTTGTTATAGCAGCGTGAACTGACTAAAACACTCTAGAAAAAAAAAAGGCAAATCTTTACCTTATTTAGGCAAATGGAATTAATAAAACTAACTGCAAAGCACTCTAAACTTAGCTCTGAGTTTCTCTCTTTGTTTCTCTAGACAGTGGCTGACTACCAACTGTCCTTTTCATAAATTATTATAACTTGTTACAAAATTATACCAAATTTGAATGTTTTGAAATGTTCATGAGAAAAGTTTAGTCTATGTATATTTGGAAGCATGGTAAATTGATTATTGTCACTGATTTATAATGTGTAATACCCTTTGCTGTAAATTTGTTTTGAAAATGACTTTATTATCATCATTGATTATCATTTTAAATTATTATTTATACTGTAAACACTAATGAGTAAAAATATAAAACTAAATGGTATTTTTATAGGTTTGGAGAAACTTTGGAATATATAAATGCTGATTTGTTTTTACAATCAGATCACAAGCAGCATCAGTGAATAAAACACAATATTAATGGGGCCGTTGCTTACACCCTGTTTTAACATTCTGCTCTGCTTTTCTGAGTCTATAATATTTCATGTAATTAGTCAATCATTTGTCAGTCTTGGCAAAGATTAATAATAACTGGAGACTCTGCTTACTCTGGGAATTATTATTTATGTTCTGTATCTCTTGACTAATAGCTAATTATAAACAAAAAAAATTTAAACATTGCTGTTTTCTTTGAAATTTATTGTGATACGTTCAGCAGCATAAGGGATGATCTGGGTATCATATGAGATAGATTAAAAGGCAGAGGGAGGGAACAAAGGGTAAATGCTAAACTGACACCTCAGTAGAGGGGGTAATGGAATTCTAGCATTGCAGAAAGGAGATAGTGTAGAAGAGACTCAAGCATCAGGTGGTTTCGTCGCCATTAAGTATTCTCTGTCTCCCATTGAAGGAAGCATAATTGAAAGATGGGCCCAGCTGATGTGCTAGGAAATCCAGGGATATGTTTGATGAGAGGTCATGCCTCCCACCAGGTGCTCATAGCCAATGATTAAATACAACAGGGAGTCTAGGCGAGGCCTTATTTTAGGAAATATAAGATTCCAATAATGAATGGCTTTGGCTCAAGTGCTCCCCATTAGCTTTGCTGAAAGAGTCTCAGAGTTGCACAACTTCTCCTACACAACTTTCCTTGCTTTTATCTATCTTTCACGGGAATTATACCTACATCTTTGACAATTCTCCTGATCCCTTCTAACTCCCTCCTGGTGATTTTTCCTCACAGATGTTTTCTCTAAGAAATCGTTTATACATCTAATTACCAATCTGGCATCTGCTTCTCAGGTGACAAGCACAGGTGGAAAGACAGAAATCAAGAAAATAATTTTTAATAATAAGATTTTATGATCCTTGCAGATATTAATAATTTGGATAGTAAGTTGCCCAATTAGAGATTTTCTGCAAAATAATAAAGGCTAAATCTCCAGGATATATCAGGATGCTGTTTTATGTATTCATAGCAGTGTGCAGTATGAAGAAGCATGTGTGTTTAGGGCCTGGTTACTCAGGGCAGTTCAGGAAAGCAGGAGTTCTGTTCTTACCTTACGCTAAAGTCCATAGACTAAGCCAAAAGACAGGAAACAAATGAGTGAGTGAATCTATCTAAGGTGGCAGTGAGGGGCATGGCTTTTTCCTTTTTGAAAAATCCAAACTACAGGTTTTTCCTTCCCATTTTTATTATCTTGGCTTATATTGCTTTTAACTGAAAGAAATGCTTTAAAATATGCTTTTAAATTGGTATGCTGCTTAATCAATCCATTAGCCAATACAACTACACCTCTATGTGTACCAAACACTTTTACAAAATGCTAACTACAACCTCCTAAGGTAGAAACTACACTTATTACTGTCATTTAGATGAGGAAATGGAAGTTAACAAAGGTCTAGTAGTTTCCCAAGTATCCATAGTGGTAAAAGATGGAGCTGGAATCTGAAATTAGACAGTATCAGTCTAAAGGTTTTGTTCTTTACTTAATAGCACTGCCTGTTAGGAGGCATACTTTCTAAGATATAAATGTGGAGGTCAAAAAAAATTAGAATTTTCAACTATCACCTCTTAATTTATTTTAGTCATATTGTGTATAAATCATCTGAGACACTCATTATTATTTATAGCTTCCTGTAGCACCTGTAGTCTTGTTGGTCCCTAGAGATACTGAAGGGACACTTTTGTGAGGACAAATGTCTACCTGGCTAGGTCATTCAGTCTTAAAATCAGTAAGGACTTGACCTGAATATATATCTTTTAACTTGAATGTCAGCTATTAGCATAGTATGCTAACTTACGTGACCTTCAGCAGGTTTTTATTTTGTCCAAAGTCATTCTTTTAAAAATAATACCCAAATGAACCAGAATGAAGAGAAAGCAAAATTACATGTTTGTGAAAGTACTGGACTAAAAAGCCAGAAACAACATCAAAATAGTCTCTCCACTAATCTAAAATTTGCTTTAGTTCAAACTATTTTTTTTTAAAAAAGAATCTCTATTTTTCTCCTACCTTTATGCCTGGTTGAAAACAAGCCTATATGAAAAACAAAACAAAATGAAATAAAAACCATAATCTGTGTGTGTGTATTCACAGAATTCTAAATAAAAAAGTAAAATATATGCATAAAAAAATGATAGAAACATTTTCGCATTAACTAAAATGTACCCAGACACTTAAAATGTACACACTTTCTTTGGGGGAAAATTTTAATATGAAAGTTCATTGCTTTTATTTCTTAATGGAAGTTAACAAATGTCAAGTAGTTTTCCAAGCATCCAAAAGCTCTAAATAATAATGAGTGTCTTAGATGAATTATACATTTTTGCCTTGATTTTTATTGTATTTCATACTCCTATTAATTTTTGTTTTATTGATCAAACTGTGGGAATGTCTACGTTTCATCAAAACAATGCACCACTTTCCTAGAAATCAGAGATGAAACCTAATTCTTACTGTTTCTCCCTCCTCTCTTGGTCTTCATTTTTACTCCACTCTTGTAGCATTGGTTCCCAGGCATAACAGTTCTGAAATGATGATTCAGGGCAACATTCTGACTAAAGTATGCCCTCCCCCAGGATAGGTCACATACTGCAAAGCGTACAGTGTAGTTGTGACATTCTAAATGATCATTTCAGTGATTTTTTTTTTCTTTCCTTATTTCAAGAACAATAAAGTTTCTGTTGACAGGGAATTCAGGTGACGATATATGCTCATTTGTTAGGAACATAAAGCAAAAGAAAGCACTATAACCATAAGCAGTTTATCAATTATAAATATGTAATTTCATAGGTCAATTGAACATCACCAAGCACCTAAAGGTAAGGACTTTTATAAAGCCTGTGCTTGTCTGTTTTGTAGACTTTTGAAGCAAATCTGAAGATGAGGAATTATACAATGAAATAGGCTATCTCTCATTGAACTGGCAGGTGTGGTATGGAAAATTCAGTAATGAGTGCAGTGTTTAAGAAACTGCTCTGCAACAGGACAGCGCTAGGTATTTATTATTTTACAATTTTCTAAAGTAATATTTTGAAACCAAAAGACAAGAAATGTCAGAAGAAAGAGGGGTGAGGGTCAGATGCTGAATAACTGACCTGCTATAAAATAGAGGCTTGGATCATGCTCTTAGACAGCACAACATTCCCTTAGAAAACCCTGGGATTCTGAAATCACACATTTGCATTTTGTCAGGACCAGCAAACATCATTTCCCCACCCTTTTTTATCACATGATATGGGCCAAGAGAAGGAGAAACAAAAGCAAGTGTTAAGGCTTGGAATAAGAAGCAGAAAAGATAAGAAAAAGGGCAAACACAATCTTAAACATTTTGTTTTTCATTCACTCAGAAGAAGAAACAAGTATTTAAATTTGCCAGAATCAGAACTACAGTTTTGCTCTCCTTCATAAAATATGAGGCACCCTGTGCATATGACAGAGCATTTATGAATGAATCTAGGCTTGCTCTAGACAGAGCAATAAGAAATGGACATGATGGAGCTTTTGCATTTACCCACTTTTCTTTGTGACCTGTGTGGTCAGGTTTCTGCCCACTCCCACCAGTGAAAAACTCTTTCTGTGAACAACAGTCAGTAGGAAAGTGTCTGATGAACTCATTCTTTCCAAGATATTAATGACTGATAACATTTATCCCTGATATAATTTGCATTGTAATGGGGGAAAAAAGCCAAAAATGTCTATAGTGAATGTCTATAATGAAAATTCAATGGTGAAATTTTAGGCATGAGACAGCTGTGAAAAAGAGAGACTTTTAGTTGTGATAGGCAAGTAGGGTATTTCACTGAAGGAAAGGGTGTTAATAAAATAATCAGCATTAAGCTGTTACGGACTACTTCCTGCAAGGACTTGATAGGGCTGCAAAGCATATGAAACATTAAGAACGAAATATTAAACTAGTGGTATTACATTTTCTCCTCTTCTTCCACAGACATGCTATATTTCCCAGCCTCCCTTGCAGTTAGATGTGTCCATCTGACTGAGATCTAGTCAATGGAATGTGAGCTGAAATTACTTCTAGGCTTAAACCATATTAAATGTTTTATATTTTTTTCCCATTCCTCTCCTGCATGTCCTCTTACTCCCCACTTCCTTCCCCACCTCTGTTCAGTTGAATTAAAGATGACACTCAAGAAAGCAGTGGGAGGCAGAATTTGAAGAGTAAGAACTCCTATCAGCCCGCTGGCTTCAAGAGCCTTGTGGATTTATTTACTCATTGAGTACTTCTATTACAAACACATTTTAATAGATTTTATTTTAAAATAGTCACTTACTGAGTTTGCACTGTTATAATTTCTGGAATCTATTGGCTATGACAGATAGCTGAACATTCAGTACAGTGAGTCAGTTAGCTTAGATTATATAGAAATCTAGAAGTAAACTTTCCATTCTTTTGGCAGCAAAAGATCAACCAAAACATTTTTAAGTGATTATACATGTAATAGTTCTTTCTAGAAAATGAGATTTTAGCCTTTGGTTAGAATAAGTGGGAAAGGATATATATTACATTGCTAGGAGGAACACAGACCTTTTAAGCTTTTTTTTTTTTTTTTTTTTAATGTCAGAACTACCACTTAATAGATGTTTCCTTAAAACAGACAATTGGGAGGGGCGGAGCAAGATGGCCGAATAGGAACAGCTCCAGTCTCCAACTCCCAGCGCTAGCGACACAGAAGACCGGTGATTTCTGCATTTTCAACTGAGGTACTGGGTTCATCTCACTGGGGAGTGCCGGACGATCGGTGCTGGTCAGCTGCTGCAGCCCGATCAGCCAGAGCTGAAGCAGGGTGAGGCATCGCCTCACCTGGGAAGTGCAAGGGGGAAGGGAATCCCTTTTCCTAGCCAGGGGAACTGAGACACACAACACCTGGAAAATCGGGTAACTCCCACCCCAATATTGCGCTTTAAGCAAACAGGCACACCAGGAGATCATATCCCACACCTGGCTGGGAGGGTCCCACGCCCACGGAGCCTCCCTCATTGCTAGCACAGCAGTCTGTGATCTACCAGCAAGGCAGCAGCCAGGCTGGGGGAGGGGCGCCCGCCATTGCTGAGGCTTAAGTAGGTAAACAAAGCTGCTGGAAAGCTCCAACTGGGTGGAGCTCACAGCAGCTCAAGGAAACCTGCCTGTCTCTGTAGACTCCACCTCTGGGGACAGGGCACAGCTACACAACAACAACAACAACAACAAAAAAGCAGCAGAAACCTCTGCAGACGCAAACGACTCTGTCTGACAGCTTTGAAGAGAACAGTGGATCTCCCAACACGGAGGCTGAGATCTGAGAACGGACAGACTGCCTGCTCAAGTGGGTCCCTGACCCCAGAGTAGCCTAACTGGGAGACATCCCCCACTAGGGGCAGTCTGACACCCCACACCTCACAGGGTGGAGTACACCCCTGAGAGGAAGCTTCCAAAGCAAGAATCAGACAGGTACACTCGCTGCTCAGAAATATTCTATCTTCTGCAGCCTCTGCTGCTGATACCCAGGCAAACAGGGTCTGGAGTGGACCTCAAGCAATCTCCAACAGACCTACAGCTGAGGGTCCTGACTGTTAGAAGGAAAACTATCAAACAGGAAGGACACCTACACCAAAACCCCATCAGTACATCACCATCATCAAAGACCAGAGGCAGATAAAACCACAAAGATGGGGAAAAAGCAGGGCAGAAAAGCTGGAAATTCAAAAAATAAGAGCACATCTCCCCCGGCAAAGGAGCGCAGCTCATCGCCAGCAACGGATCAAAGCTGGATGGAGAATGACTTTGACGAGATGAGAGAAGAAGGCTTCAGTCCATCAAATTTCTCAGAGCTAAAGGAGGAATTACGTACCCAGCGCAAAGAAACTAAAAATCTTGAAAAAAAAGTGGAAGAATTGACGGCTAGAGTAATTAATGCAGAGAAGGTCATAAACGAAATGAAAGAGATGAAAACCATGACACGAGAAATACGTGACAAATGCACAAGCTTCAGTAACCGACTCGATCAACTGGAAGAAAGAGTATCAGCGATTGAGGATCAAATGAATGAAATGAAGCGAGAAGAGAAACCAAAAGAAAAAAGAAGAAAAAGAAATGAACAAAGCCTGCAAGAAGTATGGGATTATGTAAAAAGACCAAATCTACGTGTGATTTGGGTGCCTGAAAGTGAGGGGGAAAATGGAACCAAGTTGGAAAACACTCTTCAGGATATCATCCAGGAGAACTTCCCCAACCTAGTAGGGCAGGCCAACATTCAAATCCAGGAAATACAGAGAACGCCACAAAGATACTCCTCGAGAAGAGCAACTCCAAGACACATAATTGCCAGATTCACCAAAGTTGAAATGAAGGAAAAAATCTTAAGGGCAGCCAGAGAGAAAGGTCGGGTTACCCACAAAGGGAAGCCCATCAGACTAACAGCAGATCTCTCGGCAGAAACTCTCCAAGCCAGAAGAGAGTGGGGGCCAATATTCAACATTCTTAAAGAAAAGAATTTTAAACCCAGAATTTCATATCCAGCCAAACTAAGTTTCATAAGTGAAGGAGAAATAAAATCCTTTACAGATAAGCAAATGCTTAGAGATTTTGTCACCACTAGGCCTGCCTTACAAGAGACCCTGAAGGAAGCACTCAACATGGAAAGGAACAACCGGTACCAGCCATTGCAAAAACATGCCAAAATGTAAAGACCATCGAGGCTAGGAAGAAACTGCATCAACTAACGAGCAAAATAACCAGTTAATATCATAATGGCAGGATCAAGTTCACACATAACAATCTTAACCTTAAATGTAAATGGACTAAATGCTCCAATGAAAAGACACAGACTGGCAAACTGGATAAAGAGTCAAGACCCATCAGTCTGCTGTATTCAGGAGACCCATCTCACACGCAGAGACATACATAGGCTCAAAATAAAGGGATGGAGGAAGATTTACCAAGCAAATGGAGAACAAAAAAAAGCAGGGGTTGCAATCCTAGTCTCTGATAAAACAGACTTTAAACCATCAAAGATCAAAAGAGACAAAGAAGGCCATTACATAATGGTCAAGGGATCAATTCAACAGGAAGAGCTAACTATCCTAAATATATATGCACCCAATACAGGAGCACCCAGATTCATAAAGCAAGTCCTTAGAGACTTACAAAGAGACTTAGACTCCCATACAATAATAATGGGAGACTTCAACACTCCACTGTCAACATTAGACAGATCAACAAGACAGAAAGTTAACAAGGATATCCAGGAATTGAACTCATCTCTGCACCAAGTAGACCTAATAGACATCTATAGAACTCTCCACCCCAAATCAACAGAATATACATTCTTCTCAGCACCACATCGTACTTATTCCAAAATTGACCACGTAATTGGAAGTAAAGCACTCCTCAGCAAATGTACAAGAACAGAAATTATTACAAACTGTCTCTCAGACCACAGTGCAATCAAACTAGAACTCAGGACTAAGAAACTCAATCAAAACCGCTCAACTACATGGAAACTGAACAACCTGCTCCTGAATGACTACTGGGTACATAACGAAATGAAGGCAGAAATAAAGATGTTCTTTGAAACCAATGAGAACAAAGATACAACATACCAGAATCTCTGGGACACATTTAAAGCAGTGTGTAGAGGGAAATTTATAGCACTAAATGCCCACAAGAGAAAGCAGGAAAGATCTAAAATTGACACTCTAACATCGCAATTAAAAGAACTAGAGAAGCAAGAGCAAACACATTTGAAAGCTAGCAGAAGGCAAGAAATAATTAAGATCAGAGCAGAACTGAAAGGAGATAGAGACACAAAAAACCCTCCAAAAAATCAATGAATCCAGGAGTTGGTTTTTTGAAAAGATCAACAAAATTGACAGACCACTAGCAAGACTAATAAAGAAGAAAAGAGAGAAGAATCAAATCGACGCAATTAAAAATGATAAAGGGGATATCACCACCGACCCCACAGAAATACAAACTACCATCAGAGAATACTATAAACACCTCTACGCAAATAAACTGGAAAATCTAGAAGAAATGGATAATTTCCTGGACACTTACACTCTTCCAAGACTAAACCAGGAAGAAGTTGAATCCCTGAATAGACCAATAGCAGGCTCTGAAATTGAGGCAACAATTAATAGCCTACCAACCAAAAAAAGTCCAGGACCAGATGGATTCACAGCTGAATTCTACCAGAGGTACAAGGAGGAGTTGGTACCATTCCTTCTGAAACTATTCCAATCAATAGAAAAAGAGGGAATCCTCCCTAACTCATTTTATGAGGCCAACATCATCCTGATACCAAAGCCTGGCAGAGATACAACAAAAAAAGAGAATTTTAGACCAATATCCCTGATGAACATCGATGCAAAAATCCTCAATAAAATACTGGCAAACCGGATTCAACAACACATCAAAAAGCTTATCCACCATGATCAAGTGGGCTTCATCCCTGGGATGCAAGGCTGGTTCAACATTCGCAAATCAATAAACATAATCCAGCATATAAACAGAACCAAAGACAAGAACCACATGATTATCTCAATAGATGCAGAAAAGGCTTTTGACAAAATTCAACAGCCCTTCATGCTAAAAACGCTCAATAAATTCGGTATTGATGGAACGTACCTCAAAATAATAAGAGCTATTTATGACAAACCCAGAGCCAATATCATACTGAATGGGCAAAAACTGGAAAAATTCCCTTTGAAAACTGGCACAAGACAGGGATGCCCTCTCTCACCACTCCTATTCAACATAGTGTTGGAAGTTCTGGCTAGGGCAATTAGGCAAGAGAAAGAAATCAGGGGTATTCAGTTAGGAAAAGAAGAAGTCAAATTGTCCCTGTTTGCAGATGACATGATTGTATATTTAGAAAACCCCATTGTCTCAGCCCAAAATCTCCTTAAGCTGATAAGCAACTTCAGCAAAGTCTCAGGATACAAAATTAATGTGCAAAAATCACAAGCATTCTTATACACCAATAACAGACAAACACAGAGCCAAATCATGAATGAACTTCCATTCACAATTGCTTCAAAGAGAATCAAATACCTAGGAATCCAACTTACAAGGGATGTAAAGGACCTCTTCAAGGAGAACTACAAACCACTGCTCACTGAAATAAAAGAGGACACAAACAAATGGAAGAACATACCATGCTCATGGATAGGAAGAATCAATATCGTGAAAATGGCCATACTGCCCAAGGTAATTTATAGATTCAATGCCATCCCCATCAAGCTACCAATGAGTTTCTTCACAGAATTGGAAAAAACTGCTTTAAAGTTCATATGGAACCAAAAAAGAGCCCGTATCTCCAAGACAATCCTAAGTCAAAAGAACAAAGCCGGAGGCATCACGCTACCTGACTTCAAACTATACTACAAGGCTACAGTAACCAAAACAGCATGGTACTGGTACCAAAACAGAGATATAGACCAATGGAACAGAACAGAGTCCTCAGAAATAATACCACACATCTACAGCCATCTGATCTTTGACAAACCTGAGAAAAACAAGAAATGGGGAAAGGATTCCCTATTTAATAAATGGTGCTGGGAAAATTGGCTAGCCATCAGTAGAAAGCTGAAACTGGATCCTTTCCTTACTCCTTATACGAAAATTAATTCAAGATGGATTAGAGACTTAAATGTTAGACCTAATACCATAAAAATCCTAGAGGAAAACCTAGGTAGTACCATTCAGGACATAGGCATGGGCAAAGACTTCATGTCTAAAACACCAAAAGCAACGGCAGCAAAAGCTAAAATTGACAAATGGGATCTAATTAAACTAAAGAGCTTCTGCACAGCAAAAGAAACTACCATCAGAGTGAACAGGCAACCTACAGAATGGGAGAAAATTTTTGCAATCTACTCATCTGACAAAGGGCTAATATCCAGAACCTACAAAGAACTCCAACAAATTTACAAGAAAAAAACAAACAACCCCATCAAAAAGTGGGCAAAGGATATGAACAGACATTTCTCAAAAGAGGACATTCATACAGCCAACAGACATATGAAAAAATGCTCATCATCACTGGCCATCAGAGAAATGCAAATCAAAACCACAATGAGATACCATCTCACACCAGTTAGAATGGCGATCATTAAAAAGTCAGGAAACAACAGGTGCTGGAGAGGATGTGGAGAAATAGGAACACTTTTACACTGTTGGTGGGATTGTAAACTAGTTCAACCATTATGGAAAACAGTATGGCGATTCCTCAAGGATCTAGAACTAGATGTACCATATGACCCAGCCATCCCATTACTGGGGATATACCCAAAGGATTATAAATTATGCTGCTATAAAGACACATGCACACGTATGTTTATTGCAGCACTATTCACAATAGCAAAGACTTGGAATCAACCCAAATGTCCAAAAGTGACAGATTGGATTAAGAAAATGTGGCACATATACACCATGGAATACTATGCAGCCATAAAAAAGGATGAGTTTGCGTCCTTTGTGGGGACATGGATGCAGCTGGAAACCATCATTCTTAGCAAACTATCACAAGAACAGAAAACCAAACACCGCATGTTCTCACTCATAGGTGGGAACTGAACAATGATATCACTTGGACTCAGGAAGGAGAACATCACACACCGGGGCCTATCATGGGGAGGGGGGAGGGGGGAGGGATTGCATTGGGAGTTATACCTGATGTAAATGACGAGTTGATGGGTGCAGCAGACCAACATGGCACAAGTATACATATGTAACAAACCTGCATGTTATGCACATGTACCCTACAACTTAAAGTATAATAATAATAAATAAATTAAAAAAAAAAAAAACAAAAAAAAACCAGACAATTGGGAAAGTAGCTATGTAGAAACATTTTATAGAATGGTTTTAATGGTTAAATAAAAAGTACTAAGTAAAAAATGACCAATGCTTATTATATGGACATTATATTCATCAGTCATGAGAAAACCTGAACTTTTAATGATAATTACAATATCTAACACTTACACAGTGTTTATTATATATGGTTACTATTCTAAGCATTATTTAATTCTCATAACTCTATGAGATATTGCAATGTTTTACACCAACTACTGAGAGTTGTGATAAGCTTCAAAGGTTAAAGACACAATCCTTCACAAGATTACCTTCACTTCAGACACCAGCTGAAAGTTCAAGGGTCCATAGGCCATCTTCACTTCTGACCAACTGGCAACAAATCTGGGGATTCCTACTACCCCTTCAGGCTCAATTCACAACAGATAACTCACAGAACTCATGAAATTACTATACATTTGATGACAATGTTAGTATAGCAAAAAGGATACAAATCAGAACCAGCTAAAAGAAGAGGTGCATAGAACAACCTCTAAGTGGATTGAAAATGCAAAGCTTCCATTGTTCTCTTCCTGGAGTCATGACACAGAGTGTTAACAACCAAGGAAGCACACCAGAATGTTGTATGCATGGTTTATATCAGGGCTTCATTACATAGGCACAATTGATTAAATCCTTGCCCATGTCACTCAACCTCCATTTCTCCTCTCCCCTCCCTGGAGGTTGGGTTGATATCACCTGGCTCAAAGCTACAGCCCGCTAACCACATGATTTGTCTTTCTGGCATGGCCGGCTTCCATCCTGAGTCATCTCATTACTTTAAACTATCTAGGAGCAGATCATGAGTCACCTCATAAGGATAAACTATCAAGGCTAACCACAAATACCAAAGGCACACATACCACTCAGGGAAGTCCTAGAATTTAGAGACTACCTTCTAGGAACTCAGGATATAGGCCAGCCAAATTTCTTATTCCAAGGGTTTAGAGGCTACATTCCAGTCAAATTCCTTATTACACAGATTGTGCTATCATTATATATATCCTATCATTATATATATCTTCAAATAAAGAAACTGAGGCTATGAGAGGTTAAGTGGTTTGCCGCAGGTCACACATCTAGAAGATGAAAGAGGCATTCAAACTGAGTAGTTCAGTTCTAAGGTCCATTATCTAAGTTACTACTAACGCTCTTTACTTTTGCCATCAACCTAAATCTGGATGGCACAGTATTATAGTGAAGAAGTAAATTTCTTTATTCAATACCAGCTTACATTGGCAAATTCATTTGTATTCCTGGGACACACTTTAGAAAATTCATTATTTTTAAAATGAAACACACAATATTAGATTCAGTCATTCATTCAATATATCAAACAGAGTGTCTACAAGATTGTAGCTGCTGTTCTTGGCCCCAAATGATCTCTAAAGTCTCTCCTAATTGTAAGATTCTATGATTCTCTACTATATGCAAACAGCATTTTTATCATTATTGATATCTTTGAAAGAACTAGTTAGCATTTATTGTTAGTATAATTTTTTCTTTCTAAAGGAAATATGTGTAATACAATGATAAGAGACAAGATCCTACAGGAAGATATTTGATTCCTAGACAGGCAATTAGACATTCAGATGGGGTATAAAGTGTAGGTATGCAAGTTTAGGAATAAAACTGTGAAGTATAATGATTAAGGCTTATTTGTAGTCCATTAAAGAACAAGAGCTACAAACTCCCACACACACAATCTTATTTTATGTAGATTCCCAAAGATATTGACAGATAATTCAAAAAGTAGAAACTATAACTATTTTTTAAATTTATAAAGGAAAAAAGAACATACGAAAGTCTTTTTTAATATTCAATTGCTGTTTAATTGTGGTATAATTATAGTATAGATAGAATAATAATAGTGATGATGATGAGGATAATGATAATGATAGACAGGAGAGGAAAGAGTTGAATGAATTACAGCACATTACTGTCATGGTTTTTGATATATTTATATTTTTGACCTTGATAAAACTCATTGGAAAGCAATTTGGTAATGTCTACAAAACATTAATATGTGTGCTTTGATCTCCATTTCCAAGAACCAACCATATATCAGTAATGATAAGAAGAAAAAAAATACTACATCTGTAAAAATGTTCATTGAAGCATTCTATATATTTGCAAAAAGCTGGGGGAAAGCCTAAATAACAATAACATGGGGAATGGTTATGTAAATTACGGTATATTCACTCCATGCACTTTTCTTCCTAATTCAAAATGCTAATCAAGGAACAATGTAGCAAGAAGGAAAATGTTATAATGGTAAGTTAAAAAAAAAAGTAGGATGCAAAATCACAAGTACACTATTGTTCTAGAGCTTGACAATCCTGGCATAGCCAATTAATGTTTAACAATCTTGTGGTAGTAGATGAGACAAATAGATTGTGACCATTTCTCTTTAACCTGTTAGTAAACTATGATTGCTATGTTTTTCCTGTGATGTGTCTGTACATCTTGACTGAGGAAACATGAATAACATTGAAAACTTTTGGATAAGCTCACTCCTCTATGAAAATATTTAAGCTCTTATCTCTCTGAAATCTTCATTAATGACATGCCCCTCAAATTGGCACATGAACTCGTTTTCTCTTAATAGAACACTATCATATATCAAGTCTCAAGTTGACAAAGTAACTCTGTGGTCACAAACACTTTCAATTTATAAGAATTTGTCTCCTTGTCACAGCTGGTTACTAAATTCTAGTGCAACTACTGCCTATGCAACCTTAGTAGGCAGAATAAAATTCGCACTGGTCAGGGTTCAGGATGCATTTGCTTCTTCATATTTGTCACAATGATTGTGAAAACTCAATTCCAATAGGATTGGCATGTGAGAAAAATTGATGAGGGCAGAATATCTAAGGAACAGAAGGAGAACAGGCGTGCCCAAGAGGGTCAGTGTAATGCTTCAAGGACATGCCAGAAATCAGCCTGAAGCACTGAAACATCTATATAAGTGATGACAACCAACTCCATGCTGCCGTCAAGAATAGGACAGCTCAATTTGAAATAAGAAACCAAGGCCAGGCAGTGCTGCAATTCAGAGTCTGGTTTTCCAAGGAGAAACACTTGATATCATCCTCAAAGATACATTTTTCTGCGTAAAAACAATCCAAAAAGCTTCATTTATTAGATAGCCTCATTAACTGCTAATTAATTTATTTATCATTTGAAAGGTAATTAGAAATCAAGAAGTAACATTTCTCATGTAGTTTCCATTTTCATATGGGATGATTTTACAGTTTTCATTCTGCTCCTAGACAGAAAAAGAAGAAATTGTGCTATTGTTTAAGTCAGTGGGTGGGGGAGAGCGGAGAAATAACTAGGATAACAGAAAACAAAAAGCCCAGTAAATAATTATTGATTGTGTGACTGAAGAAAATGGCTTCACATCAAAGAGACATGAAACAGTCACACTTTAATAAATACAGCCACTAGTTAGACAATGGCAGCAAACCCTGGGGAGCCTATCCTCTTGATGAAATGGAATATCCCTGTAAATTTTGCCAAAAGCTAAAGGTTTTCCTCACACCTAACTGCTTTCCTAAAACAAAGAACTCAGAAGACTACTACGCCTGTCATTCTGTGAAATCAAGTTTATTTTTCCTTTTTTGAACATGCATTAATTACTGATGACTACAATATTGCATTCATATCTTTGTAAATATGCCATCGTCTCTCCTATAAGCCTCAGTTGCATTTTAAATTATTCAACAGCAACACATTTTGAAGCAGTGCAATTACAGAATTCCAGGCTCAAAGTCAAAATAG
Source organism: Papio anubis (assembly GCF_008728515.1). Classification (NCBI taxonomy): domain Eukaryota; kingdom Metazoa; phylum Chordata; class Mammalia; order Primates; family Cercopithecidae; genus Papio; species Papio anubis. Next base: position 68,399,651 of record NC_044979.1, on the reverse strand, counting down.
GCTTAACATGGCCAACATTAGGGTAAATTGTATAAATATTCTCTACAGGCCATTCAAAATAGATGAATTTCTTTAAACTCACCATTCTTCTTTAGTGGAGCAACCAAATAAACATTCATCATTGCCCAGATAGCCATCACTATCTTGTATCATTTCATGTAGAAGAATAAGCATCGATTTCATAATAAAACATTTTGGTACAAATATAGGCTCTTCCATGATGTGTAGACTGACATTAACTTCTTCAGCAGTTACTATTTTTGATCACATATTTTGCTTATTTATTTTGTTCTTTTTCTTCCCCCTCCACTAAAATGGAAGGTAAGAGTAGAACTTTTAGATAGTTTATGTACTGCTATGTTTGTGCCTTGCATGTAGTAGCTACCTAATGTACATTAGTTAAATGGTTAAGGGATTCACTCTCCATAGAAAATCCAACTTGTCCTACCAACTGTAAATAGCAGTGGGAACATTACATATGGAGGAGTAGATATATGTACCCAGACAATATTGATTATACTGCCTCTGACTATCGGGATTGAAGACAATCCCTCAACTGAAAGAGGTTATATGATACGTATTTGTGCTAATCAATGCAATAATTAAAATACATATTAATATTTTATGTATGCATGTACATTTTACATCTCCAAGGAAATAATACATTATGTCCTAAGGATATTCTAAAAGTTAAAATAACAACTAAACAACACTTCAACAAATATTTTATCAATTTCAACAAGCTTTTTTTTTTTTTTACTTCTACTCTTTGGATGAAATTATAGGCTTTGATTCCCAAATTATAATCTGTTTAATAAATTGCATCAAACTTTGCATACTGACACTCGGTAAAAGATCATTGCATCAAGTCAACCAATAAGCTGAAAGTCTTCTTCAATTCATTCATTTATTATTTTACTCCACAAATATTTACAGGGTGTCTTCTATGTTTCCAGTATAATTCTAGGAAATTGAAATATAGCGTTGAACAAAAGAGGAAAAAAATTCTCCTCTCACAAATTCCCTCCTCACAAAATGTTTATTTCTAAGATGGACTTCAGAAATATATAATGCAAATGCAACTATAAATATTAGTGTGTATAATATAGTATACACTAATAGTAGATTATTAATTTTTTATAAAATAATTCAAGGTTAATTGTATAACCTTCCATATTTAAGTAGGTATCTTCTAGATTCAGTGGTTAAGTGTGACCTCCCTGAGGAGTAGGCATTTGAAAAACACTTGAGTGAAAGAGAAAAGGAATCATCAGAATACCTAGGAAAGAGCATTCTAATCAGAGAAAATGGCAAATGCAAAGGCTTTGTATGGCAGATGCTTGATTTGTTTGAGAAGCAGCAAAATTGGAGTGAGCAAGAAAGAATGAAGACGATAAAGTTATAGAGATTGTCAGAAGCCAGATGAAACTGACTCTTAAAGGTTATTGAAAGAACATTGATTTTTGTTCTAAAAATAGCTGGAAACTATTCGAGATTTCTATATTTAGGATAGCACTCTGTCTCCTCTCTATAGATTAGTCTGTAAGTACATGAAATGCAGCAATGCCAGTTAGGAGTTTACTTCTGTATTCAGGTAAGAGAAGATGACGGAATGTACTATGATGGTAGCAACAGAGATGAGAAGAGGTCTGTTTGGGGATATATTGTGAAGGTAGAACTCGTAGAACATGATGGTTAATTGGTGATAAGAAAGGGAGATATGAGAAAGTAATCAAAGAGGATGCTCAATAATTTAGCTTGAGAAACTGGGGGACTGATAGAGCTCTTTATTGAGATACAGAGTACTGGGGAAGATGTGGATTTGTGGAAGCAAACCAAGACTTCCTTTTAGGACATTAACTTTCTGATGACTAACAGACATTCTATGCAAGTTTTGACTAAGCTGTTGAATACAGTGTAGAGTTCAAGGGAAAATCATACCTGAAGATATAAAGTTGAGAATTATCAGTGTGTAAATGGTTCTTAAATGCTTGATGCTGAATAAAATCATACAATGTGTACAACAGAAGTAAGAAAATTTCTAAGAGTAAAATCCTGGGTCACTCCACTTTTAGAGTCTGGTAGCATAAAGAAGCTCTGGAGGAAAAAAGTCTGCAAAAAAGGAATCAGTCAGACTTGAGGAAAATCAAAGTACACAGAATACTAGAGTCAAATGAATAAATTGCTTCAAATTAGGAAGACTGATAAATTTTCTTGAGAATAAATAGTGTATGATGGGGTCTGAAATGAACCTTTCTCATAAAAGTCCTGGTTGATTGCAATGATAAATGTATTCATTTCATGTTCTAAGTACTTTAAATGCAATGTATACGAACCCATTTCCTGAAACTGAAGTATGCCAAACGTTCTATTTAGCATATGAAAGCTTCAGTTCTGCAAACATTATTGACTTTGGATTGGAACGATGGAAGTTGATTGTCACTATGAAATTTGTATAATTCTAAAATTATTTGTATATTTATATCGATATTATAATTAGGCAAACTAAAGGAAATTTTAGCTTTACCTTAATGATATATGCTCCTTGTGCTAAATTGAGAATTGGTAGTCATTGTTATCACATACAGATAAGGACAAATGTCCAGAAGAAAAAATATTCAAGTTAACTAGATTCATCACATTTTCACGGATCATTTAATTTTATCTTTATTTTAGTCAACATTGAAAAATCTTTAATATGGTTTGGTTCTCTGTCCCCACCCAAATCTCCTGTCAAATTGTAATACCCAGTGTTGGCTGAGGGACCTGGTAAGAGGTCATTGGATTATGGGGGCATATTTCCCCCCTTTCTGTTCTCATGATAGTGAGTGGGTTCTCATGAGATCTGGTTGTTTAAAAGTGAGTAGCAGTTCTTCTTTGCACACTGTCTCCCCTGCTACCATGTAAAGATGATCTTGCTTCCCCTTCACCCTTCTGCTACAATTATAAGTTTCCTGAGGCCTCTCGAGCCATGCCTGCTGTACAGCCTGTGGAACTGTGAGTCTATTAAACCTCTTTTATTTATAAATTACCTAGTATCAGGTAGTTTTTTAATAGCATGTGAGAAAGAACTAATACAAAAATTTTGTACCAGAGAAGTGGGGCATTGCTCTAAAATACCAAAAATATGGAAGTGACTTTGGAATTGGGTAGTGGGCAGAGGTTGGAACAGTTTGGAGGGCTCAGAAAAAGACAGGAATATGAGGGAAAGTTTGGAATTTTCTAGAGACTTGTTGAGTGGTTTGACCAAAATGCAGATAGTCTGGAATGAGGTCTAGAATAAGGAGGTCTTAGATGGAGATTGTGAACTTATTGAGAACTGGAGTAAAGGTCACTTTGAGAGTAATGATTTAGGGTATCTGGCAGAAGAAATTTCTAAGCAACAAAATGTTCAAGATGTGGCCTGGCTGCTTCTAAAATTCTATGTTTATTTGCATAAGGAAAGAAATGACCTGAAATTGAAACTTACGTTTGAAACAGAAACAGAGCATAAATGTTTGGAAAATTTGCAGCCTGACCATGCAGTAAAAAAGAAAACCCATATACTGGGGAGAAATACTAGGCTGCATAAAATTGCATGAGTGAAGAAGAGCCTAATGTTAATAGTCAAGACAGTGGGGAAAATGCCTCCAGGGCATTTCAGAGACCTTTGTGGCAGCCCCTGGAGACTTAGAAGGGAAAAAATGGTTTCAGGGGGCAGGCCCAGGGCACCATTGCTCTGTGCAGCCTCAGGACATGGAACCTGGCATTCCAACCATTCCAGCTTCAGCTATGGCTAAAAGGGGTCAAGGTGCAGATTGGGCCATTGCTTCAGAGTGTGCAAGTCCCAAGCCTTGGTGGCATCCACATGGCATTGGGGCTGCGGGTAGCTAGAAGGCAAATATTGAGGTTTGGGATCCTCCACCTAGGTTTCAAAAGATGTATGGAAATGCCTGGATGTCCATGCAGAAGTTTGCTGCAGGGATGGAGCCCTCATGGAGAACCACTACTAGGGCAGTGTGAAGGGGAAATGTGGGATTGGAGTTCCCACAAAGAGTCACCATTAGGGCACTGCCTTATTAAACTGTGAGAAGAGGGCCACCATCGTCCAGATCCCAGAAATGTAGATCCAACTACAGCTTGCACTGTGTACCTGGAAAAGCTGCAGGCACTCAATGCCAGACTGTGAAAGCAACCACAGGGGCAGAGCTACCCACAGTCTCAGGAACCCACTCCTCATGTCAGTGTAGCCTGAATGTAAGACAAGGAGTCAAGGAAGATTATTTCAAAGCTTTAAGATTTAATGACTGCCCTGCTGTGTTTTGGATTTGAATGGGGCCTGTAACCCCTTTATATTGGCCAATTTCTCCCCTTTGGAATGAGGTTACTTACCCAATGCCTATACTTCCATTGTATAGTGGAAGTAACTAACTTGTTTTTGATTTTTCAGGCTCATAGGTGGGAGGGACTTGCCTTGTCTCCGACGAGACTTTGGACTGACTTTTGAGTTAATGCTGAAATGAGTTAAGACTTTGCAGGACTGTTGGGAAGGCAAGATTGTATTCTAAAATGTGAGAAATGTATGAGATTTGGAAGGGGCCAGGACAGAATGATATGGTTTGCATCTGTGATCTCACCCAAATCTCATGTGAGGTTGTAATTCCCAGTGTTGGGTGAGGGACCTGGTGAAAGGTGATTGAATCATGGGGGATGGATTTCCCCCTTGTTGTTCTCATCATGGTGAGTTATCATGAGTTCTGGTTATTTAAAAGTGTGTAGTACTTCCCATTTTGCTCTCTCTCCTTCCACCATGTGGCAGACATGCTTGCTTCCCCTTCACCCTTCCACCATGACTGTAATTTTCCTGAGGTTTCCCAAGCCATGCTTCCAGTACAGCCTGTGGAACTGTATATATCTGTAAGCATCTTTTCTTTGTAAATGACCTGGTCTCAGGTAGTTCTTTATAGCAGTGTGAAACAGAATAATACAATTTCCCGAAACACTATTGGGGGAGTTAGGGGTTTAAAGAACAGAGAGTTACATCCCAGTTATTTCGTAATTGTCTATTTTTAGAATATATTTTCTTTACTCTCTTTAAGTCTTGGAAATATGGAAGAAATATTTTTGACCACAAACTATGAATAAAATATAACAAAAGACAAAAGCATCTGTTAAAATGTCCTGATAATGAATGAAGCAATTCCATGAAGAGATATCAGAGTTTGCTTCCTCTTCTGAACATGTCATGCTATATCCCAAATAACTGAAATCCTGTGTCTTTGAAATATCTCTCTGATAAACAATATAAAGAAAATGTTTAACTTGTAAGGTGTTTGACTGATGATTCTTTTTTTTTTTTTTTTTTTTTTTTTTGAGACGGAGTCTCGCTCTGTCGCCCAGGCTGGAGTGCAGTGGCGCGATCTTGGCTCACTGCAAGCTCCGCCTCCCAGGTTCACACCATTCTCCTGCCTCAGCCTCCTGAGTAGCTGGGACTACAGGCGCCCGCCACCGCGCCCGGATAATTTTTTTTGTATTTTTAGTAGAGACGGGGTTTCACCGTGGTCTTGATCTCCTGACCTTGTGATCCGCCCACCTCAGCCTCCCAAAGTGCTGGGATTACAGGCGTGAGCCACCGCGCCTGGCCTGACTGATGATTCTTTATAAAGTATAGTATTCTCTTGAGTGTGCCAGTCTGCTGAGTGGTTTTCATTTATTTATTTATTGCTAAGCACCTTCAGAAAGTTCTGCTAGACTTTCTCCCTAGAATTCAAAGTATTAATAAATTGACATTTGGGAAATGACTCAAATCTACCAGTAAATGTAGTAAAAGAAAACAACCTCAAGAGTATGTGATGGGTTGGGCACAGTGGCTCACACCTGTAATCCCAGCACTGTCGGATGAAGAGCTCAGAGGGTAATTTAGGCCAGGAGTTTGCAGCCAGCCTGAGCAACACAGTGAGACCCCTGTCTCAACAAAAAATTTTAAAAAATTAGCCAGAGTGTGGTGGCATGTGCCTGTAGGCCCAGTTACTCTGCAGAATGAGGCAGGAGGATTGCTTGAGCCCAGGAATTTGAGGCTGCAGTGAACTATGATGGTGCCACTGCACTCCAGCTTAGGTGACAGAGTGAGGTCCTGTCTCTTAAAAAAAAAAAAAAAAAAAGAGTATGTGACAGTCATTTTCTATTGGTACAAAAATTTTTATGATGGACCAAGAAAATGACACAGAGAGTGAACAAAGGCAGAAGGCTCAAACATTATGAAGAGTAGGCTCTGAGTATAGAGACCATAGATTACCATTTGCTCCTGTGTCTCAGTGTAATTACTAATACCATCTACTTTCATTTTCAGGAGAAACTTAATTTCCTCCTCGGGGGAATCCAGGAATATAGCTAGTGGGGAGGACATACACAGTATTTGGCTCATATTAGGTACTCAATAAATGGTGACAATTTGATTAAGAAAAGAGAGTTTCTATCATGACTCCACCAACAATGTAGGTAGGCACATGTGTGCATGTAGTTGTGTGTGGATGTGTACATATTGTGTGAAAAGATACTTTTTTATTACAAAGCAGAATTCTGATAAATGATCTAGCATAAAAGTAGGGAATCTAGGCTGGAAGTGTAGGGAGGCAGGTAACTGGCATCTGAAACATTTATCTACTGAAAACTCAAATTCTACCACTAGTTTAGGGTGCATTGCAAAGTTCTGCTCCATTAAAATGCACATGTAGTGACAGCTCATTCAATTAAAACACAAAAGTAAGAAGATTAACATTTGGTTAAAGCTTATTTGAAGGGTATGGGGAAGGATAAGGATAGATATAATTCAAGAACAAGAGAGTATCTAGTGCTTATTTCTAACAACGCCTGTTCTGATATTTTGCACAAATATCAGAGTAGCATCCAGCAGATGAGGGTTTATTAAACATGGGGTGCAATGATTAAGAAAGTAAAGATAAGTGGGAGTTGTATGAAATGACATTTTCCCACGACATTGGTCATGCTTGATTAAAGAGATTTCCTAGTGAGTTGAGTCCTATTGAGACTAACAGCTTATTGGGGTTTCTTTTAATTAAAGTATCTCTAGAGTTCACATGAAAGTTATAAGAAATGTGTAGAATGCTACCATATTATATTATACTACCAGTTAGAGAACACATTCCTGAGACTATTTGTGAAGCTTTGTTAGAACATTGCAAAGCATTAATTCACATTTTTAAAAGCAAATAAAAAGAAACAGATTTTATAGTATTTATATATATGATAGGTTTCAACAAAGAATACATCTATAGAATTTTTAAAGTTATATTTATTTTCAGTTTGAGGAAACAGCTTAGTTTAATAACACTAAAATTTTAAGAAATAGTCTAAGAAATCCCAGCCTTTAAATATATAAATACATACAGTAATAAATAAAATGATAAATGCATTTTAATTCAGCAGTGTAAAATACAGAATATTTCCACACCATCTTGCATTTGATTTTGTTCTTATATTTTGGTATGCTTTTTGTTAGAAATACATGACTAACACTCCTATATCATTAAGCTTTTTATTGAAAAAAATATTATTGCATTGAACTACAGTCCAAGTAATTTATTGAATAACCTAAAAAAAGCTGCTTTGCATGTACAATAGTGCAATTTACTTAGCCACAGTATAGTTTAAAAAGACAATTTATACAGAAAATGCAACACAAAATTATTGGTTTATGTGTCATATTGCCAGAGGATCACCAAGTTTAATTACAAATTAAGTACTTTAAATAGAATTAAGTAAGATGGGAATTTGCTTTAAACAGCTACACAACTAATTTACATTGTCAACTATTTTATCTCACATATGGAAGGAACTAACAATTTTGCTTGGGGATAAGAAACTTCTTGAAGTTATTGTTTCAATATGTGAATATGTTTTTGAAAACACTATTTTCAACAAAGATCAAGATCTACAATTAAAGACTAAAGAGTATATTTATTTAAAACACAGATTCACACTCACATGTGCACTCATACATATTTTAAGTTTTCCAATTTGCCTGATTTTATTTTAATGTTTCTCACAAGATATTCTTACTCTTGCTAATTAAGAAAAATGGGGGGTTGCAAAAAGAGGAAGTGACTTTGAGAAAAGAATTTAAAAAGTGGATTGGGAGCTCTCCCTCCTATATATAGCTCCACAGAATGAAAATGACCCTTTGGCTTATCTTTCTAATATTGGCTTATTCTAAACCTAACCCATTCAGCTGCTGCTTCCATTTTAATATAGCTTAATCCAAAAATACAACAATCACCTTCAATGTCTACCTAATAGAAGTGGATAATATTTTTGCTGGAATGAAATGATAACCTTGGAAAATCCTCCAGACTCAGGCTTATTGACAGGAGAACTTGTATTTTAGTAGGAAATTCTCATCTTAGTGAAGTGGTTTCAGTCTGAAACACAAAGGGCAACTATCTGTTTTCCTGACTATTATTGTGTGGAACTAGTCACTCACATGCTTTTTAATAATGTTTCTATTTGCCAATGAGAGCACATTTTCCTTCAGAATTTCATCTAATTTAAAGAATCAAAACTAAACCTTTTCATGAGCTTTGCTGGGCCAGAGATAAGCACTAGGTTCATTTTGCCCCTAACTATCTTATCTGCATACATTGATGTGTAAGATTTGAATCCTTTAAATTGTGTTTTTACAAAACTAGATCTGATATTTACATTTATTTTTTTCAGAACGTTAATTATGTTTCTGAAAACTCAGAAACTCTGAAAATGTGGAGAACTTTTTAGGGATGATTAAGAAATGTGCTACTGATTTGAGATGAGCAGCAGTATTATTTCACCACTAAGGAGTTAACTATCCACATATCCTGGGGTGGACGGGGGGATCTGGACGTTTCATTCATACACATGTAGAATACTTGAATACCAAGCAGTATCCTAATGGGTAGAGCCATCTCCATATCTCCAATTATTGTTTCAAATCATTTGAAGTACATTTCAAATGATTTGAAATGCTTAAAAGTATGGTGGTAAAATTCAGAAAGCTGTGCTGCTGCCAGCATTTGGAGCTATGTAAGTAATAACTTCATGCATTAAGGAGATAGTCAGATTCAGCAATAGAATCCTGAGTAATTGTACTGGTTAAGTGTTTCATTTAACAGAAACATTTTACAGAATTAGTTTCTTTAAGTATATTTCCATTTAGAGATAACAGAGAGATTCCATTAAGTCCTGGCAGAAACTAAAGAAAAGGAGTCACTGTTTAAATCCATTTTTGGGAAGTGAAACAAATTTCAAGGGATTTTGTAAAATGTCTACCTAAGCAAAAACTTTGGGAATTGGAGACTTTCTAAATCATTCTCTATAATCTAATCACTTCCAATATTTATAACGTCTTAAAGATAAACCTTAAGTTTACCTTTGCATTTTTATAGGCCCATTGTATTTTTTTCTTGCTGAATTTGGCAGGGGATTATTAAGATGAACTTTCCCACATTTTCAGTTCTTCATACAAAGTATTTATTTTGTTTACCTCGAATCCAATGATACTATCTGATGCTAGACTGGTTCATAATCTGTAAGAAAGACATATAGATAGATAAATGTGTGTTTGTGCATGCATGTCTGTAAAGATTTCACAGTCTTTCTTAAGCATTTAGAGTTTAAGACAGATTTTTTACAAAACTGCCTCCATGAGCCACTTGTGAAACAGTAATCCCATGAAGAGAATTAACCTGTAAATGTCAGGCAATAGTCATAAAATAAATTTAATGCTAAAAGTCACCTGTCAAATAATTATGTAAATGGAGGGAAACACTGCTAAAAAAAAATCCATCACAGTGACAATTTTTTTTATAATTGAACTATTTTAGGGTTCAATATATATTTTCAATTCTGTTTATTTTTCTTTTTTCCAGAGTGTGTTTATCTTAAGGTAAAATGGAAAATAAAACAATGTTTCAGCCTATAGTTACTGATTTGGAAGGAAGTAAGCTGCATAATTGCATATTTCCTCATGTGATGCCACAAGTTTTCCAATTTCTCACCTTGGAGTACAAATTATCTTTTATTTAAAGGGAGACGGTTGCTTTCCACATAGTCCAAATTAGTTTGCCCAGTGAACACTTCATCACTGTTAATACAAGATGGAATAGTCACTTCCATGCCATCCATTCATATCAATCTGTCTTTGTTAGTCAAAATTAAGTTCTCAGTAGAGGTGCTCAGGTCTAACCTTATGAGAGTTTAAATTGTCACCAAGGCAATTATAAAAATCAATCAGGCGGTCAGTGTCTATAATAGGACTTCTAGTGAGTTCCCATGATTACTCTATCTTGGCTCTGCATCAGCTTCGTAATTTGCTTTAGGAAATAATTATCCACATTACTTAAAAAAAAAAAAAAAAAAAAAAAAAAAAAAAAAAAGCCTGCTAGACCATTTGTCATCCATTTTATAAGAAATATTTCATTTGTCTCACTTCTTTTTGGATTTACTCAATGTTCATCAATGGTCTTTTATAATCATTTTTATGGAATTCCATGCAAGTATAGCTCCTTGCTATTTGATGGTTTTTCTTCATTTCTCCATTCATTTTAAATAAATTAGATTTGTCACTGTTATATACCAGTCAGAACACTCTTTTCACAAGTTTCTGGTGATATCTTGGAAACTGCAGTTTTTCTTTCTGTTAAAACTTCAAATTTACTTTATCTCCTTTTATTATTTTTCTTCCCTCCACCATTTTTTTCTCTTTCTCTCTCACCTGTCTCTCCTGAATCAATGATGTCCTTTCCTACTGTTTACCAGGTATTTAGTATTTAACCTTTCTACTTCATTTTCCTTACCTGTAATGAGGAATGATAATACTGATTTCAAAATACAGTTGTGAAAATTAAAGAAGATAATGCAAACAAGTGGTTAGGGTACCTCTACCTGAATCACAACAGGCCTTAAGTAAATATAGCTATCTTCCTTTTGAAGCCAAGGCTGAAGAAGTAGAGGAGTTTGCATCTTTGTATAGACAGCATTAGATAAATGATTACCTCCATTTCTGTTTAGTTTGATTTTCTCTGAAACTCATGCTTAAGAACATAAAATAATAAACCTAACTGTAGGATTATGCACCAATATAGATGTATGAAATACAAATTTTGGGGGCCGAAAACCATTTTGAATGAATGTTTGAAATTATTTGCAAAATTACATGGATGGTGATTTTATTCCTCATCATTCATGTTTCATAAATATCTAGTACAAGTGAATAAAACACACCAGATATTTAATAAGATATCCTCAATAAACATGTAAAAACACTGACATTTTCAAACCTTTACCTCTATCCTTACACATGTATTGGCTGAACATAGTAAAATTTTTGAGTAGAAGAATAATAAACATTTTAGTTCCTGTAATATTTGACAGATTGACCAATATATTTAAAAGATTATTCTGAGCACAATTTATTTTTGAGTTTGCATCATCAAACACTAATGATAGCTTGTATATGTTTTTTATACAAAAGTTAAACATTCTTAGTTTTAGATTTTGCTGATTCTTACACTTACAAAATTACCTTGACATAGATTTGTGTGAAATGAAGATAGTTTATTTTTCACAGAAACTCAAAAGTATAATCTATAAAGATTGTTTTTCATTAAAGCGTAATTTTCAACCTAAATTAATCAGAAAATGTCTTGTTCTTATTTCCTATGAAAATACAGTAACAGACTACATTAATTTAAAACTTAGTCAATAGTTAACGATAGAAATTACTTTAAATAATTACTTCATTTCACTGACCTTTTATTATCTAACAAATAAGCCAAATCAACACTCATTCATTCGCGCAACAAATACTTAGAACACAGGGCACCACATTTCATCTGATTTTTCTTTTTAATTTTAATGCTCTGCTTGAATGTTTTCTGTTGCATTTTATAACATGTGAGAACCCATCCAAAACAAATCTTTAACCCTTTCCCTCTTCCCTCTACATTTTCATAAAATTATTTAAATTGCCTATTATTTTGGCAAGCTAAAAAATTATTAAAATGCTCTTTGTTTTAATATTAGCAATTCAGTTCATATTTATATATTGGTCACATTTTGAATTGGCAGCAATATTTTAAATCTTACAATAGATAGACTTCTTTAAATATATTATTGTATAGGTAGTGACAACTAAAAAAATTATCCACAAGAGGGGCTTTAACACTTATTAGTTCAAGTGTGTGGACACATTTAAGGCCTCTTTCACTTCATTTAACTGTTGCATCTGGCTAGAGCAAGAATGATGGCAAAAATCTTGACCTTGGAATACTGGTTGGATTAAAGGATTCAAGTGGATGATAGAAGTTGTGGCTGGATTTAAGTGAGGGCCAAACAATGTAGGAATAAATGCTGTAGGGGGCAGGGGCTGAAGTGTTATGTGAGATGGGTGGAAGGGGGTAGCAGCTACTAAATGCAGGGGATGACCTGCTAAGAAAGTGGGGTGTGCAGGTATAATGGTTGGAGTCAGAGTCGAAAATGAAATAGGAGTGAAATGTGCCTGTGAAAGAGGATGTAGATGAGCAATAGGGAGGTGACTGTTATGAGAACTTAAGGAAGCAGAAACAGCAAAATGCTGCAGGAACGTGTGGTGGATGGTAGTGATAGAAGTGTGCTGGTGAACTGGAACTGTCTGTACGGTTGAAGCCGGAGAGAAGGCAGTAGGCCCTGCAGCAGGCAAAACTCGAAGATGCTTTGACAGGAGTTGCTTCTGCATATGCTGCTGGGCTTGTAGCTGTAGGATCTTATATTTATCTATTTCGTCAGGAGAAAATGTTATGGGTTGTTGAATTAAAGGGGGAGAGAGAGATTTATGACACACGTCTAATTCGTCTTTGACTTTGTCAGGCTTCTGCATAGTTCTGTCATAGTAAGAGTTTATATTTCCCTCTACATGATTTATATGCATGCTTGCATCCTGTAAGTCTAGATTTATTTGGTCTTCTTTGGTCTCTGTTGAATCAGTAACACCAGTATATCTATTAGATGGAAAAGCACCAGGGAATTCATTTGGTACTGGGTCACAGCATTGAATAAAAGGTTGGATTTCACTAATTAAAGGTTTTGATTGTTCTTTTGTTGTTGGATTCATTTTTATGTTTAGTGACTGAGACTCTGTTACTAGGTGAATTATACCTTTAGAAAGATGGTTATCACAATCAGTGTCTGCTAAAATTGTAAAATTATTTGTCTGTGAGCTTTTGCTTTTGTCTTTCTCCGTAGTCCTTGGAATTGCACTGTCTTGATCATTTCTGCTCTCACTTGCATACTGTATTTTTTCAGACAAAGGCAATGCTTGTCTGTTACAGCCTGATGGTACAAGTTGAATTGTGCATGGGACTTGCGAAGGAGCCTCTAATTCATTTTTACAACTGTTTGAAGAGACCTCAACATTACTTGATTGTTCTTGACATTTCTTGGCTTGTACTCTTTCTAAAAGGCTTTTTGCCGTCAGAGGGCTCCTCTCTCCTTCTGTAATGTTCGATTCTGTAGTTTCTGAAGGGCCACTGGAACAGTTCTTTAGAAGGCAGCTGATGTTCCCGGAGTTATACTTCATGGGCCTGACTTTTCCCAGATCACAAATGTGAGGGCTGCCCAAAGACTCTTGATTTCTCTTGCCTTTATTCAAGTAATAAATTTTCTCCCTTGAGTAAGAGTCCAATCTATCGTACTGAGTTCCCTGGCAATTAGGTGGTTTTTTACTGCTTCCAGTACAGGAAATCTGTGAGTTAGAATCACAACAGATGATTCTCGTAGATTTTAGCCCTGAAAATTGTTGTTGATTTTTGCCCAGTTTTTGTCTTTCTCTACAGTGACAATATCTACGTTTTGAGTATTTTTCATTTTTAAATGATTCCCACAATTTGCAGTTCCTCTCTTTCTGTGGTTCAGACTGCATTTGACTGCTCTTTGCTATTTCATCAGACAAGTAGAGGCAGTTGTGCTTCAGACATTTCCGTTTGTGCCTTTCAACTGAGTGGTGTTCTCTTTTATAGAAGCAGAGAAAATTACCTCTGCTATTACCATTGAATCTATGACTTGAACAAGTACTTCTCAAGCTAGACATGCTGCTAGGGGATGTGTCCGAAGAGCAAGAATATCTACTCAAAGATGACTTTGGAGAGCATCTCTTGTATCTTCGGTCTCCACATCCAGAAACCTTGTTGGTCATGCTGATGTGGTTACTCTTTAAAATTACACTGAAGTCTTTCCCATGGTCACTGTTACCCCCTACTGTATAACAACTGGACTTGCAGTTCAATTGTCTTTCATCTTCAAATTCCAAATGAGGATTGCAGGGAATCAATATATTCTTTTTAGTCCTAGAGATGTAGGAAGGACAAGATAGGTCCTCATCTGTATCATTTAGAACTACCTTTCTGCTGCCTTGCCAATGGGCCCTTGAAGCTTCCTTAAGTTCGTTCTCACTATTATTCTTTCCAGTATAATCCTTTAGAGATGTATTGAGGTAAAGAGGCACTTCAGGATTTTTCATTTCCAAATCATTTGCACTAAAAGCATATTCACTCTTATTTGGCTCAGAATCACTGTAGTCCAAATTATATTTCCTCTGGAATTTTTCCCAATCCGGATTAGCTATCATCATCTTTGGTTTCAGATATTGATTATCTTCTTGGATCAATTTTTGTTGGTCTTCGATTACACCTGAGACTTGGCTCTCTCTTTTAGTCTTCACTTCCAAGGACTTCTTACACAATTCTGTTTTTAAGTCCTCTGGATTGTGGTCTTCCTTTGTGTTCCGAGAAAGCTTAAAATCAAAATATAGTGGGTTGCAGCCATAAGAGATACAGGGTTCTGTTTTTGTAAAGAGCAGAAGTTCCGTAGGCCATTGAAGAGTGGTGTGGCCATCCTTGCTTTGAACGTGGAGAAAAGGTAGTGGTTTAGATGCCACATTATGGGTACATGCTTCTCTTACAAGTCTTTGAACATTTTTGCTAACTCTTTCTGTTTTATCTAAAGATTTTTCTCTGTTCTCTATTCTGGAATTTGGATTCAGATGCACTGTACTCTTTTGTTCACTTGGCTCTGCTGATGAAAACTCATCCAGGCATTCAAATATCCTGGCATCACTATGGTTGTAAATGTTTGGTGGGCTGAAGGAAGCATTTGCTTGGCATGGGTGATTCACACAGTTTTCTAAAGTGTTCTTCAATGTATTTCTAGTTTCTTTTTCTCTGCTGGAAGGAGTAAAATCTACATCTGAAAGATGAATGTTAGATTTAGAGAATGAAGCATGAATGCCAATTGAATCTTCTAGTGTCTCATCAATAGAGTTGTTATTGTCTTGCAAAATTTTAGAGTTTATGGAGATGGTATTGTGTAAAACACTTTCCAGATGGCTTGGTGAGATGTTTACTTCTTTTTCCTTGGTAAGGTGTGTATCTTTATTTGCAAACCTGCAGCACTTGCATTTATCTGCAATTTGTTTTGTTTTATAAATGGGTGACTTGTTACAATCGTGAGTTTCTTCTGTGTTCTCACTGAAAACTGATGCTGAAGATTCTAATTTTAGGTGCACTTTTTTGGAAAAAGAAAATGATACTCCTGTTCTGTGATTTGCATTGCTGAGATCTGAAGATGTTTGAGGTACCCGATTTCCAAACAAACAACGCCTGTCTGATTGTAATTGGTGTCGATTTGGCACGGTGGACCGCTGTTTATCGGAAATGATTCTGGGGAGATTTTTTCCTTTAAGGAGAAGAGCACTCTTCATGCATGATACCTTTCTGCCATTCTTAACGGGGAAAATTCCTTGCTGGAGTTGCTTTTCTATGGCTACCTTGGGGGCTTTGTATGCTGGTCCATTTCCAGAAACACTGTAAATACAATAAATATTTAAATGATTAAGATACTAGCTTTGGAATCGTATCTACATATGAACATTTCATAGTGTTTCTAAGATGAGTTATTTTACAATTTATGAGCTACATCTTCTAAAATACAACCTTTTGTTGTGCTTATATAGCTTAGCATAAATTTTACAGTGGCTATTTCTAAAATGAATTGTTTACATGTAGTATTTTGCAATTACCAAAAAGCAATAGCAAGTGAATATCTTATGCTAGTGCTTCTAAAGCATTTACATCACAATATATGTCCTACAGAATCTATCAATCTTAGGAATACAGATTTAACATTATTTCACTAATAGTTTTCCGATCAGTGCATTCACATTAAATAAGAAATTAAATAGAATTAAAAGTCACTTTAAAAATATAAAAATATTTTTTAAATTTGCTTTTATGTATTAGTTCTAACATTTTATAATGTTTAGTTCCTTGGTTTTAAAATTCCCTCATATTCACTTACCTTTGAAACACAGTGATAAGTTCTTTCTTTATGACTTGTCAGTAATTTGACTAATTATAATAAATGCATAATAAAATAAGAGATATGTACAATCTATCTAAATGTCTTCAATGATTTTGAAATCTTTTCCTTTGCTTCTTACTCACCAAAATATTTTTTCTACAATTTCTGTATTATATGTTTTATGTTTTGAAGGTCTTAAAAGGTTATTTGTTCTACTGAGCTTCATTAGCAATTCATACAGAAGACTGAAAATACCAACATATATAAGAGATAAAATTCTTTAGATTAAAATTATATGCTCTTTAACAGTCTATCTATATAACCTCTACTATAAAAAGGCTTCACTGGAAAGAAGACAATACAAATCACATCATTTTTCTTATTGTTTGCTTTGAACTGGCATTATTTTCCTTTTTCTTGTTCCATATGCTTGGATGTGTTTGTTTGCTTATTTCTAATTTTGATTTTTATTTTACTTTCCTCTAGTCATTTGTTGCTTGAATATGAAATTCTAAGCCAACTGATATCTCTTCCATATGTTGCTCAAATTCTAATGTAGAGTAGTGCTTTCTGAGTCCTTGTCTAACAAATTCCTGTTGGTTTCTTTTACCCATTCTTTGGCAAATCAGCATAGAATTCAAGAGTCACAAAGTACAAATTTCATGTACTTTGCTTCATTGTCTCTAGATGTATAATATTACAGACATACTGAATTAACCTCGCTTTATTTATCTTTGAGATGAATCTGCTTGTGTGCCTGTATGCTTTTCCCTTTGTATAAAGTGTAAAAATATAAACACATATAATTTATTAGATTTGTTACATAAAGAGTATATATATTAATATGTATATATATGTATGTATAACATTTTAACAGAACATAGTTACAGGTTGATTAATTTGGGTGAATTTTTACTAGTAGTTCTTGGGCACTTTGAATTTAACTTTCTTCAGTTCAGATACATTTTTTTTTCCTCGATTTATCTGATTATTGCTTCCTTTGGAATTTATGTTTTAAAATCATTGGTTCTCCTGAATATATCCTTTAGATATTGATATTTATCTCAGTACTTTACTCTGTCTTCAGTCTTTTTCTATAGTTCAGGCAGAATTTCTTTGATTTAATTTCTATTTTACTGACTCAATTTTTTTACAATACTCAATCTGTTTATAAATTATGACCGTATGGATTTTAACTTGCAAACAATAATTTTAGCTACTATTTAGTTTTTAATGATTTTAGAATGTCATGTCATTTAATGATTTTAATCATGTCATTTAATGATTTTTCATGAAAGTCATTTTAGAATGTCTCCTCTTCATGAATGGTTGTAATTTTAGAATTACAAAGTTCCTTTAAATCTTGTAAAAAACTAAATTTAGAAGTTTTTAAAAGCTGTATTCTCTTCCTTACAGTAACTCTTTCATAATGGAAATTTCTTATTCATCACATTAATCTCCTTTTTTTGAGTCATCTTTTTATGTTCATTAGGCATATTTAATAAAATGAATAGTGAGGAGCATTCTAAGATGGCATATAAGTTACTGAATGTTTCTTTCAAGCACAAAAGGAAATAAGGAGTGTAGAGACTTTATTACAACATTATTGGTCTTTGAAAATGCCTCCAGCCTGCAGATAGAAGGAAGTGATACAGAAACAGCTGCAGCATTCAACTTTGCCTTGGTACCAAAGAGATTATTTCCCATATTTGTAGCCACCATTTGGATTAAGTAGGAACTATACTTCTGGATTAAGTTAGCCTTCTCCAGAAGCTTCAATCAATCTGACATTATCACCTGTATGAAACTCATACAGGTTGAAATTATTCCACAAGTCTAGTGTATGGATACTATTGTTCTTCCTTTCCCAATTCCATTATTATGCAGTGATTTTAGTATTTATTATATCATGTTATATATATTATATATATCCTTTTCTTAATAATAATTTTGCTGATCATCCTGACACTATTTTATTCATTTTCTTGCTTTACGCTAATCTAAATGTTCTTTTCTGTACTGCTATTTTATTTTACCATTTAGCTCTCTAATGTGCAAGCTTCTTCCTTTTACATTCCTTTAAATATTTTAAAATTTCTTTGCTCTTATTGTTTTTGTAATATACTGTTCTCTAGCTTCTTGTCCTTCATTCTAGTTCTCATTTTGCAATTTAAATTGCATTTATAATTATAGATTTTTCACAAGTTTTAACATTTTGTCCTTATTGTTAATCTTTGATACTTCTTACTTTTATTCTTTAAACTTTTTATCTTGTTGCTTTATAAACTTTAATTTGCTTTTTCTTAAATCAAAGTTATTCTTATTATTTTGGAAAACCCTGTTTTTATCTTTGTGGGGTTTTAAATTCTACTATTTTAATACAAGTCTATGTATTATAACATTATTATAGCTTTAACTTTTTCTAGGTTTATTCAGATATAACTAGAAAATAAAAATTATATATATTCAAGGTACACAATGTGATCATTTGATGTATGCATACAAATTAATTTATACATCTATCATACACGTAGTTACCATTTTGTGTGAGATAAGGACACCAGATTCACTCTCTTGGCAAATTTCAAGTAAACAATATAATATTATTAGCGAAGGTAATCATGCTCTACATTAGATCCTCAAAACTTTTCATCTTACATCTGAAAGTTTATAAACTTTGAACAATACCTTCAAATTTCTCCCACCAGCCAGCCCCTGGAAACCACATTTGCATTCTCAATGAAGCTTCAATTTTTATAGTTTTCTCCACATTTAATGTTTCCCTCACTTCTTTGGAACTTTCTTTAGTTTTTAAAATATTTTCTTACTTATATTAAAATAATGGTTAATAAAATGTCTGTGGAGTTTGGCTTTTAATTCTTATTGATTGATTATCCATTCAAATTGTTCTCCAAAAATTCTAATACTCTGCAGCTTAACAAATGCAAAATTTTATTCTCTCCTGTTCAAAAAGCATCCTTTCCAAACAGAAAAACATATCAAAACAACATGATTTTTTAAAATGGTGTCATTTTTTAATGTTCCATTTTCCAGCTCTTATATGAAAAACTTCATAAATATAAGAGCTAGATAATGTGGAACATTAAGAAATGACACCATTTAAAGAATTCACAGTCTCAGAATCAATGGCCCTAAAATTTTTAAATTTTGGAAAAATTTTAATATTAAGATGTACTTAAACTTATATATATAAGAAGTTCACATACAGAGAGTGACTATCCCCTCATCCCCATATAATAACTGATATTGCTGAGGAAATAGGTTGGCTGGAACTAGTTAAGAGACGGTCAAATTTGACGACCCTTTATAAGATCTATTACTATTCTTTTGGCCATCATTTTACGCACTACCAGTAAATTCACCTCTCTTCTCCCAAAGGGTCACGGAAGAATTTTGTTACCTGGATCATACTATTCAGAAGCCCTCATTATGAGGAAAAAGGACAAAGAAAGATTGTCTGGGAGAAGAGTAATGCCAATGATTTTTTCTTTTTCTTTTATTTTTAACTTTCACTTGTCAATTCACCTACCAAAATAAAGTATTTGTTAAGTGACTTTCCTTCAACCATGAGGCTATTTAAGCAGAGAGAGCAATTGGCTAGGTGGCAGGTGATGGGTAGTAGAAGATAAAAAAATATTTTCCTAGTTTCATCCTCTATATCTAGAAAGCTGAACCCAGAGAGCTTGCCTATTTTATCAAATCACCAAAAGGAGTGGTTAGCTTTGTGATTGTTTAGTGAATAAGGCTTACAGAGGGACAGCTGAAACTTAATAGAGTGGACCTTTTTATTTGGAAGAAACTTAATGGGTAGCTCTGGCAAACTTAGAACTTCTAAACAAACCATCATCATCATCACCATCATTATCATCATCACCATCACCATTACCACTGCCATCAGCAAGCCACCTCTGATTTTTTGTTATTTACGCCAGAGGAAAATATAGAATGGGTAAGTAGAAATGTAGAAGTGTGACAACTTTCATAATAACAAACAACCAAAATTATATTTATTAAGACTATTTAGATTTGCTGTTGTGGCCTTAAGGGACCTATCTAAAGATGTCTATCTATGGTCGAACTTGTACCATTTGTTACGATCTGATTTACTGTGTCTCATCATTAATCACTCCAGGAATTGACTCTTTCCCTAGATTGTTTCCTGCTTGCTGCCCTAACAACAATAGAACATTTCCTTCTAAGTCCTATTTTGGCAGGGACTGTCTGAGTTCTGAATGACAATATGTTTGAACAACATATTGTAAGTCCCTCATTGTGTTGACTGTAGAAAGCTCAGTAGCAAATGTATATGTTGCTTCTAGCGTTGTATAAGACCCCAGACCATGCATTTTTGTATTAACATTACTTCTGACTACGTGTTGTATCTTTATTTTGTCTTCATACTAAATTTCTCATTTATTTTTAATATGATTTTTATGTATTTTCATAAATTAATTAGATTATTTTAAGAGTTACAAATACATAAATACATGCAAGTTGAATATTAATTGTATTTTTACTCATAATTGGTCCTACAAAAATAAGTGTTTCCTTAAAATTACCTTTTAAGTCTAATATTTTGTGGTAACTAATTGAGCTACTCACTCCTGTTTATTACATATTATTTCCATTTAAGCAACAGGGGTTTAAATTCTGGCACAGAGGCATAAATTTCACAATTCACTAGGTTGCTGTCAAACACATTAATTAGCTACATTAGTGTTTTACATTATGATTCATATGCACACAAATCACAATCTGCAAATTTAATTGCATTCCAGGTAACAACTTTGAAACATCCAGTGGTTCCAAGCTTTTGTAAAACTGCTATTTTTCAGCTACAAAAATGTTGTTATATTATAATTATCAATTTAAATGGCACTGTGTGGTAAACTTAACTGCATTAATTACATCTTGTTTGTCAGCCAGACAATGATCGTGTTATTTATACTCCACTCAGGTATGTACAGGGAAATGCTCAGAAGACGTATTTTCCACCCCCTAAGATGTATTGTTAATTATGGTTTTTAAAAGTATTATTATAAAATTTAGAACATATATTAAGAAGTGATATTAATCCATTTATTCAACTGGATAGAATAAATGCTAATGTATTTGAATCATTCTGGGATCATTTCATTATAGGGTACATTAAATTAACAATATTAGGAAAGAAAAATATCAAAGGCCAAAAGTAATTAATTTATGTATGTTTAACTATATTTGCCCTTCAGACATATCTGTTAGTTAGTTATTATTTGTTTACATTGTTACAGTAGATTTGCCTTTAAAATTTCCCAATAGGTTTTGAAGAGAGTTTTGAACCATTCCAGACACCTTTAATTCTTACCATTCAGATTGCTGCCTTAACTCAGCCAGCTGATGGAGTCGTTTAAGTGCTTTTTCTTGTTTCTTCTCATCTTTCCATGACTTAGAAGCTACATTCCGAGCAAATTCCCTTTGCTTTAATTCTTTCAGTCTCTGTGGAAAAAGAAGAAAAACCAAAAAGGTACTATAAATAAATAATATATTCTTTTCCATCCACAAGGCTCCGTATTATTCTTTATCCTAAGTGCAGAGGTGACTTTCTGGACAGAAAGAGTAAAAGTATCTCCTCCATTGTTGCTATTCTCTGCTCCAAGACACATTTAGCAGATAAATGTAGTTGTCAACCAGGTTATTTTTCCAAGTTTGTCACAGTCACTGCAAAAATGTGCTGCAAAGCTGGGCCCCAGGCCTTGCCGGTATCACTCTGGCTATGCAACTATAATAATCTGTGTGCCTATAAAAACACAAATGGGAAAAAGATGCAATATATGAATGAGTATGAAGGGAGGCAGGTTATGAGATGCATGTTCCTCCACCCACCTGCCCCTCACTTGTAAAACTGATTCTATTAAATACACTGGGTGGGATGAGCTTGTTTCAGGAAAGAGCATCTGTTACTGTGAAAGATTTAGTTCAAAGCTCCAAATGTGATTTTGAATTCTATTTTTTTGGATGGAGATATTTATCAAATACATATTTCTATATTGTATCCAGGAAGACAGAAAAAAAAATGAGTCAGGGATTTAAACTCAGAATAGAGGCATGGCCCTGCTTGACTTAAATTCACCCACCACTTATTTTAATTAATATTTTCTCTAAAACAATTGACTTACATGCAAGTAAGACCTCTTCTTTAGAATCCGCCACTAAGCACAGCTAATGATATTGAATGAACTGAGAAACAGCCAAAATCAAATGAACCTCTTGAAGTTTAGGGCTTAATCCTGAATTGGAAGTGTATTTAAAGATTATCCTCTTAACTCATACAAAGTGATTTTAAACAGTCTAAAATATGTATCTGTTGAAATTATTTTCATTTCCCATATTAAGTATAAGAAATGTTTCCCAAGTATGGAGAAAACTACATAGTTATCCTGTGAGGTAATAATACTGTAGCTGACTGTTACTCAGAGCAAATGCCAAAACCTTTCATTAGCTTCATTCTTTAAAGGAAACATGCTCATGGTAGACAGTGGTCAGATAACTACATCTAAGCTAAGGATTTGAAGAAGACAGATCAGTCTTTCAAAGAGAGAATATTCTGAGCACAAAGAACAAGAACCTCACAGAATTAGAAATAGCTACAGGGAGAATAGTGGACTCAACCTGAATTCAATTTTTGACAAATACTTCAAATCCTTCTAAAAATAGAAAATTTCAAGAAATATAATTATGCTCTATATGTTATCAGAAAAAAAAGATCAATAGTTCTCTGGAAATTATAAAGAACAGATGATCTGAGCATTAAAGAATGGATACCATTGGTCAGAAGACAGGAAGAAAGGTTTATGAAATCCTTATTGCTACATACCCTGCTACTCACTTCCTCAGACCCTATGTACTTGGAAGCCTAGTTCTTAGAGTGAGGCCGTGTCTTACAAGCAAAGACCTTTTGGAAATTGTCCTACATGATTTAAGAACACACATAAACTATAGTTCAACTGTGTCAGAGACAGAAAATTGCTATTGGAAAAGAAAAAAGAGAGGGTTTTTTAATACTCTGTTAGTACTGAATATAAATACTCCATATTATATTTATTTAATATTAGGTATTACCAGCACATAAAACTTGTATAATGCAGAGGAGGAAATTGATTCATCTACTCACAGCAATTGACACTTGACTCATTTTTGGAATCATGTTTGAAAATTTGGGGTACCTCTGTTTCTGTTATTAGCCTTCTAGATTCCAGAACTATACTTTTATTTTTGAGTTATAGAAATGATTGAGAATTCTGTACTGTTTATCTAACAACAAATATTGTTAATTGCTACTATGTTAATCCTTATTCTTACTATGAAATGTAAAAATATACAAATCAACAAATCAATTTTTTTCCCTTCAAGGAAGACAGACAAGTGGTTACACTTCTATAAGATAGAGTAGAGTTTCTTAATAAGGGTGCATACAATGTGCTTTGGAAATATACAGGAATAGTAAAAGATTAATTGTGTTTAGGAAGTTTGCAAAGTTAAAATGTTTTTAAGGAGCACAGAAAACTGGAAGAAGAGATTTTGTTTAAAGACATCTAGCCACAAATTTGGTTTAGTCAGTTCTGAGTGCTCAAGTTTAAGCAGAGAAAAAACCCCAGATATCTGCCTTAAGTTTTCAGTGTACTGAATAATGCATCTGTGTGAGGAAACTGTTCCAGTTTAGGGGAAAAAAAGTCATCTGAAAGAATGTAAGAACAACAGTGTCTAGCATTCATATAAGGCCAGGAATAGTGGTTGTTTTCACTAACAAAACTGGAAAAAATAATAGGATATTGAATAGATAATTCAGAAAAGTCATGCTTCAGTAGAGAATAATTAGTCATAGATTGAGTACTACTTTGGAGTTGCTTAAAAAAATCATAAAAGCAAGAAATAAAAGTATAAAACTGACTCCAAGTAACTTAACTGAATCATAGTACTAAACACTAGGATATGTATTGCAATACAAAAAAAAATGAGGAAAAATGAATATCTTGTATCCAATCAAATATTATCAGGATGTAACAGCAGTTGAAACTGGTCTGTAAGTTAAAGAAAAATATACTATAAACTCTACAGCAGCCATTAAAATGATAAAGTGTTCTAGCTAGGAGGACAACAAAGGAGATAAAAGAACATCATTAAATGTACTCAGTGCAAGAAAATGCAAAAAAAAAAAAAAAAAAAAAAAAGAAAAAGTAAGGTATACTGGACAATTATAAAATAAATAGCAAGGTAATAAATCAAATCTAAACATAATAATAATATTAAATGTAAATGGTCTAAACACCAAAATTAAAAGAGAGTATTCTTTGGATAAAAATGTGAGTTCATCTCTGTTGACCACACAAACAAGCTTTTTTAAAAATGAGGACAAAAGAGTTAAAAGAAAAGAATGTAAGAACATATATTATGTCAACACGAGTCAAAAGAAAGCTAGGAGGGCCATATCACTGTAAAACAGATTAGATCTCAGAGCAAAGATATTTTACTAGGAATAAGGAAGGTTTCTTCATAATGATAACGGAGCATTAAAATACACAAAGCAAAAATGGATACCTACCGCATGGAGGAAATAAACGGACAATTATTAAAGAATGTTTCAATGTCTTGCTATTAAACATCAACAAAATACTAATTTCAAATCCAATACTTATGGAAAATGTTACACCAAAGTGATTGTATCTCTTACAAAAGACCCTTCCAAAAGTGTATTTGTCTGATGAAAAGAGGACTATCAATCACTGGACAGATGGGGAGGATTTCTAAGAATCCAGAGGCCAAAATTTGCCAGCCTCATGTTTTGGCTTAGCCCAAATTTCTATTTTCCTCCCCTTGTTCTGACAAGAACTCATTTATTTCAGCCATGGCACATACAATGATTGTCAGTAACTTTCCTCCATTTAAAGAGAACATAATCCATTTGGGAAGAAAAATGTTCTTTGAGGGTGTGTAATTAATCAGCTCTTATTGAGAAGAGACAGCACATGGCATACATATTTCAGAAAAAAAAATGCTACTTTACACGTTTACAAATAATAATGGGAAAACAAATACGGTATTGTGCAAAGTAGGTGGTAAAGAGTGAATCCGCTTTATTACCGTATAGTCTACATAATAAAGAGGTAGCATAGGTAAGATTACAAGAATACCTTGCATTCTTATCCTTTAATGATAAAGGTAGATGGCCATAAAGTAAAGAAAACTAAGCAACACAATTATGATACAAGTGTGTTGTATTATTAAATACATTTTTGCATCTATTTAAAAGGATCACATTATTAATTTCTCTTTATGTAGTGAATAACTTCTATTTGTTTTATTGT
This sequence comes from Papio anubis, assembly GCF_008728515.1. Lineage (NCBI taxonomy): Eukaryota > Metazoa > Chordata > Mammalia > Primates > Cercopithecidae > Papio > Papio anubis. The sequence goes on along the minus strand of NC_044979.1, from coordinate 68,373,924 downwards.
GTTAAACTTCACATTCATAGGATGAATATTGCTTGTTTTTTATATTAACATTTTGAAATATTGATGGATTTGATTTGCTAACATTCATTATGAACTTTGCGTCTATGTTCATGTGTGATATTGGCCTGTATTATCTTTCAAAGTCCTTGTGTCATTCCAGTGTGGTTTTAGTCAATTCAGATTGCTCTAACAAATACCATAGACTGGGTGGCTTAGCTAACAAACATTGAATTCTAACAGTTCTGAAAGCTGGGAAGTTCAAGATCAAGGTGCCTGCAGACAGATCCAGTGTCTAGTTATGAAATTCTTCCTGGTTTGTAGATAGCCATCTTCTTGTTATATCCTCACATGGCCTAGGCCAGAGAGAAGAGGCAAGCTCTCTTGTCTTATTTGTAAGGGCACTGATCCCACTCATGAAGGCTGCACCCTCATGTCCAGTCACCTCCCAAAGAGTCTACTTACTTACTAATGCTATTATATTGGGGGTTGAGGGAACATAAACTTAAGTCTATAAGTACCATGGTAACAATGGCCTCATAAAATGAGTTGGAGAATGTTTTATCCTCTATTTTCTAAAAGACTGTGCATAAAATTAATATTACATATTCCTTAAATACTAGAGTCACCACTGAAGCCATGTTTTCCTGGAGTATTTTTTTCTGGTTGTTGTTGGAACTTGTTAAATCATGAATTCAGTTTATGCAAGATATATAAGACAAAACAGAATTTTTATTCTTTCTTAGTGAGTTTTGGTAATTTGTTTCTTTCAAGATTGTTTTACATTTTATTTAAATTAGCTTTTTTATTGTCAAAACACTGTTCCAAATATTTTCTTTTTATTCTTTTGATATTTGAAGCATCTAATGCAATGTTACCTCATTTAAACCTGATATTGGCAATTTGTGTATTCTATATTATTCACCAGTCTTCCTAGTCATTATTGATTTTATTAATATTTTAAAGGAACCAGATATTATTTAGTAGTATGCTTTCAATAACATGTAAATATTCATACATTTTCTAGATATCTTATTGTTACCAATTTCTAATTTAATACTATTTTGGTCAGAGAATATATTCTGCATGATGTCAGGTCTTAGACAGTTACATAAATGTTTTTAAGATAGTTGTAGAAATGTTTATAATGACTCAGCCTATGGTCTATCTTGGCAAATATACCATGTGCACTTGAAAGCAGAAAATATTTATTCTATTTGCTGTATTTCAAATTCTATAAATATCATTATGTCAAGTGGTTAACCGTTTTGTTTAAATCATGTATTACCTTATGGAAATTTTTGCCTACTTGTTTTATCAATTACTAGTGAAAAATAAAATTCTGCACTTATATTTTGTGATTGGTCCATAGTTCCCTTTGTTTCTGTCAGTCTTTACTATGTGTTTTTGGGAACTTTCTTGTCAGATGCATACATATTCAAGGATTTAGAATTGCTATATCTTGTTATTCAGTTAACTTTTTATAACTATGAAATATCCAACTTGTCATTTCAAAATACTCTTTCCTTTGAAATTCACTTTGTCTAATATTATTACTGTCGTATCTCTTTTCTTAGCATTGACATGGTATATCATTTTTTATTCATTTAATTTAAAATAGATTGTGTCTTTAAAGTGTATTTATTTTAAAAGCCATTTATTTGGATCTTGTGTTTTTATTCATTCAGGACTTTTTTCCTTTTAATTGAGCCATTTACTTTATTTACAGTTAATGTAATAATTTCAATATTTGTATTTGTGTATACCATCTGTATACTTAAAATACCATCTGTATACTTGGTGAATCAGCTCTTTTCTCTCTTTTCTATATGCTTTTGAGTGGATCAAACATTTGTAGAATTATATTTTATTTTTTCTATTGATTAGTTATGTCTACCTATGTTACTTTCATAGTTGCACTAGACATTAAAATATGCATCATAAAATTATTACAGTTTATGTTAAAATTCTATAATGTGATCCACTTAAAATGATATTAATGTATATTTTCAACTAATACTCTTCAATATGTCATGTTTTGGTGTCATATACTTCATTTCAGTATAATGGTAAACTATTTCTTATTATTTTACTTGATGCATTCAAAAATCATATGTTAATAATACTTTTAAAGGAACCTTTATATTTCCTAACATATTTACTCTGTCTTGTTTTATTTATATATTTCTGTATGACTTCTTCATCTTACCTACTTTTAAGGAAACATATTTTTTGGGTATGTATTTCTAGTTTCTTTTTTAATTGAAGTACTTTAAAAAGATCATTTAGTTGCATGCTTTTTCTGAAATGTCTGCTATCTTCTTATTATTGCTCTCTTGTATGTAAAGTTTCTTTTTTATCCCCTTGGTTGGATTAAATATTTTCTCTTTATTTTTCATAAGTTAACTATGATGCACCTTGGCATGTTTTTCATTGTATCTGTCCTTTTAGGGATACTCTGAGCTTCTGGAATCTGTAGTTTTGTATCTTTTATTAATTTTGGCAAATCCTCAAATAGTATCTTTTCAGTTTTTTTTCTACCTCATGCTCTCTTATCCTCCTTGCACTCCAATAGTGTATATGCTAAATGAGTTTATATTGTGCTAAATATCACAAATGCTCCATTACAGTTTTTTTGCCACTGATTTTTTTTTGTGCGTTTTTATTTAGTTAAGTTATAAGCATGGATTCAAGTTCATTGATTATTTCCTCTTCTATATCCAATCAGCAATAAGACTATCAGAAATTTTTTTTATCTTTGATACCATGTTTTTAGGTTCTAGCATTTTTTATTCTTTTTTATAGTACTACTTTAAAACTTTTTCATTTTTAACATATATCATTACTTTTTCCACTAAATCCTTTAACATATTATTATTTGTTAAAGTTTCTGATAATTCCAACATCTAGGCCATTGGTTTTTACTTATTCATTCATTTATTTATACTTTAAGTTCTGGGGTACATGTGCAGAATGTGTAGTTTTGTTACACAGATATACACATGCTATGGTAGTTTGCTGCACGCATCAACCCATCACCTACATTAGGTATTTCCCTAATGCTGTCCCCGCCCCTAGACCCCAACCCCATTTCTGAATCTAGTTGTATTGAATATTATACCTCTTGATGATGAGTAATATTTTCTTGACTTATATGTGCCAAATAATTTTTAATCAAATACTGAACATCGTTTGTAGATGAACAGTATAGATTAATGCATAAAATATTTATACCCAGAAACAGACATGCTTCTTTTTCTGTGAGCCCTCAAGTACAAGTCTTGGGCAAACCCAATCTCTAGTTGAGCTGCATTTGGTCTTTGTTGCTTTATTTAAATTCAGTCTCCACAGCCTTCAAGTACCTTATTTGCATATAGACACTATCTTATCATTAGTCCTGTACCCTAATACTTCAGCTGGCCCCGTGTGCCTGCACCACAGAAGGACTTTCTATCAGTATTCTTCTTCTATCTCAGAAGTACATTGTTATTGCGTAGTACTTGCTAAAAGGCCTAGAGTGTGTGTTTGTGAGAAGTTTTGTTTCAATGCGTATGTTTTCACGCTTAAACAGGCTCTGTGCACCTGTGACGTGGGCACAGGAGTAGAGCTCTATCTTTCTCAGTGCTCTTGTCTACCAGTGGCAGACAGCTGCCTCTTGCTACTCTGTGAAGTTCCCTGTGTGGGAGGGGTTTTCAGTTGCCCATAGGTTTTTGGATGAGGGATTTTGAGTTTTTGGTTTTACAATGCCAATATTAATCATAAAACATTTATTATTGATGGTGAATAGTGTGAATATAACAGTATTTATGGTAAAGGAGAAGTTGTGTAACCCAAAATTCCCTTAATTTTTTACATTAATTAATTAATTATATATTTTTGAGATGGAGTCTTGCTCTGTCACCCAGGCTGGAATGCAGTGGCACCATCTCAGCTCACTGAAACCTCTGCCTCCGGGTTCAAGCAATTCTCCTGCCTCAGTCTCCCAGGTAGCTGGGATTACAGGTGCTCGCCACCATACCCGGTTAATTTTTGTATTTTCAGTAGACACAGGGTTTCACCATGTCGGCTACGCTGGTCTCAAACTCCTGACCTCAGGTGATCTGCTCACCTTGACCTCTCCAAGTGCTGGGATTATAGGTGTGAGCCATCGCGCTTGGTCAAAATTGCCTTTATATTGACAAAAATGCCTTGTTTGACTTGTAATCATAAATACTATTCCATTAAAAAGGTACATCTTTTCTCCTTTTTGTCTTTTTGCTTGCGTGATCACTATTAGAAGTTAAAATGAGATAGCTCTTACATCATCAAAGGAAAAAAGCAAAAGAGAGAAAATCAACATGCCACAGTCCAGACAATTCCACATAGCACTGTTGCCCCAAGATTGTTTGCCTCCTCCTCTTTCCTTCCTATTAGCTCCCGCCACCCAAACTCCAAATTTGTTAGAATGTAGGTTCACCAAATGACGGAGCTTAGTTACAAGAGAAATAATTTATAATCAGTAGAAGTTAAGTTAAAAATACAAAACTGTGGAGAGAGCTGTCCTTCTCTTTTAATCACCATAAATGAGGTTTACTACTATTGAAGAGTGTTCTTTGACTACTGATCCCTGATCTAGGTCTTGGCTTTTTACATTGTTTCTGATTAAGATGTGATATAATTCTGTTGAATCTGCTACATAATACTTTTTGATGCTCTTCTCTTCAAATAGGTTATTTTCTTATTAGGAAAAACAATTTGTTGCATCCCTTGAATTAATGTTGCAGAAGTTGTGCATGCTCTAAAAGTTCATTTTATCTTTCCTTCACAATCTTGCTCTGGCTATACTGGTTGGCCACAGCAGAGCAGCTGAGAGTTTCATGGGTGTCCTGGTGATAATACGGGAGAATTGTGGCATATGGATCAGTACAGACTGGATGATACTTATGTACTTGAACTTTCCTGCCACCTCTTTAGCAGCTTTCTAATTATGTTGAGTGGTGACCTTGCAGAACTCTAAGTTCCCTTCCTCTAGTCTAACCAGCTGCTCTTTTCAAAATGCATCTTATTTCTTTATCGCTCCATCTGTCTTTTCCAGCTTCTTAGCCAGGTGCTTTGTCTTAGAATGTTCCTCCTTACTTGATATCCTCTCTCATAGAATAACTCTAGTTAACTGCTCATTGGGAGTCACCCTCATTTAGTCCAGTTCTTTGCTTCACATTTAGTCACATTGGGTGCAGGCTCATGTACATTTATACCCCAGAGGAAATCACTCTCAACTTTTCTGCTCTTTTCCCAGAAGCATACACTTCTTCCTAGTCATTGCAGACTTTACACCATGAGCATGTTTTCCACCCCTCCACTTAGTAACAGATGACTTCTGCCTCACGGTCAATGTATAATCCAGATTATAGGCAGGAGATAACCTTTGTCTTCTTCTCTGTACAAGTTCTGGAATGTAAATAGAATTCTTGTCCCTCCCATAGTGGCTAATGACCTCCTACCTCACTCTCAGGCAGAATCTAAATCACAAGAAGACTTCTTTTGGCTTTTTTGTTTCAGCCTTAGTCTTAGTCTCTGTGTACCTGTGCCCTGGAATTGGGCTTTCTCAATAGTCCTGACCTCTCTCCATTGTAGGTAAAATTTCTCTGTACTTGCTGCCAAGCTAAAAGTAAAGGGAGTGTTTGCTGGCCCCTCTTTAAGTGACAAAAGATCTTTGCCTTTAAAGTCATGCAGAATCCAGAATATGGGAGGGTTTTCCTTGTTTTTCCTGTTTCAAACTTAGGCAAACTTCTCCTGTTAGCAGTACAAAGGGTCTTTTTCATGCCTCTGTGCTTCTCAGAATTTTCATGAGCTCTCTTTTAAGTAAAGACCACATAAAAGAGTGGGTTGTGTGGATGAATGCAGACTTGCTTGTGGAAGGATTTCTTCTCCACTAGTCCATGATGGGCCGTTCATTTCATTAGCTTACATTGCAACCTCAGCTTTCTGATGGTCTTTATAAAATTTAGGTTTTGTAGAACACCTAGTGTGTTCTTGTTGTGATGGGAGGTGATCTTTTGTTGTGATTTTCCATAACCTAAGTGGAAGACTCAGCTTACATATCTTAATTTTCCTTCCTTTTCCTGTGCTTGTGGCTTTTCCCTTCATTTTTGCAATCTCCCAAAAAAGTGTGTACTGGCTTGTGGTCCAAGGGTTGGGGACCCCAGGTATATATTATGATAAAAGGAACCCTTTTACATTGGTCCACAAAATTTATAGGTTGACATTTTCTGATTAGATTCTGTCAACACTGTGACTTAAATGCCAGGATGATGAAGGTTAGAGATAGCAGTACATTTAGGTAAATTGAAAAGAGGAAAATTCTACTAGAATTTTATTAGAGTTTAAGTATGCTGCCTCATAATGTTAGGAAGAAGACAGTTTCATTTTTATATTTCCCTTCAACATGTTAATCTTGCTAACCCACATCCAGAACCACCTTTGTTACACAGAGATCCACTGATTAAGAACATCTTAATGGGCATGAAGACCAACAGAATTAATATTAAGTCACATGCTTAGTTTTGTTTGGAAAATATTTTGATATTTTTTGGTGATACCTACACACACACACACACACACACATACAAACACACAAACACACACACACAATTGTACAGAGGTATTTCTTATTTTCTGGTTCCACATAATTTCTACAATGCAGATAATAAATACAAGTTAGCCAGTTCTACTAGGAAGTTTAGTGTTTTCACAAGACAAAGAAATTATCATTATATAGCACATATTTTTACCAGTGATGATCAGGGCCCAGTTAATTTCCCAAATTGATAAAATTCTGCTATTACAGGATCAATTGGTAAGTCTTCTGACTTTAGATAACTTGACATGATCAGCTGTGTGTGTGTGTGTTTGTGTGTGTGTGTATTTAGAGCTATGTGTCTATTCAGATACTTTTTTAGCAGTGACTCATTTAAAAGAATGATGAGACTGTTTTCACTATCAAGATGACAAAACTCCATCAGAGCCAACTTTTCTGTTAAAATCAATAAAATCAATGTATATAATATAAAAATAATATATAATCACAAAACTAAAACAATGCTACATTTAATTATTATCTTCTCTTCTTGGATGTATCAATATTTTAAAAAGAAAAGCTTACTAACTTCAGATTCCTAAACTGCTTAGCATCTATAATCAAATACAGAGGTATAATTCATAGATAATCATTTATAAACTTTTTCAAAAATTACTAGAACAATAATCACTTGCTTACCTTGATATGGTTTGGATCTATGTCAATCCAAATCTCATGTTGAACTATAATCCCCAGGGGTGGAGCTGGGGCCTGGTGTGAAGTGATTGCATTATGGGGGCAGTTCCTCATGAATGGCTTAGAACTATCAACTTGGTGCTGTCCTCATTATAGTGAGTGAGTTCTCATGAGACATGATTGTATAAAAGTATGTAGCACCTCCACCCATCTCCTTGCTCTCACTCTCACCATGTGACATGCCTGCTCCCCATTCGTCTTCTATAATGATTGTAAGTTTCCTGAGGCTGCCCCAGAAGCCAAGCTGATGCCAGCATCAGTAGGAACTTGGTGAACAGGTTAGAGCAGTTAAGAGCTTGAAGTTTTCTGAAAGTGGAAGTGAAGAAGACAGAGAGCAGCAACTAACAATAGGGAGAATAAAACAAAGTATTTCCAGAGTTATTTGGACAGGAGACAAGACAGTATAAGTATTAAGAAAACCATCCTAAATCAGGCAGATCCGAGTTTATATTTTGTTTCTGTCACTTACTAACTTTGAGACTCTTGCAAAGTTACTCAATTTTCTCTAGATTTAGTTACACATTTGTAACTTAGCAAACTATCAATATTTACCTTGCAGAATTATTGGGATTATTATTTAAGTGTGGAAAGGTAAATGGTTTAGCATAGCACCTGATATATAGCAAATGCTCAGTATGTATGAACTATAATCATGTTAAAATATAAGGAATGGTCAGATTTTGTGGAACTTTGTGAAGCAGGATGTGCAAAGAATGCTCGATTCAACCAGCAGTAGGATTCCGTTGAGAGTATTTAATGCATGTTCTTATTGAAAGCAGACTGTTTGAGTGGCTTTCATCTGGACAGTATGACTGGTAGGTGTAGTTTTCTTCTGCAAAGGAGAAGTCGAAAAAAAGGAAGCATGTTGGGCATACTTCTACCTCGTCACACTCTAGATTTGAGCCTAAGAATTTAAGGTTGTCAGTTGTCTATCATCAATTTTATATAAGAAATGGTCTTTCTTGTCTTAAATAATTTATGTTTTTAATCCAAACATCTATAATTTCCATAAATTGAAGATTACATGTCACTATTGAGTAAAATTATAAAATATGAATGAAAATGTGATTTGTTGTCAGGATTTTCTTTGATAAATTTTATTTGAATTGTGCTGTTGGGTATTAATGCCATACAAAATTGATATTAATCAGAGAAGAGGGAAAAACTGGATTTCTTATGTTTCCTAGAGGGAAGTAGGGAAAAACAGGTATGTAAAGTAAAAGACATGTCTAAACATCTAATTCACGTCCTTGGATATTTTAAAGGGACTTAAGGAGAAATGACAAAGCAGATAGGTTTCATAGTTCCAGAGAGTAGTTACCTCCCATAACCTCTACCCAGATGAAAAACAATGCAATAAAGGACAGTTGCAGAGGTCAAGGAAAAGAAAGGGAAGGTGGTCTTCGCATAGCCTCTCCACTTTTCACAATGCATTTGATTTTCTCTCAGCAAGAGGTAAACTAAAATTTATAGAAACGTATTTGTAAAAATACATTTATGAAGTATTTGCAATTTAATTTTCTTCTTGAGTTCATGTTAAAAACACAAACTAAACAATCTTTATTTCCCTGCCAGCAAGAATGCTTTGCATGTGTATTGCAAGCAGATTTCAGCTGTGAATATATAAGTGAAGAATCAAATTGATCAGGCCAGTAAGTCTCTATGTGTTAGGAATAGTAATATTCTCAATATCATTGCTTACCAGTCCAAACATGCATGTAAACATCTGCATATCCCAGTAACCACATTCTTTCAACTTCACTGAAGGAGAACGTGCATGTGAAGTGAATTCACTCAAGTGTGTCTACTTTTTTCTCTTTTAAATAGAATAACTCCTTCCATCTCCGCACTTTGCATCTATAGATCCCAGGATAATTTCCATGTGTTAATGTTTTTCTTTACTTCAGAGTAAAACCCCAAGGCAAAAGGTCAAAATTATTAACCTAATTTTAAAGATGAAGAAACAAACACATAGAAGGTTAAGTGACTTGATCCACACCAAATGAGAGACCAGAAAAAGGACTGGGACTTGAAAACAGAATATCTAATCTTCCTAAGAGTAAGGAAAAATAAGCAGAGTTTATGCAGAATCCTCGACATTTATAACAGTGTCATTTTCTGGATTTAAAAGTCTAGCCTGTTCCAAAATACTGCTCATTGTTTGAAAATGTTTTTATCAAATGATTTGGAAGACATTTACAGATCACTGACAATAATCTAGAACAGGATAAGTTGTAATTTGAATAATCCTACAATCAAAATAAAAGAATTAAATTCTATTAAAAAGTCTACTATTTCCCAGATGAATTCTCATGATTAAAATGGGACTTTCTTTATTTTCTGCTTCTTTGAATATAATCTTTTTTTTTTTTTCCTTTTCTCTTCTTGATAAGGTGATAATGAAACGGGCTAAAATATTTTTAAAAGATCTCCCATGTTAGAAGCTACAGTTTGGACTACTAACCGGGAAAAGTTTCCTAACATTGCTGGAATAAATGCATCCAAGCATACTTTCTCTGATGTGACTCTAGCTTTAAGGACCAATTGTGCCACAAGCAAGCTAAAACAATGAGTGAGAAGAAATTACTCTGGGTGTGAACACCGTAATCCTCTTCCTTGGAAGTGTTGAGTTAAATTGGTTATAATAATTCCTGGAGGATTCTTTTGGCATGTGCTAGAATACGAACTGCTGAATGCTATGTTTAATTGCTGATGGTCAGCCATTTCTGCTTGGACAATCAGGACATAAAGTTTCCTTGTCAGAGTCTAACTGGCTGAGCCCAATGTTCTGGAGAGACACAGCCAGGCCTACAGATACCGCTGTTGGTTTACACGTTAGTTTGAGGATATTTCTAGATTTTAGGACAAGCTGAAACCGTGGTGTGTGAAAGAGAAAAAATTATTTATAACTCAGGGTGGACTAGGGTCACCACCCTGGCTGAGGGAGTGGCATATGGTAAGGTGTTGAAGGCATGTGCCCCAGGCAAGCCACACCATTTCTTTTCAAGGCCAAGGATCATCTGAGAAATTTTCAAATGGCGAATGGGTAGCTCTCGTGTCCCACTACATCTGAGACATTACCCGGATCCTCTCATATTTTAGCTATTATGGCCAAGATCCAAGTCAGCTATGGTACAAAGCATGACCTTTTATCTGGTTTTAATTACAAGGTTTATTTAATTTCTACCCATGGCATACCCAAAGTTAAACTTCGTAGTGCCGTTGTAACCCATATTATATCAGACATGAATATAACCAATACTATATCAACATAAATATCTCTATTGATTACTGTTCTAAAATGCATTCCTAAGAAGTGCCTTGGTGATGAGTAAGAGGATAACTGCTTTTCCAACTGAGTTAGTAGTAGTAGTCACAGGACTTTTAATTGCCATGTTTATAGCATGATAAGAACATACATGTGATAGTGCAATAATATTAATCCCCATGAAGTATCTACAGAGAGTGTGTTCAGGTTTGGAAATACCCAGCATTTCTGTAATGAACAAATAAAAATTCAGTAATGAAAGATTATGTCTTGAGTAAATATTTGATTAGACTAATATTTACTAATCAGGCTTCAGAAGAAATAATTTGGCATTCCATCACAGTCTATACCGTGGAGAATAAATTCAATGTGAGAAAAAAAGGAAAGATTCCAGAACAGAAAAATTCAGACACTTTCTCATGCAACAGCGTTTCAAACTTATCACCATTTCTTTGAGATGAAGTGGAGTGTGTTTGAATAGTACGTATATTCTCTAGAGTCTAGTATATAATCCACCTTATAAATTCCTTACAGTTAATATTTGAAAAGTATTAGTCATTTTAACAAAGTATTCAAATACATTTCTCAAATCTCTGACTATCAGATATACTTCCAAGCATTAGAATGTAGAGTTAAGAGAATCAGTAAGGATATTTTTCTGTGTGAGATTCATTTCTACCTCTATTGCTTCAAGTCACGTGTGGACAAGACCAAGATCTTAAGGGAATCTTTATTTATTTATTTATTTGTAAAGATCAGGAGAATTAATCATGCTTCTTGTGGGAAAGAAACGCATTTGTACTAGGCCCCAAAAATTAAAAAAAAAAAATTCCTAAGAGAATCCTTTGGCAAACCTCTGCCCTCCCAGATTGTGTGGTTTCTGACAAGAAGCCATCTTTATCTGGCAGGCTGTTATCTGCTCTGGCGCAATCTTTCCCTGCTGTGCAACTCCTTCATGGTCACATCCTCCCTGCTCAGTTCATAAAAAGAACTTGACCTACCGCACTCTGACCTAGCTATCTGGCTGTTTTCTTAAGAGCAATGTCTTGTATTTCAGTATCTTGTACAACCTAACATTATATTGATTTTTAAGAGCTTTTTCAATTTCTACTTCATCCTCCCACTCTTTTATACTCTAGTTTAGGGTCAGCGATGCCTGCTGCTGAGAATATTGCAGACAGAAGTATTTAGTTTGAACATACCTGCAAAGCAAGAGCACCTTTGCACAGGGAAAGGGTTTTTGAAATTTCCTTAATTTCCTACCTAAATGTTCTGAAATAGAACTCTCTTTGAAAAAATAACTATTAAAATAGAAGCAGGAAGAGAAACATGAAATTAGACTCTGGTGTAAAATTGAATTTTGTATCATGTTACTCTTATATAAAATAAAGACACATTTTAAATCTAAAGATAGTATTGAGTTGACCTCTATGTATCAGAATCTTGGCTTCAGTAGCTTAATTAAATCGGGTTTCTTTTACTCCTAACCAAGAATCTATATTCAATCACACCATGATACTTACACCTCCTCAAGGGAGTCCACAGCTCAGTCTCCCCCTAGTTATCAGTTTCCTCCAACTTAAACATGTGGCTTTATCCTCAAGGTCACAATATGCCTGAGAAATGTCAAGCATCAGAAGTGCATTCCATGAAGGCAAAAAGAAGGGCTCAGAGCAAAAGCTGACTCTTTTATTTTTTTCTGCCTTAAAAACAACAGCTTTTGAAAGTCAACCTGAGTAGACTTCCACTCTTACACCATTTGTTAGAAGAACTTCACATGCTATTGACATTTAAGTAAGAAATGTGAGACATCCAGGTTTTTAGCTAGCTATATGGCCATCCCTCAAAATAAATCTGGGTTTTGTCTGTGAGGAGAGAGAGTGGAATGGACATTGATTAAGTGACCAGCAGCGTCTGCCCTACTAGAATTACTAAATGTTGCCAAAAGGAAGGGTTACAGTTAGTCAGTTAGTGTTCAACCAAGCATTCTGCTTCTTCTTCTTTTTTTTTTTTTTTTTTGAGATGGGGTCTCACTCTGTCGCCCAGGCTGGAGTGCAGTGGCGCGATCTCGGTTCACTGCAACCTCTCCTTCCAGGGTTCAAGAGATTCTTCTGCCTCAGCCTCCTGAGCAGCTGGGACTACAGGTGTGTGCCACCACACCCGACTAATTTTTGTATTTTTAGTAGAGACAGGGTTTCACCATATTGGCCAGGCTGGTCTCCACTCCTGACCTTGTGATCCGCCTGCCTCGGCCTCCCAAAGTGCTGGGATTACAGGCATGAGTCACCACGCCTGGCCTCTGCATACTCCCTCTTTCAAATCTAAAACTCCTCTCCACATACCAAGTCATTGAGCTGCCAAATAAAATATAGAGAAGTTTCTAGATCATTTTACTCCACATCTTTAATTACAAATTATAGTTCTCACTATGCAGCTGTAAAAATAAATGAAATCATGTCCTTTGCAGCAACACGGACGCAGCTGGAGGCCCTCATCCTAAGTGAATTAACACAGAAACGAAAGCCAAATGCCACATGTTCTGTTCTCACTTATAAGCAGGAGCTAAACATTGGGTACACACGGACACAGAGCTGGGAACAATAGACACTGGGGATTCCAAAAGGGGGAAGGAAGGGAGAGGGGCAAGGGTTAAATAACTACCTATCAGGTACTATGTTCACTACTAGGATGACGGGATCATTAGAAGCCCAAACCTCAGCATCAGGTAATATACTCATGTAGCAAACCTGCACATGTACCCCCTGATACTAAAATAAAAGTTAAATAAATAAATAAAATTACTAATTCTCTCAAAAAAGTTTTGGGATTAGTTTCTTCTTAGGCATGTTATGTTACAGGTAGGAGTCAGCAAACTAAGACCCATGGGCCAAATCTGACCTTCAGCCTGCTTTTGTAAATAAATATAAAAACAGTCACTTCTACTTTTTTACCTAAGGCTGCTTTCAGACTTTATTGGCAGAGTTGATTCCTTGCCACAGGAACTGTATGAGCCGCAAAACCAAAAATATTTACTATCTGAGCCTTTCCAAGATATTTGCCAACACTGGGTAGAGAAACACCCCTGTTCTTGTTAGTTCAGGATGAGGGAGGTGGTTAGTTCCACATTTGTATACCTCATGGGATAATTTTCCTGAGAGTGATATCCATGTGAATGGAAAAGTAGAAAAGCAGATGGTGGTAAAAGAAAGAGGTAATTATATTTGGAGAAAAATATCAGTATTATTTAACTGATAGTGATATATTTGAGTCTCTAGAATGCAGAAATACCAGTGCATATAGGGAATAACTTAGAATTCCTATTAGGATGTTGACTTAGCCTTTATATTCCCAACTTCCTTCAGGAGTCTAACTGAATCAAATTTGACTTTGTTATCAAAACAAGCCCTGAATATTCTGACTGAATAGGATCTCACAGAACTATTATATGCACAACTGATTTTCAGAACTCGAAAGAATGAATCATCTCTTATTTCATGCATTTCAGCATTTCACTAGTATTGCTCACAGAAAACAGCATGAGGCAGTTGAGAGATTCATGGTCTTTTCTAATGCCTTGCTTATTTTTATGAAGGTACTACAGAGCAAAGAAATAAGGAAAATATAGTTTTGTCAAGAATGTTCAAATATTCCAAGAGTAAGGAGCATTGTATTTGAAAAATACTCAAAAGACCCACTTTTTTTCTTGCAAGTGAAACTGATCAGAAGTCTTTTAAAAATACTTTCATTGTGTTTTTGTTTTTCAAAAGTATAACTCTATTTATTAAGCACATTTGGGAAACTCACTTCATATGTCTCATTACTAATAGCAAGAATCTTGGAATCTAAGGTTTTAGTTGAGTATATACTGGAGGAAAAAAATGTGATTAGGCAATGCTCTGCAAGCATCTTTTCCTTTAAATGAACTCTTGAGTTATCTATGTTCCTAAATTAACTGGGTTGTATCTTTAGAGTGGAATTTCTTTTTAAATTTCTCATTTTCTGAACTATAAAAACAAATGTTTCTATAAGTTTATATTGGTTATTTTCTCAATAATTAGTGCTTCATGTAAAGGCAAATAACTTGACTGGAAATGTATTGTTTTTCAAATTAAAATTATTTGAATAAAACTTTATCCACATATATAGCTATTATTGCTAAAAAATAAGATTTTATATACTGTTTCTTTTAGTCAATGCAAAAACCTCTTGAAAAGATACTCTAAATGAACGAATTGCTTAGAATAAAATATATAATTTAAGTGTCAATATATTTCATAAATACATGGAAAGAGCTGCATGGTTCCAATATTGGCCATTCTCAGATTTTCCAGTAAAGTATGACATTTAAGCAGAATATAAACATGTGTGCATCTATGCAAATTTTGAATGTTTATATAAAACTTGGATAGTGTTTAATTGACCTAATAATTTCATGAATGCAATTAACCATTTTAAAATATTATTTTAAAAGGATATTTTGGATTATGTCTATACTTTTTCTAATACTCTATGCACGGTTCCTTATATGCTTTATATCTTCAAATATTTATTATGTAAAACTTTTAGTTTGAAATGCAGAAGCACTAAGAAAGTTTCCTTAGACTTATTTTGACTTTTAAAAATAAAATAATGTTACTCATAAAGAAATTTAATGTAAACACTAGCGACTTCATGTTTTTCTCTCATTAAACTAAGTCATAATATTTTTATGCAACCTAGTAGCATTCAGTGTATGAAGAAACGAGCACATTCATTTACTCTTGGGAGTGTAAACGGATGCATGCAGTCCTTTTAGAGAGTAATTTGGCAACAGCAATTACATTTCTATATGTATCATGATCCTGATTCTGCAATTCCACGTCTAAAATGCATCTCACATATCATTACACGTCTGAACAATGGCTGTTCCTTGTAATAGTGATGGAACGAAGTTTAGGGGGGAAATGTCGGTATAATTCTAAACCTGTGTTCTAAACTGCTACTGAAGTTGCCTGTGATTGCTTCTTTTGGGGAATGATATACAAGTTATAACCATTTCTATAAACTGTATTTTCTTCATTCATTTTTATGTGTCTCTTCCCTACCCTCGGTCCTAAAATTAGCTTAAATTAAAAAAGAAAGTCAACTACATCACTTTTGCTGTTTTTGTTGCCTTCAGACATATTTGATTGTAGAGCAGAAATCATCAAACTCACTGCTAAAATATCAGTGGCCCCCAAAATTTTCCTTTTCAAGGCCAGACTCACATAATTTCACAGCTTTCAATACTTCCAGAAAAAATAAAATAAAAGACATGATCAGTTGAGATGAAAGTGTTTTAAGCAACTAAAATTTAAAATTCAATATTATATGTCAAAGCAAAAATAATGATTGCAGGTGTTGAGTTTTAATAAAAGCAGAGTGAGATAAAGGCACAGTAATGCGTGGAATCCTTGACTTTGTGAAAACATCATGGGCCTCTTTCTATTTCCTTCCTTATGAAATATTTGACCTACTTTCACATTCAAATCTAAGAAAACTATTATGAAGTCACAACGATAATGGGATATTTTGTTAATATGATTATGTAATCTGTAATTAAAGTAAAAATCATCTTCTTTGACCTCTGAATTGTTTGCTGATTGGATACAAATTATGCTTGGAGATGAAATTTGTTTGGATAAGTCAGCTATCTGGTGCTACTTAATGGTGCTCTTTATATATACCTTATTTTGTTTAGTCTATTTTAAAACAAAATCCCTAAGTTGTATTAACTACACTAATTCAAAATTGGGACAATTATTACATCTATTAAAAATGATAATTTCAGAAAGCCATATACATTTTAATTTTCATAAACAAAGCAATCTAACCTTTAGTAACTTTACACAATATCAGAATAAAAATGGCTACTGTGGAAAAAGTACACATCTTTATTCAATGTAGATAGATGTAAAACTATGGATGAATAAATGTCATTGGATCTGCAAATTAATATGTGTATCAAAAAAATCCTCTTTCAAAAATTAATACCAGAAGTATAAGGAAAAAAAGAATTTACAAAATAATTTGAAGATTGAGATTTTATCATCATAGGTTTTCATTTCCCTTGTGCATGTATAACATTTATGTTTATCACATTTATCATAATGATAAAAAATTGGAAACCATCCAGAATATTTCAACTATAGGAAATCTGTTATTCAAATTATAATGCAGTCATTTAATAAAAGACATGCTACAAACAACAACAACAACAAACTATGTTGAGGAAGAACACCGAATTACCTTGGAAATGGGCATTATGACAGAGATACTATTTACTCAAAATTACACCAGCACCTTTTCGACTTTGTTAACACAATTTTTCTTTCAAACTATATGATGTAGTAATTTCTTGATCTCAGAAGTGCATGTGACCCTGATCTTGTCATGGTTATAATAAAATCCCACAATTTTGTCAAAAGAAAATCATTAATAGACTCTGTTTTCATGTTTAAATCAAGTTGACTGGTGGTCACTGTGTTCCTCCTTAACGTGTATCAAAATATTTCATAATAATAATGATATAAGAGCAAACATGCAAAGCTAGGATGACTTCAAAGTGCTATGTACAAGGCATATTAAAAATGCAAGTTCTTTATTCATATTAATCCCTTTAATTTTCACAAGAAAACTATGACATAAATGCTGTTATAATCATTCTCATTACACAGTGGAGGCACAGACACTTAGAGGCTAAACAGGCAGCCAGCCCACTTCAGAGAGTGGCTCTAACCAGCCACGCTATGCTGTCTCTAATGCAAGTCTGTCTTACATACCGAAGGAGAGAAAAATCTTTCTAGGTGAAAATATTTTATTCTTTTTTCAATTTCTAATTTTGTACTTCTTCTCAGAACTTTTTTTTTTTTCTATTTTATAAACAGGAAAATGAGACCCAGGTAAGATTAAGACCATGTCTTTTGTCAAATGCTACTCTACAAATCAGTAGCCAGTGGGGACTTGGACTTAGATGAGAGGTCTATGCTTTTAAAAGAAATCTATTAGCTGCTAAGTCTCTGGGGCTGACACTACATTGCCACGACATAGCTGAGTGTTTGAATTTGGCAGGTTCTCCTAAAATACAATCATTGTAATCTATTAAGAGATAAGTTTGAAGACAAACACTTTAACGACACTGAACTTCAATTCTGCTTTAGCTTTTTTAGCTAACAAAAATTTTCTTATGTCTAGACAGACACACACACATACATAGCCACACATCCTTTGCACTTCTATTTTACCATAGATACGATCCTTGTAATGTCAAAGACAATATTGCACCAGATAAATTAAACAAGCAAGGAAAACTTCATTCGAGACTATTGCAATAAAGGAGAGAGACTATTGAAATAGGGGAGAGGAATTGAACTCAACCCCATTGAACTCAGGCAAGTAATTTTTAAAGGCAGGAGTGAACTAATGGAAAAATACTGGAGGGTGTTTTGGGAGATGTCCATCAGTGAGATTAGGCCACCTGTGTTTGTCAACTGTCGCTTACTAAAGTTAGGTTCCTATGGTCCTACAGAGACTGGGACACAATGATCCTATGTCCTTCCATGATTATATTTCAAAGGGGTGACTCCCAGGTCTTTGGGAAAGACATTTATGGATTATAAAATGTTTACATTTCAAAGAGGCAGATAAAGAATTTATAATTAAAAGTTTTCATTAAAAAGTTCTCTAAAAAGGGAGGTCAAGTCAAGGTCCTATAGTCGGGAATAAACCTGTCTAAAGTTCACTTAAGCTGAGGGCAAATTAAGTCTGTCTTGGTTAGTAGAGCCTTGGAAAATATATGTGTACCAGCAGAAATAATTGAAAATGTTTCTTATCTCTATTAGCAAAGATCCCTGTTAAAATATTGGAGTTTTCTCTTTCAATGTTTATGCATCATTAATTTATAAATATATTTTTTTTCATAGATGAGGTTTTACAGTCTTTTTCATCTAATTCTTACTGAAGACAGGAAAAAAGTAAAATCAGATGAAAATCTGTCTATGATGACTACTGCAATGAAATACCACCAATAGCCCACATGAATTGTAAGATTTTTACATGTCAGATATAATGCCAAACCTTTTGCTTAAATAGCTTGATTTATTTTTTCCCAAACTCTGTGAGCACTACTTGCATCTACATTCTGATGTTTAAGATAAGAAAATTGAGGCTAAGAGATGTCGGATAACTTGCTCAGAATTATACAAGTAGCAATTAGTTTTACAGAATTTATTTGAGGTCCAAGCTGCCTGACTCCTGAGCCCTAGCTGGTAACCTCTGCAATCTATTGTATCTGATTAATTTTGTATGTACCTTTTAACACATCATTACTCTCCCTTGGAATCATGACATTGTCATCTTTGCAGGACCAAAAACTTTAAATTATATTTCAAAATAGTTATATTTTCTATACTACATACATTGAAGTTTCAAAAAATACAACTATGAAAGTTTTGAAATATCCATTTGACATTTAGAATGTGAAATTTAGAATGTCTTCATGCCAGCAACATACAAATATCTGGCTTCTCCTTGGTTAATAAGTGAAATGTCTGGAATACAACACAGCTTCAAAGAAGCTATTATTTACTAGAATAAGATCTCAATCCAGAAACATCTTTACTTTTTCCCAATGCATGAGACACACTCATAAGTAAAGCCAACTTTGGTACTTACTACACTTTGGTTTAATGTAGTAATTCCCAGCCCAGGATCTCAGAGAAAATCTCAAGGATTTTTATAAAACACTACCAATGTTTTCAAAGAAATTAATTTAAATTAATTTTTAAATCAGCCCGATTTTGTGCCTGAATTGTATTGTGTTAAATCCTAGACTATGAGCAATGGTAAAACGAATTTATTGCTGTCAGGTTGTTACTGCTGCTCTGTGTTAGGCACTGACCTAGATGAAGATGAAAAAGATATTCATGCAGCTATAGTGCTTGAAAGGAATGGAGATAGGCATGTGGCCTCTTACAAAGATGGTTTATGTGTTAGTAGCAAATCTACTAAAACTGAAGATAATTTCATGGAAGACTATAGGCTATTTCACCAAAAGACCTAGCAGGAAGTGTAGCTAGATTGCAAAATAGACTGACAACAGGAACAAGGAAGCTATGAATTGAAATTATTTTATCTGTCAATAGAGGACTGCATGGTCTTCCATCTCTCCTTCTCTGTAATCAACTATATCATTCTTCCGTCTCTCTCTCTCTCTAGCATAACTTCCTCTATTTTAGAATGCATTATATCTGAACACGGCCATTCTCAAGCTCTAGCTTAACATTGCCCAAGAGGTTTCTGGGCTCTGATTTCTAAGTAATGGAGGAAAAGAATGTACCTGGAACAACTAACACCAAAGGTCCATCCATGTCCCCGATAGCTGTGACAGGGTTGGAGAGAGCTGAGGCTTAACTCTCATATAGAGTTCAGTGATATGAGGCTTAACTCTCATACAGGTGTAAGCAATGTGAAAGGAGGGCATAAATCAGTTATCTAAGAATTGGATATGGGCCAAAAAAAAATATAGACAGCAAATTATTATATATTTGGTACACACACAATCTTATTGCACAGCAGAATGTGGTAAGAATGATGCAACAGATGTAGACAATTGGTTATGATAATGAACATGTAAGACATTGTTTATGCTGATGTATATATGTCTCATAATATATATAACAACAATGGGAATATATAACATCACATTCAAGTCGATAGTTCAAGCTGATGCCAGGAGTTTTTCATATAAAGTCATAGCATTTAAAGTGAACCTTAATAAAGATATTGATACCTGTCATTTGTTCAGTGCTTAATTTATGTCAAACAATGTTAGAAAATGTGTTGCAAGCAAGGTCTTATTTAATTTTTAGTGCAACATCGTAAAGTAGATACTCTCATCTTCCCCATCTCAGAGAGAGGGAAACGGGTCCTTAGGCTAAGAACTTGGTGGGGTCACACATCTATTAAGTGACAGAGGCAGAATTCTCACCTATGTTTCTTTAACTGCAAAGCTAATTATCTTAACTACTATGCATTACTCTCATTCTAAGTCCTGAGGGTGGCAGAATTTTGTTTTAGAGAGGATATTCATATGTCCTGTGAAAGACTGCAAGAGTAAAGACAAAATAATGATAAAATTCTAGAGGATTCAAGGAACACTAAATAGCTATTTTTAGCTGAAACATTGTGTTCGTGAGGAAAAGAAAGGAGAAATCAAGTCTGAAAGACAAATCTAGTCCTGAGTGTAGTGGGCTATAAAAACTATATCAAGCAGAAAAGAAAATTAATTGAAATGGTTCTTGAGGAAATTGTGATGGTGGTGCATAGGGTTCGCAGGGGTGAGTTTGGAAGACGAAATAATGAGTCACAAGGATCAGCGAGAAAGCTATTGCATTGTCCTGTCAAGATCAACTACTGCAGGCCACTTTATTTAGTTGATAGAAATAATAAGCATTTTTCAGCCATCCATGAATAAACTTGTTTATCAAGGAAATCAGCTAAACTCTAAAAAATAAGATGAAAAGCTGTCAAAATAAGTGTGTGGTAAGTTTAAGGTATCTATCAGAATTTTTTGTTGATGCACTGTTACTGTTGCAGAAAAAAAAAAAAAAAGAGAGAACAACAACAACAAACAAAACAAAACAAAATAAAAAACACTTGTAGAAAAATTCCAGTCTCTGAAATTCTCTACATAAATGTAAGAGAATTTTTATCAACTCCCGATTCCTCAGCAAGTTCTGTTTAGCTCATCCCCTAAGTTATATATTAAGTAGCTTTTATCCCCTTCCAATGCTTATACCTACCCAAGCCATCATTATTTTCTTCCTAGATGCCACATACAGTAACTTTCTAGCAGATCTCTCAGCTGCCAATTTCACCCTCCTCCACTTCTATCCACTGTTTACAATACAAACAGAGCAATCACTTTTTTTCAGATTAAACCTTTTGCCTGATTAAAGCTTATTTGTGGCTTAGAAATGATCTTAGACTAAAATCCAAGGTCTTTGGAATAGTCTGTGATATCACACATGATTTAGACACTCGGTATATACCTCTCCAGTTTCATCTTCTGTCATTCTCTCTTCTCTGTCTCTCTCTCCATTCCAATGCTCTCCAGCTATGCTGAATTTTTTCTATGACTCAAATAAGCCATAATCTTTCCCAGTTCAGGACTTCTGCCCTTTCTAGACTACTCTCATTTCTCCTTAGATGGCTGTTTTCTCATCTTCAGAATCCAATATCATGCTCTCAGAGGCTTACCTTCACCACTAATTAAAAATAGTTCTAACTTTTTCCTCTAGTCAGTAGTACATCACAGCAAGAGTGGTCATTAAGTGAAGTATAAAAGCTGCTGTAGAGTGTTCCAGGTTAAAATAAAAGGGCATATACAAAGATTCACATGGAAGAGAAGGACACTTATAAGTCTAATAAATAATTATAATTAGAGTACGGGTGCAAAACAGGGGAAGGTAAGAGATGAGACAGAAGAAGTAAGTTGAATTCTGAAAGGCTTTTAAGCCAACATAAAGAGGTTAGGCTTTATTTTGAGCTGTATAGTGGTATGAGAAGGAAGACAATGGAACGTCTCATGCAGCAGAGTAACATGGCCATAATTGTACTTTACAAAGATGAAAGGTAGTAGCGTAGATAAAGTGGGCAAGACTGGAGGGAAAGAAATAATCAAGCAGGAGATGGTGATGTGCTGATCTAAAATGAGAGGCAACGTGGAGCTAGCTGGGGAATACTTAGGCAGCAGAATTAATTGTTGCGAAATTATCTATCAGTTAGGGATCTATTTGCACTTTTGACACTTCTATTACCAATACAAACCATTTATTTCAGTAAGATGTTTTCCTTTGGTTAAGGCAATTAGTGGTTTAATTAAACAAGTAGTTCTATTTTTATAGAATAACAAGGTCCTAATATATGTATGTTAAATACTGTAAATAAACTGATATATTTTAAGAGCTAAATGGGAGAAAGCAGTTAACCCTCAGTCTCTTAGGACAAATAAAACAAAATATTATTTCAAAACTGGGAATTTTACAGCAGTGAGTCAGGTCAGAGGTGTTTAATCTACAATGAAAACTAGATATTCCCTAAGTGAGTAAATTGCTGAAAAGCACTCTGAATAAGCCAGCTGAGTTTTGTTGCTGTTGTTTTGGATATTTTTTTTTTTTGAACTTGTATTTGAAGATTTAAAACTGTGATACCTCACTTCAGAAATGCCTTTAGTTGAATAAAACTTTAGTTGAATAAAACTTAAATAGTAATCAGAAATCAGAATCCTAGAGAGGAGAAAAAAGCAAGTATTTTCATTATAAACATCAATAGAGTTTCAACTGTCAAGCAAATAAAAAATAAGAACTTTTATTTTAAATTGCAATCTAGTGACATATGTTTTTATGTGGAAAATAACATGTTACAGATAACTGATATTTGGGCTGTGTGACCTGATAATAGGACATAATGTAGAATTCCTAGAGTAATACATGAATAGTTGGTCAAATAGACCATCTTCCTTAAATATCAATTCTCTTAGTTAAGTTTGTGATTAAAAACTGAAAAGCAGACAATTTGCTCATAAAATCTTGGACAAGAGTTTAAAATGCTAGCAATCTATATAACTGGTAGTTCTTAAGCTTTGGAAAACAAAGAGGTGAAAAGGAGGACAGAATATTTATTATGAAAGTTAAGAAGTCTGACTGGAAATCTTAATAAGATATAGGTGTGGTATCTAAGAAAATGGGCCCTAAAGTTCTCCAAGTCAAGTCCAAAATTCACTTAATTAGTCACTCTGAAATTATCCCAACCCTGAGACAAATCCATTTTCTAATTTTTTTTTCACATCGATTCATTTTGCCTATTCTTTAGAACTAGCAACTCTCACATATAGCTGGTGGGGATGTAATATGGACCAACCACTTTGAAAACAGTTTTGCCAGGTTTTTGTAAAACTGAATATATGTTTACCTTATGATATGGTGATTCCGTTTCTATTTACTCAATATATATATACGAAAATACATATGCACCAAATATAATAATATTTGTACAAAAAGGTTCAAAGAAGCTTTTCTGTAACAGTCTAAACAGCTGCCAACACAGGAATAAATAATTTTTGCTATATACAGATAATTAAGAATTGCTTTGTAATACAAGATGTGAACAACAGATACATGCAAAAACATAGATGTATTATTACATAGTCATTATGCTGAGCTAAAAAAGCCAAACATAAAATAGTATGTACTATGTGATCCCACTTTTGAGGACAGCAGAGATGTCCTGTATAATAATAGTAGTGCTGATTATAGAAATAGAGGGAACATCACACACCAGGGCCTGTCAGGGGGTGGTGGCTAGGGGAGGGATAACATTAGGAGAAATACCTAATGTAATGACGGGTTGATGGGTGCAGCAAACCACCATGGCACATGTATACCTATGTAGTAAACCCACACGTTCTGCACATGTACCCCAGAATTTAAAGTGTGTATATATATATATATGAGATAAATATATATACATGTATTTATAAATATATATACATATATATATATATATATATATGTGAGATAGAGGCCTTTGTTAAAACTCTCTAAATATTTGTAGTTCACTGTTATGGAAATTTTACCTGAAAAAATAAAGACTGCACACATATGGGCATAGGTTAACAGTGTCGTACATTAGAGGAACTAAAAAAAATAAGTAAATATAATGCCTGATCCTATATTAGATCCTAGACCCAGGAAATAATACATCTAAAGAATATTATTGATACAATTTATGAAATTTGAATATGGGGGTTAAAAATAGTGCTATCTAAATGTCCTGACTTTGGAATTGTTCTGTGTTTATGTAAAATAATGTGCCTACTCTTCAAAAGTGCACTTGAAGTATTTAGGCTTAAAGGGGAATGAGGTCTCCAATATCCTCTCAAATGGTTAGGAAAAAAATTACATCCATATCTTCATAGAGAGAGAATAATACAGAATATAGATAAAACATAAATAACTGGTGAATCTAGGGATATATGAGAGATCTTTTTACTATTCCTGTAAATCTGAAACTACATCAAAAGGAAAAGTACCCTACCCCCAAATAAAGTGAAAAATGCTCAGTTGAAAATGTCAAAGTTCTGTGGCATATTTAATTTGGGCCTAAACTCTTTCAGAAAATATAGTACAATTTACCTATCATAGATAGAGCAACATTGGCTTCTGTGGACTGTGGGTAATAGAAGGCAGCATAATCTTACATTTTTCTCCAGAACTGATGTATGAATAAAATGAACACTTCATTTTTGGAGAATAGCTTTTAAGGAAGATGCTCATTACTTAGCATAGTTAGTAGTAAGTAATTCTTATCTATTTAGACAGCAAGACCAGTTGTCTCTGGCAATAACTTTCAGACCCAAAAGAGAAAACATTTCATCGACGTAAAAAAAAAACAACAACAACAAAAAACCCACATAGTTTTAAGTTTGCTACTCTGGGACAGCATGTGTCCAATTAATTGGACTTGGTAGGAAGCCATTAAAAAGGAGCTGGAGAATGAGAATTAAAACATAGTTTTAGTATATGCTACTTGAAATTGTGACCTGGTCAGGCAGAACACATCTACCTACACTGATTAAGATAGTTGTATATGATTTAGAATTCATGAAAACATTTACAGTTGAGGGGCTATGTTAAGCTTATATTTCTTGACTCTTAGTTTAATTTTGTATACATAATTATTGGTTAATGCAAAGCAATAAAAACTACAAGTAGTCGTATTTGACTCAATTGATTTCTTAACAAAATGAGTATAAAAGAAGTCAATATTAAAATAGTTGAGATGAAAACCGTGCTCTTCTCATTTAAGGAATTGGGCTCAGAGACTCAGGCCAGCAGCTCATGAAGGATAAAGCTATCACAAAGTATTACTGAATTACCTAGTAAGTTCTCTGTTTCACAGTTTAGGGAGAGGAAAGGTGGCTCTTTTAAAAAAATTAGTAGGCTACATGCTGAGACTCTTCACTAAAGAACTTACATGAATAGTTAATTGGAGTGTATAATTTGTCAATGACTGGGGTCCACTACACGCAACAATTCAAAAGTTTATTCTGGTTTAGGACACTGAGATCTCCTATGTATTTTCCTGTTGTAGGAAAATGAGCTCTGAAAGGAATTATTAATGAGCCTTGTAGAAAGACCTGCAATTTATAAGAAAAAGATAGTCATCTTATTGTATAGAGCCAGGGAAAATGTGGCTCTCAAAAATAGAAAGAGTTCGGTCCTCCCAAAGACTGTCTAACAAGACATAACTTAAATAAGGATATCCATCATATATCCTAGTTTTTAGACCTAATAGCCAAGCAGAAAGCTTCATAACACCAAAAATTATATGAAAAGAAAGAGGACAAAAATTTTATTTTAGCATTATATATCTATAAATCTAGATAAATTAAGGATCATGATATCAACAGGTAGAGATTTTTTTTCTGCATAATCAAATTTTGCAATATTAACTGATTTATTTAACAAAGAAGCTTAGTGTTCTAAAAGAGCTTATTTAATTTATTTATTTATTTATTTATTTATTTTTGTTTCAATAACTTTTAGGTACAAGTGGTTTTGGTTACATGGATGAATTATATAGTGATGAATTCTGACATTTTAGTGTACCCATCACCCAAGTAGTGTACATTTTACCTAATGTGTAGTTTTTTTTATCCCTTCCCTCTTCCACCCTACCCCTTCTGAGTCTCTAAAGTACATTATACCACTCTGTATGATGTTGAGTAATGAAAGCTTAGCTCCCACTTATAAGTGAAAATGTAGTTTGTGGTTTTCCATTCCTGTGTTACTTCACTTAGAATAATGTCCTCCAGCTCCATCCAAATGGCTGCAAAATACATTGTTTTGTTCCTTTTAATGGCTCAACAGTATTCCAAAGTGTATGTATACCACATTTTCTTTATCTACTCATTAGTTAATGGACACTGAGGTTAACTTCACATTAAAAGAGCCTATTTTAATCTAAATAAATCAAATATATTTTTAGGACCCTGAGATCGATTCAAATTTGCAGACCGTGTACATAATCTGTATTTTTCAATATGCGCCAAATCAAGTAAAATGAGAACAAAGTACAATTTATAAAATATAAATTATTAATAGCTGTGAAAAACAAACAAAAAAGAGTATCATTAACAGACTGATTATTTTGACCATTTCAGGAATAAGAGACACTGATGGAAACAAAAAGAGATTTGGAGAAAAACCAGTCAGCATAAAATAGGAGTACAAAGCATTTGCAAGAAAAGATGGTCCTCATGGCAAGAAAAATTCCCAGGGAATATACAAAGTCAGAGTCAACAAGAAAGCTTTGAGGCAATCTGAAGGGTGAGTCAATGCAGAATTGCATTTTGAGCAACTGTACTACATAGTATCTTGTATTGAGCAGTGGGCAGCAGTGATGTTTTCTCCTACATCAAATATATGGTGCATGCACTGAGACCAGAGAGATGTAAAAATGGGCCCAGATAATTACTCACTCTCAGAAGAAGCAAGAAGCCCTCAACTTCAAAATAAATAAATAAATAAATAAAAACTATCAGAATCCCCAGATAATAATACATTCAGGGTGCTCATATAATTACCAGAGGCAGGAAAGGTATATTGAACTACCATCCAAAGAACAGGCAGCAGGAATTCTCAAATACAAAATTTATATACTGGCAAGAACTGGCATGCAGTTGAGGAAAACTAGTATCATGAAAGTTCTCACACAAAGAACATGAGGAAACAGAGTAAGTAAACGCATAATATAATTAATGTCCTTAGATATATAAAAGTGAATCCCCATTAACTGGAAAAACCAAAATAAGTATTGAAAATTGTGTGTAAGGAAAAATTAGATAGAACTGAATGTCAGAATGAATGAAGCTAAAGATTAAAACTAGGAATTCTCCTAGAAGTTAAAAAATTAGTATAGACATTAATATATATGAAAAATAATATAAAGAATTAAGACATGAAACTAAGGCGCCAGAATTTTAATATCAGTGAATTAAGAGTGATAAAAGGAAATAAGAGAGACAGGAAAATAATTATCAAAGAATTAACAGGAGAAAATTGATCAGAACAGAAGGGAAGCATTAAGAAGACCCAGCAGGTGTAGAGAAGTATTTTTTTAAAAATAAAAGTAACAAGAGAGAACAGCAATTAGACATATTTTAAGTGAGATTTCAGAACATAGGTGAGAACAATACTAAAATCTCTGGAAAAAAAAAAAAAAACACTGAACAAATAAATCCAACTGATCTCTTATCGAGCAAGAATTAGTGTCATTATACTTCTCACTATCGAAACTGGTTACTGGACTACAATGAAGCAGTATCATTCTGAGGGAAAATCATTTTGAATCTCAAATTTTTTACTTGGTTAAATTAGCATTTACATGTGAGGGTAAAATGTAACTATTTACGCAGACATTTGGCATTACGAAGTTTAAAATAAACTTATGGTTTCTACTTAAAATGCAGAAATCTGGTAAGGTCATTCTGCCCACCAACCATGAGAAAAGGCTAGAAAATCTACTGAATCGTAACTACTTTTCTTGAATCCATCAAAGAGTTGCAGTGTCTAACCAATTAGACCAAAATCTAAGGAAAGAGAAGAGCCTCCAAGAAGAGAAAGAAGTGAGTCTTGACTCACTTAAGGCAGACTACCAAATGATGACAGAGTTGCCATAGAAATGGGTAGGACAATTTCAGCTAAAAGAATGTTGCTACAAACTTTAAAAAACAAACAAACAAAAACGGAAAACAATTTTAATTAAAATTAACTAATAGTGTGCAAATTTTTAAAAATGGAAATAATACTGCGTGTGATCTCAAAATAAGAAATGGAGATTGGAAAATGCAATTGAGTTTCTCATGTTTCTCATTTCTGCATTTTTTTTTTTTTTTTTTGAGACATTGTCTCACTCTGTCACCCAGGCTGTAGTTCGGTGGCCCAATCTCAGCTCACTGCAAGCTCCTCCTCCTGGGTTCACGCCATTCTCCTCGCCCGGCTAATTTTTTTTTGTATTTTTAGTAGAGACGAGTTTTCACCGTATAGCCAGGATGGTCTCTATCTCCTGACCTGGTGATCCACTTGCCTAGGCCTCCCAAAGTGCTGGGATTACAGTCGTGAGCCACCAGAACCGGCCCATTTCTGCATTCTTACTGACAGAGGATATTAATACCTAGTAATTCCAGACATTGAAAGAAAACAGTTTATTCATTTATTTTAAAATTTACTTTTATTTTATTTAATTGGGACAAATAACAATTGTATAATTTTTGGAATATAATGTCATATTTTGATACATGTATATATGGTGGAATTATCAAATCAATCTAATGAACATATCCATCACCTCTAACACTCGTCTTCTTTGTGGTGAGAACATTTGACCATACTTACTAATAGCATATTATACATTTCAAAAAAGCTAAAAGAAAAGGGTATAATTAAACATATTGGTTAAATACTGTGGGTAACTGTAGAATGAATAGAAAAAATGATACATGACTTCCAAATCATTAAAAAGATACACTTAAAAATTCAAAAAAAAGTTCAGAAGATAAAAAATGACCTCCAGAAAAATGTAGCAAATGTAAAGCATGAAACAATCGAGTAGAAATAACTACAGATATATATAATCACAGGACTCATATTTTTAATTATAACTATGAAATATCCTTCCATTTATTTAAGTCTCTAAATTTTTCTCACCACTGTTTTATAGTTTTAAGTGTGGGGTCCTACATACCTTTGGTTAAATTTACTTCTAAATGTAGGTTTTTTGATTCTATTTCAGATGTTACAAAAAAAAGTTCAGTTGTTTATTACTAATATATAAAAATACAATTAATTTTTAATATATTGACCTTTCATCCAATTATTTCATTACATTAAGATAATTTTAACAATTTGTAGAATGTAAATAACATTTACATTCAGTGTTATTATTGGTAAGTAAGGATCTGCTATTGCCATTTTGTTATTTGTTTTCTGGTTGTTTTGTGTTCTCTTCATTCTTTACTTCTTTTTTGGTCTATTTTAAGTGAAGGTGATTTTTTCTCATGGTATGATTTAATTTCTTGCTTTCTATTTTTTGTGTATTTGTTATATGTTTTTAGATTAGAAGTTACTATGAGGTTTGCAAATACTATATTATAAAATATTACTTTAAGCTGATAATTTAGCACTGCTTAAACAAACAAATGAACAAGCAAAAAGAAAACTAATAAAAATTCTGCACCTTAACTTTGTCCCCTGCTTTGTAATTTTTTTTGTTTCTATTTATATCTTATTCTACTGTCAATGTCTTGAAAAGTTGTTGTAGCTATTATTTTTGATTGGTTCAACTTTTTGTCTTTCTACTTAAGACGAGAGTAGTTTACACACCACAGTTGCAGTGTTATAATAGTCTGTGTTTTTCTGTGTACTTACTATTATCGTTGAGTTTTATACCTTCACATGATTTCTTATTGCTCATTAACATCCATTTCTTTCAGATTGAAAAAAATTCCTTTATCATTTCTTGTAGGACAGACAGGTATGGTGTTGATAATACCCCTCAGCTTTTGTTTGTCTGCGAAAGTCCTTATTTCTCTTTCATTTTTGAAGAAATTTTTAACTAGGATTTTTTTACTCTTCTAGGATGAAAGTATTTTGTTTTTCTTTCAGCACTTTAAATATCTTATGCCTGTCTTTCTCGGCATGTAAGGTTTCCCTAACAAGTCTTCTGCCAATCATATTAGAACTCCATTGTACGTTACTTGTTTCTTTTCTCTTGTTGCTTTTGAGATCCTTTCCTTATCCTTGACTTTTGGGAGTTTGATTATTAAATGCCTCAAGATAGTCTTCTTTGGGTAAAACTTGTTTGGTATTGTGTAACTTTCTTGTACTTGGATATTAGTATCTTTCTCTAGATTTAGGAAATTCTCTATTATTGCCCATTTGAATAAACTTTCTACCCTAATCCCTCTCTCTCTCTTTCCTCTTTAAGTCCAAGGACTTTTAGACTTACCCCTCTGAGGCTATTTTCTAGATTTTGTGGGTGTGCTTCATCTTTTTTATTCTTTTTTCTTTTGTGTCCTCTGTGTATTTTTAAATAACCTGTCTTCAAACTCACTCTTTCTTCTGTTTGATCAATTCTGATATTAAAAGACTGATCTATTCTTCAGTATGTTAGTTGCAATTTTCAACTCAAGAATTTCTGCTTAATTATTTTTAATTATTTCAATCTCTTTGTTAAATTATCCTTATAGAATTCTGAATTCCTTCTCTGTGTTATAATGAATGTCTGAGTTTCCTAAAAACAACTATTTTTAAATTCTCTGTCTGAAAAGTCACATATCTCTGTTTTATTATGATTGGTTTCTCATATCATATTTAATTTGTTTGGTGAGGTCACATTTTCCTAGATGGTGTCAGCACTTGTGGATATTTGTCAGTGTCTGGGCATTGAAGAGTTGGGTACTTATTGTATTCTTCACAGTCTGGACTTCTTCATACCTGACCTTTTTGGAAAGATTTTCCAGGTATTGGACAGGACTTGGGTGTTGTGACCTAAGCTGTATCTGTATTAGGTAGGACTCCAAGCCCAGTAACATTGTGGTTCTTGCAGACCTATAGAGGTACTGCCACAGTAGTCTTGGATAAAATCTAGAAAAATTCTCTGGATTACCAGTTAGAAACTCTTGATTTCTTCCATTATGTTCTCCCAAACAAATGGAATCTCTCTGTGGTGAGCCACTTGTAGCTGGGTTGGAGTGACTGTAGTACCCCTGTGGCCCTGGGGCTGTACTAGGTCATACTTGAAGCCAGCGCAGCACTGGGTCTTACCCAAGGCTCACTGTAACTACTACCCAACTATGGCTTATGTTCATTCAAGGCTCTTAGAAGTGATGCCATCCAGGAGCCAGGGACTGGTCAGAAACTTTAGAAAATTACCTGATGTTCGGTTGTACCATGGCTGAGCTGGCACTCAAACCACAAGACACAGTCCTTCCCCCTCTTACCTCTCCTTTCTACAGGCAAAGGAGTCTCTACTACCAAAGGTGTAATGGCTACCACCACTACAAACCCACGGGGAGTACTGCCAGGCTACTGGTGATGTTCAGTTAAGGCCAAAGGGCTCTTATAGTCAGCTTGTGGTGAATGCTGCCAGCCCTGGGACCCACCTTTCAGTGAAGTGGGCTCCTCTCTGGCTCTGGGAAGGCCCAGAAAATGCCATCAAAGAGTCAAAGCTTGTAATTGGGGACCCCAAGAGCCCACTTTGTGCTATACTTCCTTGTGGCTGGGATGGTACCTAAGGTGCAAGACAGTGTTCCCTTTGCTTTTCCCTCTGCTTTTCTCAAGCAGAAGTTCTCTTTCACTGTAGCCATCAGAGCTTGGAATGTGCTGGGTCTTGCCTGAAGCCAGCACATCTCAGAGTCTCAACAAAGGTCTATGATACTAACTGGGTATTGCTGCTGGTTATTCCGTGCCCATGTGCTCTTTAGTTAGAAAGTGATGGATCCTCCTGAAACTGGTTCCTCTCTTTCAAGGCAGCAGATTTCCTTCTGGCCTAGGGGATGTCTAGAAATGTCATCATCTGGGAGTTAGGGACTGGAAGGGGGGCCTCACAATCTTGACTGATGTCCAATCCTACTATGGCTGAGTTGGTATCCAAGATACAAGATGAAGTTCTCTTTAATCTTCTCTCTCCCTTCCTCAAGTGGAAGGAAGAAATCTCTCTTGGAGCCACAAGCTGTGTTTCCTGGGATTGGGAAAGGGGTTGTGCAAGTAATTTCTTAGCCACCTGTCTGGTATCTTAGTAGGTCACATGTCCCCCAAGTCCACTGGCTCTGAGCTCAGCTCAGCACTAGACCTTGCCTAAGAGTTGTAGTCCTTGTGGCCTAGACTGCCTTTTACGTTTATTTAGTGACCCAGAGCACTTTAGCCCATGGTGACAAGGCTTGCAGCAACTCAAGTTCCCACCACTGAGACGAGTGATTCCCCTTCAGGTAAAGCTGGTCTAAATACTCCCTCTGTGAATGGGCACCAGCTGAGTTCAGTCGGGTTTTGCTTTCTGCTATGACAGGTCAGCACTGAGTTTAATGCAATGTCTCTCAATGGCTGCAATCTCCCTCTCTCAAGTACACAGATTCTCTCTGCACCACATGGCTGCTGCTAGGGGTGGGGAAGGGGTGGCATTAGCAATTTAAGACTTTTTCTATCCTCTTCAGTACCTTTTCTATCCTCTTCAGTACCTCTTTTCTATCCTCTTCAGTACCTCTTTCAGGGATATGAATTTAAAACCAGATACTGTGAGTGCTCACCTGATTTTTATTCTTAGGAAGGTTTCTTCTTCTTTTTTTTTTTTTTTTGTTGTTGTAGACAGTTGTTAAAATTCGTGTTCCTATGGGGCAGATGATCAATGGAGCCTTCTATTTGGCCCTCTTGTTCCACTCCTCCTGCATTTATATTTAACGTAATGACAACTGCAGTTGAGTTTATGGCTACTACTTTGCTAATATTTAAAATTTCTACTACCTGTTTTGTTTCTTCATTCTTTGTTTCTTACATTGCTAAAGATTAACCAAATCATTTTATCATTACATTTTACCTCCTCTATTTTCTTTTCATTTGTATCTTATTTTATTATTCTTTTGGTAATCACACTAGAGAGTAAAGTATTTTAACAATTAACTTATGGTCTACCATATGTTAGCATTTTTATGACTTCTAAAAACAATGCAAGAAACTTTTAATAATACTTGCTTTTCCATAATGAAGCTGTATTTCTTCTCATTGACCTATTATTATCATACTTTACAGATGCAAAAATATATTTTATTGTTCATTCTTCAAAAGTCAATAATCTTTTATATTTACCAAAATATTTATCCTTTCCGATGTTCTTTACTTTTTCCTACATGTTCATGAATCTACATGCCATAATTAACCTTTATTGTGAATCATTCCCTTTAGTATTTTTATGCACATGTGGGCTGGTGAAAATCCCTTCAGTTTTATTTTTTTGTTTTCTTGAAATGTAAATATTTTTACAATATTTTTGAAGGATTCATCTGAGTGTCAAATTATGGTTGACAATTATTTGTTGTTTCAACA
Source organism: Papio anubis (assembly GCF_008728515.1). Taxonomy (NCBI): domain Eukaryota; kingdom Metazoa; phylum Chordata; class Mammalia; order Primates; family Cercopithecidae; genus Papio; species Papio anubis. The sequence goes on along the minus strand of NC_044979.1, from coordinate 68,340,170 downwards.
TTTTAAAAATGTGTTTCCATTGTTTTATGTTTACTGCTAGAAAGTAAGCCAAAAGCTTTATTGTTGATTATTGCATGTTTAAAAGTAATCTGTCTTATCAAGTTTTCTCTTTTTCTTAGATCTTGTCAGCTATGTTTGGTGCTTAGTTGTAGTTTTTGTTGTATTTATTGTTTTGATGGTTTACTTAGCTGCCTGAATCCATGAGATAATATATTTCATCAGATTTGAAAAATTATCAGCTACCATTTCTTCAGATTTTAATTCTGTCCCTTTCTCGCTCTTCTTTCCTTCTGGAACTCCAGTTATATATCTGTTAGATCTTCTGACAGTGCCCTACCCACATTTTCATGTTCTTATCAATTATTTCTATTCTTTTCTCTTTGTGCATCACAATAAACATTTTCTGTTTAAATACAGTATTCTTACCTTCTGCTGTGTAAAGTACTACACTTTAATACATAGATTTTATTCATATTTTTCTTTGTTCAACTCATTAAACATAATTATTTTGAAGCCCTTACCTATTAACTGTAATATCTGGATCATCTTTGGTTGTGTTCTTTACATATCTAGTAATTTTCATGGTATGCTGAACATTGTAATGATATACTGTACAGGCTCTGGACGTTTATCTTTTGCTGCAAAGTGGTATGTGTTTTGTTTTTCTGAAAATCTATTAAATTGTATGAAAGACTTTGATGCTGTTGAGACTTAGTCTTTGTTAGGGAAAACTTATTTCAGCATTGTTCTTACTCCTAGATACTTGATCTTATTTCAATATTTTTTCCTGAGTTTGCACATAAATGTCCAATGTTCACTGAGGTTTCTCCCTTTGGCTGGATCCACATGTTAGTGTCTCCTCAGCATTGTGTAACTTTTACTCATTTCTCAGCCTCCTAGTCTGACTGTTTTATCTACTATGGAGTCTTACTACATTTGTGAGCAGCTCAAAAGTTAGCCAAGGCCTGAGCGAAATATCTATCCTATCCAGTCTTCTAGAGTTTTCTTTAGGTACCCCCAACAAATAGTTTATCCTCTAACTATTAGTTTATTTAATAGTCCAGAAATTTACTATTTGTCTCTGACACCCAGCAAGATGGTTGCTGCTAGATTTAGCTTGACTTTTTGGCACCACAACTCTCAAAAAATGACTTCAGGGAGAAAATCTGAGAAAATTTGAGATTCCTGTTACTTACCTCCTTTCTCACCAAGACAATAGCCTTGAGTTATCTAATGTCTGAAAACACACATACGTGTGTGTGCACATGTGTATATACATATGTATATATACAGTTGGCCATGGAACAATGCAGGGGTTAGCGGTACCAACCCCACGTGCACTAAAAAATCAGTATAACTTTTGATTCCCCAAAAACATAACTATTAATAGCCTACTCTTTACCAGAAGCCTTACAAATAATATAAACATTCATTAACACATATTTTGTTTGTCATATATAGTATGTATCATATTCTTAAAGCTGGAAAAATAAATTGTTATTAAGAAAATTATAAGAAAAATACAATATATTTACTATTCACCAAGCGGAAGTGGATCATCATAAAAATCTTCATACTCATTGTGTCCATATTGAGTAGACTGAGAAGGAGGAAAAGGAGGGGTTGGCACTGCTGTCTCAGGGTGGCAGAGGCAAAAGAAGTGGAGAAGGTGGAAGGGGAGGCAGGAGAGACCAGAACACCCAGTGTAAATTTATGGAAATACATGCATTTCTGTCTATATTTTGGCTTTTTCATTTGCTCTAAGAAATGTTTTTATTTAGTATCAATATTTCCTCCATTTTCTTTAGTTTCAATGCTCATATGATAGAAGGGTCCATGTCACAAAATTGGTCTTAAATAATCAGAACCCTTCAGACAGAGTGTCTAATGTCATTTTTTTTCTGGCACTGCTTCTTCTATGTCTTCTTCCTCGTTGTCCAGCATTGGCTTGGAAACATTCATCTTCAGCCAGTTGTCTGTCTTCTGTTAACTCCTCTCGTAGGTATCTGTTAGCTATTGAATTTCCCCAGAATCGATATCTTGAAAACCTTCACCGACCCCATATTTTGCCATATCCACAGTCTATTTTGTCATTTTCTTGACTGGCTCTGTCGTAAATCCTATGAAGTCATGCACAACATTTGGGCAGTTTTCTCCAGGAGTAATTAATTGTTTCAGGCTTGCTGGCTTTCACGACTTTTTCTATAACAATGATGGCATCTTTGGTGGTATAATTCTTTCAGACTTTCATGTTGTTCTCACGTTCAGGGTTATGTTTCATACTATTGGCAGTCAGTTTTTTTTCTTCTTCTTCTTTTTCTTTTGAGACAGAGTCGCACTTTGTACTTTCCATAGAGGATTGTGTGTAATGAGCCTTAAAGTCCTAGTGATAAAGTCCTAAAGTCCTGATTTAGAGGCTACATAAGAGACGTTGTGCTTGAGGACAAGCAGACCACCTCAATACCTTAGTTGCTGAATTCACGGGATTCTGGGAAGCCTGGGGCATTTTTCAACATCAAAAGAACTTTAGAAATGTAGTCTCTTACTGGAAACACATTCCTGACTTCAGGGAGAAAACACTGATTGAACCAATCCAGAAAAAGTGTTTATAAAGTGAAAGTGGATCATCATAAAAGTCTTCATCCTCACTGTGTCCATATTGAGTAGGCTGAGGAGAAGGAGGAAGAGGAGGGGTTGGTATTGCTGTCTCAGGGTAACAGAGGCAAAAGAGGTGGAGGCTTTGTCCAGGCTTTCTTGTTGTACAAACAAAAACTGGCACCTGGTGTCTATCTTTTCTTTCAAGACTTGAGGGTTAAAAGCATTGTAAATAAGTCAAGTCCTGATCACAAACCCAGCTGCATTTGCACAGAAATGTAAACTTATTCCTTCTAATCTTAAATTCTGGTGCTCATTTCTCTTTCTTACTAATAAGTATCATTTGTGGCTTTTCTTTTTCTATAATAGGGCACTTTTGACTGAATTAAAAATCTGTTCAGGCAGATATCCCTTCTCTTCAAAGATTTTATTTTCTTCTTTTATTTTTTGTGACGGGGTCTTGCTCTGTTGCCCAAGCTTGAGTGCAGTCAGTCACATGATCACAGCTCACTGCAGCCTCAACCTCCAGGACTCAAGCTATCCTCCTGCCTCAGCCTTCCAAATAGTTGGGACTACAGGACTGCACCATCATGCCTGGCTATTTTTTTTTAATTTAAATTTTAATTTTTTTATATTGTAGAGACAGGGTCTCACTATGTTACTCAGACTAACCTTGCTCTCCTAGGTTTAAGCAGTCCTCCTGCCTCTGCCTCTAAAATTGCTGAGATTACAGGTATGAGCTGCCACCCCCTTCCCTCCAGTGATTTTCATAATGGCCCCCTCAGAACTCATCTGTTGCCACTTGGTTGCCAGAAGCTGTTTGTCCTGATATCTTGATATTCTTTTTAACCAAAAATGTTTCTAAACTTATCACACCATCCTTTGTTAGCATTAAATTAGCTAGCTTTAGATCCTTCACCTTAGTTTTGCTTGAAGTTTTCATATAATAACTTCATTTTTTCTCCAAATCCTGTTAGAGTCTATAGATGTGTCTTTCTTATAGCAATCCTGCCCCCATATAAAAGTGGCACTTTCCAGAGGAGATAAAAATGGTAGTTCACAAAAACTGCAAGGTTTTTCCAACTGATGGGATAGCTGCAGTGATGGCTTTGTGAGTTTCCTTTTCTTTCTTTCTTTTTTACAGCGGTCCTTATGCTGTGTTCATTTATCTTGAAATAGTGGGCAACCACGCTGCAGACCTCAATCTATGGTACATGTCAAACAATTCAAATTTTTCCTATAATGTCATGACTTTTCCTTTGCAGAGCACTTTTAGCATCACTAGGGCTACCTCATATGGGTCCCATGGAGTTATTCAAGGTACAACACTGAACACAATAAAAAATATGTGAGAACCGAGAGGTATCATTTTTCACTGCAAGATGCAATTGGAGAGACGAACTTCCCATGTGAAGACGATCGGCATCACAAGGCATTTTTAAGGGGATACTCACAATATTTGTGCTCACTGCAATAGCAACAGGAAGTTGCTATAAAATTATTACAGCTATCTAGCATGTACTACAGTTACTTTTATTCAGTTATGATTTAATACTGCATCTTTGTGTTTGTTTACATTTACCTCAACTGTGAATGGGGCTATGTATGCTCTGTGTGTGAACATTTTGATAAATTTTAACATTTTATAATAGATTTGTGCATATTTTATGGCAGTAAATGATAAAATAGTATCTCCTTGTATTTTATGCATTTATGACATATCTAAGTTTTTCTTAACCTTTTTGATATTTCTAAGTTACATAGTATGTCTGAGACTTAAAGTTTTTTAAACTGTCAAAAGTCTCCAAAAAATGTTTTAATATATTTACTGAAAAAAATCTACATCTATGTGGCCCCATGGAATGCTAATCTATGCTATTTAGGGTCAACTGTATATGTATGTGTATATAGGATAATTTGTATAAATTCATAATATTAGGGGATTTTTAGTTAATAAAATTAAAAATATAAAATAATAAAAACAATTAGAATTTCTGGTCTAGATGATATTATAAGCCGAGCTCATGACATAACACTCTGATTTAAACACATGGCGTAGCCAAGTACAATATGAATATAAATAACAACAAAAAGTGACATAGCAGTGATCAAATCAAATAAATAGCCCTGCAGATTATACAGACAGGTTCTTGCTGTGCCACCCAGGCTGAAGTACAGTGGCTCAATTATAGTCCATAGGCTATAAATACATCAGAAACACAAAGCAAGGTACAGTGTTAATGGGTTCTAATACACATACACATATAGTTTATAGTTTTTTACTGCAAGCATATGTGTGTTACCAAATATTATGTGATCATTGGAACCACTTGATGCTGAACTGCTTTTTACAAAACTTTCATCTCTTTTTTTTTTAAATGCTTCTCAATACCACATTTTAATTTATTAATACTTCCTTCAGTAGTGTCAATTTTAGAGATTCTTCTTGGATACTTAAATTTTCTTTTTTAATAAAATTCATTAATTTTGTATGACAACATTTTGATTACTTTCAGAACCTTCTGTTGTTAATTTATCACATGTTTAAAGTATCCTGAACATATTTCAAATTTTTATCTTTTCAGAGTATGAATTCATTATGGAGACAATAAATTTAATTTAATTTCATGTTCTGATTGGTTTTGTAACTATATCTCTCTCTTATTGTACTAATTTCCTATGGCTGATATAACATATCACTACAAACTTGGCAGCTTAAAACAACAGAAATTTATTCTTTCACAATTCTGGCAGCCAGGAGTATAAAATTAGTTTCACTGGGCTGAAATCAAGGTATTGGCAGGATCATGCTTCCTTCAGAGGGTTTAGGGGAGAATCTGGGTTTTGCCTCTTAGAGCTTCTGGTGGCTGCTGGCATTCCCTGGCTTGTGACTGCATCACTCCAGTGTCTGCCTCCATGATCACACCAGAAAAGAGTCTCTTCTGTGTATCATCAAATATCCCTCTGCCTCTTATTATAAGGACATATTTTACTTTATTTACACCACCCCCCCCAATCCAGGTTAATGGTGCCATCTCAAGACACACATTTTGATCACACTAGCAAAGACCATTTTTCCAAATAAGAGAGCATATACAAGTTGCAGAGATTAGGACCTCCTGTTTGAGAGGAGAGGGGGTATTATTCAGCCCATCACATTTATTATTTGATTTCTTCCTTGTTTTGGCTTTTTATTTTGAGCTTCATATTGAGTGGAAAGTCTTTATTTTGCTGTTGTTGTTTTGTTATTTTTGTCAACTTTTTAAAAATAAGTTTTTAAATTACTTGTCCTTGGGGCCTCCATCCAAATCATGTCTTAGGTAGTAATTAGCCTCTCTGTGTTATGATGATATTAGCAATATCACAGGCACATGTGCCATTTCATAGTCATGAATTAGGTAGCCTCCATAGGCAGGGAACTTGTTAAAAGCAGTAACCAGAGTTTGTGCTTTGCCACTGTTTGTTACATTGTTTTAGGCTCTCTTCTTTCTACTGTGGGAAAGCCTACCCCAGGGCCACACGTTAAGCAGAGATGTCTGGACTCTGTCTGAGTGGATTATATTTATTATCCTTTACAATTCTGGAAGTACTTTTGCTTGCTCTTGGATCCATAGTCCATTAACACTATACCTTACTTTGGGTTTCTTATCTGTTTATAGTGTATAGACTATGATCCAACCGCTACGCTTCAGTCTGGGAAACACAGAAAAACCTTGTCTATAAAGTCTACAGATATTTATTTCATTTTGATCCTCGCTATGGCATTTTTTGTTGTTATCTATATTCACATTACACTTGACTTTGCCATATGCTTCAAGCAGAGAGTTGTGTAGTAATCTAGGCTTATAAACATCATTTAGAGCAGAAATTTTAGTTGTTTTTATTATTTTGCATTTTTAATTGTATTATCTAAAAAAAACTCCTAATATTATAAATGTTTACAAATCATCCTACATTATTCTGGTTGAAATAAATTCATATTAATATCAAACATATAATTTCTTAGGTATTCCATTGTAATATAGCACTAGTTAGGAAACTTTAAATGTTTTCACATCATTTGAGAAAATGCTGATGAAAATGCAGTTCTTCAAAATTTGTAAGACTCTCTCATAAAATAATTAATAGAGAGCTATTGGTTTTTCTCCCCTGGGAGCCAAATAAAATATTATTAATTAATATTTTAAACCTTACTTTGATAATAAATTTATAACCATCCCAACTTATCATCTATAGCAATCATAATTATATACAGGTCTTAAAGAAGTATCCCTTAAAGAAACACATTCTACAATATAAGTCCATGAACAATAGGATATATGATACAACTAGCTTTTCAGAATGCTGTTAAATTTTCAACATCAGTCATGAAGTGAGAGAATTGTGCAGATGGTCATGATATTTTTGAAATTTACTACAAAACACTGATGGTTGAACAAAGATTAGACATCATGCTACAGACAGTAAAATATAAACGTCTTAAAAAAAACTCCTTTAGATGTTTTTGATGGTAGATCTTAGCATCAGAAATGACTAATAAGCTAAATATACTCACAAATGTTTGTTTATTGGTGCATTAGCTGTGCATTTGAGGAATTTATCTTCTGTGTGTATGTAAAATTTTATATCTATATATAACATTTTACATTTATGTGTTTATATATTCTATATTTTTATATATTATATATTTATATATAATGAATATCTGTATACATAATAAACTGAAAAAGTCTATTAAATTTGACAACAGACCAAAATTGCTTCAAATCATTCGAGTGTACATTTCTGTGTGCTAATGTTAGCAAATTCCAGATGTACACCTACAGCTCAAAAGACACAAACATATACACTAAAATACAGACATCATATTTTTCAGAAGGAGGGAAAAAACAACTTATGAACACTTCTGGTGATATACAGTATACTGCCTACATTGTTTAGTAGATTAAAGTGATAAAAAGACTCCAGAATACCCCTAGAGTCATACTAAGTACAAATATATGATTACGTTTAAAATGATAGAGTTGACAAATATTTTAATGCTAGAAAGTTAACTTTAATGTTATTTAAAATATAGTCAAATATCCAGTTAAAGAGGTATTGTGATTATCAAATGTACTTTCAAAGAAAGTAAAACTCAATTATACTTACTGAATTTTTTATGATTTTATTTTGATTGTCACAGACATAGTTAAATGTTCCCTTTGAAACACACATAAAATAGCATTTTAAAATATATTTTCAATTTATCTCAGAAGTCCACTGTATTCCCCCAAATAAACACATATTATATTGTAAATTTGAAATTATTTGTGTTTACATTTTAGTGAACCCCTTATAAAAACACAATATAGTCTCTGAGACTTTGTAATCTGAACCAGTGTAACACTCAACCTATATATACTACATGTGTGTATATCCAAGCGGTCTTTTACCTATATAACTGTACATGGAGTAATTTTTATTTAATTTTAAGTTCCAGGGTACATGTGCAGGATGTGCAGGTTTGTTCCATAGGCAACCATGTGCCATGGTGGTTTGCTCCACCTATCAATCCATCACCTAAGTATTAAGACCAGCATGCATTACCTATTTTTCCTGATGCTCTCCCTCCCCTCACACCCTTGCCACAGGACACAGCACGTGTTATTCTCTCCCTGTGTTCATGTGTTCTCATTGTTCATCTCCCACTTATGCATGAAAATATATGGGGTTTGGTTTTCGGTTCCTGTGTTAGTTTGCTAAGGATAATGGCTTCCAGATCCATTCGTGTCTCTGCAAATAACATGCTCTCGTTCCTTTTCATGGCTGCATAGTACTCCATGGTGTATATGTACCACATTTCCTTTATCTAGTCTATCACTGATGGGCGTTTGGGTTGATTCCGTGTCTTTGCAAATCCAAGAGGTTTTGCACTTTAGAATGCCTAGTAAGTGCAGGTAAAATTTCTAGGTGATGGGGATATATTCATAAATGGGACAAAGAATAAACTTTATCTTCATATAGCTCAGTTTCTTCTAGGGAGAAAATAAAAAGTTCATAAGTAAAATAGAATAACACAATAAAATCTATTTAAAATGGTAAGAAATGAGAAATGTGAAATGGCAAAGAGATAGATTGCAAATATAATAGGTACAAAAGACTATATTAAGAAAGATGGAATTGGATCAGAGATCTGAAATAGAGAGGGGAATAAACTGTGTAGATATCTGTGGCCAGAATGTTCAAGCCAAAGAGAACTACAAGTGCAAGAGCCTGGAGGACAGAGTAGCTAGAAGGTTGATGTGTCTAGACAGCACTGGATTCAAAGAAAGCAGCAGGAAGCACCACATCATTATCCATTTTGACTTCTGCTTTGAGTGAGATGGAAAAGAGCTGGAGGGTTTTGACCCAATCATAAGAATAAGTTGACTACTCTTTTGGGAATAGACTAAAAGCAGGACATACAAGGGCAGAAGCAGGTAGATTGGTTATAAAGCTATTATAGTATTTCTGGGTGTTAACCAGTTGACTGGAAATTGCTAAATTTTTAAAGTAGAGAAACATGTTTTCCTGATTTCATGTGTAATGAGAAAGAAAAAGAGAAGCTGGAGTTTTTGGCCAGAGAAGCTGGAAGGCTGAACTTTCCATTTCCTTGGAATGGAAAGACTTGAAGAAAAACAGGTTTTTGAGAAGAAAGATCAAGATAAGGTATAGATAATTTTCAGATGCCTATTAGACATCCAAATGTAGATGCAACTCTGTTCACTTACATAAAAGTCTGGAATCAGGAGACAAATTCATTTCAGAGCTACACATTTGAGAGTTTTCTATTCTCTGTCTCACTGAGACCAGAAGATATTACTAAGGATAAATAATGATAGAAGTGAGAGGACACCATGGCTTGAGTCCAAGAACACTTCCAATATTTGGAGGATGGGAGATGTGAAGGAATCCACAGTGAGATTGAAAAAGAGTGGCTAGCAACAATGGAGGAAAGTCAGGGTACAGTGACGTACTGGCAGGGAAACCTGAATAAGTAAATGAGAAGGGAAGAACTGCAAGTGGAAGAGTTGATAGAAGACTCTAGATGGATATCCAAACTTTTTCATAATAACTAGAGTGCAGTTAGAAGAGATAAGTACAAAAGTAAGCAGGACAGTTACATAGTGTTAGGAGTCTGAGGAACAACTCTTCTAAGGATCATTATGTGTATTTTCTTGCTTAAATAGGAAAAATGTCACCAATTAAGAATGAAGCAGGGAGATAGTGTTGGAGGTTTTGGTAGAGATGAGAGGTTTTGGAATAGCCATCAGTCACAGGGGAAGAGTGCATCAAAAATGGATTTTTAGGCCGGGTGTGGTGGCTCACACTTGTAATCCCAGCACTTTGGGACACCGAGATGGGCGGATCACAAGGTCAGGAGATAAAGACCATCCCGGCTAACACAGTGAAACCCCGTCTCTACTAAAAATACAAAAAATTAGCCAGGCGTGGTAGCAGGCACCTGTAGTTCCAGCTACTCCTGAGGCTGAGGCCAGAGAATGGACTGAACCCAGGAGGCAGAGCTTGCAATAAGCCAAGATCACGCCACTGCACTCCAGCCTGGGTGACAGAGCGAGACTCCCTCTCAAAAAAAAAAAAAAAGAAAAAAAGAATGGATTTTTAGTATGTCTACTCTTCACGGCCAAGACGCGAATTTGAAAGACGGTTATCTGAAACAGAAAAAGCAGAATGTAGCTACTGACTTGAGAAAAAGAAAAAATCTCTTATTGAGATTAATGTTTAACATTATTGATGCAGAAAAATAATGTTCCAAACATGTAAAGTCATTTTGAGAGGTGGCAACGTGCCAGCAGCCCTCGCTCCGTGCCTTCTCGGCCTCAGCCTTCGCGTCCACTCTGGCAGCACTTGAAGAGCCCTTCAGCCCACCATGGCGCTGTGGGAGCCCCTCTCTGGGCTGGCCAAGACCGGAGCCGCCTCCCTCTGCTTGCTGGCGCTCCCCGGGCCAGCGCGAGTTCTGGGGGGCATTGGCGTGGGCACAGGCTCGGCAGGCCCCACACTCAGAGTGGCCAGCCTGCGCTGCCAGCCCAGGGCAGTGAGGGGCTTAGCACCCGGGCCGGCAGCTGCGGAGGTTGCGGGGGTCTCCCGCTGTGCTGGAATTCTCACTGGGCCTCAACTGCCTCCCCGAGGGCAGGGCTCAGGACCTGCAGTCCGCCATGCCCAAGCACCCCCCACTCTGCCATGGGCTCTGATGTGGTCCAAGCCTCCCTGACTGGCATCGCCCCCTGATCCCTGAGGCCCGGTCCTATCCACCGCCCAAGGGCTGAGGGGTACAGGCGATGCTGGGGATGGTGGGCAGCTCTGCCTGGAGCCCCCTTATGAGATCCACCCAGTGAGGTCAGCTGGGCTCCTGAGTCTGGTGGGGACTTAGGGAACTTTTATGTTGAGCTAGGGGATAGTAAATGCACCAATCAGCTCTCTGTGTCTAGCTCAGGGTTTGTAAATACACCAATCAGCACTCTGTGTTTAGCTCAAGGTTTGTAAATACACCAATTGGTACTCTGTATCTAGCTAAACCTAGTGGGAACTTGGAGAACTTTTCTGTCTAGCACTCTGTGTCTAGCTAAAGGATTGTAAATGCACCAATCAGCACCCTGTCGAAACGGACCAATCAGCTCTCTGTAAAATGGACCAATCAGCAGGATGTGGGTGGGGCCATATAAGGGAATAAAAGCAGGCTGCCCCAGGCAAGCCAGGTCCCCTTCCAGACTATGGAAGTCTTGTTGTTCTGCTCTTTGCAATAAATCTTGCTGCTGCTCACTCTTTGGGTCCACACTGCCTTTATGAGCTGTAATACTCACCACGAAGGTCTGCAGCTTCATCCTGAAGCCAGCCAGATCACGAACCCACCGGGAAGAAGGAATGAACTCCAGACACACCATCTTTAAGAACTGTAACACTCACCACGAGGGTACGTGGCTTCATTCTTGAAGTAAGTGAGACCAAGAACCCACCAATTCTGTACACATTTTTTTTATTATTTAGAGAAATGTCAAAGCCTTGTTTTGGTTATTAGAAATGCTGATGGCCTAGGAAATGAGAATTAAACTGAGGTTTGGGAGCAAATTTAAATCTGCCACTCAGAACATCTGCCATGCAGTGGCACATCAATAAAACATTAAGTATGTGAGCTCTTAATATGTGCTAGACATCAAGGTGATATTTATAAAACAAGATTCATAAATAGAAAATAGTATTCCAGAAATAATGATTTGGGTCCCATTTGTTTCTTCAATTATGTTATACTTTGCAAATGGAAAATATGAAACCGAGCATGTTGTTTGTGAGCTTCTAGCAGTAAATATTTGTAAGTTGGCGACAACTGAATAAAATTCTAATATTTAATTAGAACTTGACCACTTTAAATAATTTTAACTTGAAAATTAATTGTAACAAAATGAAACATTTAACCAACAACTTCACCTAGCCATTTGGTCTACCTTTCATCTATAACCTTTGAGACGTCATTAGAAATCCTGACAAAACCATTTTTTTGAAAGAAAGCAAGCTTATTGTCTTCCTTTCATTTAGCTCTGCATGGTTTTCATTTTGATGATCCTATTGTCTAATGTTGCCACTTCGTAGTGAGTAGCTTGAGGTCACTGCTTTAGTCTGTCTTTTGAAGTTAATGTTTTCATTTAGGATCTGGTTTTAGTAAAATATCCTCAAAACTACTTTTGAAGGGTTGTGCATTTTTATGATGACATAGTGCTTAGGTTTGCTATAAAAATCGATTACATGTTTTTATAATTATCTATATGTGAGAAGTAGTCTTTTAATCAGTTAAAGCATTTTTTAAGATTACAAAAAACAACTGTTTATTTTTAAAACTGCAGCTACGTAGCATTTGAAAATCAATGTAATAGTATTTGTTTTTCCCTGCGTTACAAACACTGTCAGAAAACATGAGGGCAGTGTAAAGGCAACATTTGTCCCAAAGCTGGGGAATAGGTAAACAGAACTGGAGTTGGCCTTTCCAGTGTTCTAAGACAGTTAATTAAATGTTTGTTTTGTTTTCATGATCTGATGGTGGGTGGTGTATACGTTGTTTCTTTTAAGAAAACTTTCCACCTATACATCCATAAGAGGGAAAAAGATGAAGATTAAAGCATTTTTTCCCTTCTCCAACTATCTGATACTTGCTGTGCTGCAAATAAAGCTCAAAAGATCGTTTTTAAAAGTGACAGAAACATAAAGGGGTAGCTGCAAAACTTAGTTCTTTTGTGAAATGTACTCAAAGTCATATTTTGGGAATGTATCTGTTGTTTAGAACCCTGCATTTAACTTCAATTACCTTTGTTTTGTTTTGATTTTTCAAGAACAGCCTTCTAATGATTTTCCCACAGTATTTCTGGCTCCTGTTCTATCTGTGTTTTATGGAACAATTTCACCACATCAGGCTAATGAAGACATACATTTTAATTAATCAATTTTAACAAAACCTTCTTGATTTTGCCTGTGAAGTACTCATGGCATAAATTGTTTCCAGTTTAGAAAATGTAAAGCTAAAATAAATTAAGTATGATCAAATTTATTCATACATGCAACACATATTTATTGACCATTTGCTGTGTGCTAGGTGCTTTCTTGGCCCTATGGCTTAGAAGACTGAGATCAAATTCAGTAAAAAAGGGTGCTCCTAGTGGAAGGAACTGCGTGAGTGCAGATGCAGAAGCGTTAAGGAAATGATATGTTGGGAGAAAGGCACATTTCTGAATGTGGTTGAAATATGGAATGTGGAATTGCAAGTCTATTGATAAAAAATGAGAATAATTTAAAAATTTGATGCTAAGAATTTTGAACTTTATGTTGTAAGTTAAAAAGACACAATGAAAGTTTTTAAAAAATCCTTAACTTCCTAAAAGACAAATTTTTTCGTGTAGGAAAATAAATCAAATAGCATTGTGCCTTGCTGCCTGGAATGGGAAAGAATGAAGAATGCAGACACATTAAAAAGCTGTTGGAATAGTTTAAGGAAGATCTCGTCGTGACATGTTTGCAATGTTGCTGGAAAGCAGAGTAGACTCTAAAGAAGTCTAACATAAGTGGGATTTGTTGAGATGCTGAATGTACAGATGAGAAAGAGAAAAGCCAATACTGACTTCCCTAGATACTTTAATTAAGAATTTGATAAAATCGTTGAATATAATAAAAACATAGGAAGAGGAGGAATCTGGAAGTGATTATTAAAAATTGGATTTGTGATATATTGTAATTTGTGTGTGTCTTTGATAGGGAGTTGGAAATACCATCTTGAATAATGCCAAAGACAATGTAATCAAGTACTGTGAAGAAAGAAAAGTAGTCATTACTTTTAGTAAAAATGATGTTTTTAATAAACATAGGAGAAAGATATTCATTCGACTTTTGGTCCAAAAGGTTCATCACAGCAACACGTGTAGGAAGAGCGAAGTGAAATGTGGGCAGCCTTTAGGTTACCAAAGAGAGATTATTTCCAGAAAAGATATAATTATATAAAGAATAATATATTGAAGACAGTGAACTTCATTATCCTAAAGTGCAATCTGTATTTCCAGCTACTTATCACCAGGCATACACAAACTCCACAACATGTCATAAATCAGATTTTTAATAATCACTCCAAAATCTCTTCCTCTTTCTATGTTTCTATCCTACCCAATATACTTTCTATTTAGAGGACACCTATTGCTTGCCTATTCAGCATTTCTTCTTATTTAAATGAAAAAACAAAAACATCCTCCTGTTGGAAAATGACTCCTTCCTTGCTACCGATTTGAGCAGTAGTTCAGCAACTTAAGAACCATTAACTGACTGTGGACAACTAGAAGTCCTGTCTTCTGCAATGCCTGGCTTGTAGGATAAGGTCTGAAGATATCTATGGTCAGTCCAGGTCTCATGTATATCTAGGTATTTGGTGGAAATAAGTTTGATCAACACATAGAGGGAATTAGAGTGAAGAGACGAAAAAAAAAAAGTTATCATCTGAGCCCATGGATGCAGTCATATTTAAAACTACCTATTTCTTTGGTCTTTTCAAATTTGTGAACCAACACATTTTCACACTTACAAATTTGATTTGTCACTTGCAACCACCAGAATCCTGATAACATAGGCTGATATCAAATAGCTACTGTAAAAGGTGTAGAATATACAAAACAGAGAAGTTACAATGGATAGAGCAAGTTCACAAAGGAGAGAGGGAATTCAGTCCTAGCAGGTGGGAAATATGGCCTTGGAAAGAAGAAAGAAGCATTTCATATTCTGAGGGAATAGGATAAAAAGGTGAAACAAAGGATCAATATCAACAAATGAAAAGGAAGGAATACAAGGACATAAAATGTGGTTTAAATCAAGATCTGCAGAATGATTTGGACCAGTTGTCCAAATCACTCCAAGCAGTCAACTCATCAATTCTCAGGGAAGTCCTTTTTCTAATAAATAATGTTTCCAATTCAGTAGCACAGAATTATTTAAATTGATTCACAAAATATTGGGACAACTTAGTGTATGCAATTTTAGTTTAAGTTCTTTCCATTGCCAACACACCCAAAGAGACACACACACACACACACACACACACACACTAGTATTACTAAGCTTTTGGAGCCATTTTCTCACTTTTTTGATTTCCTGAAAAGGAGAAATAATTATTTTTATGGTATACCTGATAAAAACTTTACTTCTTACAATGCCAATATTTTTGGAACCAAATAAAGAAACAGAGAGAGAAAGCATATGTGAATAAAATGACCAATGAAGTACAAAGTCTGATTTCACAGAGTGAAATAGAGCATACCTTGATGTTAAATGGAAGATCAATGTTAGGATAACATATGCGAGAAGGTGATTCATGCAAGAGGAACTTTGGAATTACTTGAACTGTACTTGACACTTTGCTTTTTATATGAAAAACTGTATCTTAGAGGAAATCATATTATAGTTTATTAAATGTATATCCTTACAACTGGAAATAATTATTGATAGGTGAGCCTCCTATTGTTCCTACTTAGATATATTTATTTATCGTCAATGCTGCTACTTGGAAATTTGAGTCCATATTATTTATAATATATATTACTGTCAGGCAGTACAGTCACTCAAAACTTTGAAATGTAAATATGACCTTTATCATGAAGAACAGTTCTTTGTTCATAGCTGGCTGATGATGAGAAAAGAGAAAAAATAAGTAAACCTTGGTGCTAGACTGGTAATATCAGAAATAGCAATAGCAGGAGTGTTAGGGCAGCTATTCTGGTGGCTTGTTAAAAGTCAAACAGGCAAGCTGCTCAGAAGAAGGATGGAAATGGCCCTGTTCTGGAGGTCAGTGAAAGTCTTGAATGATATCTTAAAAATCTATTTGCAAACCTCAAATTCTCTGATAAATTATGGGAAGAAAAAAAAATGTAAGCCTAGGCAATATAGAATACTTTCATTAATTGTACTCATGGTTGTAGAGAATACTATCACTTCTTCAATTAGCTGAGATGTCTGCCATGAAGTCAAGTGACCAGAGGTCTCTCCCTAAAAGAACTGCAATATGGAAACTTACTATCAAGCCCTAGTGAAAATTAATGTGGCTGCACCCACTCCAGGAATGATTTCTATCCCTGCCTGGGACTATTGCCAGGGGTCAAGAAACACACAGATGGTGGGTGACACTGCAGGCAGAAGATATATTACTGCTGTTACTACGATTCTTAATTAAAATAGAAAAACTGTATTTTCTCAATATGTCTCTTTTTTTGAATAATTATTATTGTTTAAAACTGCATCATTTTATTTTCAGATTACCCTGTAAGGGAAGTGTTTAAAAATAAATTTAAATGGAATTTTTAAAATTCCACAATGCCAGAAAGAATGGGATTTTACTATCCTTTTGTATTACCTTAAATAAAAATTATTTAACTTGGCACAAATGGCCTTAACTAATTTGAGTCCAATCTAAATTTCTCTCATTAACTATACACTTCCCTCTTTGCAGATTAAATTATGGAGTTCTCATTAGTATCCCCTCAGTTCCACTTGACTCCTCTCTGACTTTGTTCTTCCTGCCTAAAGCATCCTTTTTGTGCTTATCTGTTTATTTACTAAAATATCCCAAATCAAGTGTGCGCATGCGCGCGCACGCACACACACACACACACACACACACACACACACACACACACATTGACTTAACCTGTGACCTTCATAATCTAAGATCATGATAATACATTCAGAGCTAGATGCTTCACTTTTCTTTACCCTTGCCATTTCATCTATCAACTGTGGAAGTCTTTCCTTTCACTCTAGAGGTGATCATACTATCTTTCTCAACTTTGTATTCTTGGCAGCCCCTACAAATCAATGGCACATGGTGATTGAGATAAAAACTATTTATCATTCTAGATCCAATTTTACATGACATACAGCAGAATAAAATGATTGCTTAAATCAAGTACAAAGATATAAATGAGAGAACACAAAAACGACTTCTCGATAATAACAATATTCTGTTTTCAGTTGTTTGAATGAAGAATCTGTTGAGTAAACAAGGTAATACAGAGTAACAAGTGTGAAGTCAGGATGAGAAGATGTCAAAAATAAAGATTAAAGTGTCCTTGGGACATCCTAATGGAGATGTGCAGGTGGCATTTGGATGTTCAATACTGAAGCCCAAAAATGAGTTCTAAATTATGAGAATATATTTGAGAGTCTCCAGTGTATCAAATAAAGATAAAATCATGAGTATGAATGCGCTCACCTTGAGATCATGCAATGTAGCAAAAAGTGAGGGACAAAGGCAGAACCTTGGATTATACTCCTGACATTTAAAAGACACTGGGGAGAGGAAGAAACCTATGTATGAGATTAGGAAGAAACAACCAATCAGAAGAAACAGAAGAAGAGGGTAAACAGAGATTGAAGGGTGGTGTGCAATGATGGGAGTCAAATATCAAAGTGAGGGCAATTGAAATAAGCATAGAAAATATGTGCAGGCTTTGGCAATGTGAAGGACCTTAGGTACTGTTAGCTTTCAGTGGCATGTTAGGCTCAAGAGAAAGACTGCATTAGTTTGAGGTATGTGATACCGACAGGACGGTGTGTGCTGGCTACTCTCCCTCAGTGATTGGCTGTAAAATGAAGACAGAATGCAGAGCAGAAGTTGAAGGGTGATTTGTTAAACCTGCAGGAATTTTTTTATTTCAAAGAGGCTTGGCTATGTTTATATGTAAAAGGAAAATGTCTACTAGATTACAAAGAGGTTTGCCGGTAAAGC
This sequence comes from Papio anubis, assembly GCF_008728515.1. Lineage (NCBI taxonomy): Eukaryota > Metazoa > Chordata > Mammalia > Primates > Cercopithecidae > Papio > Papio anubis. The sequence continues at coordinate 68,322,292 of NC_044979.1, read as the reverse complement.
AGAGGCAGAAGTGGCAGAGGGTTCCTAACACAAACTTAACTTTGAACAGTAAGTGGGATGTGGAAGATAGGTATAGATGTGGATATAAACATGTTTGTAAGTGACAAAGAGAAATTAAGGAAGTTTTCCTGTACTGTCTTAATATTTTCTGTGAAATGAGAGACAATACTTTCTGCTAAAATTGGGTATTAATAGAAGAAGGTACCTTTATCAATTTCCTAGGACTTCATTTAAAAATTACCACAAACTTGGTTAATTGAAACAAGAGAAATTTATTATTTCACAGCCCAGCAACCAGAAGTCCAAAATCGAAATGTCAGCAGGGCTACACTTCCTCTAAAAGCTTAAAGTTGAATCCTTCCCTGCCTCTTCTAGCTCCAGTGGTTAATGGAGTTCCTTGGCTTGTGGCCACATAACTCCCATCTCTGCCTCTATCTACATGATCTTCTGTTCCTTCTCCCTGTGTGTTTCCCGTAAGGACATTTATCACTAACTTTAGGGTCCACCCAGATAATTGAGGATGACCTGATTTCCAGTTTCTTAACTTAATGACACCTGCATAAGTCACCTTTAAAAAAAAAAAAAGTCACATTTACAGGTTCATGCGGTTAGAACACATCTTTTTGAAGGTCACTATTGAATTCTGTTTCAACATAGCAGACTTGAATACATTATGCAATTTTCTCCTCCTGCATCAAATTCATAGACATTATTTTGTCACACATAAAAATAAAAACATAGCTCCACTAAAAACGAAAAGTCACTCTAGATGCACTACAGACTCTAGAGAATCTCGGGAAACAAAAAGCAGGGGGGGGAAAAAGCCATATCAAAGCACAACTTTAAAATAAAGCATTAACATTAACTGGTCTATGCTAGTAGGGCATGCAACCGGTGAATAAGAGGCTAAGAAGCAATGAGCAGAGTTACTAGTATGGTCTCACAGCTGGAGCAGTCAGGTAAGTTAACCTTGGCAAACAACAATGGAAAAGTCCCCAGGTAGGAATACTAACTGAAGGAGATCAGGAAGATGGAGGCATAATGTGTCCTGAATGGGTCACAACATTTGGTTGCAATTGCCCATACTCAGAAAAACAGCTTCCAAGGGATGTCACTTTCTCACAGTCACAAACAAATCTAAGCCACATTTCAGCTCATAGCCATCTCCCTGAATGAAGAGAGGAGATAATCATACAGGACAGCTAAGCTACAAATTGCACAAGAAAGCAGCAAATATCAGAACCATGACAGAGATACTTACAGGTGTTGAAAGAGTTAGCAAAAAGTGTGTTTAATAACATGTCCAAAATATGTCCAAATATCTGGAGAGAGATTAGGAAGATATTATACCCATATAAGACTAAGCAAGTATATAATAAGAAATTATTAGAGATTTTTGAAATATAAAAATATAATGATTGAAATTGAAACAAAAATCTAAGCAAACCCTAATTATATAGACTAAAAAAGAAAGGTGGACACAGTTATTGGGCACACAAATATTCTGGAGCACCAACCCTAGTAGCTCATAATGCAATTCCAAATGTTATACAGATAGAAAGTATGAAAGAGGAATGGAAAAAAAGATAAAAAGATTTACACCTCTATATAAAAGTAATCATTATAATAAGAGCACACACTTACATACTACTTAAAATATATGGAGCACTGTCTAAGGACTTTACATATATTCATTTACTTACTCATCACAGCAAGCCTTTGAGGAAGAGAAAGTAATTAACTTACCCATGGTCACATAGCTAATAAATAGAGAAGCCAGGAATTGGACCTGAACAATCAGGCTCAAGAGGGCATGCTCTTAACCATTAGGCTGAACTGCTAGAGCATGAAAATAATGAGCATGGGCCGGAGGCATAACTGAATAAATAGTAGAGAAACTCCCATGACTGAAGAAAGACATGAAACTTCCCTGAGAGAAAAAACTATCAAAAAATAAAACTTTGAGTTCCAGGCCAATCAACGAAGTTGAAAAAGGGGGAAATATGAGTGTTTTGGAAGTTCACAAGGCATTTTCATTTCTTTAAAAGATTTTCTAAAACTCCCTCTTTAAAATTAGAGTTCATTAAGGTAGATTATGTGAGTTCTAGAGTTGTACTTTCCAAAAATATTTCTATTAATTAACATTCAAACATAAATACAAGCATTATAGTAAACCCAGAAAGTGAGAGCGATTCTGATGAAAAGGGTGATTCAAATGACTAAGCTATAGAATAACACACCTCATGGAAAATAAAGTCAGACACTACATAAGAATGTTTCACACATTCTTGATGCACACTGGATGTACAACAGTGGTCCCATAATACTGTATTTTACTATACCTTTTCTATGTTTAGATATGTTTAGATAAACAACGTTTAGATACATTTAGATACACAAATACTTACCATTGTGTTACAATTGCCTGCAATATTCAGTGCAGTAACATGTTGTATAAGTTTTTAGCCTAGGGATAATAGACTATACCATATGGATTAGGTGTGTAGTAGGCTATACCATCACGTTTTTTTACGTGCAGTTTTTGGTGTTCCCACAATGATGAAATTGCCTAACAACGCATTTCTCAGAACATATGCATATCTTTAAAATGATGCATGACTGTATATGTACAATTGACCCTTGAACAACACGGATTTGGCTACACTTACACACAGCATTTTTTCAATAACTATATAAGAAAAATTTGGACAATTTAAATAAACTTGAGGACAAAGATATATAAAATATAGGTCAAAATATATCAAAAATAAAGAAAAATATATGTCATATTCCATAAAATGTATGTATATACTAGTTTGCTTTATCCTTCACCACTAAAAATATCACAAATCTATTATAAAAAGTTAAAATGTATCAAAATTTATACATACCAATGGATTATTCATGGCTCTATTGCGGTTCAGAGAAATGCAAACAAATGTACAGATACAATATTAAATCATAACTGCATGAAATTAACTATAGTACTCTATTGCTGTAATAATTTTATAGTCAACTTCTGCTGCTATTGCCTTTAGCTGAAGTGTTTTATCTGCTTAAAATGCCCTTGTAACAGTAATCATTTCAAGTGAGCAGTTCCTCTCTACAGTAAATTGCATATAGCAGTAAAAGGTAAACTATCATGGTTTTCTCATATTTTTATTGTACTTAGTGCAAATGCCGTAAACCTTGAATAACAATATTGGACCCATATGAAGTGCCACTAGTGATGCTGGAAGTGTTCCCAAGAAGCAGAGAAAACTCATGACATTACAAGAAAAAGTTGAATTGCTTGATACGATACATCTGCAGTTGCCTACTTTTACAAGATAAATGAATCCAACATAAGAACCATGGTAAAGAAACAATAAGAAATTCATGAAGTTATCATTGCAGTTATACCAGCAGACACAAAATCTTACTCTTTTTGTGAAATACTTGTTTTACCTTTTACTGAAAGTACAGCTTTTATGCAGCTTCAGGATTGGCATACAAAAAGCATGTGTATAAATTCTAATGTGATTTGAGAAAAAATGAAGTCATTATGTGAAAACTTAAAAGGAAGGTGAAGGATATAAAGCAAAGGATGGTTTGATGATTATAGAGATAGCTTTAGTCTTTAAAAACTGTCACGACAGCAGGGGAAACAACATCTGCAGACCAAGCAGCAGCAAAATTCCCAGACCCTATTAAGAAAATCATTGAGGGGAAAGTATATCTACCTAAATAGGTTTTTAATAAAGAAAAAAGTACTTTATTCAAAAGAAAAAAGTGCCACAAAGGACATTTATTAGTAAGGAAGAGAAGTGAGCCTTAGTATTTAAGATAAAAAGGGCTAGGCTAACTTTACTGTTTCCTGCAAATGCACTTGGTTTATTATTAGGACTGCCTTTATCTATAAAACTGCTAACCCCAGAATCATGAAAGGGAAAAAATAAGCAGCAGCTGCTAGTCTTCGTTGTAGCACAAGAAAGCCTGGACAATGAGAATTCTGGATTGATTTCACTGATGCTTTGTCCATGAAGACACAAGTATCTTTCCAGTAAGGGGCTGCCTTTCTTTTTTCCCTTCCCCCTTCCCTTCCGCCTTCCCTTCCCCCTTCCCTTCCCTCTTTTATTTTATTTTGACAGAGTTTCGCTCTGTCACCCAGGTCAGAGTCCAGTGGTATGATCTCAGCTCACTACAATCTCCACCTCCTGGGATGCATTCAAGCAATTCTCCTGCCTCTGGCTCCCGAGTAACTGGGATTACAGGCACCTGCCACCATGCCTGGCTAATGTTTGTATTTTTAGTAGAGACAAGGTTTCACCACGTTGACCAGGCTGGTCTTGAACTCCTGACTTCAGGTGATCCGCCCGCCTCGACCTCCCAAAGTGCTGGGATCCAATACAGGACTGCCTTTCTAAAATTCTTTTGATATTGGACACTGACCCTAGCACCCAGAACTTCATGAGCTCAACACTGAAGGCAATGACTTAGTCTGCTTGCTAAATCAGGGGGTCATTAGGACGCTTAAGGCTCATTACACATGGCATTCTATGGAAAGGATTGTCAATGCAATGGAAGAGAACCCTGATAGAGAATACATCATTAAAGTCTGGAAGGATTATACCATTGAAGATGCCATCATTGTTATAGAAAAATCTGTGAAAGTCCTCAAGTCTGTAACAATAAATTACTGCTGGAGAAAACTGTACACAGGTATTGTGAGTGACATCACAGGATTTACAACAGAGTCAATCAAGGAAATCATGAAAGATATTGTGGATGTGGCAAAAAAACAAAAACAAAACAAAATCAACCACAACAACAAAACAGTTGGGGTGCAAGGTTACAAGATATGGATCTTAGAAAAAGTAGAGCTAATAGACACCACACTAAAGGAATTAACAAAAGATAATGATGGAAATTAACCACAGCTAGATCATGAGGAAGAAAACATAAAATAAGCAGTGCCAGAAAACAAAACTGACATTAGACAATCTGGTAGAAGGGTTCTGATTATTCAAGACTACTTTTGACTCATCTTATGACATGAACCCTTCTATGATACGGGCAAATTGTGGACAAAGGATTGATAACTGTAGAAACATTCTTTTTTAGAAATGAAAAAGCAAAAAAAAAAAAAAATCAGACAGAAATTACGATGTATTTTTGTAAACTTGCAGTGAGTATGTTTGCCTCTCCTGCCTCCTCTTCCACCTCCTTCACTATTTCCACCTCTGGCACCCTGAGACAGAAAGATGAACCTCTCCTATTTCCTTCTCAGCCTACTCAATGTGAAGATGAGGAAGATGAAAACCTTTATGATGATCCAATTTTACTTAATAGTATATTAAGTAAATATTTATCAGTATATTTTTCTTTCCTATGATTTTAATAACAATATTGTCTCTCTAGCTTTATTATAAGAATACAGTACATAATACATATACAAAATACATGTTAACTGTTTATGTTATTGGTAAGGCCTGTGGTCAACAGCAGACTTTTAATGGCTAAGTTTTTGGGGAGTTAAAAGTTATACACAGATGTCTGACTGGGAGATGGGCTGGTTTCCCTAACCCCCATTTGTTCAAGGGCCAATTGTATATCTGTTGCTACCATCTTCACCTGTTTTTGATTCTACAATTACAGAGCATTGCAGCTTATGGTTTTTCCTAAATTATTTTGTTGTAATTCAACTATGTAACCAAAATTAAGCTGCCATACTATTGTTACACATAGTCACACTGACACAGCTAAATTTTCATTATGCATTAGACTAGCAGAGCAGGATTCTGAGCAATTAAGGGGGTGAAAAATATATACAGTTGCTCCTGGTATCTTCAGAGGATTAGTTCCAGGATCCCTGTACCAAAATCTGCAGATGCTCAATTTCCTTACATAAAATGGTGTAGTATTTTCAGATAGCCTATATACATCCTCTAGTATATTTTAAATCATCTCCAGATATTTATAATACCTAACAAAATGTAAAGTTTATATAAATAGTTATACTATATTTTATTTATATTATTTTTATTGTTGTATTGTTATTTTTATTGTATTTTTTTCCAAATATTTTCAGTCTTCAGTTTGTTGAATCCACAGATGTGGCACCTATGAATATGAAGGGCCAATCATATTTTGATGGCATATTATACAAGGTTGGCAAATTTGGATGGGGTGACTTTATGAGATATCAATATCTGTATAATGCACCTGAAAACATGTAAAACTTCTCACTGGAAAAAAAAACAGTGATTACAGGAACAGAAAACCAAATGTCACATGTTCTTACATATAAGTGGGAGCTAAACATAGAGTACATAGGAACACAAGAAGGGAATAACAGAAACCAGAGCCAACTTGATGGTGGAGAGTTGGAGGAAGGTGAGAATAAAACAACTACCTATTAGGTACTATGCTCATTACCTGAGTAATGAAATAATCTGCAAACCAAAGCCCTACAACATGCAATTTACCTCTGTAACAAACCTGCACATGTATCCCTTAACCTAAAATAAAAGTTTAAAAACTATATACAATTATAAATATATGCCAATTATTCATTTAAAAGAGTGATTAAATACAAAGAGCAGTGACTCCTTTTATATGTAAAGGACATTACTATTAGCATAATTTCATGTGAACATTTATGTAATACAATATGATTTGGGCATTGGATGGATAATGCATGAAATTAGGACTCAGATATTAAAAAAGCATATTTTTAAAAATTCATGGAAGGATAATCTCTAATTTCCTTCAGAAATTGACTCCAGTATTTAGTCACTACAAAACTGAGGGACATTTCTCCTTCTACAGGAGATACTCCATCCTATAGCTCAATATAATAAGTGTGTTTTTAATTAAACTCAATACAGATGATGAGAAGCAAACACCGCAAAATTTGATCTTTAACGAGCCATTTTACAGGGTAGTAACACACTAGGAGCAGCAGCAACTTGTCAAACTCAATCACCTGGCTCACAATGGCATTTTAAGTTTCATATATATGTTCTCTTTTTAAAAAAAGTTTTAATTCTTATATCTATCATAAATGAAACATATTAAACATGCAGTTTAGAGAATAATTGTAAACACACCTGAATAATCACCACCAGATGTTAGGAAAGTCACCAGCTGCTAGTGCCATAAAGGCCTCTGTTGTAGCCAGCTGCACCGTCCTCCTCTGCCACAGGAAATTATAATTCTGAAGAGTATGGAAATCACTCACTTAACTTTCATTATTAATTTTCCACCTTCGAGCAAGCCTAGATGTGTTGTTTCATATGTTTTGGATATTTATGCAAATGAAATAATATCCTATGCATCCTTGTGGTGGCTTGTTTGCTGAGTATTATGTTTTTAAGCTTCATCTATTTGGATGTGTTAGTGATAGAATGTTTAAGTGCTTTATAGTATTTCAATGTATAACTAATCCACTTTTGTTTTTTTTTTTGACAAAGTCTTGCTCTGTTGCCCAGGCTGGAGTACAGTGGTCCAAACACAACTCACTGCAGCCTCAATCTTCTGGGCTGAAGCAATCCTTCCACCTCAGCCTCCCATGTAGCTGGGACCACAGGCACATACCAGCATGCCCAACTTGTGTGTGTGTGTGTGTGTGTGTGTATATATATTACATATATATGTGTATATTACATATATATATGTGTGTGTGTGTGTGTGTGTGTGTGTGTGTGTGTGTGTGTAGAGCACCTTGCTATTTTTCCCAGGCTGGTCTTGAATTCCTGGACTTAAGCAATCCTTTCACCTCAGCCTTCCAAAGTGGTGGGATTATAGGCTTGAGCCACTGTGCCCAGCAGCCAGACCCTTTTAATGGCTTATTTGAATTGTTTCCAATTTTTTACTATTATAAACAGTTTTGATAAGAATATAATATGTAAATGTCTCTTGGTACAAATGTGAAAAAGTTACTATAGTCTATGTTCACGATTATGAATTTGCTTGGTCATAAAGTAGACCCATGCTAAATCAATTTCAGAAAAATAAAGTGTTTTCTTAATCATTAAACTCATCCCAGCACATTAGTATTGAACAAATACTAATGTGGTTTTAGTAATTTTTGCAATCAGGTCTTTATGTTTTCGAATTGGGCTGTAGTTTTAATTTGAAGTTTGCTAATTACTATTAAGCTTAAGTATTAAAAAATTATGAGCAATTTATATTACCCCTCTACAAAATGCCTATTTTTATCTTTTACTAATTTTTATGAATCACGTTTTACCGATTTATAGTTTGAATACTAATTCTCTGACAGTTGTAAATACTAGAAACTTTTTTTTTTTTTACAGATTATTACTTATATTTCCATTTCTGTAAAGTTTTTGGTTTTTTTGTATCATTGAAATTATCTTTTTTTAGGCTATCTGCTTTTTATGATTTTATTAAAAATTATTTCCTCCACCACAATTATGAAGATATTTTCCTATATCCTTGCAGATAAATCTTTAATCCACATGATATTTATTTGTGTAAAGTATGATGTAGAAGTCCAATTTTATTTTATTGTTCAAATAGATGGCCATGTTTTCCAGTATTATTAATGAAATGGGCTCTCTTTTTCCACACTAACCAGCAACACCCACTGGGCTGTAAATCCAGTTTGTATCCATGAATGGAGTAGGTTCGAGGCTTGCTGTTTTGTCCCTTTTTTTCACTTGTCTAGCTCTTTCTCACCACTATTCTGTTTTAATCACTATAATATGGTTTTGCTGTGTGTGCCCACCTAAATCTCACCTCAAATTGTAATCCCCATAATCCCCACGTGTCAAGGGCAGGACCAGGGAAGGTAACTGGATCGTGGGGGCAGTTTCTCCCATGCTGTTCTCATGATAGCTAATTAGTCTGATGAAATCTGAGGGTTTTATAAGTGTCTGACATTTCCTCTGCTTGCACTCACTCTGTCCTGCCATCCCTGTGAAGAAGGTGCCTGCTTCTCCTCTTTCTTCCTGCATGATTGTAAGTTTCCTGAGGCTGCCCAGCAATGCTTAACTGTGAGTCAATTAAATCTCTCTCCTTTATAAAGTAGCCAGTCTCAGTTATTTCTTCATAGTAGTGTAAGAACAGACCAATACACTGTAACACTTCAAATGAAAATTCCTCTCTTTATTTTTCTTCTTTAACAGTCCTGGTTGTGTGTGGTGGCTCATGCCTCTAGTCCCAGCACTTTGGGAGGCCAAGGCGGGTGGATCACCTGAGGTCAGGAGTTCGAGACCAGCCTGGCCAACATGGTGAAACCCTGTCTCTACTAAAAATACAAAAATTAGTTGGACATGGTGGCATGCACCTGCAATCCCAGCTATTTGGGAGGCTGAGGCAGAATTGCTTGAACCTGGGAGGCAGGGACTGCAGTGAGCCGAGATTGTACTACCACACTCCAGTCTGGGAAACAGAGTGAAATTCTTACTCAACAAATAAATAAATAAATAAACAAAAATTAAAAAAAATTGTGTCTTGGCTGTTTTCAGTCCTCCGTATGGAGTACATTTTCCACATTCCACAGGAAATCCTTTTGGGATTTTCATTTGAAGGAGTATTTTAAATTATGGGACTATCTATGCATTTGTATTACTGAAATTTTCTAGGAATATGTTGTGGGATTTTTTAAAATTTAGGTGTTAATATCCTTCAATAAAATTGTATATAATCTTCTTTCTAAAGGATTTACTCATCTTACGGTAGTTTAATTATTAAGTATTTCATATTTTTGATGTTATTGTAATTTTCTTGTAATACAATTATATTCTGTAAGTGATTTTTTACTGTTATCTAGAAATGCAGTTTTCTTACGAATATTAATATTTATCCAGTAACATGACTAAATTATTAATTCTAATAATCAGTAAGTTTATGTTTTGTAGATATAGTGACACTATTGTTTCTTCCTTTCTGATTATTAAACATTTTAATCCTTTCTCAGTGCATTAGCTAGGACCGTCAATTCAGTGTTAAATAGAAATTGTGATAGCAGAAACTTTCCACTGACTTGTTCCTTGTTCACAATTTTAAAAGGAGGTTTCAGCATGTGCCATTAATAACATATTCATTCTTTTTTAGTAAAAATAATTTACTATGTAGGGGAGTTCCCTTCTTTTTTAGTTTCCTCAGGATTTTCATTCTGCATGGATATTGAATGTTAATTTTTCCCCTCCATCTAAAGTAGGAATAATGAGGTGAACTACATTCATCCATTTTCTAGTATAAATGGGGTTTGCATTCTTTGGAGAAATCCAGCTTAGATTATACCTATATATTTTTATTTTTTTAATTGATGGATTTAGATGCAAGTAATGTATTTACTATTTTTGTATCTGTTAATGACTAGGTGGGCCTGTAATACACATTTTTTTTTATGTTTTATAATCTTTTTTTGTTGTCCTTCTTTTTTAAATGGTCTGGAGAATTTTGTGTAATATTAGAATTACCTGAAAATCTTACCTTGAAACCACCTGGAACTGGTGTTTACACAATGAGAGGATTTTAAAAGAAATTTCAGTTTTTTTGATTCTGATTGAACCATTAAGGTTTGCTATTTCTTCTGGAATCAGTTTCAGTGAAATCAATTTTTATGAGAATGTATTCATGTATACATTTACATAAAGTTTTTCCTAATATTCTTTATTAGCTGCATAACATCAATAGCATCTCTACTTATACCTATATTGTCTTTCATATTAATGTACTTTTGGCTGATGCCTTTTTATATTAATTCAACAAGACATGTTTTTAGTTTATACAAATTGCCTTCTTTTGACTCTATTGATCCTCTCTGTTTCAATTATTATTAGTTTTTACATTTTACTTTTTTATGCTTAAATTATTGTCGTTTATAAAAATATTCGAATTTGAAGTTGAATACTTAGCTTATAACTTTTAGCATTATTTCTGTTCCAAAACAAGCTCTTAAAACTAGAATACCTATGAGTATTACCTTAGCTATATCCCAGAAGTTTTGAAAAGCAGCATTTTCATATTTATTTAATTATAGATATTTTTTCTGTCCTTATGTCAACTTTTTATTTTTAATAATTTCAACTTTCATCTTAGATACAGTGGGTATACGTGCAGGTTTGTTACCTGAGAATATCTGACACCTGAGTTTTGGGATTTATAGATCCAGTCACCCAGTTACTGAGCATAGTATCCAGTAGTTTTTGAAACCTTGCCCGCCTCCTTCCCCAGTGTTTCCAGTGTCTATGGTTGCCACTTTTACCTCCATGTGTAACTAGTATTTAGCTCCCAATTGTAAGTGAGAACACGAGGCATCTGATTTTCTGCTTCTGTGTTAATTCATTTAGGATAATGGTCTCTAGCTGCATTCATGTTGCTGCAAAGAACAAGATTTCATTCTTTTTTATGGCTGCATAGTATTCTATGGTGTATATGTACCACATTATCTTTCCAATCCACCATTGATGGACACCTAGATTGATTTCATGTCTTCTCTGTTGTGAATAGTGCTGTGGATGAACAAATGGGTGCATGTGCCTATTTGGTAGAATGATTTCTTTTCTTTGGGGACATAACACCGGCTAATGGGATTGCTGGGTCAAATAATAGTCCTGTTTTAGGTTCTAGGGAAATCGCCAAACTTCTGTCCACAGTAGCTGAACTAATTTATGTTCCCTCCAACACTGTATATGCATTCCCTTTTTTCCACAGCCTCTCAAGCATCTATTTGTTTTGTTTTTTGTTTGTTTGTTTGTTTTTTACTTTTTAATAGCTATTCTGACTGATGTGAGATGGTATCACATTGTGATTTTGATTTTCATTTCTGTGATAATTTGTGAGGAACACTTTTTCATAGGTTTGCTGGCTGCTTATAAATCTTATTTTGGGAATTGTCTGTTCATGTCTTTTGCACACTTTTTAAGGGGATTATTGGTTTATGTTGTTTTAATTATTTAAGTTTCTTATAGATTCTTGATATTAGACCTTTGGTGGATGGACAGTTTGCGAGTACTTTCTCTCATTAGGTATATTTGACTCTTGCCAGTGTAACATTTGACTCTTGCCAGTGTAAGTTGCCTGACATAGTTTTAAAATAAGTAAAGTTAAGATTCTTCATATCATAAAGATTGTGAATTATACTAAAACTCTGCTGAGAACTTAATTCTCAGATTGATTGTTTTTTCACATTCCCTTAGCACCGTGGCTGATGGACAAGGTTCTTTGTAATGTTTTGGTCCATACTTTGTCATACCTTGGTTTTGCACTATCTCCTTCGAAGCTGAGGATGTAAACCTTATGTCCTGGGTTTATCTTCTTAGACTCTACAGCTTGTGCATTCCCCAGTATTTATCTTTTGTCTCCAGGTGACATGAAGCTGTTTTTAAAAAGGTGAAGTCTTCTAGGATAATACAAAATTCTTTAAGTGATGACCATCTTCAATCTTTACTTTTCACTCAGAGTTATAGCTTTGTTCTTATTTTAGATTTTGCACACCTTTTATTTTTGTGCAATTTCAGCAATGAATTTTTATTCAGCATTATCATTAGAGGGTTATCTAGCAAAACATATCTGAAAAGGAAGTGTTTCTACAATTTTTCAAATATACTAATATTTTAAAACATACATAGTGTAATATTAAAGTATACAATGTTTGCAAAGCATGAGGCAAAGTGCTTCACATGCAGTAAGTTTTGAAGCATTTCATCTATATATAATCATCATAATTCAGAATGGTTCACATTGAATTCTTTGTCGTAAGCTGTATAGCAAATTCTGAGAGCTAACAAACGTTACTCCAGATTTCCCAACTGTTGAATACCACAATTTTACAATGTTGAAAACAGCATTATAAATGTGCAGACTTGGTGCTACATTTACATTATCTACATAATTAAAACAGTTTCGTTAAATAATATTGTCAGTTCTGATTTTTCTTCTCTAAACCACATTACACGAAAATGAAAACGAAGGAATTTTAAAGGGGTAATAAAAGAGAAGCTGTAATCTTTTTTCCTCTCATGTTATTATATAATGGATGTGTTAAAGCTAGTTAGAATGCAAACACTTTCCAATTTACATCTTACGTATTTGGAAGTATAAAAGCTGCTCTGACATTTTATACTGAATAAATTTGCTTTTGAAACATTTATCCTTGGTTTACATTTATAGTGTTTATTTACCACATGAACTTTTGACTGCTAAGTAAATACATATTCTATGTTCAATAGTGATAAGAAATTGAAGTTAATAAAACAAAGCAAAATATGACTTTCCCCCTTCTTTATCTTAACACAATGGATAAGATTGCTTTCCAAACTTCACTGGAAAATATCTCAGAAATAGTCCTTTGTTTATGTTTCCTTAAATGCCAAATAATCATATTACTAGGTTAATCACTTTTTAAAAAAATGTATACAACGTTATTTCCTACTAGGTAGGGTTGCCAGATACAGGAGGCCCAGTCACATGTGAATTTCAGATGAATAATGATTATTTTTGAGTATAAGTATATCCCATGCAATATTTTGAACATTCAACATTAAAAGCTCTTTGGTACTTCTCCTCAATTCAAATATAGCTGAGAATGCTGCATTCTGGTTTGCTAAAAATAGCAACCCTACCAATATGCCAACATACTATAATTTTATAATATGTACACCTGGAGAGAAGCCCCATTATTTCTTTCGATTTTCTCTAAAGTGCCAGCAAATTATATCCCCGTGTTTTCTTAACTCTTTAGCTTGCCCCAAATGACTAATTTTCTTATTTGTAACTGCCTGATTTCATTTATGTTTTAGTTACATGTTTATGTTTACCCATAAAGGCCATTTTTTTGCAATATCAAGAGTAATGGTATGACTTCTTTTAATTAATTAACAATTTTATAGAAGACCAGGTACTTATATAAGAAGATTAATGTTAGTACGGAAAATACTATCAGATTGTATTGTGTAAAATCTTCCAGTGCCAGCAGGTAGGATTCTCAGGCATTCTTGTCAGCATCCATTAAAAAGAAAACAAGAATCTACTCCTATGTAACATCGTGATAGCCAACTCTTCCAATATATATGAAGATTTTATTTTTGGAATACTATCGTCATAATCTTAATAGCAAATATGTATGTAATTATATATATATATATGTGCATATATATGACAGATTTTACCTATGATCTTTATTATTGCTACATAAGTGCCATAAAGATCAAGGATAATGGAAACTTTCCATATCATCTAAGAAATACAAGGAAGTAGAGCAGAAATACCCTTTACAAATATGGGTAATTTGAATTTCATAATCTTTATCTTTTCTCAACATTCAGGTCATACCTAAATATCAAAATCATATCAAAGCTTGCTTCTCAACATCTTCCAAGCAATTTATTTAAACATAGAAAGGTTTGTGAAGAAAGATAACATATCTTTCAAATTATTTCATTTGTATAAAAATAGTTTGTCTTTTGGTTTCCACTTTTTGTCTTTGCTTTCACTTGAGAACAAAATAAGGGTTTTTGTTTTTGTTCTGAGATGGAGCCTGGCTCTGTCACCCAGGCTGGAGTGCAGTGGCATGATCCCGGCTCACTGCAACCACTGCCTTCCGAGTTCAAGCAATTCTCTTCCTCAGCCTCCTGGGCTGCTGAAAAGGTAGTATAACATTTCAGTGGCTGCCTAGAAAGCCTTAGACGTATGTTAGCCAATCATGTGGCATCCCTGAGTGCCTGATTCAAAGCTACAGAATATTCTTGTTTGTTTTTTAAATTTTAATTCAGGGGCACATGTGCAGGGTTGTTATATAGCTGAATTCCTTTCATGACGGTTTGTTGTACAGATTATTTCATCACCCAGTGTGATGGTTGATACTGAGTATCAACTTGATTGGATTGAGGGATACAAAGTATTAATCCTGAGTGTGTCTGTGTGGGTGTTGCCCATAAGAGATCAACATTTGAGTCAGTGGGCTGGGGAAAGCAGATCCACCCTTAATCTGGTGGGCAAAATCTAATCAGCTTCCATCGAATATGAAGCAGGCAGAAAAATGTGAAAAGATGAGACATGCCTAGCCTCCCAGCCTACATCTTTCTCTCATGCTGGATGCTTTCTGCCCTCAAACATCGGACTCCAAACTCTTCAATTTCGGGACTTGGATTGGCTCTCCTTGCACCTCAGCTTGCAGATAGCCTGTTGTGGGACCTTGTGCTCATATAAGTTAACACTTAATAAACTCACTGGATGTATTAGGGTTCTCTTAGAGGGACAGAACTAATAATATATACACATATAATATATATATGTATAATTATACATTATATTATATATGTATGTATATATATATTAGTTCTGTCCCTCTAAGGGAAGATATACATATATATATCTCCTATTAGTTCTCATTAGTTCTTCCAAATATAAAAATTTTCATATATATTAGAAGAGTTGTCTGGCACAGCGTTATATGGGAGAAGATTCTTGTTTTCTTTTTAATGGATGTTGAGAAGACATATATATATGTATACATATATATGTATATATACACATATATGTGTGTATATGTATACACACATATATGTGTATATGTGTGTATATGTGTGTATGTGTATACATATATGTGTGTATATGTGTGTATATGTGTTTATGTGTATATATATGTGTATATGTGTGTGTACACACACACACACACACACACACACACACACCCACCCTATTAGTTCTGTCCCTCTAAGAGAACCATGACTAATACATCCAGGTATTAAGCCTAGTACACATTAGTTATTTTTCCTTATCCTCTCCCTCCTCCCACCCTCCATCCACTGAAAGGTTACGGTGGGTGTTGTTTCCCTCTGTGTCTATTTGTTCTCATTATTTAGCTCCCACTTATAAGTGAGAACATGGTATTTGATTTTCTGTTCCTGTGTTAGTTTGCTAAGAATAATGGCCTCCAGCTTCATCCATGTCCCCGCAAAGGAGATAATCTCATTCTTTTTTACAGCTGCATAGCATTCCATGGTGTATCTGTACAACACTTTCATTATCCAGTCTACTAGTGATGGGCATTTAGGTTAATTCCATTAGCTATCAATTTAAGTTAGCTTTTCTCATCTGGGACTTACAGGAACCAAAACTATCTGCAGTAGTGTTAAGTGCATACTAAGTACATGTTGAAAGAAATACTTATCAAATGAACAACTGACTAGGTCACGGTTCTCAAACCAGCATAAAAGTAGAGATCAAGACCTGAGAGACAGATTGACATAGTGGATCTCACTGGCATATCAGATATTCTAGCTCCTTCTAGTCTGAAAGATATGATGCTGGCATCTGAATCTTACGGGACTTTGTCAATGAGAGCTGTATATGCAAGAACCTGAAAGCCCAAGGAGCAGGGTAAGCCTACTTTTTGTGTCTGAGTGAAAACCTCAGTGCTTAGGATAACTGATACCTGAATTAACCCCAATCTTAGTGGTTCACTGTAATGCAAAACAGTATTATAACAACATTTCTTCTAGTACCACTCCCCATGTAATATATACACAGATTTCAGCTATTAATGTTTTTGTTTCTACTCTTTGAGGATAACTAAAACATCAGTACACAAACAAAATGGAACAATATTCTCTGCCAGGCAGGATTATCATTCATTCTGTTTTCACTGTGAATGTCTGATTATGTGTTTCTATAATTTCTTATAAAATGAAATACAAAGGATTATTTTACAATAATCTGACCATCACTAACAACTATAAAATTAACTGTCCCTAGGATGTTTTTTTCCAATTTAAAGGGGGTTGAATTGCTCATTTACATGTTGATTGGCATTCACTTTAAAAAGTGGCAAATGTAATTTCTCTGAAATCCATTTAATGACAAACTTATTTTATCTAACCATTAAATGTAAAGGGATCATTGCTTTGTTAAGATATTTTTTAGATACTAGTGCCTCAAGTAAACTCATTCTAAACATACTGTTTTACAATACTAAAACTACTAATTTATTCACTTTCCTTGTCATTAATAAGAAAACACTTTCCCTAGTGTGGCAGGTATAACATTTCTTAGTAAAGCCCAAGGGTGTTCGTAAATGTGTGTGTTTAAAATAAAGAACTATGTAAACTGACATTTAAGACTAGAATTTGTTGCCATAAGACAAAAGCAATCACCGGCTTGTGTTCAGTGGCATTTAATAATTTAAGTTTTTCTCCTACAGTACTGCTATACTATATAGTCATTTAATTGGTAAGTAAAACACATTATTCAACCTTTTATTAAACAAATATGCTTTGTATTCCAACATTTAGAAGACCAATACATTATAAATTTGGTGATAAATTATGACAAATATAACAAAATTAAATAAATGTAATTTTATATAATATATGCTTTGGAAAGAGTATGCATTTTGATGTCTAGTTTCTTTCCTTTTCTTAAGCAGAAATTGAGCCAAATCCAAATACTGTATTATTTTAAGTTATCTTTATTTTTTTCAGTGTATAACATGACCTAAAGGCTTCTTTGTATCTAAAGTAAAAAATATTCACAGATCAGCCATT
The DNA here is from genome assembly GCF_008728515.1 of Papio anubis. Taxonomy (NCBI): domain Eukaryota; kingdom Metazoa; phylum Chordata; class Mammalia; order Primates; family Cercopithecidae; genus Papio; species Papio anubis. The sequence continues at coordinate 68,304,791 of NC_044979.1, read as the reverse complement.
AGCAAGTTAAATGTTGTCCATGCATTGGAAACAGAAGAATATGGTTTAATTACATGATAACATAAAAGTAGGGGTGGTAAATGAGGCATAGGCAGTCAGCAGTGTCTATTTGAGGCAGTGGAATAATACATATTCCATAACTATGTATTAGGTTGGTGAAAAATTACAATTTTTGCAATTAAAGGTAATTTTAAAATATAAGGGAAAAAAGCAAGGGAAAAAAGCAAAATCAATTGAGATGCACCAACTTATTCAATTAAAATTTAGATTCAATTAAAGCCACTTTAAGGCCTAACAATAGCTTATTTCTTTCCAATAATATTGATAAATGTAATCCATTCATCAAACAGTTGAGTGTCAGTATGTGTAAACATTGTTCCAGGTGTTGAGTTGCAATAATAAGTAACCCAGTCTCACCAATTAAGGATCTTCCTAATGAGATAAGCAAGTTAACAGCTCAATAGATTGTGCACTTTGATTGAAATAAATGTTTAAACTATGGCAACTTAGAGTAAAGGTAACTAAAAAGCTTTGGAGGGTGAGGTCAAGCTTTGTAGAAGACCTGTAAATGAAATTTTGCAGGATGAGTAGGAAAAGCCTGGAGAAGAGAAGTTGGTGGAAAGTGTGAAAGATCATAGCATATTTTTCCTTTAGGGGAAAAAAAGAAAAAGAAAAAGATAGACTCTTCCAATAACCATTCACTGAACATTACTCTGTAGTGTTTGTAGTGATTAAAATAGGACTGCAAGAAAAAAGACTATTCTCACCGCATGAAAATGTGTGACTAGTGATGGAGTTGCAGGCATAAAAGACAGAAAAATGTGTGAACTCTTCATATGCAACCCTCAGATTTTATCACATTGTTGACCACTGACATGGCTCTGTCCATGTAGTAAAAAAATAGCTCATTCTATTGAGATATAGAGGGAGTAAAATTATATTTGGGAGAAAGCACTCAGAGGTTAAAGATAGCATTTCTTTTAACTAGGTGAAATAGTATTAGAGTACCTATTATGAATCAGGTTCTGCACATTTATTTAATTCTGCCAAAACTGAAGTGTTTTCACTACTTTATAAATCAGAGAACTATAACTTCAAGAAAATTAGTGAGACAGACTCTGAAACAAAGATTTGAGGGAAAATAGTGTATTTCAGAGGGCCAGGAAACACTGGCAGAGAGTAGGGGTAGTGGTTCAGAGAAGGAAAAAAGTGCCAACGAAGGGTGTGTGATGAAATCAGCTACCTCAGGTGAGTAATTGAAGCTTCATCTCATGGAAAAGTACTGGAAATTGGGTTAAAACCTATGCTTCAGAATTCTCCCATTTATAAAGGGCATGGAATGTCTATATTCAGTAGGGTTATTTGTTAGGGATTTGGGGGAGTAAAGTTGTGTTAAGTCCAGCCTCATATATCTTCTACATAAGAGCAGAATGGCCTTCAGTGATTTTAGGAAGTAAAATAACAGTTAAAAACAAAAATGTCTCAGACACAGAGACAGAGATGTAGGTACTGACAGTTGGGAGAAAGTTAGAGGACACTTGAAAGGCTTGAGTAATATGGACAGGGCAGTGCCAGCATCTGCTATAGACACTGTAGAGTTTAGAATAGCAATTAAAAGCTAAACAAAGAATAAAGCATGGCTAGAAATGGACTAAAGTGGGGTGAGCCTATTCTGTCTTTTAAACAATAAACCAAGCATACTTTGGAATAATGAAGGCCTATCTTCTGAAAACCAGTGGGTAAAGCAATTATAAAATAGAATGAAATAGGAAAATTTTAAGTACTCAGCAAGAAATTATGCTCTGGTCCCCACGGGTTGAGACTATGGTCTAGTATTTATACTCAGTGTAGAGAGCCAAGGAAGATGAATATAAAAATGGAAAAAAATGCAAGGTAAAAAAGAAAAATCAATTGAGATTCACCAAACATAAAATGAAGAATATAAGCAGAAAATATAGGAACTATGTCAATTATAAATCAAACAAGAGGTCAAGTAAGGAGAGAATTCAGTTCTAAATCATAAATAGTAGAGGTTATTTAGGGAGAGGTGAGATACATTGCCAACTATGTAATGATTTTTCACTTAAAATATATAAGAATTATGTTAGCAGCACAAAACACTAATTTTACAGAAAAAAAGAGAGAAGAAAAAATCTATTAAATTCCATATATATAAAGAAAAATGACATAATATAGAAAGTCCACATTGTTAAAATTGAGTAAAATTATAGGCAAAACTTCTATTCCTCATTCAGTGTATTTGTAGATATAAATAATCTAATCTACATATAGGAGCCCTCATAGATAAATGGGTCTATAGATGAGACCAAACACAGAATCAGTCATTCAAAAACGGTTGATTTATCCAAATATTTTTAAGTAGCTTAATTATATATTCAATTGATAAATTCTTTTCATGTTCAGAAGCACAGTAAACCGGCCAGTGATACACATTTAAGGTATTCTAAATAGCTGGATTTAGAAAAGTTGAAGGGCTGTGGTGTTCTGAGGACATATGAAGGGCTGAAAACCCCTGAGAAAAAGCTGAAGAAAAAACAAGAATAAAGATTTAAGAGCGTCATGTTCTTGAACTCTGGAGTACCAGGCCCTCTCTCAAGGCATATTGCCAATTCAAAGAGAAGGAGAAGAGTTCAGAAATGATGTTGTGGTTGCCATCTCATTTCCTGATTTGCAGTTATGCATATGTGTCTGGCCTCTGCTGATCCACACACCTGTCCCATTCAATTTGAGCATCCTCAGATTTGATAGACTCTGTCTTGCACAAACCAGTCCCCTATCATGCCTACAGCTTCAACTAAATTTTTGTATCCACCCTTATCAGCTTCCAGGCCTCTAAGGCTCCCTGAACTAGCATTACATTTAGACCCAAGTGAACCCAAATGACAATAGCTATTTTTAAAAACATAAAACTGCTCATTGTAGAGAAGTGATTAGATTTATGGTGTGTGGCACCAGAAAACAAAGTCATAGATATTAAAAGTAGACATTACAATAAGGTAGACTTGAAGCTCAATGGAAAAGATATTTTCCAACAACTGAAGGGAAGCTTTAGTAATTCAAGATCCCCCCCGATAGTCTGGAAAGTCGGGTCTGCCACCTTGACCTAGCCTCAGTAACAACCAGGGCATCTTCAGTTCCCCAACAGCCCTAACTCCACTGGGTCCAATTTCTAACCTTTGATCAACATCACTGGTTCCTTTATGTGTGCTTCTGGCCTTCTGAGAACCACTGGAAAAAGGCAAACATTGTATTAACTACTCAACACAAATCTAAACCAGCATGATACGTACAAGCTTTATTTGCCCCTTGGCAATGTTTTTGTTCAGTTTATAGAGATTCTCTAGTTGAGTGGTTTTTGGGATTTTTTAACTGCACCCCACAGAAAATATCCTTTTTATTTCATGGCCCAGGATACACATACATATAAATTTAACTGCAACAAAATTTCACAAAACAAACTTGCTCTTACAAAATGTAGTGGGATGTAATATTGTCTCTTTCAGTCTATTTTATTTTTGAACATTACTAGTTGCGACCCACTAAAATGATTCAATGACCCCATAATGAGTCATGACCTACTCATAGATCACAACCCTTAGTTTAGAAAACTACTAGTTTCATGAATTGAGCGATGATGTTCATCAGATGATTCATAAAATCAACATCAGACATCAGTTTTCTCATTTTCCTCTCTCCATTTCGAAATATACATTCATATAAACATTCCCTCATTAAAGCCCTTGTTCTCAGAGTTCTGCCCCCTCCTCCTTTCCATGTCTGCTTTACTTACGCTTTGATCTAATTTCACTTTGCCTACTGAAAACCTCTTGCTCTATTATCCTCCCTCTCCTCACCTGCATTCATTCGTGCATCTTGAATCTTTTTTCCCCTACTTGATTCTTCTCATCTGCAGATCTCTAGAACTTGTGAGGGGGCAATTATTTTCTTAACTTGTCATTTGTCAATTAACAGTTTCTTCTTTGTGAAACTTGGTCAATGATTTTAAACTCTTTATTCTTTAAGTACTTTTGTGTTTATTATCTCTCTGTCTGGATTGTAAGTATCTTGAATAAAGCAATTGTATATGACAGATCTTTGGTGTGTAGTTTTCCCATAGCATATAGAGAAGTGCTGGCAGCAATCATCTTGCACCGAATAGTTGGAATAGTTACAAAACTTCATGGCAGGCAGTTCCTATGGTCCAGTTTCTCTGGAGCACACCCAGCTGTGAACCTAAGATTCACAGTTCTGACTCAGGTTTGGAAGCCATTGACTACCCCACTACAGCTTCTCTGAATTGTACTTATTCCTGCACCCTCTGCCTAGAGCTAACATACTATACAAATGAATTTGTTTAGAAAATCATGATGAGAAAAATAAAGTTATATTTGTACAGGAACTTATGAAGTACTTTAACATGCCTCATCTGAACTCATCATCATCATCACATCAACATTTTCAAGTGGATGGGACAGATCTATGAGCCTCAGATCACACCTAAGGAACTGAAGGGATTCAGTAAGGATGAACGATGTGACAGAAACCAGAAAACTAAAAAGTGATTGGACTAGGGCTCAAATCTAACTCTTCTAACTGAAAACATGGCCTTTTCACTGTACCAGGCTATTTCCACAGTAATGAATCAATCATTTTCTAATCAGCTAACTATATATACATATTTTGAAAATTATAAGGCCTAAATAAACATCAAGCTGTAAATGTTATTGTTATTCATGTTTACATTATACCTTATATTTTTAGAACTTCTAAGTTTCTTCACAATTTTGTTTCTTCTGGGTGAGATAGGTGTTATTATCATAATTTTCACATGAATATTAAATCTAAGAAACACAATGTGACATTCTCAAATTCTAAGTGTTTATTAGTGGTGGAGTCATAACTTTAGACTTTGGGTTGCTATTCTGCCCACTTTTCCATACCACCTTCATGTAATTAGGAATGTATTAATCTTTCCTAATGTTTCACATGTAAAATCTGAAAAATAAATTTAAATTTTAAAATTATATTAATTAGAAAACAATCGTCTAGCCCTAAAAATAAGACTTCCAGATTCCAAAATTACTGGTCAGAATATTTTTATGGAAAAGCAAAAAGAATACAGTGAGATGAGCCATGTTCATTTCCTTATATAAAAGCACCATCTCTGAAATCTAAGAAAATGATTTCATACAACTTAAATTATGTATGCTTATCTACAATTTATTCTCTCAAACATAAGTTTAAATCTCACTACAACTTAAATTATGTATGCTAACCTACACTTTGTTCTCTTAAACATAAATATAATTTTAAATCTCACTATAGTTTGGGATTCTGAAATCTTTGTATTTTACCATGAATTTAATATGACTAATGTGAATTTCTAATTATACTAAATGACCAGGTGAATGTCACATGTGCATTAGATAAATTGGAAAGTTCTAATTTTAATTACCTTGAGAATTAATTCTTTTCTCTATACATGTATGAATGGAACTTTGCTGTCCATTAATGATTTGCACGTTGATCTTATTTTCTCTTTTTTTAATCGCCATGGGGAATTTTATAATTTTCATAACAGTTGACTCAATATATTAGATTTACAGGTATACTTGTCTTACATGCTCTCCTCATCTCACCTCACCACTCTAGGAATCATTACACATGCTCAAGAGTCTACTGGTTTCCAAATGAAATCTGGATATCTGGTCACTGTGCATATGGAAGCTTCCTGAAGACTAGAGGCATATCTTACTTTGGTTTTCTCCTCAAATCACTTTAGGCAGATTTTTGCAAATGGTAGGAGCTAAATAAATGTTGACTAAATTTAATCAAATATGGAGGCCAAGTAAGAATAAAAATTTACCTGCTGAGGTCATTCACAAATATTATTACACCTACTTAGCATTATAACTTGATGTGTATTTGAGAAGCTACAAAAATTTGGGAATCAACTTTGAAAATAGATATATGGTTCCTCCCACAAAAAATACATAAAGAATATGGTCTTGATGGGTGGTTTTGATATGAAATTAGTTTAAAATTTTCTTTTTATCTTATTTTAACGTTAATAGACTTTATTTTTTGATACACATTTATTTACTACCTATTTCTAAATATTCTGAGTACAAGGGCATTGTGGGAAGCATTTAAATAAGAGTATTTTATTTCAGTTTAGTGAATTGTTACATTCCTCAGAAAAAAACAGTTTGGGCCCAAATTAATATGGTCATCAGGTTTTGCCTGCAGAAAGCAAATATATTTCATCCTCAAACTGTTTTTTAAAAAACTATCCTAAAGAATAAGTGATCATCACTGTTTTTATTATAGCCAATTAAGTTCCTTTTTTCAAATATATATCTGGATCCAGAATGTTTTTGCAAAGGGCCGCTTTTATACTGCTCAAATTTAACACATATTAGTTGTTCAAAATTGAATCTCAAATGTATTCCAGTTTCCTTAATTATGTTTGAAACATATGGAATTATTTAAAGTGGAGGGTAACTCAGACTTTTGATGTGGATTTAGTCCATGTGTACCACCATTACTTTGTGGGAAAGTCTCTTTTCATTTACTTCCATTTAGCTTTTGACTTTATGGAGAAGACTTGACAATAATCTAGTATGTGAAAGTGCAGTATACTCCTGCCTCTGTTAATACCTAAAGGTTTTATAAGGTTCTTTAAGATTCAGATCATTTTATATTTCCCTGGACAAAATAAACAGAAATTTCTAGTTGAGTGAGGAGAGGTTTGATTATATTTTTACTTTTTGTTTTGTCATTTTATGATATTGGATAAACTGGAAAACGGATGCTGTCATAGAGAATAAAAAGATAAGGATACAATTACATGCAGATTAAAAAATAAAAATTAAAAAATATATTTTTTACTATAGAAGTATTCATTGGATTAAGCACTGCATTGAGAGAGTTTATGACAGTGTAGTAGTCCAAATTCTCCAGAGAGACAGAACCAATATGAGAGAGGGTTTATTAGGGAAATGAGCTCACAGAGTCAGGGAAATTTCATGAGAGGCCATATGCAAGGTAGAGAACCAGAGAGGCCAGTGGCATGGATCAGTCCAAGTCTGAAAGCTTTAGAACCAGGAAAGACAACAGTGCATCGCCCATTCTGAGGCTGAACACCTGAGAGACCCTAGGAGGCTGCGAATTCAAGTCACAGAGTTCAAGAGCCAAAGAACCTGCAGTCTGATGCCCAAGGAAAGGGGGAGAAAGATATTTCCTTATGGAATGGGGAGAGAGAAATGGGAGTGGGGAGAGAGGAGGAAACAGAAAGAGAAAGAGACAGAAACCCCTCGCTTTCATCTGCTTGTTTCTATTGGTCCTGCATGACACAACCATTTCCTCTGGAAACGCCCTCACAGACACACCCCAAAACACTGCTTCACCAGCCATCTCAGCATCCCTCTAGCCCGTCATACTGACACTTAATATTAACCATCACAGGTGGTATTTAATTTCATGGAAATCTTATATAGTAGGTATCATTTACTATTCAAAGAGGTAAAGTAGATTACATCTAGAGTTAGAATCTAGTTTGATATTAAGAGTGGGTAAAGACTCTGGGTATGGAGTAGCAGTCAATTTAATACACTTCCTCCCATTTGGCTAACTATTATGAAAGAAAAGGGAGTTGACCACAATAAAAAAAGAAAAGGGAATATCACAGAAGTATAATTCAAAAGAAACAGATCATTTAACATATATACACTTCAACAATTAAATGCCATATATTTAATATTTCTATTTAAAAACAAGCTCATTATATTAGCTAGGCTTATCTTGGAATATAAGTCAAAAAATTATATTGAGTTAAAACCCCTAATGATTACTTGCATGGCTTTTTGCCTAAGTTGAAGAATTAGCTCCCTTTTGCAAACAGGTATGACATTATGTCTAAAATTAATAGATTCACACTCCATTGAGGAAAATGCTGAGGCTTTTACTGTACGCACTGGAGTAGATACAAAACTACTTCTTAAAAAACTGGCTGGGAGTGGTGGCCACACCTGTAATCCCAGAACTTTGGGAGGCAGAGGCAGCCGGGTCACCTGAAGTCAGCCCGACCAACATGGGGAAACCCCGTCTCTACTAAAAATACAAAATTAGCTGGCATGGTGGCATAATCCCAGCTACTCAGGAGGCTGAGGCAGGAGAATCACTTCAACCCAGGAGGCAGAGGTTTTAGTGAGCCAAGATCGCACCATTGCACTCCAGCCTGGGCAACAAGAGTGAAACTCCATCTCAAAGAAAAAAAAAAACTTGGCTCTGTTTTTCAGTGTTCCTCCAGCCTACCCCTCAAACTGAAGCCCACCCCTACACTGAGGTAGGCTTATTTGGCCTTCATTTATTTCATAATATGACCAAACCATGTAAGTACACCTTTAAAATGCAAACAAAATGGCTATAATCAATACTTCTCAAGAAAATATCAAATTCATGATTGTAAAATATCAAAAGAAGATGTCATAAAAAAATATACTATATATTTATTTTTCTGTTCAGAGTTACTTTCTGAGTAAGTCAGACAACCACATGTCTGTGTGCTCTGGCACAATTTTATTGGTTCCCACAGAATTACTTTAAGAAATTCATTATTATATTAACAGTTACTCTAAGGGTTCAGGATTGTTTGAAAGCAAATAAAACTTTAAAAAGAATAAATTATACACAAAATAAAGATAAAGTATATTATACATGTCAGAAGAGAAATCAGAAATCAACTTCAAGTAGATTTTTAAAAAGTAGAAAATAAATGAAAACAAAGGTTTTGTTTATAAAGATGACTAATGTCCATAAACGTTTAGCTAGGCTTACTGAGAAAAACAGAGAAGACACGTGTCACCAAAAGCAAATAATGTAGGGGATATTAGATAGGGTATATTAAAAGTATTATGAGAAAATATTGTATATAATTTTATGCCAACAACTTTGACAACATACATTAACTGGACAATACGTACAAGCCAAGAAGAAATAGAAAGGTCTCAATAAATTTTCATTAAGTAAAGAAATGAGTAACTAAAAGTGGCTTCACTGGTAAATTCTATTAAACATTTAAAGAATGAATAAGAACTCTACAGAAATTCAGGAATTGGGAGAGCAAGAAACATTTCCCACTCATTTCTAATTCTAGTGTTCAGATACCGACCCCCTACACACATCTCAAGAAAGTGAGCTATATTTCTCTCATGAACATAAACACAAAAATCCTTAACAAATCGTCATCAATTTTAAATCCTATAAATTCTAAAAAGATATTATACACCATGAGTGAGATTTACTCCAGAAATGCAAAGGTGAATTAATATCCAAAAAATCAATTAATATCTTATACCACATTAACACGATAAAGAGCAAGCACCACATATTCATCCCAGTAAATGCAAAAAAAAAAAAAAAAGCATCTGGCAAAACAGAATCCCATTTATAATTTCAAAATAAATAAAACACCCTCTCAATAAACTAGGAGTAAAAAAATACTTTCATTCTCATAAAGGATAGCTATTAAGAAACCTATAACTAACATCGTACTCAATGCCAAAAGAATTATCTCTACCTAAGCTTCAGAACACAAAAATGGCCATTTCTGTAACTTTTATTCAAAAACACGTTGGAATTCTGTGCGAGAAACAACAACATAAGTGCAGACATATAGCTCAAAAAGAAAGAAGACTGGCTTTATTTGCAGATGACATGTTCTTATATACATAAAATCCTAAAAGTCTAACAAAAAAGACGCTAGAATTTACAACCAAGTTGAACAAAATTACAGGATTAATATAGTAATATTAATATAAAAAACCTATTGGATATTCATGTAGTGGCAACAATCAGAAAGTCAAGTTAAAATTCCCTTTCAAACAGCATAAAAAATCACTAAAATATGTAGCAATATATTTAACAAGAAAAAATGTGTAAAATAAAAGCTACACAAGATTTCTGCAATAAATTAAAGGCAATTTAAGTAAATAGACATATATGTATAAATTGGGAGACTCAATATGATTAAGGATTAAAATTACATCAAATTAATCTAAATTTAGTGCAATTTCTATCAAAATCCAATAGGTTTGCTTTAGAAATTGCAAACAGAATCCAAAAGTTATATCAAAATTCAAATGACTTAGAATCGCTAAGACAATTGTTAAAAACAAGAGCAAATTTGGAGAACCCATACTATCTAATTTCAAAACTTGCTATAAAGTTACAGCAAATAAGATAGAGTGGTACTGGCATAAGCATAAACATATAAGTCAAAGTAATGAAATAGAGAATCTAGAAATAAACTTATACATTTATGAATAATAGTCTTCAAACAGTGCTTCCAAAGTAAATCCATGAGAAACAAATAGCATTTCCCTCAAATTATGTTGGACTAACTGGGTATCTATATGAAAAAAATTGAACTTGGACCCTTGCCTCACGCCATGCACAAAAATTAATACTCAAAATTAGATCATAGACCTACATTAGAAAACTAAAATTATACAATATTCAGAGAAATATAAAAACATTTTGCAATCTTGGGAGAAAATATTTATACATCTTGTATCTCATAAAGGATTTGCATTCAAAATATATGAAGAACTTTAAAAATTCTTAAACAATAAGGCAAGCAACCATGTTAGAAAAATTAGCACAATTTGTGAATAGAAACTTCACCAAAGAAGATATGTAAATATCAAATAAGCAAATGAAAGTATGTTCCATATTATTAGCTTTTGGAGGAATCAAAATAAATAAATCACAGTGAGATACCACTACATACAAACTATAATGATTGAATAATGTACAATTAGGAAAAGTCCTGTAGCTTCTTATAGAAAATCAGATGAATGTGGATGTCCAGGTGTTTCAGCACCATTTGTTCAACAGAATATCTTCTCCATTGAATTACCTTTACTTCTTTGTCAAAGAGTAGGAGTTGACTATATTAGTGCACGTCTATTTCTGGGATTTCTACTCTGCTCTGTTGATCTATTTATTCTCTTGACAATACTATACTCTCTTATTTACTGTAGTTTTATAGTACATTTTGAAACTGGATCGTGTTAGCTCACCAACTTTGGTTTTCTCCTTTAATATTCAGATTATTTCTTCTTGTATGAGTTTTGATAGATTGTGTCTTTTAAGAAATTGACATTTCATCAAAGTTTTCACATTTGGGGGCATAGAGTCACTTATACTATTTATTATCCTAACTCTCTCTCTCTGTCTCTCTCTCTCTTCATCCCCCATGTCTATCTCTCTCCTTAGTTAACCTGATTAAACATATATCAACTGTATCTTTTTAAGAGAGCCAGCTTTTAGTTTCATTGATTTTCTCAATTGGTTCTTATTTTTAGTGTTATTGATTTCTGCTCTAATTTTTAATCTCTTCTGTTTACTTTGAATTTAATTGCTATTCTTTTTGCAGTTTTTTTGGTAAGAGCTTAGATTATCAATTTTTGATATTTCTTCTTTTTTCAATATGACATTCAACACTATAATTTTTTTCTAAACACTCTTTGCCACACTCCACAAATTTTACTAAGATATATTTTCATTTTCATTTTCATTTGACTTGAAATATTTTTACTTTTTTGATACTTATTTAATTCATGTGTTTTTAATATCCAAGGGTTTTGAGAGTTTCCAACTATTTATTACAGGTGTCTACTTTAATTACATTGTGATTTGAGAGCATATTTTGTATGACTTTTTTATTTAAAAATTTTAAAGTGTATTTTTAAATCATAATTTAGCCTTCTTGGTGAATGTTTTATGTGAGTTGGAGAATAATGTGTACTCTTATGCTGTTCGATGAAGTATTCTATAGTATCAATTAGATTCAATTGATTGATGGGACTGTTCAGTTCAACTATGTTCTTACTGATTTTATGCCTGCTAGATTTGTCAGTTACTGACAAAGAGGTATTGGTATCTCCAAGTAAAACAGTGGATTCATCTGTTTCTCTTTGCATTTCTATCAGGTTTTGCATCACATTATTTTGATGCTCTGTTGTTAGGTAAATACATACACATGAAAGATTGTTATATCTTCTTAGAGATATAATTCCTTTATCATTATGTAATGTTCCTCTTTATCTCTGAAAATTTTGCTTCTTCTCAACTCAGCTTTGCCTGAAATTAATGTTGCTCTTCCAGCTAGTATTCATGTTGTATGTTTCTCTATTACTTTTCTTTTAATCTGTCTTTATATTTGAAGTAGGTTTCTTGTAGACATCTCAGAGTTGAGTCTTTTTTGTGAACTATGACACTCTTTGTCTTTTAATTGTGTATTCAGATTTTGAAAGGAAACAGAAATAGATTGTAGAGGAAGATATTATCAAAGAAACAATATTAAAATACCACTTTTCTAAAACAAATGACATTTTTTCCCTACTGAGAGATCTCATGGAATGCCCTGCACAGTAACTGGAAAGCAATCCAAAGGCAAGTCATTCTAGAATGTTAATGTGTTAGGGGTATTTGGAACACTAAATGGCCCTACTTCCCAAACTTGACATTTGGCATCCCCTCTGTGTGGAACACTCTCTTTCAGAGACATGGCTCTATGGGTTGCTCCCTCATGTCCTTTAGGCCCTTGTTCATAATTGCTATTTAATTAAGATCTTTACTAAAACCCCTAATTAAAATGCTATTTACCCCACAGTATTCTCTATACACTTCACTTCTTTATTTTTCTCCATAGCATATAGAACATATGATATCTGTTTTTCTTATTTTCTATGTTCACTTTATTTTTTATATACTCTCTATGATGTTAGCTCCACGAGGATGGAGATGATTGTCTGGTTCACTCCATACTGAATCTCCAGCATTTGGAATGGTGCTGGGCATACAGAAGGCACTAGACCAATTTTTGTTGTAGGAAGAAATGATGAAAAGTTTAAAAGTTTCCTGAAAGAAACAATTAGGATACCAGATGGCATATAGCTTCTCAACAATAAAACTGAAAACTGCAACTCAGTTTGAAAATAAATCAACTGTGAGTGTAGAATAAACACATTTACTTTTACTGATAGAAACGGATACCCAAATTTTATATCATATGTATCCTTTGTTAGGAAGCCCTAGAGGATAGGTTCCACCAAAATAAGGAAATAAAGAAAACATAGAAAGCCATGGGATCATAGAAACAAGAAGTATATTCCAGGATAGAAGCAAAAGCATTTACAAAATGATGGTGAAAATAAGTCCTAGAATAATAGCTATGCAACTGACCTGATGGACAAATTGTCAGGATTGGGGCAGAAAGATGGAGGCCTTTACTATATATGTGTAAGGGAAGAGGGAGAAAGGACTGATTGATTATCTAACTTATGTGATGTTTGTAGTGAAACTTTGTTCTTATATATGGTATATAATTCAGGAAAGAATGAGTAAGAGGCAGTGATGCAATATTGATGAAATACCCCTAACACATTAACATTCTAGAATGACTTGCCTTTGGATGACTTTCTAGTTAGTAAAGCAATTTCTAACTCCAGGAAAAAATACTTGCCAAGAAAGAAGATAGACTCATAAAGTCATCATAGTATGTTATGAAGTTCAGTTGGAAAAATATTTACAAGTCACAATAATGTAAATTCTGAGTATTTATTTAACACACAATAAAATATAGATCTCTATGGGCTTGTGAGATAAAACATTAAGTGAAAATATATGAAGACAGAATACTATGTATAGCATAACCACATTTTATATTGTTACATCAAAGTTTGTGATTGGATAGTAAACATTTAGAGACTTATCTGAAAGATGTGAACCAAATTATTACTAAATAATTTTAAATATTTTTCTACACTTCTATATTTCTTGATTTTTAATATAAATAATTATCCAATAACTTTTAATAATTAAATTTTACATAAAAATAGACCCAAAACATAAGTTTAATTCTAGCACATTACTCCAGTTTAAGTCCACCATAATTTAGCCACTCTCTCTTCATTGTACATTTAGATTGTTTCCAGTATTTTTCTAGTTTAAATACCCTTGTACATAAATATTTGAAATTCATCTGATTATTTTCCTAGGATACTAGCCAAATGGAACTGTTAATAGGAAAAATTGACATTTAAGCCTTTTCATAATAATCAAGAGTGGAACGCTGAAAGATTAAGACAATTTACACCCTCATAAGCAATGTTTTCTCACACCTTGTCAACACCGGGTGGTATGATTCTTCTTTTCATGCTTGACAAATTTACCTTTTAAAATCTCCTCAAATTTGTATTAGTTGATTACTAGTTATGCAAAACATGTGTTCACATTTTGTAATCCATTGACAAATTTAGAATCTATCCCTTTCTCTTCCCTTCATTGTCATTGTTATAAAGACTCCTATTGTCTTTCTTGAACTCTTGAATGCCTATCTGATCACAGAGCCAAGCTCTCCTTCTTGTGTACCAACATAAACTGCTTTTAGGATTATTTTTCTAAATCACAAATCTAGTCATATCATTTGCTTGCTTAAAAGTCCTTGAAGATTAGTAATATTCCACAAAGTCAAGTCTGAACATATTAGGGTGGCACACCTTGTCAACATTAATATGGGATCAAATATTTTCTTAAATTATAAAAATGTGCTTTCATGACACCTTTTGTTCAATAATCACAAATAACTTGAGATTAGCCACCCCATATGTTTACCACAGTATTTACTCTGTTCACTTAAGTAATGATTAGTCAATGATAGGTCAATATATTGACGTAGGACAGAATGAAATGGTCTACTCTAAAAACTAAGTTATTCAGCTACTTATTCATTAAAAAATCTATTGAATGTTACTATGTGCCAGAAATTTCTCTAAGTTCTAGAGACACAGTGGCTAATAGAATGCCCTTCCCTTTATGAGGTTAATAGCTGGGAGTGGAGTATGATGACAAAATTAAAAAGTATTTTTTTTCTTTTTAAAGAGTGATAAGCAGTTTTCTGCTGGATTATCAACTCTTTAGAAAAACCAAATAAAACACAGAAAACCCTGACTTGTACTGTTTGTAGATATCCCATTGTGGCTGATTTCAATCTACCAGTGGGAACAACCGGCTCACAAAGTTCTCAAATATTGAACAGCTGGCTCTGGAGAGTCATTAAAGGTACACCCCCACTGATAGTAGCAACAAGATATTAGAACTGGAAAACTGGTAACTGAATACTTAAGGTAAAAGAGAAGTGTCCTACTGAAGAGGTGACATTTAAGCTGAGACACAAATGAAGAGAATGAGAACATTGAAGGTCAGATAGAAGAATTTTCCAGACAGAAAAGTCAGCTATAGCCAGTGCCCTAAGGTAGAAGGAAATTACTTGATATATTTGGAAGTCAGAAGGAGCCAGAATGCAGAATTTTTAATTTATTTTCAGGTAGGAGAAACTTGAGATCAAAAAGCCTTAGGTAAGATACAGACAGTAATTTGGGAGAGTTAAATATGAGCAGGAAGCTAAGATCACCTTTGGTTCTTTTGTCTCGTACTTCTCTGCTAATAAAGGTTGAAACTACTGGGTGATTCCAGGATACACACACACACGCGCACACACACACATACACACTTTACCAGAAATCTTGGTTTACAGAATGCAAAACGGAGCAGGAGATAGTATTATTTTATGCTACTGAAAGTATTCATTCCAGGCACTCCAGTCTTTATTTCTTCAATCTTGCTGACCCCACGAATCATCTACACTTTGACATTTTGTTACCACTTTTAGAGTACTAATAACTTACACATACTGTATATCATTTGGGCAGTATTTGGGGAAAATATAAATCAAATTGCAGAAACAAAAAAGGTAATTAGATTAAATTCTTTTATCAATTTTGGGATCTTTTCCTCTTAAAGTCAAGATGACAATGGTAGCTCTGTTTTGAATATGTTATCCAGAGTAAGTAGAGATGCAGTGAATCCGAAACAGTATTTTAAACAATGAATCCATTGGAGTTCAAATCCAGGGCTTGACAAGTGAACAACTCCTTCTGCGTAAAAGTAAATCCTATTGTGAAGCAAATGGAGATTAGAAGGATTAAGTGTCACATGTGGAGGGTTTCAAAGTGGATTTGTTTTTATTATTAAAGATATTTTTATGGGTTAATTGTACAGGGATCTGGCTCATTTGTTTTTTCAAAATTGAGATGAGTCAGAAAGTCCCTGAGGCAGGATAGACTGCTGCTGCATGTGAGGATGTGTATTATTCATTCCAGTAATACATTTGCAGCTAACAATCTTGAGAAAGAGATTATGACTTGTAGGTAGTCTCAAAAGGAATTAGTTGTTATTGACATGCTACCTATATTAATAGTTACAGTTCTGTCTTTATCTAAGTGATTATAATTTGTATACACATTCGAATTGCAGTAGGAACAATACTCAACATTTACACCGAATTTTAAGTACAAGGCAATAGCTAAGATATTCAGTTGTTTCAAAAAATGTAAGCGATATATAGTATGACTTGTCAAAGCTAGAAATTCATTATTTTTCCTCATTGAAGAAATTTTAAAAATCAGGTTTGTTTTTGATGAGCTGTCTTTCTCTACAAATAATACCTAAGAAAATACCTTAATTTTTTTTTTTTTTTTGAGACAGGTCTCACTCTGGATTGCCCATACTGGAGTGCCATGAGGCAAAAATAAATAAATAAATAAATAAATAAATAAATAAATAAATAAATAAATAATCAATCTTACTTTTTGTTCGAATTATAGAAAAATATTTTTAAAGCTCCAATGGAATTTATTTAAATATATGTATCACATACTCTTTTACTTTATTTCTTGAAGTTGTGTGTTGACTTACTCATCTAGAATTACAATATAACCATGAAAAATATAGTCTTTGTGATAAAATAAACACATGATGCTGATAGAAGACAACAACAAATGCTTCAGAAGGTACTTATTAAGTGGTGGGATCCTGAGTAAGTATACATGAATGAAGGAAAAGCAGAGAAGAGTATTCAAAAATTATTTCGTTATCAGATCTAAGATGTTCTATTGATGAGTAATAGAATGGATTTCATGAGAGTTTGAATTTACTTCTAAGTGTACCAAAAAAAGCATATTTTTGGAAGTTCAACAGAAGCAGCCAGTTAGTTCATCTGTACCTACATGGAAAATAAAATTATGGCAACTGTTCACATTATTCAGGCCAAAAAATAGCCAAATTTCCACCACCACCATTATAATCATCATCACAATCAAGAAGAGCTCTTAAAGAAGAACCAAATGGACAAATTTAGCTTTGAAATTTGAAAAAAAATATATACTTTTGCATGATTTACTTCAGTGCATAATTCCTTTTCCTTTATATAAAATTCAGTTTTATTTAAAAGAAAGATATTAAATTCAGCTTCATCCAAAATTGAGGTAATTTTCAAAATATTTTGGGCTAAAATAAATTTTTAAATGGAAGTATTTCAACATTATCCAAGAAAGCAGTCTAACAAAGTTTATAGCAAATTTAATTATTCCAGTGTTTTTTTAAAGTGGGAAGCATGTACAAAAATTCTCCATAATATTAATAGATTTCAAGCAAAAGGTATTTTTAAAATGCTGTGTTAAATTAGTTTACCATGAAATCTCAGCTATTTTAATATCCCATATAAGTTGTCAATCTCTGCATTAAATATGCAGAAGTATGTGCTGTAAAAGAGACAAAAGACAAGAGGGCATTTCAGGGAGAGGGAAGATAATGATCCAAGATGAGCATGTGGGAAAGCATAAGACATGTTTAAAGAAACTGTAGGGAAATTCTGGATTTGCAGAAGATAAATCTGGAAATGGAGGCAAGAGCCAGATTGTGGATTCGAATAGCATAATAAGTAGTTCAGACCCTTTCAAAAATCAGTCATCAAGCACTAAATATTTCCTAGGAAAAGAGTGATCATATAAATGGGGTTGTATGAAAAGATTTATCTGGCCATAAGTGGATGGGTTGGTGTGGAGCAGGAAAAATACTGGAGGTGGGGGGTCCAGTTTGAAGACCTCAGCAATGATTTAGAAGTGAGATTAATTATGATGGCGGAAATGAGAATGCAAAATGAAGAATGAGGACAAGATGCACTGCAAAAAGAGAATGAGGTAAATAGGATGCAGTTTCAAAGATTTCTAAAGTGATCCCCAAGAGAGTGATGATGGCCTTAAGCAGCCATAGTGAATCATTTGCTCCTTCACAGATTACACTTTTTAACTGCCCCCATGCCTTGATAATAGGTTTTCTACCATATAGGACCTATTATTCTTGAGTACACAGTTAGCTTCTATTCAGTCTTTAAGAAATCCAGCTCATTTATCTTCTCTTCTTTCCGGAATCAGTTTTTTGGTGCTCTCTTTTAAGTGTCCTATGTATAAATTTTTTACAACACTTAAAGTAATGTATCACAAGATCTATTGACTTGTCTTCTCTTCAATTAGATTACCAGCTCCCTGAAGGTGGAGACCAAATGTGTCGATTTTTCACAATGAACACAGTAGCACACAGTTCAAACCGAATCATTGTTTGATGAAGGAGAATAACCAGGAAAGTTAGAATGACAGAAAGTCAATAGAATAGAATAGAATAGAATAGAATAGAATAGAATAGAATAGAATAGAATGATTGAGGAAGGTTGTTTATCAACATGTTAGATAGCTAATAGAAATAAGACTGAAGAAAGTGATAAAAAACGGAAATTGATTAGGCAGGATTCCAGAGTAGAAGAGATGCTGTGGCTTGCAGACCTGGTATGGGAGATTCACCCCACGTAGTTCAATACTTCCTACAGTTCTCAAAAGATGCCTCATGCTCTTCAATTTTCTTACCTTAGCTTCTTATATTTCCACCGACAAGAATGCCATCTCATCTTGATCCTCTATTTTAACATCTACTTATACATGTGTAAGATAAAAATCAAATCCCACTATTGCATGAGACCTTTCCTGGTCTTTTATTTCTCCGAATCCCCGAATAATTTTTTCTTAATATTCAGCCTGAAGACCACCTGCATAAAATCCCACAGGGAGTGGTGCTTATAAGAAGTTTCTCTTTACAGACATAATCTATCTAATACAGTTAGAAGGGGTAAAATAATTTGAATCATCATTTTACAAATACAAATAAAGATATTTGAGCAAATGACCATTACAAAATCATTAATGAGAAAAAAGCCAGTGGAAACTTAATGACAAATGGATCAATAATCTGATAGTACCTCAACTCACTCATCAAACTTAAGGTTATAAAAAGAGAGACAGGCCGGGCGCGGTGGCTCAAGCCTGTAATCCCAGCACTTTGGGAGGCCAAGACGGGTGGATTACGAGGTCAGGAGATCAAGACCATCCTGGCTAACACAGTGAAACCCTGTGTCTACTAAAAAATACAAAAAAACTAGCTGGGCGAGGTGGCGGACGCCTATAGTCCCAGCTACCTGGGAGGCTGAGGCAGGAGAATGGTGTAAACCTGGGAGCCAGAGCTTGCAGTGAGCTGAGATCCAGCCACTGCACTCCAGCCTGGGCGACAGAGCGAGACTCTGTCTCAAAAAAAAAAAAAGAGAGCCAACCAGACATTATATGCCTCCTTATGGAAGGACACAAAATACCCTCTAATATATTCTTGCCACAAAAAAATATGTCTGAATTTGGCCAAATCCCTATCCATAAAAACCAGTCAAAAGGAAACCAAGGAAAATGTTGAAAGATAACAGTGTATAGAATTTTGCATAATCCCAAATGTGGGAAAGGAACTGTAAAATGTACAATTTTTAAAGGGACAGAAAAACCTACAGATTAAAATATATCAAAAGAGACTTTAAGACATGTCAACCAAAAGTGTGGATATTTAGGGATACTAATTTCAATGAATTCAAATTTACAAATCATTTATGAGACCATTAAGGTAACAAGAGCACTAACTGGTATTTAAAAATTTACTGTTGATTTTTAGGTTAGATAATAATCAAAACATCCATTTTAAAGCATCACCATATATCTTGAAATACTTTTAGATAAAATGATATACCATCTGGCACTTGCTTCAAAATAATGTAACAGTGGCGGAGGTGTGGTGAGTGGTATAAATCAAGCAAGACTGATTATCATTGAAGTTGGGTGATAGCCATTAGTTCACATTTATATATGTTTTAAGTTTTTCATTTTTAATTCATTTTAAAATATAGATTGCTAGACCCTATCTCAGAATTATTGAACTAGAATATCTGAGGAAGATTCTGGGAATCTGAACAATTAACATATTCTGAAGTCATTGTTACACACACTAGGATTTGGGAATTACAATCCTAAAACAGTTTATCTCATTATCTAGCCCTTGTCAGAGAAATGAAGCCAATTATATACATATATCTTATTTTTAAGGATAAAGGCTGTGTCTTTGCCAGGCTTGCATTTCCCAAGGATATATATACACACACATATATGTGTATATATACACATACACATACACATATATACATACATATATATGTGTATATATGCACATACATATATATTTAGTATACACTCAATAAAATGCTAGTGATGTCTGACAAAATATTTATTTTTGTTTAATCTGAATAAATATTTAAGATAGAGTATACAAGACTTACCCACACATTCCAACATGCCAGGTACATTTGGCATCAGGAATGTGTACCTTATTACAGCTGTCAGCAATAATCTTTGGCCACATGAAATTTTTTTTCTCAGTTGGTGGTATTTAACATTCCTAAATTGCCAGTATCGCCATACCTCAATCAGCAAGGATAACATCTAACCAGATGAGAGCCTCTTTTTTCACATTTGGAGAGTAGGTAATATAAGAAGCCACATGTAGTATATCAACACTAATAATATAGATGCCCATATGATCTTTCAAGTAAATAAACTGAAATGTTTTCACCTGTGATTACCCCTAGGCTTTTCCCTTTTGGATTTTTTGTTTGCTTGTTTTCAGTGTTCCATTTATTAAATAACAACTTTGACTTTCTTAAGAGAGTATGCTTAGGAAAATGTAATCTTTTATTGAGAATTGCTTTCCCAAAGACCTAATATTTCCTATAACTTAGAGTCCTTGAAAGATGTAGACTATAATCAATTCTGTAATAGATTCTGGCCTAGCACTAGTCTAGGATTCTAAACCTATCACTAACTAGTTGAGTAACTTTGAATAAGACATTATTACTTTTCCTGGGTCCTGGTTTCCCTACATACAGTTGACCCTTGAACAACACATAGGTTTGAATTGAATGGGTCCACTTACATGTGGATTTTCTTTGACTTCTGCCACCCCTGAGACAGCAAGACCAACTCCTTCTCCTTCTCTTCCTCCCAACCTACTCATAATGAAGACAATGAAGATGAAGACCTTTATGATGATCCACTTCCAGTTAATGAATAGTAACTATATTTTCCCTTCCTTACCTTATTTTCTTAATAACATTTTCTCTTCTCTGGCTTACTTTATTGTAAGAATACAATATATAATATATATAACATATATAAAACATGAATTAATGGATTGTTTATGGTGCAGTAAAACTTCTTCCTGGTCAACAGTAGGCTGTTAGTAAAGTTCTGAGGGAATCAAAAGTTATAGGTGAATTTTTAACTGCAAAAGTTACATGTGGATTTTTGACTGACATTCCTAACCATTGTGTTGTTTAAGGGTTAACTGAATATAATTCTAAAATAAATACGTCAGTCTACTCTTAGATTATCTCTAAGTTTACCTCTAGTAGTATAGTACTTCTAGGAAAAAATGACTTTGGATAACATTTAAACACAAAACACAACCTTTCCAGGGGAAAAAAAGGACATAAAATGTTCTCACCTCATAGTCTTATATGACAGTAAATAAGGTCAAATTCACACGGTTCTGTTCTGAAGGTACAAATACAGGAATATGAAGGACTCTTCCCACTTTGGCTTACCTGCTTATGAGCATGATCATAAGAATTAATATGATTGTCAAACTCCTGGTGTTTGTGATACTGCTTGTCACATAATTCACAGTAAAAGTTTGCCTTTACATCTTCCAGGGCCTTTGCTGTGGACTTCTCCTTTTCTGCAAAATCCTTTAAGAAAAAATACAAAAATGTTGGTTAGACTTCTCTCTAATAGCATAACCAGATCTCATATTAATCAAGGTGGCATTTAACTTAAAGAAATATGATGGAGCACATTATTTTCTGGGAATTCATGACCCTGTGAAAGTAACTTTTAGTTTTGCATCATCCCTCACTTATCAACTGACATATCATGAGTTCTAAAGTAGCCCTGGCCTGAAGCCTGGTTTTTACTCATCCTTCTTGCCACCCATTTCTAGGTTGTGATTGTGCCTATTACCAGGCACATCACTGGCCATTCTTCTTTATATCCTTCATTGGCCTCTGTTTTTCTGATACTATCCCTTAAATTTTAGTGTTCTGTGCAATTCCATCTTCAGCCAAATGATGTATCCATTTCATATGCTCTTCCATGGGTGTCCCCATTCACACTATAGATAGAGCTTGATGTATCCACAATGTTCAACACTGCCTAAGCCTCCTCCGCAAGCATCAGTTCCTGCTACACTTTATGTCCATGTTCTTCAAAATATTCTCCTTAAAATTTTTAGTATGCTCCATTTAAAACAGTTTTGGATACATAATTCTCCTGCTTAAAATCCTCTTTAACTCTCTCTTTGATTATAGAATAATAGTGGCCAATGTTTACTGAGTATAAACTATGCACAAGGTATATGAATTATCTCATCATTCCTCACAACAATTCTATGAGTTAGGTTCTATTTTCATCTGCATTATAGATGCATCAACCAGTGCTTAGAGAGATTACACACTCATGGTCTCCAAGTTAACAAGTGGAGAAGGAATTTGAATTCAAACAACCTATGCCTGGCTCCTTTGTTAGTAAACAGCTGTGATTTGCTATATTCCTTTAATGCCAACCTTCTTAATATACCAGAAAAACTTCCTACCTTGCCTGTATCATATTTTGTCAAACCGTGCTTCTATATTTTCCTCTTTAATTCTATTACCAGATATGTCACACAGCATTAAATTATCTGTTTTCATGTCTATTTTTTCCACCAATTTTTTGAGGGAAGAAGCTATTTTATTCATTTTTGTTACACAATGCTAAACAACATGTTGTGTAGCTCAGAATATGTGCTACTTAATATGCATTATGTAAGTTAATGGATAATAATGGTTTATATATTTATGCCTCATATCATTCTACAACTTTTGCTCTATTATCCCAATACGAAATAAAAGAGTGACTGGCACTTTGAGAATACCAAGTAAATATGTATATACACTGAACGAACAAACTAAAGAATGGATTTTATCCTTGTTTCTCCAAAACAACTATCCTTGATAGAAAGAAATCAGGTCATAAGTGTACATCATAGGCAAATAGCTGACCAGAAAAGAAAGTAAGCAGAAATAATGTAGGCATATTTTCAAAGTAGGGTGAAGTAATGGGACAATTAATTTAGACATGTGGGTAACATCATGATTTAAGCCCAAATATAAGAGGGCAAAACACATGGCAAAAAGAAAGAAGGGCATGATACCATTAACTAACAGCACAACTAGACCAAGTATATGGATTGCCTATCTAAGAGAGTTAAAGTAAGAATTCGGTTACATTCTAGAATAATGGCTAATATAAAAAACTAGTGGACAGGCTGTAGCCAGTAATGAGAATGGAGACTCTGATTTCAAGGTCAAAATCCAGTTGCTGAAAGAACTAGGATAATTGCCAGCTGAGACAGTCACTATTGAGAAGTGAGAAAGGAGTACAGCATTGAAGTGGTGCTAAATCCCTTGATTTAGTAGACTTAGAATCAAAGGAAACCATTATTTCTGCACTCTTTCTCACTAAGTTATTTTTCTTTTTTTTGAGGTGGAGTTTCACTCTGTCACACAGGCTGGAGTGCAATGGCGTGATCTCGGTTCACCTCAACCTCCTCTTCCTGGAGTTCAAGAGATTCTCCTGTCTCAGCCCCTCCAGCAGCTGGGATTACAGGCGTGTGCCACCGCGCCTAGCTACTTTCTTTGTATTTTTAGTAGACATGGGGTTTCACCATGCTAGCCAGGCTGGTCTCGAACTCCCCACCTCAGGTGATCCACCTGCTGCAGCCTCCCAAAGCGCTGGGATTACAGGTGTGAGCCACTGCACCCGGCCGGCCGGCCTTCCTGCCTTCCTGCCTGCCTGCCTGCCTGCCTTCCTTCCTTCCTTCCTTCCTTCCTTCCTTCCTCCCTTCCTCCCTTCCTCTTTCTTTCCTTTCTTTCTTTCCTTTCTTTTTCGTGTCCTTTCTTAGTATAATCACAAGGACTGGATTGACACTAGGGATTAATTTGGTTTAATCATAGTTCTTCTTTTTTTGCTCTGTCGCCCAGGCTGAAGTGCAGTGGCATGATCTCAGCTCACTGCAAGCTCTGCCTCCTGGGTTCATGCTATTCTCCTGCCTCAGCCTCCCAAGTAGCTGGGACTATAGGGGTCCACCACCAGACCCAGCTTATTTTTTTGCATTTTTAGTAGAGGCAGGGTTTCACCATGTTAGCCAGGATGGTCTCGATCTCCTGACCTCGTATCCGCCCGCCTACACCTCCCAAAGTGTTGGGATTACAGGCGTGAGCCACTGCGCCTGGCCTGATCATAGTTCTTCTTACTTCTTTATGACAACAGCCTTAGAAAACTGACCATGTTCTTATACAATGGTCAACACTGCCTTAGTGCTCAAAAATACCTTAGCCTCATGAACTGGGGTGGGGGAACAACTGAAAATTCAGGATAGATTTGAGGCTAAAAATGTGTTTTTATATTCTTTCAATTATGTAGAAGATTTTATGACAATAGTTCAATGGTCAAGAGTGAATGTTTACCTTCATCTAAACATTCTATATTTCTAAAATGTTCTTTAAGTATCATATTGATGATTTTTAATTCAAAATTTTATAATTTTAAGACAGCTTCACCAAAATTTAAGTTTTATACCATCTTTTTCTGAACACTTCTATTTTACAAGGTCATTAGACTAAACTACACATCACATTTCTTGCTTCATTATCCTTGCCAGGAAATTATGCAGATATCCTTATCTTTCTTACCTCTAAGGTGCTAATGACAATCTCTGGGGCATATTCTGGCCTCCTTATTAAGAGAGAAAGAGTAAACCAGTGGAGTATAAATACTACCATAAAACATACAGACATAGACTGAATTATAAGGGTAGAAATCTCTATTATTTTTTAAAGAGGCAACTGATATTTAGTAATTTCATGTTTTGTATAAAGTCTAATGGCTAGGTAATGGTAAAGGGGGGCATGCTTTTCACTGTCTCATGCTACCTCATCCATCCAACCATCTATCCACACATGTAACCATCCATTCATTCAACTGTTTATTAAGTATTCATACATTCAATTATCTCTTATTTAGCAACTTCTAAATGTCAATTTCTTACTGGGTCTTATACTCATTAATTTACAGTTTAATGGGAAAGAATTACTTTCCCATTAGAGGTAAAAACTGTAAGTTGCGATAGAGTGATAATCACAAGTTGCTATAGAGGGTTACCTAGATCAGACTACTTAAGAATAATTAGAAGTTAATGTCTCTTTCACATAGCATTATATACATATTATTAGCACACATTATTTCTTGGCTTTTTGTTGAATGACAGGATGCTTTTACTGAAAAAAAAAAGGCCTGAAGGTAAATAAGATGACTTACTCTTTGAAATAATTATACAATCTTTAAATATATTTAGGGATGGAGTGTAAGTATGAAAGAGTAAAAAATGATGACCTATTCTCAGTATCAATAAAGTTTTAAAATAAAGAATTATGGATACAAGATTTGATATATAATTCATTCATTCATTTGCCAGTTATTTAAATTTCCCTTCTTACAGTTTGCCTAGAGGAAGAGGTTTTGAAAGCTTATCTGACAGAAAAAAAAATGTATAACATAAAAGAAACCTTCTTGTTAATCACTCTCAATGATTCATTAAAGGTTGAAAATAAATTACAAATTGAATATGACAATTATCTTAACGAGAGTCATTTTTAAAACATTCAGTAATGCCAAGGGGAATTTTTTGTTGTTGTTCAGTATGAATTCTGTAGTAATTACTTTTTATACTTAATGTTTTGGGTGCAAGGAGAGAATATGTACTTTTTCACACCAAAAAGTGTACGGTAATGCATAAAACAGGTATGTTTTTAAAGTGCCAAGTATTCTTACTAGAGTAATGCATTTAGAAGTATGAATGTTTGCTATCAAATTGTTATTATTATTGTAATTATTATGACACATTAACTCCTCATGAACTACACTGTAAACTAGAAATGTGCCACGTACTTGACACTTGTTCACTCACTTAATCTTCATAATAACCCTCTAAAGTATATTCTATTATTATCTCATTTAAAGATATGGAAAATAAGGCACAAACATGTTTAGAAATGCATTCACTGTATTAAAGCTCAGATCTGTCTGACTTCAGAGGCATGATTCAACATACTCAAGGCTGTTCCAATTACTTAGCATTTATCCAGATGCCACATAAGTCCAGGCTGTCTCTGCTAACTCATTTGTGGGGTCAGGATGATATGGAGCAGTTAACTCCCAGGAAGAGTGAGATAACTAATTGTAATTTTAAAAATGTGTAATGCTCTTGAAGCTGACAGATGGGTACTAGGAAAATGCAAGGTAGTAGTCTTGTTGCATTGGTTGTAAATATGTGCTCTGATCATAAAAAAGAAAGGGAAGAAATCAATTGCTGTTCTTTATCGCTCCTTATGGGTAATACCAGCACAGAGCTGTGAGAATTGAATTCATAGTCTTTGCATGAAAGCCCACATTTGACCTTTCACTGTTATGCGTAAGAGATTGCTTTAAGAATTCTAATATTCTCTAATTCGTTCTATTAGCCCCAAATGAAATCCTGCTTCAAAGAGAGTGAATTTCCCCTCCTCCAATCAAGTGGCTGCTGCTGAGTCAGAACTCTTTTGGCACCCATCATCTTCCTGCATCTCTGTAACAGCTTGGATAACAGAAAACTTGCTTTAGAGGTTTCATTCACTTATTTATTCTATTTTTATAATAGGAAAAAAAATCTTAGTCTTTGAAACCTGACTAGCTTGAATGTCAGCCTCTATCTTACAGAAGTTCAAACTCTAAAGGTTTCAGTTATCTCAGAATAAATTAAGGGGGATAATAATAAGCAGCTTACAAGATTATTGTGAAGAAAAAACCTTTTTATGGAAGTACTAAGTACACCACATGGCAAATATAGGTGATGGGGCTCAGAATATGCCACCCCAAAATATGACTGTAGGAAACCTAAGTATGCCACTCTAGTACACCTCCTTAGCATAAGGATAATTTTGAACTAGTTATTTTGAGAAGTTATAGACACAGGAGAAGCTTTGAAAAGTTACCTATCCTTTTCTAAGATAAATTTACACCTATAAAAGAAAGCTTTACTTGTAAAGGTGTCTCCAAAGACACCTAAGACAACCTAAAAGAAGGCTAGCTCTAAATTACTAGAGACTCTTAATAAATGGAAAAGGCATGGACTTAAATCTGCACAACAAACCTTTTCCTGTTTTGTAGTAGCACTTTTCATGGGTCTTAACCTGACCTTTCACTTCGTACTTCTTTGTTTCAGAGAACGATGATATTCAAGCCTGAAGTCTAAGACAACTCTTTGAAATTTAGTCTAGAAATTTATTTATTTCTCCAGGTTATCTCCCATGTGCACAGGAGGTATATATGTTATCAAACTTCTGTTTCTTATCTTGTTAACTTGTGTTTTGTTACAGGGAGTCACAGCAAAATGCTTGAGAAGAAGAAAATTATTTTTCTTCCCCTATATAGGTAATCAATGTTTGGATGTTCTGGGGTCTGTTTCTGTGTGTGTGTGTGTATCACTGAATGCATGTGACAGTATAAAATTATTTTCAACAAAATACCATTTTCCCCTGAGTCTACAAAGCAAATTCCTGATGGAAATTTGGGCAGGTAAGAGGAATTTTTTATCATCTTTAGCCCACTGTCTCATACAAAAGCTAGCAAATTTACAAAGAGAATAAAATACCTAGGAATATAGCTAATGAGAGAAGTGAAGGACCTCTTCAAGGAGGACTACAAACCACTGGTCAGGTAAATCAGAGAGGACACAAACAAATGGAAAAACATTCCATGCTCATGGATAGGAAAAATCAATATCATGAAAATGGCCGTACTGCTCAAAGTAATTTACAAATTCAGTGCTGTTCCCATTAAATTACCATTGACATCCTTCACAGAATTAGAAGAAACTATTGTAAACTTCATATAGATTCAAAAAAGAGCTTGCATAGCAATGACAATCCTAAGCTAAAAGAACAAAGTTGGAGTCATCATGCCACTGGACTTCAAAGTATACTACAAGGCTACAGTAACCAAAACAGTATGGTACTGGTACAAAAACAGGCACATAGACCAATGGAACAGATTAATCAGAAATAAGACCACAAATATACAACTATCTGATCTTCGATGAACCTGACCAAAACAAGTAATTGGGAAAGGATTGGGAGAACTGGCCAGTCATATGCAGAAAATTGAAACTGTACCCCTTCCTTTCACCTTATACAAAAATTAACTCAAGATGGATTAAAGATTTAAATATAAAACCCAAAACAACAAAAACTCTAGAAGAAAATCTAGGGAATAGCATTAAAGACACAGGCACAGACAAAGATTTATTGATGAAATTGCCAAAAACAATTGCAAGAAAAGTAAAAATTAACAAATGGGATCTAATTAAAGAGCTTCTGCACAGGAAAAACAACAATAACAACAACAACAAAAACACTATTATCAGAGTGAACAGGCAGCCTAAAGAGTGGGAGAAAATTTTTGCAATCTATCCATCTGACAAAAGTCTAATATCCAGAATCTACAAATAACTTAAACAAATTTATGAGAAAAAAGCAAACAACCCTATTAAAAAGTGGGCAAAGGGCATGAACAGACACTTCTGAAAAGAAGACATTCATGCGGCCAATAAACATATGAATGAAAGCTCAACATCACTGATCATTAGAGAAATGCAAGTCAAAACCACAATGAGATATCATCTCTTACCAGTCAGAATGGAGATGCTTAAAAAGTCAAGAAACAACAGTTGCTGGCAACGTTGCAGAGAAATAGGAATGCTTTTACACTGTTGGTGAGAATGTAAATTAGCAACCATTGTAGAAAACAGTGTAGTAATTTGTCAGAGATCTAGAACTAGAAATACCATTTGACCCAGCAATCCCATTACTGGGTATATACCCAAAGGAATATAAGTCATTCTGTTATGCGAAATACATGCATACACATGTTCATTGCGGCACTGTTCACAATCGCAAAGACATGGAATCAACTCAAATGCCCATCAATGATAGACTGGATAAAGATACATATACACCATGGTACATATACACCATGGAATACTATGCAGCCATAAAAAGGAATGAGATCATGTCCTCTGTAGGGATGTGGATGGAGCTGGAAGCCATTATCCTCAGCAAACTAATGTAGGAACAGAAAACCAAATGTCACATGTTCTTATAAGTGGGAGCTGAATGATGAGAACACATGGACACAGGGAGGAGAGCAACACAAACTGGGGCTTGTCTGGTGGTGGAGTTGAGAGAAGGAGGGCATTAGGATAAATAGACGATGTATGCTGGGCTTAATACCTAGGTGATGGGTTAATAGGTGCAGCAAACCACCATGGCACACGTTTACCTATGTAACAAACCTGCACATGTACCCAAGAATGTAAAATAAAAATAAAGCTAGAAAATTTAATTTTCTTTGCATAATTAGAGTTTTCAGGAGTTTTTAATCTCTTTTTTTTTTTTTACTTTCATGTATTTAAGAATTCCAAAATAGTCAAGAGAACATATTATGTGACCTGGATGCGAGACAGGAGCTCAAAGGATATCATTTTGAAGCTTTAAGATTTGACTGCCCCATTGGATTTTGGACTTGCATGGGGCCTAAACCCTCTTTGTTTTCTCCAGTTTCTCCCACTTGGAGCAGATGTGTTTAACCATTGCCTGCACCCCCTTTGTATCTAGGAAGTAACTATGTTGCTTTTGATTTTATAGGATCATACGTGAAAGAGACTTGCCTTTTCTCAGATGAGACTTTGGACTTGAACTTTTGGGTTAATTAATGCTGGAATGAGTTAAGACTTTGAGGGGCAGTAGAAGGCATGATTGGTTTTGAAATGTGAGGACATGAGATTTGGGAGGAACCAGGGGCAGAATGATATAGTTTGGCTATGTGTCCCCACCCAAATCTTACCTTGAATTATAATAATCCCCACACATCATCGGAGGGACCTGGTGGGAGGTGATTGAATCATGGAGGGTGGGTTTTTCCTGTGCTGTTCTCGTGATAGTGAATATATCTTATGAGATCAGATGGTTTTATAAATGGGAGTTCTTCTGCACATGCCCTCTTGCCTGCTGCCATGTAAGACATGACCTTGCTCCTCATCCCCCTTTCATCATGATTCTGAGGCCTCCTCAGCCATGTAGACTTGTGAGTCAATTAGGCCTATTTCCTTTATAAATTATTCAGTCTTGGGTATGTCTTTGCTAGCAGCGTAAGAACAGACTAATACACTAACTCACCACACGATACAAAATAATAATAAGAGAAACTATTTAGGATTGAGCAGAGTGTATAGGAACTATGTGTACTTGCTTTTTCTAATTAACAGACTTTATTTTTAGAACAATGTTCTAAAAATAAAAGTATTCAACAAAGTCACATTTTAATTGTTCTACCTTCATTGAACTCAGAAAACAATGCATGGTATAAGAATAATCAAATCCATGCCACATGATGCCTACAGCTGCACTGCAGGCATGCAGAATAACAAACATGAGAGTTACTTTGCATGAAGAGATTTTGAGACTCTCAGTTCCCCTCCATCATGTCCTATGAGACCAACCCTTTGCAACCCTCCAAAAAAAGCCTATTGAGTGATCATGTTTACAATCATTAGGTCCACTGGAAATTCAAGGGTAAAATTTTTATGATTGGAAGAAAGTTTTTGGAATGTGTCTATTGTGTGGGTGTGTGAAACATGATGATAAGAAAATAGGTTTTCTTCCTCCAGACTGACAATGCTGTTCCATTTATAAAGGTAGTAATTACCACCTCATCAATTCAGCCCACAGGTGGGTATAACTGTAATGAATATAGACATATTGCTTTCATCTAAATTGAATACATTTAAACGAATATATCTATTGTGCATTAGACAGGAAGTAATTTCATTTAGCCATTACTCCTGATGTGACTATTTATTGTAAAAATGCAATTAATAGCGTCTGACATTTCATTTTCTAATATAAGAAAAATCAATGAAAAATGTCAGACAACTAAGTTTTCTGGAAAGTTACTAGTGACACCTGCTCAGTTACAAACCATTTTTCTTTTAATTTAAAATTTGTGAGAGCCATCTATGAAAGAAATGACCATTAAGCAATGCTGACCTAGCCATTGCTTCACCTTTCCTTGGGAATTGATTGCAAATATGTTCCCTTCAAATAGATTCAGTGAATTTCAAGTAAGTTTTCCTTCTCTGAACTTCTTATATTGTTCAGGTATTAATCTCTGCTGTGTTTATGTTCTACATGTGCAAAACAGAGGCCTGCAAACTCCTGAGATGATGTATTAAAATAGTATAAAGCCAATGGTTTTGCTTTTAAGAAAAAGCAAGTCAGATGAATTACAAAACACCAAGGACATTCTCTCTATTCTCATGAACGTCTGCTATCATGTCTAATAATAAGTCTGCTGCTTGGTTTATTTGTTCTGTACCAGAGATGTCTAAAAAGTGATTGTGCTCACAAAGGCACACCATTATATCAAACTGGCTGCTCCAGGCTTCTATCTGTTGAAATTCTAGTGGGTAATTTAATTTCAAACTTAGAGAATACTAGAAATTGTGAAAGAAGTATGTTCACAGAAGCTCTGTGTCTTAAATCTTAAATACTCACTTTAAGCTGAGAAAATGTGTCAAAGTAAGAAAAAAGAAACATTAAAAAATGCTAGTTCACTTTGAGAGAAAGACATTCACAAGGGTCAAAAGAGCTGCTATAAACTACTTATGCTTGACTATTAAATAGTCATCGCATATAACTGCAAAACTTGGATAAGTGACCTGAGAAAACCTCAAAAAGAAGATCTGTACATCAGCTCATGCACATATACCTGCTTTTATGAGAACTGACTAAAAATGTCTGTGAGCTGGAGTCAGATAGCCTAGTTAGCTGGAAACTGGGGCCAATGTTTATGTGTATCATAATGGCAGTGCTGATGATATAGCCCACCCAGGCTGTGGCAAAGAGCCTACAGTTGTCCAAGAGTGTCACAGCTGCTTCAGCAGTTGGAGAATCCATACTTATTGTTACCACTGGTGTCAACTCAGCAAGCCATACTGAGCTGGGCTCCAATCTATTCTGTATGTGCATTTGTGTGAGTATGTACATGTGTGTGTATGTGCGTGTGTGTGCTGTGTAGAGAACTAGTCTAAAAAGAGATGTATGGTAGCTGCAATAGAAGAGAAGTTGTGGGCCTATTGTAAAAAAGTAAAATAGAAAAGTTAGAATAATCACACAGGCAGGTAATTGGAAGCAATGTCAACAATCTTTTAAGAAAATTAATCCAGGAGAAGTTATTTGGCTTGTCAAAGGTTTATGCAGGATGATAAAGAGCGGATCTGGAATGAGAATTCAAGTCCTGACTCCTGTCTTTGAGACCAGTGGCAGAGCAATTAATTCAGGAGGCTCTATTTCCTCATATGG
Organism: Papio anubis; assembly: GCF_008728515.1. NCBI lineage: Eukaryota > Metazoa > Chordata > Mammalia > Primates > Cercopithecidae > Papio > Papio anubis. The sequence goes on along the minus strand of NC_044979.1, from coordinate 68,271,895 downwards.
AAAATGAGGTTGGTCTAAGGAATAGAATTTTTGTGTCTCTAAAAATCAAGACATATACATCGATCTCTGGAATCTTTAAAATATAGATGTATAAATTTTTCTTTCTCAAACCGTGTAATCAAAATCAGCAACTATTTAACAACATATTTAGAAATAACATTCATATTCTTGGGATGCCATAGAGAAAAGTTTTCTGTTTCAAGCCATCTCCTAGAGAGGAAGACAGAATCATCCCCAGTAGAGACCTCCTCTTTCCTTTATCCCCCTACGCTTTAAAAAATGCATTTAGAGTTTTGCCAGTCCATAGATCACTAGTTGTAGCTAAAATAAATTCAGCACTGAACTTAGCCAGTTCTAAAAACTGGTTTTAGAAAGGAGGAAGCTACCTCTTTCCCTGATACAGGAGAGATACCTAACATGAAAGGAAAACATCAAATCAAAAGATAAAGAATTCACACCTAAAATTATTTTTTAAATTGTCTTCATATTTCTATGGTGCTCTTGAAAGAGCTTGGTGTAGGGTAGGGATTTGGTTATGTTATGAATGTTTGGATGAGTTACTGTGTTATTTTACTGTGCGTAATAATAATACACAATACCTGTTTTCAAGAAACTCACAGACCACCTGCAAGGATAGGATTAATTCATAAGATACAAAGGACAACATAAACGGGCACAAAATCATATGTTAGGTATTTAAAGTACTGTGTGTATTTAGAGAAAGGAAATAGACATGCTGCTCTGCAACACAGGTACATACCTAAGCAGAATAAGCCTCATTAAGTTACAATTTTATAATGGGTCTAAATTAATAGGCTTGAATTTGACTCTTAGATATAAAAGAAATTAATGACATTTGATGAGCTTTTCAATTCTGGGGCTTAAGAAGGTAACCAAAGTATTCCTGAGAAATAATAAATCTACATTTGGTCATGAGAATGATACAGATTTTACTCTAGGTATTAATAAAGAGGAAGTCATACAAACTTTAGAGAGTATATTATTACTATCCCCCATTTTCTCTTCTGTTACAGCCGGTCACTATTTCTGACCAGTAGCTTAGGTAGTAATTATGATCCTTTTCATATTGTTCCATTACGTGCTCCTTTTGATTATTTTCCCAGCATTTCTTTCTTGGACTTTCTGCTTCTTGTTTCAGAGCCTTTACACAAAGTCTGAACTTACATTGTGTGCTTTTTTTTAAAAAAATTGTATAGATTTAGGGGTACAAGTACAGTGGTGTTACTTGGATTTATTGTGTAGTGGTGAAGTCTCGGCTTTTGGTGGACCAATCGCCCAAGTAGGGTACAATATATCCAATAGGTAGTATTTCATCCCTCATTCTCCTCCCAGTGGAGACAGTTTTGGAGTCTCCAGTGTCTGTTATTCCATTTTGTATGTCCTGAGTTCACTTTGAATTTGTCAAAGCACAAGTAAGTGATTTTAAAAATTGATTTCTATAGAATGTTTTGTTTCTGTCCATTATGCTATAAGAAATTCTGATTCTGGAATTTGTCAGCTTACATGCTCTGTTACTACTCTAAGTTAGAATCTATGTCCTCATTAGTGGTTATATTAAAAAGCAAATCTCTATTCTGTGAAACTGCAGTGATGGCAGGGAACATTTACACTCTTTTTAGTAGAATCTCTTCTGTAATATAAAATGAAAAAAATAACTTTCATTGATAAGAAACAACCGTAACTTAAAAATCTAAGTAAATACCATGAAGCTTTCCCGAAGAGTGTCAGCAAAAGCTCAGGTAAAAATCTGCCTCTTCATTAGTGCATGCCTGAATATCACTATGGTTTCACACTGGAATGCCCATATAGGGAGGAATGCCAAGTGACAGAAAAAAGGGGAAGTAAAACATATATGAGAAGTGTGATGAAAACATGGAGGTAGAGAAAACAGATGGCTCAGGTGGGCAAAAGAATCCAGATTTCCCTTGTGAAAGGATAGAAAAGAAAATGAATGGAGGAAAGAATCACGGTTGTGGTGCTGTAAAGTAGAATTTAAAAATAATATGTTGGGGGAGACAGAAGAAAGAAACCATAAATGATTTCCTCAGTCCTAGATAACATTTTAGCCAATGGCTATTTGTGCAGGAGTAGGGGACATATCTCTTCTAAGATTGTTCATGATTTGAAATTTATTAGTAGAAACTTGAGAGTATAGGAAGGTCAACAATATTTACATCTACGGGAATCAATATTTTGTTGTATCAATCTTGACCTTGACATTCTCTGGGTCTGATCAAAATCATCAGTGCTCCTTGGTAAGAAGCTCGTTGTCATGAAATATTTTTCAGGAGTCTAAGTATTTGTAGTAAATTTAAGAGGAGATTTATGATCTCAGTTGGAGATTTTTGCAAACCAGGACAGGAATCCTAAGGTTAGAAATATATTCACCAACTATGTATTAAACTCTTACTGTGTTAGGGGCTACAGGAATTGCATATGATTTGGAAGGTATTGCCCCTATACTAAAAGAATGTATAGTTAGCTCATAGAGATAAAACTTGAGAAAAGAAGGAAGCATGTTACATCTACTTAGGAGTAAAGAGCATTTGGGTTGTACAGAGATTGGGACAAAAATCTTTCAATCCTAACTCAACCACATGCAAACTCAGTGATATATATCAGTGCATCATTTAACCTCTGTAAAATGAGGATAACAATATCACTCTCACAGAATGGCTGTAATGATTAAATAAGTTCGGACATGAAAATCACAAAACATAGTTCTGAGCACCACACGAAGGTGAACAAATACATTTTTAAAATATATATACATATATGTCTATTATAGATGTACTTATACCTATGTGTATATATAATATATACACATATTTTATAATATACATATATACCTATATATTATACACGTACAGATATATAATATACTAAATATATAATATATACATGTATTATATATATTCTCACATACACATATACACACATATATGAATGTTTACATGTATATGTATGTGTGTATATGTATATAAAACTCATAAATTCTGCATAAGTGACCAAAAGAGAAAGATGCCAGCGAGAATAATGTCTAGGAAGATCTGAGTTTTGAAACTAGTTATTAAAAATGAAAGGGGCAGGACATCCTTGTGGTTAGGAGTATCGTTCTGGAGTCAGCCTGAGTTTAAATCAGACTTTCTGTTTCTCATGGGTGTGGGACACTCAGCAATTTGATCTTTTTTGTCATCTGTTAATCAAATGTGTAAGTGTAACCTATCAGGCCATATATTGATTATAGAAACAATTCAAATAAATACTATAGTAAAAGCCTTATATTTCTATTGTGCTGTTAATTTGTTTATGTTTTCTAAGTTTTGTTTTGGGTTATTTTGTCTTTTTCAGATTTCAACAGCAATATAAAAAATGACATTAGATTTGAATGTGCTGTACTATGATAGTTAAAAAAAATTGGCAGGTTAGAGTAGAAGAGTCTGGTTTGGGAATGGAGTCTTGCAGGAGTTTTGAGGATTGCCCTGAAGAATGCTGACTCCAGAGGGAAAGGGAAAGCCTGGCCTCCCATAACTGGCACCCAAACAATATAAGTAAATAAAGAATGGGCCCACAAAGCCTAATAAAAAGGATTTCTTCCCACAGGGAAGACATGTAGTTATCTGTACCCAACTGAGTGATATACTATGTGGATAACAAGTTTTTCTTCCAGTGGGACCAGTCTTTGTGTTGCAAACTAAGAGGGGGAAGAAAAAATCCTGTGCAAGCAGAAGCCTCAGCTAGACACTTAATCATGGCCTTCTGGGGACACCAGTGCCCTTTATTACTGACTTTTTTAAATTTCTAAACTCCCTATGGCTCCATATTCTGGATAAGTTACTTGTTAGAAATAATGTTCTTTGCATTAAACATACATTTTCCTTACTGAAAACAGGCTCTGCTTTCTACTACAGATAGTGAGCTAGCTTCCTGACCTGACCTTTTGCTACTATGTCTTTTGGATTTCTGCCTTTGGCTGGAGTACAGATGGACTAGGTTTTTTTTGTTTGTTTGTTTGTTTTTGTTTGTTTTTTTTTTTGCTTGTTTGTGTTTTTGATAGAAAGCTTTATATATTTTCTGTTATATTCTTATTATTTTATAAAACAGCAGTTATTTAGAATTTTATCAATTTATAACAGAGAAATCTACCCCAAAGATTAATAATAAATAATGTTTAATCACTCTGAAATGACATGTATTAACTTTTATTGCATTTACAGTGAAAATATTCCTTGCATAATGACAGATAACCTCAAGGTCACATTATTTTTTTTATTTCGCATAAAACACACTAGCTTATAGTATTTTTCACTAATTGCAATGTGATCTAATTAATTATGTAACGCTTTCATTAGAAGAAAGCATGTAGTCTTAAAAATGCTATTAACATTATTGTAAAGATATAAATACTCAGAGTGAGCACGAACATGCAAGGTGATCAGAAATTACCTTGGGCTTTATGCATTTACTACAAATAGTAAAACGAAAGGTATCAATTTTTAACATTTCTAACTAAAAAGAATGTCTAGATTCACACCAATTATTTTGTCTATTTAACAATTAAAAGTTTAAAAAATTACATATGTCTCTATATGTGTGTGAGAGTAGCATTTCCATAAACGATCCCCATTTTAACCGATATGCCTTAAATCATCTCATTAGTCGATCAAGCTAGTATTGCAATAAAAATACTTATTTGCAAAGGTTTAGTAATCTGTTTGTCAATCATATTGTTCATTTAATGAATATTTTCATGAAAACTTGGACATTCTAAGGTCAGTGTTCTACTCATCAGTCTTTAATGGCCAGATCTGTATGTGGAAACATACTAATAAGATGTCATTATTTAAATAACTTTAAGTAATGTCTAAGCATCCAACTTTCTAATCAATTGAAGAATAATATATTCACATAGAAATGAGATATTTCTTCAGTATTCAAAACTAAAGTGTACAAAAATGTCAACTATCTTCAACTAAAGATATTTTTAACTCTATATAATGAAACTAAATCTAAATCCACTAACCTGTGTGTAAACTATTATAACAAGAAAAGGAAAAACCAAGAATCTAAGGGTGCTGTTAAGACAAAAGTATAAATCCAAATGAGTAACCAAGTGACGTAGATTGAATCAAGATCTAAGAATCCTGGTTTTCTCATAATTAAAATTTCAAAAACACTTCTCTCTTTATTTTCATGTAGCAGTTACAAAAAAGTAGATAATATGAAAACTCTTATATACAAAATATTGTCATCAAATAGCCAATGGAAGAAAAGAGGAAGAAAAATGAAAGGATTTTTATGCAGACTACATTATTTAGTGGAAGACAATTTGCAAAAGGAAGCCATCAACAAAGGGAGAGCTGGTAGTGTGACTTTTTTTTTCACATATTTTGCATCCGTGTTTTGTTTTCTTCCTGTCGGATTTTTGTGGCAACCCATATTGTCCCTGGAAAAACTTTTAAAACTGCTACAGTCAAGCACTGAGGCCTTTTTGTTCTGTTCTGTTTTGTTTTGTTTTAGGTGTTAGTAGTTGAAAGATATAAAGATAAATTTTTTTTCTTCAGCTTTTATTTGAAGTTCAGGGCTACCTGTGCAGGATGTGCAGGATTGTTACATAGGTAAACATGTGCCACAGTGGTTTGCTGCACAAATCATCCCATCGATGGCCTAGGTATTAAGATTGCTGGGTCAAATAGTATTTCTGCCACTAGATCTTTGAGGAATCACCACACTGTCTCCCATAATAGTAGAATTAATTTACACTCCCACCATTGGGAGTAAAATGTAAAAGCATTCTTATTTCTCCGCAAACTTTCCAGTGTCTATTGTTTTTGACTTTTTACGAGTAGCTATTCTGATTGGCATGAGATGCTCTCTCATTGTGGATTTGATTTGCATTTCTCTAATGATTGGTGATATTGAGCTTTTTTCATATGTTTGTTGATCATACGTATGTCTTCTTTTGAGAAATGTCTGTTCATGTCCTTTGCCCACTTTTTAATAGGGTTTTTTTTTTTTTCCTGTTTTTTGATTAAGTTCCTTGTAGATATTACCCTTTTTTGGATGGATAGATTGCAAAAATGTTCTCCCATTCTGTAGGTTATCTGTTCACTCTGATGATAGTTTCTTTTGCTATACAGAAGCTCTTTAGTTTAATTAGATCCCATTTGTCAATTTTTGATTTTGTTGCAATTGCTTTTGGCATCTCTCTTATGAAATCTTTGCCTGTGCCTATGTCAGATGATATTGCCTAGATTTTCTCCTAGGGTTTCTATAGTTTTGGGTTTTACATTTAAGTCTTTAATCCATCTTAATTTTTGTATAAGGTGTAAGGAGGGGGTCCAGGTACAATTTTCTGCATATGGCTAGCCAGCTCTCCCAGCACCATTTATTAAATAGCAGTCCTTCCTTATTGCTTGTCTCTGTCAGGTTTGTCAAAGATCCGATTGTTGTAGGTGTATGGTCTTATTTCCAAATTCTCTATTCTGTTCCATTGGTCTACATGTTGTCAAAAATCAGATGGTTGTAGGTGTGTGGTCTTATTTCTGAATTTTCTATTCTGTTTCATTGGTCTATGGGTCTGTTTTAGTATCAGCATCATGCTCTTTTGGTTATTGTAGTCTTGAAGTATAGTTTGAAGTCAGGTAGTGTGGTGCCTCCAGCTTTGTTCTTTACACTTAGGATTGTATTGGCTATTCAAGCTCTTTCTTTGGTTCCATATGAATTCTGAGATAGTTTTTTCTAATTCAGTGAAGAATGTCCATGACAGTTTAATTGGAATAGCATCAAATCTATAAATTACTTTGGGCAGTATGTCCATTTTCACGATGTTGATTCTTCTTGTCCATGAGCATGGAATATTTTTCCATTTGCTTGTGTCCTCTCTGATTCCTTTGAGCAGTGGTTTATAGTTCTCTTTGAAGAAGTCCTTCACTTCTCTTGTAATCTATTTTTCTAGGTATTTTCTTTTTTTAAGCAATTGTGAATGGAATTCACAATTATTTCATAATTTGGCTCTCTGCTTGCCTACTGTAGGTGTACAGAAATGCTAGAAATTTTTGCACATTGATTTTGCATCCTAAGATTTGCTGAAGTTTCTTATCAGCTTAAGAAGCTTTTGGGCTGAGATGATGGGGTTTTCTAGATATAGGATCATGTCATTTGCAAACAAAGATGGTTGGACTTCCTCTCTTCTTGTGTGGATGCCTTTATTTCTTTCTCTTGCCTGATTTCCCTTTCCAGGACTTCCAATACTATGCTGAATAGGAGTGGTGAAAGAGGGCATCTCTGTCTTGTGCCAGTTTTCAAGGTGAATGTTCCTAGCTTTTGCCCATTCAGTATGATATTGGCTGTGGGTTTGTCATATATGGCTCTTATTATTTTGAGGCATATTCCTTCAATACCTAGTTTATTGAGTTTTTAACATGAAGGGATGTTGAATTTTTTGAAGGCCATTTCTGTGTCTCTTGAGATAATCATGTGGTTAGTTTGTGGTTTTGTTTATGTGATTAATCATGTTTATTGATTTATGAATGTTGAACTAACCTTGTATCCTGGGATAAAGCCTATTTGATCATGGTGGATAGGCTCTTTGATGTGCTGCTGGATTTGGTTTTCTAGTATTTTGTTGAGGATGTTTGCACTGATGTTCATCATGGATACTGGCTTGAAGTTTTCTTTTTTTGTTGTGTCCCTGCTAGGTATGGTGCCAGAAGGATCATGGTCTCATAGAATGAATTGGGCAGGAGTCCTTCCTTCCCATTTTTCTGGAATAGTTTCAGTATAAATGGTAATGGTAATGTACATCTGGTAGTTCCAAAAACAATAAGTCACTGCAGGTTACTTTGCATTTCATAAGACTTCATATAAACAGAATCATAGAATATGTAATATTTTTGTCTGACTTCACTTAGCTTTTTTTTTTTTTTTAGTTTAATCCATTTTGTGTATATCAGTTCTTCATTTCCATTGTTGGATGGCATTCTATCGTATGGATATGCCACCATTTTTTATCCACTCCCCTGTGGATGAGTAATTAGCTTGTTTTCAGTGGTACTCTGAACTCAGGGAGGGTTGGAAGGGAAAGAAGGGGTATGGGGTAAAGGGGGTGAAAAGAGAGAAGAAAGGAATTTTTAAAAGGCATTAGATAACTCTCAAGGATGATACATACATTAAACTGTCTTGATTTTAGTGATGCATAGATGTATACATATGTCACAACTGGTTAAACTGTGCACTTTGAATATGTGTAGTGTGTTGTATCTCCACAAACTGTTAACAGTTACTGGTGAGTCTATTTTTCATCCTGCTAATAAGTACACTTAATCTCCCATTTTTAGAAAAGTTCTAGACAGATATTATCTTATACATAACAGGATCAATGTTTTCTTAGAGTTTATAATTATTTCTTATTTCATTCCAAAAATGAAAATTATATGCATAGTTTTTGTAAATTATACCTTTTTGTGAGCAAAGTATAATTTAACATGTAAAATATTCTTACAGGATGAACTGCTAAAACATCCAGTTTAGATTGCTCTCTCTGCCACCTGACTATCACACTTTGACATTTCTGCTTTCTACATAATGTCCTCAGGCAATTAATTTTCTCCTTTTTCATACAGGCTGTTTGTCCTGGTGGTATATTTTATTTTTACTTTATGGGAGTGGTAATGAATGTTTAATTTCATGATGCAAATACCACTGAATGCCATTCAAATACTTTTTTAAAATATAGATTTCATGATTCATTACATAGATTAAAATATTGCTAAAGTTATAACAACTGCTTCAGTGGATAAAACAGTGAATCGATACCCTCTAGTCATAACCTTAAGAGTTGATGAGTTATTCAGAATTTAGTTGATAGCAAATGCAATAATTTGTGCACTATTTCTTACACTCTATCAGGGTTTATGAGGCCTTAAAAGCATTCAGATGGCAATTTTGTGTTATTAGAGATAATTTCTTGTACCTATGGCCACTTGTCAGTGGCTGCTGAGCTAATCAACAATCATATTGAAGTTAATCACTTGTTTGCATATTTCATAGATTCATAATACTGGAAATTAAACATATTGACAAATATTTATTTTATAATTTAAAAATTTATGTTTCTTAAATATATGTGATAATTTTGTCTTTTATGTGAATACTTTGCATAGCTAATTTTTAATTTATGTTGTTCTTGAAGACTTGTTTCTATTTAGGTTGGCTTTTTTTTTTAGATTCCATGTTTAGCAAACATTTATATTTCCTAAATCGAATGGATAACTTTAAAAAGTCATTTGTATGAAGAAAATGCAACACAGGCATAACTCGGAGACATCATAGGTTCAGTTGCAGATCACTGGAAATAAAGCCAACACTGCAATGGAGCAAGTCGCATTAATTTGTTGGTTTCCTGTGCATACAAAAGTTATATTTATGGTATCCTATAGTCTATTATGTGTGAAATAGCATTTGGTCCATAAAGCAAGGTACCAGGCATAATTTAAAATACTTTATTGCTGAAAAATGCTAACAATCATCTGAGCCTTCAGTGAGTAAAAATCTTTTTCCTGAGGGAGGGTCTTCTTGCCTTGATGTTGATTTCTGCTGACTGATCAGGGTGGTGGTTGCCAAAGATTGGGGTATCTGTGGCAGTTTCTTACAAGTAGATAACAATACAGTTGACCACTTTGATTTACTCTTCCTTTCATGAAAAGTTCCTCTGGAGCATGCAGTGCTGTTTGATAGCAGTTTGCCCACAGTAGAACTTCTTTCGAATTTGGAGTGAATCCTCCCAAAACCTGCAGCTGCTTTATCAACTAAGTTTATGTAATATTCTAAATTCTTTGTTGTCATTTGAACAATGTTCACAGCATCTTCACCAGAAGTAGATTCATCTCAGGCATCTCAAGAAACCACTTTCTTTGCTCATCCAAAAGAAGCAACTCCTCATCTGTTAAAATTTTATTAAGAAATTATAATAATTCAGTAATGTCTTCAGGTCTCTCTTTTTTTTTTTTTTTTTTTTTAGATGGAGTTTTGCTCTTACTGCCCAGGCTGGAGTGAAATGGCACAATCTCGGCTCACTGTAGCCTCTGCTTCCTGGGTTCAAGTGATTCTCCTGCCTCAGCCTACTGAGCAGCTGGGAGTACAGGTGTGTGCCACTATGCCCAGCTAATTTTTGTATTTTTAGTAGAGACAGGGTTTCATCATATTGGACAGGCTGGTCTGGAACTCCTGACTTCAGGTGATCCTCCCACTTCGGCCTTCCAAAGTGCTGGGATTACAGGCATGAGCCACCGTGCCCGGCTGTTTTCTTGCTATTAAAACCATATCTGCAGTGATTTCCTCCACTGAAGTCTTGAACCCCTCAAAGTTACTGATGAGGGCTAGAAATAACTTATTTAAACTTCTGTTAATATTGATATTTCAACCTCTTTCTATGAAACATGAATGTTCTTAATGGCATCTAGAATAATTAATTCTTTGGAGAAGGTGTTCAATTTACCTTTCCCAGATCCATCAAAGAAATCACTATCTATGGCATTATAAATTTATGAAAGGTATTTTATTAAATAACAGGGCTCAATTGATAGTTGAAATTACTCTTTGATTCATAGGCTACAGAGTGGATATTGTGTTAGCAGGCATAAAAACATTAATTTTAAGAAAGAAAAAAATTTATCCGAGGAATTCCAACCACTTAATTATCAGTCCCAGAGAGAAATGGGAATGAGGTAGCAGTCAACAATCTGCTTCCCCGCTTGAAGCTGCTTGCAGTGTGCACTCTAGACTGTCACCACAAATCGCTGTAAATTAACCTAAGAATGCCACATGCTGGACACTGTAGCCCATACACTCTAGTTCACAATGTATAGATAATCACTAATCATTGTCATTTCTGTAAACCATTAGGATTCCTAAAAAATAACTTTGTATCAGCCCGCTCCTTGTCTTTTTTGCCTCTAAAAACCTGCCTGTAACAAAGGCCAAATGGGGCTCATACTACAAGGCTACTTGGGTTGAGGCTTCCGAGCAGCTGCCTCATCTTGGTTCAAGTAAATTACCTAAAATTATATTTTGTGCCTTGGCTTCTTCCTTTAGGTCAATAGTCTCCTTATACATCTTCATCAGAGCTCTTGGGTGAATAGGTGCATTGTCAATGGGCAGAAACACTTTGACATTAATCTTTTTTTTTTCCTGAGTAATAGGATTCAACAGTGGGCTTAAAGTATTCAGTAAGGCATGATGTAAAATGTTGTGCTGTCTTCCATGCTTTGTTGTTGCATTTATAGTGCACAGACAGAACAGATTTAGCATAATTATTAAGAGTCTAGGATTTTCTGAATGGTGAATGAATGCTGGCTTCAACTTAAAGTCACCAGCTACATTATTCCCTGTTAGGAGTTCTTCTCATTAGCTATGAAAGTTGCACATGGTATCTTCTTCCAATAGAAGCCTCTTTTACCTGCCACTGAAAACCTTTTACTTATCAATAATCTTAGCTAGATCTTCTGGATCACTTGCTGCAGTTTCTATATCATCACCTTATAACTTTAATGTTACAGAGATGGCTCCCTTCCTTAAACCTCATGAACTACCCGCTCCTAGCTTCAATCTTTTCTTCTACAGCTTCCTCACCTCCCCCAGCCTTCACAGAATTGAAGAGAGTGAAGGCCTTGCTCTGGGTTAGGCTTTTGCTTAAGGGAATGTTGTGACTGGTTTGATCTTCTCTTTAGTCCACTCAAACTTTCTCCATATTAGCAATAAGGCTATTTTGCTTTCTCATCATTCATACATTCACAGGAGTAGCACTGTTAATTTTCTTTAAAAACTTCTCCTTTGCATTCAGAACTTTGCTAACTGTTTGACTCCAGTGGGCAAGCTTTCAGCTTATCTCAGCTTTTGACATGCCTTCCTCACTAAACTTAACAGTTTCTAGCTTTTGGTTTAGAGTGAGAGAAGTCTGACTTTCCTATTACTTAAACACTTAGAGGTCATTACAGGATTAACAATTGACCTAATTTCAATATTATTGTGTCTCAGGGAATAGGGAGGGCCAAGGAGAAGGAGAGAGATGGGGGAACTGCTGGTCAGTGAAGCAGTCAGAATATATACAACATTTATTGGTTAAGTTCACAGTTCTATATGAACATGGTTCTTGGTGCCTCCAAGCAATTACAATATAAACATCAAAGATCACTGATCACGGCTCACCATAACAAACAGAATAATAATGAAAGAGTTTGAAATATTGTGAGAATTACCAAAGTGTGACACAGAGACAAGAAGTGAGCACAGGCTGTTGGGAGAATGGCACATGTAGACTTGTTTGATGCAGCATTGCCACAAACCTTCAATTTGTAAAAAAAAAAAAAAAAAAAAAAGAAAAAGAAAAAAAGAAATGCAATATCTGAGAAATACAATAAAATGAAACACAATCAAATGACTTTCCCAACCCACACAAGCAAATGCAGTGTAAGTCCTGTTTTCAGGTAGGAGATCAAGGAGACTTCTGGTCTATATCTGGCCTTACTACCAGCTAGAAGTGTATGATTTCCTTCATTCCCAATTTTCCTACCTCTAAAAGAGGGGTTGGTTAATTGACAAGTTTCTTTTGAACTCTAACAGTGTCATTAATTTTTGTTACTTTGGAACAGGATCCTTACATGTCAAAGTTACGGTTTGAGGAGAAAAAGAACTCAGTTAATATTTTTGACAATAAAATATGAAAGTGACACAAGAATTCGAGGGAAAGGAATCTGAATATTCAGGCTCACTAGTTTCCACAATGATTTACTCAGCAGAGAAATGAATACTCACTTGCTTCTCCAAACTTTTGCCACTGCAGACAAAGCCCAAGGCACAAGAAGAGATTACAGTAAATTTTATGTCTCACATTAAAATCTTCCAAATATCTTCAATCTAATAATTTGTGCCAAAAGAGATCTGATTTACAATTATAATTTCAATGTGTGAAAAGCACTTGTTTAGACTGTTTTATTTTATTTTGGTTTTCTGATGGTTTGTTTGTTTGGAGCTCCCTTAGTTTCTACTCATTCAAGGTAAGTGACTAAAATGTAATGATTTTACTGATGTACTTTCCCATTTGCAATCGACTGGTGAGAAAGAATATGATCCATCAAAATTTGTACAAAAGAAAATATATTCTCTTTCATTTAAATGAGTTTCTATGTCAGAAACAAACAAACAAAAAAAAAGATTTGGCAACTGAAAGAGTCAATTCCAGCCACTACAGGCTAAAGTTAATTCCCTGCCAACTGTTTTGCTTTCAAATGTAGAGGCCCACATAGCAACATTCCAAGTCTAGTGTTAAAGATTAAGCCAATCTCTAAAAAAGAAAAGGACTCTGATATTTGTGCTTTTGCAAATAAAATGCTGAGAGTAACTTTGGAATTACATTCTAAGACAGTCATCAAGGTTGATAGAATATATCAGATATTAATGGAAAGATTTAGATTAGAAAGGCAAGGGCTAGAAAAGTGGTTTGCCTGTGGAGGTCCCTGTGTTGATTGTTTCCTCGGGGAGATTACATTGCAAAGGGCTCTTATTATTTTCAAAGTAAGCAGAAGAAAAATGATTTTCTCAGTTCCCCAAAAATGTATTTATAAGCACAACACAACTACTAAATCATATTACTCCAGGCTCATGTAGGTGAACAAGTATTTTGTTTTCTTTTTCTAAACATCTTTTTTTAAATCAAGAACAGATTACTATTGCAGAAAGAGTGAAAGTTATTTATTTCAAAACCAGGTGGCTGAAAGAGGGTTTACCAGGAACTATTCCTCAGACATGAACAAAGTTCTTTGCCCTTTTATATACAAAAGAAGATTGGGAAAAAAAGTAACATTTAAAAGCAATGCAAATACATGGAAAAATAAAATCTGAAAGTATTCAAACTTAAGGGTTTAGTTTTGGTTACAAGCATTTGGCCACATGACAGAAATTGCTTTATTTCTTTGTTTTCACCTTTTATCTGCTAGTATGGGGCTAATTCTTATAAAATAGTATCATATAAATCTTACTATATCAAACAAGCAAAGACTTTCCCTATGCAAAATAAAAAAGCTGTTATATCTTCTTATTCACCCAAAGTCTAACTTTTAGGTAGGACAGAGTAAACATGCTTTTAAAAATGCATTCATTTTATTTTATTTTTTTAGATAGAATAGGAATTAGTCCTTTAGCTATACTGTGTATAACATTTCTAAGACAGTCTCATTTGTGGTAGGGATAATTTGTTTTATAAATGCTTTTATTTTTTATGCATAAATGGTGTTCTTATAATTTCTATTTACAAAATTATTTTATCACTATTTAAATTGGTAATATGTGCATATTCTTTCTGATTGTTAACTTTTCATATTTCTCTTTCCAAGAGTTAACTTTTCACTATATAAGTATCAACTTCAAATGGTCAGTTTTTCCTGCCGATATCTGTGTGCAGCCACAATAGATTTTAATCTAAGACCATATATTCTACATGACTTCCACAGTTTTGAATGCACTAAGTCTTGTATAAGCACTAACTTTTTAAAATTGTGTCTTTTTTTTTTTTTTTCTTGAGACAGGGTCTCAGTCTGTTGCTGGAGTGCAGTCAGTAGTCTCAGGCTGGAGTGCAGTGGTGTGATCTTGGCTCACTGCAACCTCCGTCTCCAGGATTCAAGCAATTTTCGTGCTTCAGCTTCCCAAGTAGCTGGGATTACAGGCGTGAGCCACCATGTCTGGCTAATTTGTGTAATTTTAATAAGACAGATTTTCACCATGTTGGTCAGGCTGTTCTCGAACTCCCAACCTCAGGTGATCCACTTGCCTCGAATTCCCAAAGTGCGGGATTACAGGCACAAGCCAGCATGCCTGACCAGATCCTCTCTTTTCAATATGTCCTTTTAGTAACTTATTTTGAGACTTGAAGAGGAACTTTCTCTCACCTTTACTATTTATTGGACTAACTATTTTATAAATGAGTAACTCTAAGGTACACAGAAAAGGTGCAGAATTACCATGGCACAGGAATGTTCTCTCTGTTCCCACTGTTTTATAGGAACAGTGAAACTGCATGGTCACTCCATGCTTTTCCTGCTTCTTTGGAAGAATGTTTACTTCAACAAATATTTTGTTTCTTCTATGTGTAAGACTTGTGTGTTAGGTACTATATCCAAACTACACTTTTCCTTCAAAGTCCAAATCAAGTTTGTAGTTTCAGCCATATATTTATTGGACTCTTTGTCCCAAACTCTCTTTCACTTTCTGAAACTGATCTGTTCACATATATAGTAAGCCATAATTACATTTGTGTACCATTCTCTAATTGCTTTCTTTAAATATGCTTAATTTTGCTCATTATTTTGTAAAATTGAGAAGACTCTGCTACTTCTTTTGTATCCCTACCACAAATGAGACTTAGAGTACATAATTCAATAATAGATACTTATCATTGATCAATACTTTTCAGCCTAAGTCGTTAGCTAAGTCACTGTTGACTTAAGACCTGTCTAAGCCCAGTCACTGTTGAATCCACATAAATATATTGAAAGTTTCTCCCAGATTTTCTAGAATAGTCAAATATCCTGTCTAGTTGGCCATAGGAATATACGCATTTTTGTCAACATGTACATTTCAATTAGGTTTGGCAAATATGTTAATTATAATACAGACATTAAATTGGTATCTAAGTTCATACATAACTTGTGGGTCGTCCCAAATATGGTTCTCTAGAGTAACCTGAGTCACTTTCTAAACATGATAAAGGGTTGATAGAACAACTTGCATAAAGATAACATGAACTCATAGAAACAACAGAAATCAACGATCTAATCCATTTCTGTAGTAAAGGGAGAGAATTATGAATATTCCTTAAATACCAGAGAAACATATACACTAAATTATTATTAATAAATAGAAAGCATGAAATTACACGAACACCAAACTGATAAAGAACAAGAGAAAGAACTGACATTTAAAGTTAACTTACGCTATCATAAACACTATAGACTACATTGTTAACTATTTTTTCTTCTCTAAGAGAAGGCTGAGGGGAAATAAGCTGTGATCCTACACAAGCCATTTATTCTTTTTCTAACTGTTGCATAATCCATAAAATGACTCTAGAACCTGTATTCCATAAGTTGCTGGACTTGGTTTGCAGATTTCTGAATCATTCATCAGATGAAAACCTAGAAATGTATTTAAATTAGATCAGATCAGAGGACATTGCTTTGATTAAAATATGTGTGTGTTAGATTGCAGTCCTACCACTCCATAAGTTTGTCCAAAGTACTCCACAACATGTCTGCACACTGTCAATGCTCAAGTAGGCCATTTCTAAGGGCTCCTTACATCACAAACTAAATGATTCCATCATTCTATTCTGATTTATTTGGAGCCTGCCTCCATATGTCTAATCTTAGACCAGACCAGCCTTTGCATGTTAGAAAGTCAAGAAGCTGTTAGCCTGTTTAGTGGTGTTTGCTTAGTTTCACAGTGACATCAGCTTATAAAAAGGCTAACTCTATAAAAGACTGAAATTAAGGACCCACAAAAAGAATTTCCAGCACTTGTCATTTCTGCTGGATTCTGAATGACTCATGCCTCCCAACAAGATCCCGAATTTGGAAGCTGTATATTCAAATGCCAGAAGGATTTAGATGTGAATGTGCAGACAGATGCATAAATAAAATGACTGTCACTGACTTCTTATTTTTCTTCATAAAATAAGTGCTGTGATTCTGGCTAATCTTGTCACAGCCATTGTGCCATAAAAGAAGGTATTATTTGAAAATTAAAATCAATCAACTTTTTATACACATCTAAGATTTGCTCTACCTGAACTTGTGGATGTACTTAGGAATGTAGTATTTGAAACTAAGGGGACAAACGTTTAGGCACATTGGAAAGAAATCTATAGCATTTCTCCCTTAGACAAAGAAGAAATAATTTTTAAAAGAAAATGATTTTTGCAGACTTTTTAATACCAGTATTTATCCTTATTTTTCTCCTGCAGAGATGAACAGACCAAATTGGATTACTTTTGGGGAGTTTTTAGGATCTTTTTTTTTTTTTTTACCCTCTAGTTTATTTTATATATAATTACCATAAAACAAATATCATTTAGGTCACTTATCTAATGAACAATATACAAATGTTTAATTTCTCCAGGATCTGGCTTCAGTACACTTTTCAGTCTGTTCCTCAGGGTGCTCCTATACGTAGCTTATACTCCTGTCAAGCTTATGACTCATTATTACTATTAATACCCATTTTTTTTTCCTCCTCTGCACCTTGTTCTAATTCTTCTTCCAGGAATGCTATTCTCATATTGTCACATGTTTATATTTTAGTCAACATGAAAGGCTCAACTTATTAGCCTTCTCTGGTCACTTTTGCCAAAACCAATTTTTACCAGACATGAACCCCCATTGTATTTTATTCTTTACATATAACCTATATCAATTTCTTAATTTCTTCCTTGCATTTATGCCTTGTCTTTAGTATAAATTTGTTGAAAACATAGATAATGCATTCATTTCAGTATCTTGCTAGAATTTAACAAATTTTCTAGTGCAGAGTAGACATGCAATGCACTTGCATATATTTTTGAAAAAATATCTTCCCCTAAGATATGGGCAAAGTAACTCTAGATGTAGCCAAAGTATGATCCTATGCAGAAGCAGATGATTGGTGCTCAAATCAGAGTGTGTGAATCAGCAATAAAAATATTCCATTCAATTCTAATAATTTCCAGAGAATAATAATTTTCCATAACCATCACGCAACTCTATACTATGTACTGTTATAGTAATGGGGAGGAGAAACTCAGCTCTGTTTTTGAGTTCTCTGGAGTAATGGGCAAGTTTATTTTGTACAAAGTCATCAAGAAAAAGTGAACTTAATTTTTTTTCTTTTATGTAATTTCAAAATTGTGCTTCTGATAATTAATTACAAAACACATTCCCTCAAGAGTGATGGTCAACAGCAAGAGGGTAATATTAATGGGGTTTTTATTATTATTGGCTTATCAAGGACAGTAGCTACAACTGTGTTAGTCTTCCCTTACCATGTTTTGATATATATTGAACCAAATTTTTCTACTGTCACATATAATTTTATGAACAGTAAAATATGTGGTATTAGCAGAATTTGGATTGCTGAAAAAGTCAAATTTAAATTAGCTTAGTCTTTGGAATAAGTGCTTTAACATATCTCTAAGTGTCTTTTACATGGTATCTCAATTTTAGATGCATAAATTCTATCCATAATACTATGCTTCTTAAAAACAGAATGAATAAAAGTTAGTGATTTAGTATCTATGATTGGGTAGCACACCTCTTTGTAATAGCACCTTAAAGAAAGGGTAATTTCCTATTTGATACTGTTTACATTAAATGACATCTGCTCAATGTTAATTTGTTACAGTTCCCATTTCAATTAATAATCAATTCAGAAAGATTACAGGTTGAAATATTAAAGCATTCTATTGGTCTGGATCATAGTAGAGAATAAACTGGCATATAAAAGATCTCTTAGGATGTTGCTCTTAGCACATACATTTTTTAAAGCACATATTTTATTAAAACATAAGTTACACACAATAAGGGAACAAATCATAAGGTTAATGAATTTTCATGAAGTAAACACATCCTTATAGCCAGCAAGCTGATCAATAAATAGAACTTTAGAGGAGTAGGCATAGGCATAACAAGATAGCTAAATAGAATCCATCAGTGATTTTTAACCCCTACAGGAATAGCAAATTGAGCAACTATCCTCACAAAAATATACCTTCATAAGACCCGAAAACCAGGCGAGCAATCACAGTACCTGGTTTTAACATCATATCAAGGAAAGAGCCACTGAAGAAAGACAGTCTTGAATTGTGGAGACCACGCTTCCCCCATCCCGCAGAAGTGTCTGCATAGCATGAAGAGAGAATCTGTGTGCTTGGGTAAGGGACATTTTAGGGATCCTGGGACATTGCATTGGAACTCAGTGCTGCTCTATTACAGCAGAAAGCAACACAAGGCATAATTTGGCCTGCACTCATGGTGGGAGCATTTAGACCAGCCCTAGCCAGAGAGGAATTGTCCATCCCAGAAGTCAGAACTTAAGTTATGGATAGCCCCGTCACCATGGGCTAAAGCGCACTGGGGTCCTACACAAATTTGAAAGAAAGTCTAACCCACAAGGAATGCAATTCCTAGGCAAGTCCTGGTGCCATGCTGGGCTTGGAGTCAGTGGACTTGGTGTACACACAACCTAGTGAGACACCAGCTTGGGGCAGCCAAGGGAGTGTTTCTGTTACCCGTTCCCCAACCCTAGATAGTGCAGCTCACAGTTTAGGAAGACACTCTTTCCTTCCACTTGAGGAAAGGATAGGGGAGAATAAGGAAGACATTACCTTTCAACTTGGATACCAGCTCAGCCACAGTAGAGTAGTGTACCAGGCAGAGTTTTAAGGCCCCCATTTCAGACCAATATCCAAGAGGGAGTATTCAGGCCAGAACTAGCCAGAGTGGAGCTCCCCATCTCAGTTGTCAGAACCTGAGTTCCAGTAAGCCTCATCACCACAGGCTAAAGCACTCTGGTGTCCTAAATAAACACAAAAGGCATTGGAGACCACAAGGAATGCAATTCCTGGGCAAGTCTTGGTGCTGTCCTGGGTTCACAGGACACATGACCTAGTGAGACACCAGCCAGGGCAGCCAGGAAAGTGCTTGCACCACCCTTCCCCCGACCTCAGGCAGTGCAGCTAACATTTCCAGGACAAACTATTTTCTTCCACTGGAGCAGTGGAGCGGGGAGAGTAAAGAAGTCTTTGTCATACAACTTGGATAACAGCTTAGCCACAGTAAAATAAAACACCAAGCAGAGTCCTGAAGCCCCCATTCTAGGCCTTAGCTCTTGGACAACATTTCTAGACACACCTTGAGCCAGGAGGGAGCCCATTGCCTTGAAAGAAAGAACCCAGTTCTTTCTTGGGTCTTGAATATGCATCAGCAGGATTCAGGCATTACCCACCATTGACCTGGGGTGGGCGTGAACATGGGGCAAGACTTACTCTACTTGATGAAAGGAAAGAGAAGAGTAAAAAGGATGTAGTCTTGCAACTTGGGTATAAGCTCAGCCACAGTAAACTAAAGCACTAAGTAGATTCCTAATGTTCTTGACTTCAGGCCCTAGCTACCAGACAGCATTTCTAGACCAACCCTGGGCCAGAAAGGAACCTGTTGCCCTGCTGGGAAAGACACAACCCTGGCTGGCTTTACCATCTGCTGACTAAAGAGCCCTCGGACCTTTAATAAATTTCAATGGTAGCTAAGCAATACTCAGCACAGGTTTTGGGTGAGACTCAGTACTGTGCTAATATCAAGTCTGACCCAGCATGGTCTCAGTGTGGTGGACACAGGGATTACAGTTTCCCTCCTCCCCAAACTCCAGGCAGGACAGCATGGAGAAAGAGGCTCAGTTAGTTTAGAGGAAAGGGAAGATAACAAGAGACTCTGAATGATATTCTGGGTAATTCTCCAGGATAGTAGCCAAGATGACCAGGGAAGTACCTCTACAAGTCAATAAGAGTCACAGTGTTACTGGGCTTGGGGCACCCTCTAATGCAGATATGGCTGCAGGGACCAAACTTAGATCACAACACTCAATTCCCTTTGAATACTTGGAAAGTCTTCTAAAGAAAGATGTGTACAACAAGCCCAGACTGTGATGATGACAACAGATACCCAAGTCGTCAATGCCCACACATTGATGAACACCCACAAGCATCAAGATCATCTAGAAAATCACGACCTCACAAAACAAACCAAGTAAGTCACCAGTGACTAATCCTGGAGTGTCAGAAATATGTGACCTTTCAGACAGAGAAGTTAAAATAGCTGTTTTAAGAAAGTTAAACAAAATTCAAGATACTACAGATTAGGAATTAATTATATGAGATAAATTTAACAAAACGATTTAAATACTTTTAAAAAATCAACCAAATTCCGAAGCTGAAAAATTTAATTGCTATACCAAAGAGTGCATTAGAGTCTCTCAATAGCAGATTTTTTTTAACAGAAGAAAGCAATAGTGAGCTTAAAGACTGTCTGAAAATGTATACACAGTCAGAGGAGACAAACAAAAAAGAATATAAAATAATTCAACATGCCTACGAGATGTAGGAAGTAGCCTCAAAAGGGCAAATCTAAGTTATTGACCTTAAAGCATAAGTAGAGAGATTGGACTAGAAAGTTTATTCAAAGGTATAATAACAGAGAACTTCTCAAACCTAGAGAAAGATATCAATATCCAAGTACAAGAAGGTTATCAAATGCCATGCAGATTTAACCCAAATAAAACTATATCAAAACATTTAGTAATCAAGCTCCCAAAGGCAAAGGATAAAGAAAGAATCCTAAAAGTGACAAGAGAAAAGAAACAAATACATGCAAAGAAGCTCCAAAATATCTGGCAGCAGACTTATCAATAGAAACCTTACAGGTTAGGAGAGAATTGCATGATATATTTTAAATGCTGAAGGAAAAAATATTTTCTTTTAGAATCAATTGTTCCAGGAAAATATCCTTCAGACATGAAGGAGAGATAAAGACTTTCCCAGACAAACAAAAGGTGAAGGATTTTATAAACAGGAGACCTGTTTTGCAGGAAATGCTAAAGAGAGCTATTCAATATGAAAGAAACAGATGTTAATCAGCAATAAGAAATCCTCTAAATGAAAAAGCTCACTGGGAATAGCAAGCACAAAGAAAAATACAAATATCATAACACTGTAATTGTTGTATCTAAACTTCTCATATAATGAGTAGGAAGACTGAAAGATGAAATGATTAAAAATGATAACTGACAACTTTTCAAGACATAAACAGTATAATAAGATGCAGAAAGAAACAAAAGTCAAAAAGTGGAAAGATGAATTTAAAGTGTAGAGTTTTTATTAGTTTTCACTTTGAATGTTTTATTGTTTGTTTTTGCAATCAGTGTTGCCATCAGTTTAAAATGATGCGTTATAAGAAGTAATTTGCAAGCTTCATAGTCCTCTCAAATTTTAAAAACTACAACAGATACACAGAAAATAAAAATCAAGAAATTAAAATATAGCACCATAAAAATAACTTTCATAAGAAGGAAGACAGGGAGGAAGGAAGAAAGGAAGGAAAGAAACCACAAAACCACCAGAAAAAAATTAAAAATGGCAGGAGTAAAGCCTTGCTTATCAATAATAACCTCAACTGTAAATGAATGAAGCTATCCAATCAAAAGACATAGAGGATGTAAATGGATGAAATGCAACCCCAACATTCTGCTGCCTATGAGAAATATACTTCTCCTATAAAGACACACAAAAACTAAAAATGAAAGAATAGAAAAAGATATTTCATGCAAATAGAAGCCAAAAAGCAGGAGCAACTATACTTACAGCAAACAAAATAAATTTCAAGACAACAAACAAAAAAGGAGACAAAAATGTCATTAAATGTTGATAAAGAGGTCAATTCATCAAGAGGACATAGTAATTATAAATATAAAGCAAATATTACTAGGGCTAAAGAGAGAGACCTCAACACAATAATAACTGGATAATTCAACACCCCATTTTCGTCATAGAACAGATCACCTAGACAGATAATCAACAAAAAACCTAAGACTTATTCTGCAGTATTGACCAAATGCACCTAATAGATGTCTATATAACATGTCATTCAATGGCTGTAGAATACACATTCTCCTCAGCACATGTATCATTCTTAAGGATATAACATGTTTGGCCACAAAACAAGCATTAAAACATTCAAAGAAATTGAAATCACATCAAGTATCTACTCTAACCACAAGGGAGTAAAACTACAAATCACTAACAAGAGGAGCTTCAGAAACTATACAAATGCATGGTAAGTAAACCATATGCTTCTAAAAGACCAGTGAGCCAATGAAGAAATTAAGAAGAAAATTTTTAAAAATGTCTTAAATGAAAATGAAAAACACAACACACCAATACCTATGAGATACAGCTAAAGTAGTACTAAGAGGAAAGTTTATGTTATAGCTATAAGTGCGTATGTCAAAAAAGAAGATAAACTTCAAATAAACAACCTAATGATGCATCTTACAGAACTAAAAAAGCAAAAGCAAACTATTCCCAAAATTAGTAGAGAAAACATAAATCAGGGCAGAAATAAATTTGAACAAAAAATACAAAATATCAATGAAGTGAAAAGTTTCTTTTTGAAAAGATAAACAAAATAAGCAAAAGCTTAGCCAGACTAACAAAAAAGAGAGAAGACTCAAGTAAATAAAATCAGAGAGGAAAAAGGAGATATTACAACTAATGCCACAGAAATTCAAAGGATCATTACAAAATACTGTGAGCAATTATATGCCAGTTAATTTGAAAACCTAGAAGAAATGGCAAAAATTCTACATATATACAACCTACCAAGATTGAATCATGAACAAATTCAAAACCTGAGAAGATTAATAACAAATAATGACATCGAGGCTGTAATAAAAAGTCTCCCACCAATAAAAAACTTGCGATCAGATAACTTCACAGCTGAATTACACCAATTGTTTAAAGACCTAATACCAATCCTACTCTAACTATTCCAAAAAATAGAGAGAAATGAAATACTCCCAAACTCATTCAATGAGGCCAATATTATGCTAATACCAAAACTAGGCAAAGAAACATGAAAAGAAAAAAAAGAAAGAAAGAAGGATGGAAGGAAGGAAGGGAGGGAGGGAGAGAAGGAGGGAGAGAGAGAGAGAGAGAGAGAGAGAGAGAAAGGAAGGAAGGAAGGAAGGAAGGAAGGAAGGAAGGAAGGAAGGAAGGAAGGAGAAAGAAAAAGAGAGAAAGAAAAGAAAAGAAAGAGAACCACAGACCAATATTTCTGATAAACACTGATGCAAAAATCCTCAATAAAATGTTTTTAAAAAACAAATTCAACAACACATTAAAAAGATCATTCATCATAACCAAGTGAGATTTATCCCAATGATGCATAGATGGTTTAACATATGCAAGTCAGTCAGTGTGCTACATCCTATCAACAGAATGAAAAACACAATCATATGATCATTTCAATTGATACTGACAAGACATTTCATAAAATTCAACCTCCCTTCATGATGAAAAACAAATCCCTCAAAAAACTGGGTATGGAATGAACATACCTCCACACAATAAAAGCTGTATATGACAGACCCACAGCTGGTATCATGAATTGGGAAAAACTTAAAGCCTTTCTTCTAAGATCTGGAGCACAACAAGGAGGCTGACTTTCAGCACTGTTATTCGTCATCATACTGGCAGTCCTAGCAGTTAGAATGACAGAGAAATCAAGAGCCTCCAAACTTGATAGGAAGTCAAATTATCCTTGTTTTCAGATGATATGATCTTATATTTGTAAAAAATCTAAATACTCCACCAGAACTTATTAGAACTGATCAACAGATTCATTAAAGATGTTGAATACAAAGTCATTACAGAAAAATTGGTAGCATTTAAATGTGAACAATATGAAAAAGAAATCAAGAAAGTAATCCAATTTACAAAAGCTATAAATAAAATAAAATACCTAGGAATACATTTAACCAAATAAGTGAAAGATCGCTACAATAAAAATTACAAAATATTGATGAAAGATATTGAAAAGGACACAAAGTGAAAAGATATTCTATGCTTATGGATTGGAAGAGTTAATATTGTTAAAATGTGCATACTACCAAAAGCAATCTATACATTGAATGCATCCCTACCAAAATAACAATGAACCTCTTTGCAGAAATAAAAACAGTAATCCTAAAATGTATATGGAACCACAGAGCTAGAATAGCCAAAAGCTATCCTGAGCAAAAAGAACAAAATTGGAAGAATCACATTACTAGCTTCAAATTATCTTACTGAGATATATAGTAACCAAAAGAGCATGGTACTGACATAATAACAGACATACAGACCAATGAAATAGAATGGAGTACCCAGAAAAAAAATATCCGTACATCTACAATGAACTCATTTTCAACAAAGTTGTCAAGAACATACATTAGGGAAAGGACAGTCTTCAATAAATGGTGCTGAGAAAATTGGATATCCATATGCAGAATAAAACTAGGCCCCTATTGCTCATAATATGCAAAAATCAAAACAAAATGAATTAAAGACTTAAGACCTTCAACAATAAAAATATGAAAAGAAAATTTTGTGGAATTCTTCCACTCAGAAGGTCATTTGTCTGGGCAAAGATTTACTGAGTCATACCCCACACGCACAGGCAACCAAAGCAAACATGGATAAATAAGATCACATCAACTTAAAAAGCTTCTGCATGGCAAAGGGAAACAATCAACGAAGTGAAGAAACAATGCACAAAATGAGGGAAAATATCTGCAAACTATCCATCTGACAAGCATTTAACAACTAAAATATCTAAGGAGCTCAAACAACTCAAAAAGAAAAATAATAATTCAATTTAAAAATTGGCAAACTAAACAGACATTTCTCAAAAGTAGACATAAACATGGCATACAGGTATATAAAAAGGCACTCAACATCCTTGAACATCATAGAAATGCAAATCAAAACTAAAATGAGTTATAATGTCACCCTAGTTATGTGGTTTTTATACAAAAGACAGGCAATAACAAATGTTGGCAAGGATATGGAAAAGGGAACCTTCATACCCTGTTGGTGGGTATGTAAATTAGTACAGCTACTACGGAGAGTACTATGGAGGTTCTTCAACAAAGCAAAAATACAACTACCATAAGATTCAGCAATGTAACTTTTAAGTATATACCCAAAAGAAAGTAAATGAGTATACTGAAGAGATATCTACACTCTTCACGGTAGGTAAAATATGGAATTAACTTGTGTGTCCATCAACAGAGGGATAAGGAAAACGTGGTATATGCACAATGGAGTACTATTCAGTCATAAAAAGGAAAGGGATGAGATTCTGTTATTTGCAACAACATAGATGGAACTGTAGAATACATTAAGTGAAATAAATAAGACATATAAAAACAAATTTTGCATGCTCTCACTCATTTGTGGGAGCTAAAAATTAAAACAATTGAACTCAGGGAGACGGAGAGTAGAAGGATGGTTACCAGAGGGTGGGAAGGGTAGTGGGTGGTGTGATGGGAGGAAGTGGAGATTGTTAGTGGGCAGAAAAGTATATAGTTAGATAGAATAAATAAGACCTAGTACTTGATAGCACAAAAAGTTGTATACAGTCAACATTGATCTCTTATACATTTTAAAAGAACTAAAACAGTATAATCGGAATGTCTGAAACACAAAGAAATGACAAATGCTTGAGGTGATGGATCCTCACTTACCCTGAGGTAATTACTACACATTGAATGCCTGTAACAAAATATCTCACCTACCCCATAAATATATATACCTACGAAGTACCTGTAAAAATTAAAAATATAAATATCATTTGAACATTTAAAAAAGAGAAATAGAACATTGTTAGAGTTCTGTAATATCCATCATGCTGTGTCACAGTCCCTTTGCATCGTAAGAATCACTACTCTAACTTTTCATCCCACTATAGGCCAATTTTGCTTGTGTGGATTAGTTATATAGCTAGATGATGGATGGATGGATGGATGGATGGATGGATGGATGGATGGATGGATGGATGGATAAATGGATGGATGATAGATAGATAGATAGATAGATAGATAGATAGACAGATAGATAGATAGATAACAGGCGGACTTATCAGCATATGTGTCTAGTTTCTTTTGCTCACATTTGTGGTTTTTCTGAGCCATTCATATTACTGCCCGTGATGATATTTTGTTCATTTCACTCTGATACAGTATTCTATTTTAGAAATATAGCACTATTTGTTTATCTATTTCATTCTTGAAGCACATTCAGGTTAATTCTAGTTTGAAACTAAATTGAACAAAGCTGCAACAAATATTCTTTGTTTTCTAAAGTGGGATTGCTGAGTCACAGGGTATACATAGGATCAGCTTTATTAAATATTTGATGTATAGATTTAGCATAATTAGTTTCATACTTATGTGATATTCTAAAATTTAAAATAATTTAACTTATTTTAAATAGTCAAATATTAAAATTCAGGTAAATAAAAAAATGCTACCTCTATAATAATTAATAAATACAGGGAAGAGAGGAAATTACTGTGGAATGATGTGGGGTGGATTATAAAGTAAAATCTCATAATGTTGAATCTAGCTTTATAAGGAGAGCCAGACACATGCTTCACACAGTCAGGGATTAACTTTTTGAGTCAAAGAGGTATTACCATTAATTTTAGGTCCTTTGTTAAATAATGTGAAACAGAAAGGTTCAAAGGATTAATTCATACCCCAGGAGGGCTCATGCGGCAGCCTCATTTTTTTTTTTTTTTGTAATCACTGCCCTGAATTATCATCTCTTGAAGCTCTGGTTTTCTATGGTACCACTAGACGTACTCCTTACCTTCTGTTGAATGCATTTTCACGAAGTCCTGTGATAAAATTAGCTCTACTTACTAAAGCTTATTCCTTTTGAGGGCAGCTGAGAATGAAATATACACTACTAGTGCATCAAAATGTTTACTTAAATTTTTATTCTAGTCAAAGACCAATTTCAAAGCTAAGATCATGTTTTATTACTTCAAAATGAAATGGAGAAAAGGAAGATTCAAATGATTTAAATTTCAAATTATAAGTGAGATACAATTCCCTGAGTTTTGCTTAACCATAATAAATTCTGGTTATTTATAAATACCTATATTTCAATTTTCAAGTTCTACAAGGGTATATTAAGAACATTAAATTTGTTACATTGCTATAAAACATGACAGAAAGAAATTTTTAGTTTACTGTATTCAGGAAGGAGAAAAAGTGGCTGTACAGTTAGTAAAACACTTGACAAGGCAAAAGAAAAGAATTTCATAGGAGGGAAAAATCAACAAGGAGTATGGTAGGTGACCTCCTATGTATAGGTTGACTTCACTGACATAGCCACAATCACTCTCAACATGATTTTTGCTTAATTGATGTGCATACCTGGGATATCTTGCTAAACATTTTGAAAGGTAGATTATACTAACTGCTGTCATTTTCTCACTTCCCATTTACTCTTTTACTACTGCAAACTGGTGCCCTCTTCCATCTTTTGCTGGAACTATTCTCTTGAATGTTGTTAAAAAGTCATATTTTACAAATCAAATGACATATTCTAAATCCTCATCCAGATATTCTAGAATGTTCTCTCTTCAATTGGTCTCTGAGTGTCATAGTTACTAACTCACAACCTGTCATGCTTCCTTTCTTTGTCTGATTTTATTATATAGTGCCAAGAACTCAAAGTGCCCTTTCAGCTATAGGGTTTGATGAGACCATGACATCTTTTGGCAATCACCCCTTACTTTAGGTCAATTATACAACAAATCCATTTCTCTAAGTGTCAGGGACTGTCTTTCAAATAGATCCTTCTGTGATTTCAAAATCTTATTGTTTGGCGTCTCAGAGTTCCCCTAAGTCTAAAATAACTCAATGATTAATTAGAGAAAGCAACCGTCTTTCAGGATTAAGATCTCAGATTTCAAAATAAGATGACCCAGGCTCAGATTGCATTTGCCGACACTAGCTATTGGAATTTGAACAAATTAATCCCCCAAAGCCCTAGTATTTTAATCTATAATAATATGGAGCTGCCCACACATGGGGATCACACCCGTAATCCCAGCACTTTGGGAGGCCAAGGTGCGTGGATCACTTGAGGTCAGGAGTTCGAGACCAGCCTGGCCAACATGATGAAACCCAGTTTCTACTAAAACTACAAAAATTAGCCAGGTGTGGTGGCATGAGCCTGTAGTCTCAGCTACTCTGGAGGCTGAGGCAGAAGAAATGCTTGAACCCAGGAGGTGGAGTTTGCAGTGAGCTAAGATAGCGCCACTGCACTCCAGCCTGGGCAACAAAGCAATACTCTGTCTCAAAATAATAATAATAATAATAAGGAGCTATTATTTGTGCCTACTTCACTGAGTTACTACAAGGAACAAATAAAGTAATAGATGTAAATGCCCTAATGACTTGCATACTTTGAACCCCAAATAATTTATTACTGCTGTTGTTGCATTTTTAAACAAATTCACACCATAACCACATGTTATAAATTGACCAGAAACCACAGTTCAGTTCAGGCTAGAGGCAGACCAACCTTACAGGTCATTCATATAAACACTTTTCTTCCTGGTGCATTTTATTCCATAGTATTAATCCTACCAAGAATAAGCCCAGGATTTGATCATGCCAGATTTTTTCTGGGTAAATAATGCAAGGCCAGGAGATGTTTGTTTTTGGGCTGAGAGGTGAAAGATGAGGAAAAATATGGTTGGTTTTTGAATGGGCGAAGTATTGTTGAAGCAGAGGAAACCCATCTGTGAACTGTGAAGGCAGAAGAACAGAGGTAACTTGGGAAAGCCCACTGGCAGAGTGCTGCTGGTGGCACCTGTAGGGGAGAAAGTGTGGAAGCAGAGCTGAGTGTTCTCTTTTCCTTCAAACAGTATAATGGGGATCATGTGACTTTTTCTTTACAAACCTACCACTACAGCAAGGACCTCAGGGAAAACCAAATAAACAAGCACATAAAAAGCAACAAGAAAACAAGAAAAAATTCAGCCTCAGTAAGAGGCTGTGTTACAAAGCTTGATTCTGCTGGAGACTCACGAGTCCTTCTACTGAAGGAGGTAGACTGTCCAACACTTCTCCCTACAATTCCCTCAACTTCAATATTCCCAGCTCATTCCAGATAAAAACTAAAAGAAAGAAATCTCTACTATTCACATTTCATGGGCTTAATAACAATGATTTACCTATGCTCAGGGAGTTCTAGAAGTAGTTTGTCATTTGTGTTCACTATTGCAAAGGACAAGGCCATAGTTTCTGCATCTACAGAGGCAGTGGATTGACACTCTCATTGGTTAGGTAAATCCATTCGGGCCATGACATAAAACTTAAAGTATCACTGTGGCCTAAATGAGATAAAATGTCCATTTTTCCCTATTTTGAAATGAAGAGTAAAATTTTGTATTTCTGGTCATACCTATTTCAACTTGAAATGTGTTTTCATACAAAATTTAATAAAGAAAATAAAGTGTTTTGTGACTTCATTTTAAAATCAGTAAATGCATGCCTTCTAAATAACTATTCCACAGATCTTCTCTCTCTGGGTTCTAAGTGTCCAAACAGAATGTTAAAGTATATTTGAAGTGTATTAAAAGTTGGCTACTTATTTTATCTAAGGCCTTTGGAATTTTTCAGTAAAAACTCTCTTAACTTATCCCTAAAGAACTGACTTGTAGGCTTACCAATAGCTTCTTATTTCTCTGTAAACCACAGTATCTAGAGCTTGGATGAGGTGAAGGGTATACCATCCTTGGGCACTTGAGAACTTGACTTCCCACCATCCAAGCCTGTATGCTTATAAGAATATATATTTCTTACCCAACCTGTTTGTGGCAGTTATACTTGTTACTTCTAATTATATAATTTAATTGAATATTTCATTTATTGATAAAATATTTTTGAAATCAAAGAGCTATTTCTATGAAAACTAGGTTCAATGCTCTGGAAAGGCTCAGGAATAGATATTATTGAATTATGTATGAGAACAATGACCTTAGAATATTGAGGAAATAGTATAAATCTAGAAAGATTTTACATTCATATTGACAGACAGGACTAGCTGGATTTCCTAGGCCAATAAGAATTCCTAAGCCTAGCTGGGGAAGGTGACCACGCCTACCTTTAAACACAGGGCTTGTAACTCAGCTCACACCCAACCAATCAGGTAGTAAAAAGGGCTCACTAAAATACAAATTAGGCTAAAAACAGGAGGTAAAGAAATAGTCAAATCATATATTGCCTAAGAGCACCGGTGGAGGGACAATGATTGGGATATAAATCCCAGGCATTTGAGCTGGGAGTGGCAACCCCTCTTGGGGGAAAAACCTTTTGGGTCCCCTATGGGAGTTCTTTTTTCACTCTATTAAATCTTGAAACTGCACACTCTTCTGGTCCGTGTTTGTTCCGGCTCGAGCTGAGCTTTTGCTCACTGTCCACCACTGCTGTTCGCCACCATCGCAGACCTGCCATTGACTTTCACCCCTCTGGATCTGACAGGGTGTCGGCTGCACTCCTGATTGAGCGAGGCGCCCATTGCTGCTCCCAATCAGGCTAAAGGCTCGCCATTGTTCCTGCAAGGCTAAGTGCCGGGGTTCATCCTCATTGAGCTGAACACTAGTCACTGGGTTCCACCGTTCTCTTCTGTGACCCATGGCTTCTAATAGAGCTATAACACTCACTGCATGGCCCAAGGTTCCATTCCTTGGAATCCCTGAGGCCAGGAACCCTAGGTCAGAGAACAAAAGGCTTGCTGCCGTCTTCGGAGCAGCCCACCCCCATCTTGGGAGTTCTAAGAACAAAGACCCGCCTGTAAAAATATAGCTTCACAAGTATCAATTAAGTTCTCACTGTACTTTGAAGAACCCAAATTAGTAGTTGTTTTTGATGAATAAGGATATGTTTTATGCAAGAAAAGACAATGTGCAACTCCACTTTGAGCATGAGCAGGCCCGTGCAAAAAAAAAAAAATTCAGCTCTACTACAAGGGATTTAGGGATAGTCTAAGTTAAAATGGCAAGCTCTGTGTGTATCATCTCACAATTTACAGCTTTAAGGGGTTACTTTTTATTAACCAACTGACCACAAGTTCCAATAGCATTAGCTAGAAAGGTTTTCTCTGCCCACTAGGACTTTTGAGGCACAGAGCAAGGAATATAAAATTTGCTCCTAAACACCTAAAATAAATAAAAATTAAGTATATTAGTACAACTACAGCTGAATCATTTTACTTTTCCCCTCCTTCAGTTTAGCTCACAGATATGCTAAAATAATGCAGTGGAACAGTTTGTATATATATCTATATATCTGCATATATTTATACACACACACACACACACTACACACATATATGTACAAACACACTAAAAGGATTTCATGTAGCTTTAAGTTATTTTAGTACCATTGATTTGTGTTTTCTTAAGAGGAGTTACTACTGCAAAAGCTTATGATAATCAGTTTATAAATACTATAAAGGCTACAAAGAGAAAAACAGAAGAAAAATGCCCATTCTGAGAAAGAGTACTGGGATAGTTATTTTCTTTTCTCTGTGGATAAGGCTTTCTTTGCTAACAAGACAGTTAGTGTCCCTTATCATTTCACTGAATAGAAGCAAGCTTAAATAAACATTATTGGTACTCAAAGTCAAGTACAATGTACTATTTCTGTTTAAATAGACATGGTATGCTATTGTTAAATCTTCATCTGTATGCTTTAATGATTATTTTGCTTTACTGTTATTGCTACAGAAGATCTTATTTTGTGGTTTCTTTAGTTTGTATTTAAGATACAATAAAAGATGAGGTTACTTATATAATAAGGAACTTTATGACAAGTTATATAACTTAGCAATCACCATTTGAACCTCTCATTGTTCTGTTTGAGATTCTAGCTTAGTTCAATAATAGCTTCCATAATTTGCAGTTTCACCTGAGCTGGAAAATGCAGAGTTCAAACTCTAAGGCATTTTTACTGCAGTATTTTTCTTTTATTCTCCTCATAAAAGTCATTCTTTAATTCTAGAAACTCTTTTCCCAATTGTTCACAATCCTTTAAAAGCATTATAGAAAGTACACCCTGCTTATATTCCAACTTCATTTTTGAAGAATTGGTTACTTTGTTCAAAATACAGTTGACTCTTGAACAACACAAGTTTGAACTGAGAGAGTTCCCTTATACATGGATTATTATTATTTTATTTATTTATTTATTTATTTATTTATTTATTTATTTATTTTTAAGACAGTGTCTTGCTATTGTCGACCTGGGGTGGAATGCAATGGCACGATCTCGGCTCACTGCAACCTCCACCTCCTGGGTTCCAGCAATTCTCCTGCCTCAGCCTCCCAAGTAGCTAAGATTACAGGCACCTGCCACCATGCCTGGCTAATTTATTTATTTTCTTTAAATTTTTAGTAGAGACAGGGTTTCACCATGTTGGCCAGGCTGGTCTCAAACTCCTGACCTCAGGTGATCCACCAGCCTCGGCCTCCCATACATGAATTATTTTCTAGAAATATACTGGAAAGTTTTTTGGAGATTTGTGGCAATTCAAAAAAACTAGCAGACAAACCACACAGTCTAAGAATATATATAAAAAGGAAAAAGGTATGTCATAAATGCATAAAATATATGCAAAAATTAGGCTATTTTATCATTTAAGATATACACAAATCTATTATAAAAAGTTAAAATTTATGAAAACTCATTCACACAAATACTGACCCTACATGGTACCATTCACAGCCCAGAGAAATATAACCAAATGTAAAGATGCAGTATTAAATCATAACTGGATAAAAAATAACTGTGGTACATATATACTGCTGTAATAATTTCATAGCCCTCTCCCACTACTATTATGGTGGGCTCAAATATTACAAGAATCTGCTAATCATCTCCACTTGGGATGTTCATCTCTCCAATAAATTGTGTCTAGAAGTAAAAAGTGACCTTTCCAGTTTTCACATACTTTTCGTCATGTTTAGCGCAATACCGTAAACCTTAAATAATGCTGTGATACTTACATAAAGCACCAATAGTGATGCTGGAAGTACTCTCAAAAATCAGAGAAAAGTCATGATATTACAAGAAAAAGTTGAATTGCTTTATATGTACCATGGATTGAAGTCTGCAGCTGTGGTTGCCTACTGTTACAGACAGACAATTCATCTTGCAAACAGACGACACAAACTTAAGATGTTGATAAATATACTAGAGTACCATAAATTTATTTTCCTTATAATTTTCTTACTAACATTTTTTTCTAGCTCACTTTATTGTAAGAATACAGTATTTGATACACATAACATATAAAATATGTGTTAATTGATTGTTAGTGGTAAAACTTCCTGTCAACAGCAGGTTATTAATAGTTACGTTTTAAAATTATACATGGATTTTCGATGGTGCAGGGGTTTGGTGCCTCTAACTCCCACATTGTTCAAAGGTCAAATGTACAATTTGGTGATTAAGTTCTATATTTTCTTGAAGCAGAGGAATTCACTTTATGTTGGAATCCCAATGCACAAAAATGAATATTCAATAAAATAATTGCACACTAAGCAGTCTAACTTGAAGACATTGCATTCATGGATGCCAGGGGATAGGATACCAATCTAGAAAGTCTCTTTCACAATTGTGGAAACTATGATGACATTCTGAAATCATTTTTTAACAGAAAATAGCCGCCAGTAATATAAAACTTATATACAAAAAAATGTCATTTTCAAGGTATATATTAAAATGTGTTGTAAAACTTTCCCCAAACACATTCTGATAACAAACACATGGTATGATATACAATAGGTCAGCAATGAGATACAGTGATTCTGTTTAGAAACTCTCATTTCTTTACTGAAAGTGTCTAACAGCATAACTGTATGCTTAGTTTGTTTTACTTCCTGGTTCCTAAGAAAAGTTGAACCAAGTTGAAATTTCCTTTTAATTCTGGTTCCGGGAGTCTAAACTAGATATAGTACTTCATAATCACATTCTTTAAACCAAATCTTCTGTTTGAAGTGCAAGAGTTCTTTACAGACTGTATATATAAAGACATTTAATTTTATGTACAGTGTGTTTATTAATTTTAGCATGACACGGGTTAGCACATATGTCTTCCCTTAAGTTACATGATAAGACTCCTGTCTTAAGGAATTCTGCCTTCCAAAAAATTAAAATATATACATTTTTGGACAAATGTGCCAAAAAAGCTTTCTCATTTGTTCTTGGTTCTCCCATTCTGCTTTGCAATTTTCTTATGTTTTTCTTTTTTGTGAAATACAATTTTATCATTTTATTCTTCAATTCAATTTAACCTGCTTGCATGTATCACCTTCTGAAGTCATTCTTTGTGTATCCTCTATCTTTTGTATAAACCCCAGACATTTCACCATCTGTATAGTCCATGTCTCATTAGCAGAACACTTGAAATTCAGAGATAGCTGAGTGGTAAATGTAATACCCCAATTATGCTTAAAATTTCATACTGTAAGAATGGCAGAAAAGCACTCCAAAGTCAAACTGATTTCTGTTTTTAGCCATCTAGTTGTAGCATGAAGCAGAATAATAAGTTTAGAACACCAGTTTTGAATATGATAGACCAAGATTTGAATCCCGAAAGTTCTACCCAACAGCCTTGTGACAATGGGTAAGTTATTAACTCTTAATGCATCACATTTTCCTCATATTTTGAAGTAACACAGAAATACGTGCCTCATATGGCTGTTCTGAGGATTAAATAACACATATGTTATGTGACGTATGTAAAATATATGGTATAGAGCAAGACAAATAAAAAACATCGAATACATTTGTGCTATTATTATTCTTAATCTCATTATTTAGCCTAGAGATAATGGTACTGATATCTAATAGTTTATAGATATTATTTTAATGCTTCAGACAGCAATACAATGTTATACTGTGCATCTAATACATCAGAATTATATGATTACAACATGAAAGAGAAGAAATTTTAGAAAATTCTTAATAAAAGCGGTAAAGATAAAGCTAAGTTTGATATACAGTAAACACATGGGAACATATTTTCAGTATTGTTTAAAGACATGGTGGAGAGTGTTACCAGTAAGTAACATCATCACCAAGAGTAACAAAACCACAGATTGTGTACCTATTGTGTCTCTATGCCAACCACCAAAATAAGAGCTTCATGTAAACTCCTGAGTTCTTCTCCCTATAAGCTGACCATTCAGTCTATGGCAACAGACACAGAATTGTCTAGCATTTTGATTGCTTTATAAAATACCAATCCACCTAAGTTTATTTACCCACTTCCCCCCCAGTTTTCCATGATAGCTTCTTTCAAAGTAAAAAGAAACAGGCCACTTGTGAGAACATATGGGTCCTGACGTATAACTACAATTGGCTCAGTTTAGTGTTTTTCAAATTACTGTCCTGGAAACACAGTGTCACGTGATGGTAATAGTCAAGAAAAGGGTATTTTTAATCAGGTTTTTTTTACTATAGTAATTCTAGGAGTCAATAGAATATGTAGTGTTATCAAAGCTCATTTTATAACAAAATGAGTATTTTGGGTGGTACATTTTAAAGCTCTTGAAGAATGCTTGAAAAAGCATTATTTGAGAGATAGTAATTTAGGTGTAGAATAAAAAAATCCTTTCAAACTAACGAAATATAAAAATGGTCATTCCCTTGCATAAAAATATCAGCTAATATTTGCCAACCTATCTAGTGGGAAGGAATGGAGGGAGAAGAGGAAGAAGAAAGAAACAAAGGAAAAAAAATATGAATAAGGGAAGGAAATAAGAAGAAAGAAAGAGAAGAAGAAAATATATCTAATTGATTTAAAGGATTATGCTTGCATTTAGAATTATCATCTCTTTTCAATTGAAGATCTATGCAGAAAATGTTTATGAAACAGTTATAGGTTCAACACACTGCTCTACTACTCACTTCAACTTTAGTCACTGAAAATTCATAAATTATTAAAAATATATTTTTTGCTAAAAATGACCAACACTGTTTCCGTTATAACTGCTTTTGACTAGACTTATTACTGATAACCCACAAGTGATAGAAATCAAACAGATAAGCAAAGAAAAAAGATAACACTAAATGAAATGGAAACATTAGAGTTAACTCTCTTTCCTATTTTTCATAAAACACATAATAAGCCATTGCATTTGGCTGATTCTTTAATAATTTCTCTGTCCTGAAGGCAAAAAATTGATAAATTAAGCCCTTTACTTCTCACCCCCACCAAAAAATCAAAACAAAAAAGAAATAACAGAAACAAGATTTCACAATTCAAAAAGTGACATTCAACAAATGAAGCTTGTAAGTTAAAAAATACTGAGCTCCCATCTATGACTTTAACTATGAAAGTTCAACCCAACAAATGCTTTTGCTGGTAGCTGTGGTTTCACTTTAGGAACAAAATTAAAGGTAGTAGTAAATGAAAAGTATTAGGATATTTTTCCCAAACAATTGGGAATTTTATTTCAGATCTACCTTACATTGCATTGAATCAACAAATGAACTATATTTTTCTAGATTCTATTTTTAGGTCAAAAGCTATTTAGGAATTTGACTTTGGTTAGACAGATAAAATGCATTTGGAAAAACTACAGAGTAAGATGGTATCTTCATAGTCATTTTCAATCCCAATATTTGAAGTTTGGCATTTGTTTATGAGATGAAATCATGATAAATCTTCAGAATTCATTGGAGAATTGGATGTTTTAAAAAAAGTAAAAGAAAGTGGGCTAGGGGATGTGTATCTATACTTGTTACAAAATGAGATGACCAGTTGTAGCAAATTATATTCACATTCAATAAGACTTCCTCCCCGCCCCCGAATAGGAATGTTGTCCACATGCTACGGACTGAAATACACAGATACTAATTTGAAACTAGAGAATGAAGAACATTATTAGCTTTTTAAAGATTACATAGCATATGACAAATCCTAAATATGTTCCTCTTATTCATCACATTATCCATTCATTATCTGTGTAGATCATTATCAACATGCTGTTTATGATAAATTATATATAATAAATGTGCATAAAATTTACTATCTCATATTGCTACAGAAATTACCCTTAAAAATCACTATGATATTGCATTTTCTAGATCAGAAAAAGTATTACAAATAACAAACATATGAGTGAATGTTTTGATAATATCTCTCCAAACTGGAATATATAATGTCAACTTTGAACCAGATATTACGATATTTTACCAATTATCCATAAAAAGCAAAAAATTATTTACAAAAACATTCCTATTAAGGCCAGGTGTGGTGGTTCATACCTTGTAATTCCAGAACTTTGGAAGGCTAAGGTGGGAGGATTGCTTGAGCCCAGGTCTTTGAGACTAGTCTGGGCAACATAGTGAAACTCCATCTCTGTAAAAGAATATATATAAAATGAAACCAACAGAACATTACCTAGGTGGCATGATCTCAATAGTCTACAGTATATATTCCACTTTCACCACTTCCAAGTTAAATGGTAGTAAAATCAGGAATGGTTTATATTTCATAAGCCATTGTTTCATGTTGATTAGTTTATTCCAGTGGGGAAGTGGTTTTTGATATAAAACTGTAGACTATTGAGATCATGTCACCTAGGTAATGTTCTGTTGGCTTCATTTTCAAAGCTTAGCACCAACTCTACTATAAATAGGTTCAAGAAGAGTGTAAACAGGACTTCTTCTAGATGTATCCTCCTGGGTTTTAGAGACTGCTTTACTTCAGAAATCATAATATGCTACTAATCAGAGCAGGCTTGCCCGATGTGCTTTCATAGGCTGTGGAGGTTTCTCCGCACAGTTGTAGGAGTCAGCAATCAGTTCTCAGATAGAGGTCTCTAGCCCTTCTTCTCTTGGTGAAGAGAATCCTAACCACAAGGCAATCTCTCCAGGAAAGGTGGTTGGAGTCCCACACAAGGATATGGTGTCCTGGGAAAATGTTCGGCTCCAAGGGGCACAAGAGACTGGCAGGATCTGGAAATTGCAGTGTTTGGACACAGCACAAAATATCTGAATCCTAGTTTTAATTCTGCTTATTAGCTATGTGAATTTCAGCTTGTCAATTTCACTTCTTCAGCTTCTATTTAGTCAACTAGTAAATGGGAATAATGATGCAGAATATTGACAAAGACTAGATGATATGATGTTCTTAGCATGAAGAGGGGATTTAGTTCAGAAGCCAGATTAGTAGTTATAGAAATAATGACTATTTTAGGAGACGTTATATAAAAAAGCTAACAACAACCACAAAAATCCCAAATGATTATTATTTTAAACCTGTGATAAATGTCTTTGGTTTTCCTTATCAGTGTCTTACAGCTTTGGTCTGCTTATTCACATGAGATATGGTATAGCTTTTTTGAAATATTAGGTGTACTCTATTTTATGATCCTGTGTTATTTAGTGATGACTAATCAGTTTAAATGTTAATTTCTTTTAGTGACATTGGTGCTAAAGAACTAAATTAATCTTTTCATGGCTGGAACAATGTATTTAGTTAGGGTTACTTAGACAACTTGGAGGTATACATAAGGTTTTGAAACCACCACAGAACATCATTTTTAAGCATTCCCCAAGGTGTCATCACATACGGTTACTCATCACCACATCCCTGAGCATGTCAAATTTTATTAGTGTGACACGATGGAATGTGACAGGAAAGACACTATTGAGCCTGATTTACTGCACACAGGCATGCATGTAGAATGTAAACAAAAATATCATGTGAAGCATGGTCTCAAAGTACAGTTGCCAAAATGATAGGTTTTCTTAGCCAAATTAAAATGGAATAATTAATTATCAATTAAAAACTTCCTCTTAAATATGTTTAACAATAGAATATTCTGAATGATATGGCTGACCATGGAATTACTATTGTTCAAATGTATCAAGATTGAGAGAGTGATGCATAGATATAAATGCTACAACATGATTCCATCATACAAATATTCTTATATCATCGCTCAGCTAGAGATGTCTTTAACCACATATTAGTATGAGTGGACTTTTCTTTCCTTTGGGAGCCCAGAAAGTGTTCCAGCGGCTGTGTACAAAGGATAGGTGTCTAAAGACTTTCCCAAATATTTTATATTCCCTAAATTGGTCTTCATTCTTTAACCTTCCCTAGACTAAAGCAGGATTGTAGACCACAGATGCAGAGTTATTCTACCCTTGATGTTTTCCTCTTGAATGATAATTGAGTAAGAGCTGTATATCTTATTTCAAGTTGGTGAGCAAAATTCTGTGCCTATAGTTACAGATTTAATGTGTTAAATATTGGAAGAAAGTGTTTATTGATGGACTATCATCAGATGTTAACTCACAAAGTTAGTGAAAATGACTAAAGATTTGTTGTAATAGGAACCTCCATATGATACATGCCCACCCTGTTCCATGCTTTACTTTCACCATCTCTTTTAATTTAATTATCCTTACTCTCTTCTCTGTAGCATTTAATGTAATCACCATTTTACATGTGAAGTAACTGGGGCTCAGTCTGATTAGGTAATGTGTCCAAGATCATAGTATTAAAAAAAGTAAAGCCAAGCATGAATCCAGTTCTATTTCTAAAGCCCCTGCTCAATTCACTTTTACAGGGTCTGTCGGATACTACAGAGGTCTGTTAGCCAAAGGATCTCCAAATACCCTTGTCAAGTTTCAGTAGACACTAGCCCAACCTACCTCCAGATTTTGGTTGGAGAGTAGGGAAGAATGAGCTTGTAGATTTGAATGAAAAACTAAAACTAATGAGTTCATCTTTTATTTTACAACTACTCATTAACATACATTTTTGTGCAAAGAATCATCCAGGAGATTGGGAATAGAGAGATGGCCTAGTAAATTCATACCTCTCAAGGTACTGGCAAGCTTCTAGGACCTCATCTTCAGAATAATAACCCATAAATTTATAGCGGAATCTAGGCATGTGAAATTCTATTGTTTAAAATTCCTCAAGTTTTTCTGGGCATTACCAAGTTTGGGGACAATCTCTGTATTATATGATATGAGAAATATTTTCTCAAACTATTGATGAGGTTCACAATAGAGAGAGGTTCAATTTTTGTTAGGATCTTAATAAATGTGTCACAGAGATGGAACATTTTAACTGTCTTAAAATGACTATCAATGTGACAGGTAGAGAAAGGTATAAGTAAAATCACGAAAGGGAATTTTTAATAGAAAGGTTGTGCAAAGACGTGGAGGATGAAAAGTTGGGCTGGAAAAGAGAAGTAAAATGTGAAAGAGATGCCCTTAGGAAAATAGTTTGGGGTCATACACTAACTTACATATGTTAATGAGTGTAAACTATAATTCATCAAGAAAAAGTAGGTATTTAAGGAAGATGAAGATGATTTGTATTCTATTCTATTAAGTTGGTGGCAGTTAAAAGAAAAACTAATGTAGGTAAGGGTGAAGCAAATACATCAGTTAGAAAACAAGAGCAATAATAAAAGTCAGAGAAGGTAAGAGCAGGGATTGACATAATGGTCCTGAGACTGGAAAAGAGAAAATGATCTGAGAGGTATTTCAGAGATGAAGCTAGCAGGATATGGTGAGGGAATAGGTGTGGAGGGCTAAGGTAGGAAGAGGACTAAAGAGCACTCTGAGAATTTTAGCAGGGAAGATTATTCGGAGGGCAGTGCCATTAATTTAAAGAGAATGCAGTCTGATGATTTGCATTAAGAAGATAAGAAAGTCAGTGACAAACCTTTTCCATTGAAGAACTTTAGAATATTTAGAAGATGTTTGAACCAGGGTCTGGAGCTGAAGAGAGTCTGAGGCCAGAGCCAAGAAAGTGATTCAAACCAGAATCGTGTTATGAGATTGTTGAGATGCAGCCTTTTGTTAAGCCTCAATTTAAGGTTAGGGTTAAGTTGGTTTCATTGCCATGAGAAAAACAGCACTTATGAGGCTTCTGGAAATTAACATACATATTCCAAAACACTAGAAGAATAGGCTATCAATTTACAATAATTGTATTTTATACTGTGAGTCATTAAACCAAGTATATTTGAGCAAGAAATTATTCGCTCAACTTACACTATTAACTTTCAGTATATTTTCCACTTTAGTTTCAATTACTTATTTTCAGACTTTTTTGAAAGCAATTTTTCAAATCAAAACTGCTTTCCTGACAGTTCTAGTACATTCTAGTACAGGTCACAGTCACACACCTGACCTGTCTTTTATCTTCTCTAAATAAGTGTGCACAAACCAAAGAAAAGATGGAAAAACATTTGATCCAGACGCTAGAGAAAGATTTGGATGTGTTTGCCTCCCATGGAGTTAATTTATGAGTTTGTTTTCAAAGTGGGCATACCTGGGGAGTTGATTGAAGTACATCACAGTTCAGTCTAAAAACCCTTGATGTTCATCTACACATTGTTTATTGCACATCACCTTGTAACTCGTTCATGTTGAAGAGTCAATGTCAATTTAATGGTGGATTTAGGATTAAACTTTTGTGATCCTAACATGATTATAGGGCTATGCTTATTTCACTATACACTGCCTTTCAAATACTGCTTTTGTACTTAAAGATCTTTCTCTGTAATAACTCTATAATAAAATTCACTTTTGGACTGGCTTTCAAAACTCAGAGAAAGATGATTGCTCAAGATAATTAGTCCACTGTGTTTAATGAATCCCTTTAAAATTGCAGTCACTAGACTGGAAACATGATCACTTTTATAAAATCAAAGAATATGTTCATCAAAAGACTTTATCACTTTGATGAAAAAAATTAATGTGCCATTATATTGATAGATGACAATATGTTCACCAAAGATGTGTCCTAGTACATGTTTTGCAACTTATAAAAAGAAAAATGACAGCTTACAACAATCCAAAGCTTTCTCTCTAATTGTGGATGAAAAATGATAGTTGAGAACGTTGAATCACTAATTAGTTTAGGAGACCTTGACATTTTCTTTTGTTAAATAGGATGTGTTAATTAATTTGTATTTCAGATAACATGATTTTGACTTAAAGTGACTTTACAGAATAAGAGAAATATTGAACCTAACTATGTCCAACCTAAATGTATCCCATATTCACAGGAAGCTACCCTAGGCATTTGTTTTAAGCAAACCGCATTTTACTGGTGTCTTAAATATAAACAGTATCACCAATAGAGAGCCTGTACCAAAAAAGATTTTCTTACTGTTTCTCCTGCATCTGTGCCAGTCTCGGGTAAATGAGGGTGATTTCAAGTGGCACGTGTGTTGGAAAGGAAGAGATAAGCAAAAAGGGTAGACCCCACAACTCCTTCTTCCTTTTCCCTCCTCTCTTACTGGTTACCAAGTTCCGATAACCAGCAATTCTTAATGCAGCAATTAAATATTCAGTAATTGCCATCTTTGGAAAAGAAATGTAGGAAACACCTTGATAGGTGTTGGTCTTTGTATATCCAGGCACCAGCATTCACAGTTCTGTCATTATCTTCCAAACATACAGACACTTCAAAATAAAATTTGTTTTTTAATTTTTATATTAGAGAACTGGTGAAAAAGCAACCATTTAATTAGAGAAACTAATAAAAATAACAAAAATTGCTCCAGAGATAGTCAGTCTCTGCAAATATACAGATAGAAAAAATAAAGTTCCTGCTTTTCTGAGCACCTGCTATGTTCCTGGCATTTTCACATACTGATCTCATTTTATACTCCCAGCAATTCTCAGAGTTCTGTGTAATTCCCATTTTGTAGTTGTAAAGTGAATTATTAGGACTGCAATATTGATGTACACAAATGTTACAATGGAAGTAATACTGAAATAAAGCTGAGTAAATTCCTTCTGAGAAGGAAGTGGTTGGCCGGGTGCAGTGGCTCAGGCCTGTGATCCCAGCACTTTGGGAGGCCAAGGAGGGCGGATCAACTGAGGTTGGGAGTTTGAGATCAGTGGGACCAACATGGAGAAACCCCATCTCTACTAAAAATACAAAAAAATTGCTGGGCATGATGGCTCATGGCTGTAATCCCAGCTACTTGGGAGCCTGAGGCAGGAAGGATCGTTCGAGGTCGGAGGATCAGATCGGATCGATCACTCCGCAGAACTTGGTGCTGCGCTGGCTGCCTTCCGCTTGGCCCGTTTGCGCCAGACGGGCAGGCCGACCGGGCGGAAGGAAG
Organism: Papio anubis; assembly: GCF_008728515.1. NCBI lineage: Eukaryota > Metazoa > Chordata > Mammalia > Primates > Cercopithecidae > Papio > Papio anubis. The sequence goes on along the minus strand of NC_044979.1, from coordinate 68,228,057 downwards.
GAAGGAAGGAAGGAAGGAAGGGAAGGAAGGGATGGATCAAAGGAATTTTAGAAAAGGCAATATTTAAATAAGGGTCTTCTGGGAAGAAAAACAAATGTTAATGAAGGAAGGCATTCAGAAAAGATGTAGAATTGGCAATGATGTAAAGACCCTAACAACAAGGTTGTTATTCGAAGCAGTAAGAATTAGGGTGCTTGAAGTTCGGCATAAAGAAGCGGGGACAAGTGAAGGCAGAAACCAGATAAGTGCTTATTGCCATAATGCCAGTTCAGGAGAAAATGGACCAAAACAATGAAAGAGAACAAAATTACCAGTTTTGTATTTTAGAAGCCTTACTGACAGCAGAGTACAGGACAGATCTGAGGATATAAGACTTGAAGCTGGGAAACCAGGTAGGAGTCCATTACAATTATCCAGGTGAGAGATGGTGAGATATTGAGCAAAGAGAACAGCATGGGTTTTTAGGTGAAAGGTGAGATATTATGGATGAGAAATCATATCATTTACAAAATTAGAGGCTGTTCGAATGTGGAACATTCAGCAAAGAGAAAAAAACTGGGCTAACTCCTTTTTTCTTGTTGGATGATCAAATGGGTCTGTTGGATTTATCCAGTGTGAAGTAACATGCAGCAGCTAGTCAGTGATATCAAACCAAAAACTGAGTAGCTATTGACAGTTATAAACCCCAAGAGAGAAATCTGAAATAATTTATCAACAAATAGGTAGTTTTTGAAAGCATAAGGGTAGAGCAAGTGACTCTAGAAGAAACATACAATAATAAGATATATGGATTTTTTAAATAGAATATTTTTTAATTTTTAATTTTTTTGTGTATATAGTTGGTATATATATTTATGGGGCATATTACATTTTTCATATAGGCATGTAATATGTAATAATCACATCATGGGAAATGGGTATCCATCCTCTCAAGCATTTATCCTTTGTGTTACAAAAAATCCAGTTATAGTATTGTAGTTATTTTTTAAATGTATATTTATTATTGACTATATTTACTCTGACGTGCTATCAGTAGTAGGTCTTATTTATTCTCTCCTACTATTTGTTTGGTACCCATTAACCATCCCTACTTCCCTCCCAGCCCTTCATTACTCTTCCTAGCCTCTGGTCACCATCCTTTTACTCATCATGTCCATGAGGTCAATTGCTTTGATTTTTAGATCCTACAAATAAGTGAGAATATGTGATGTTTTTCTTTCCGTGGGTGGCTTATTTCACTTAACATAATGATCTCCAGTTCCATCCATGTTGTTGCAAATGACAGGATCTCATTGTTTTTTATGACTGAATAGTACTCCATTGTGTGTAAGTACCACATTTTCTTTATCCATTCATCTGTTTATAGAGACAGGTTGCCTCCAAATGTTGGCTGTTGTAAACAGTGCTGCAACAAACATGGGAATACAGATATCTCTCTGATATACTGATAGCCAGCAGAGGGATTGCTGGATCATATAGTAGCTCTAATTTTAGTATTTTGAGGAAACTCCAAACTGTCCTCTATAGTGGTTGTACTAATTCAAATTCTCACCAGTGGTGTATAAGTGTTCTCTTTTCTATACATCTTTACTAGCATTTGTTATTGCCTGTGTTTTGGATATAAGTCATTTTAACTGGTGACAAGATATCTCACTGTCATTTTAACTTGCATTTTTATTATAATCAATGATGTTGAGCACATTTTCATATGCCTGTTTGCCATTTGTATGTGTTCTTTTAAGAATATCCATTTAAATCTTCTGCCCATTTTTTGACTGGATTATTAGACTTTTTCCTATGGATTTGTTTGTGCTCCTTATATATTCTAAAGAGAATAATTTTTAAAAGGTGATGGGGAAGGCTGCAGCATATAAGCAAAGAAGCATCTGAGTAAATGGTCAAAATGGAAGAAAATGAGAGAAGGTGTCTCAGCATCTATGAAGAACCTTTCACAGATAATGGAATAGGCTACTATCTCAAGTGCTTGGAGAAATGAAATAATTTCAGTCAAAAGCTGAAAGGTGTATATACTTAATTCTTGCATTGATATAATTGAGGACTTTTAGTAGAACGATCTCAGAAGAGAGATAACAAGTAGAAGCAAGCAAAGAACTAAAAAGTAAAATCTGATGTGAGAAAGTGATTCTACTCTTCCGTGAAACTGTTCCTAGGTCTGAATCCAGTTTTCATCATGACCACTTGTCTTATGATAGCTAGAAATGTTAAACTTTTCTTTGCTATTATTGCTAGTAGTGAAAAACCTTATTATATCTCTAGAGACCAATAATCAGGCTTCAGTAATTCTTTTTTGATCTTGGGTAAGGTACAAAAGTAAACATCTATTCAGAAAAAGAAAATAGAGCAAAAATTATCATCATCATCATCATCATCATCATCATTAGTAGTAGTGTTAAAATAAAGTACTGGCATCAGAAAAAGAAGCAGATTCACCAGTCTTCGAGGATCTACAACTAGAAATACTATTTGACCCAGCCATCCCATTCATGGGCATATACCCAAAGGATTATAAATCATGCTGCTATAAAGACACATGCACACGTATGTTCATTGTGGCACTATTCACAATAGGAAAGACTTGGAACCAACCCAAATGTCTATCAATGATAGACTGGATTAAGAAAATTTGGCACATATACACCCTGGAATACTATGCAGCCATAAAAAAGGATGAGTTCATGTCCTCTGTAGGGACATGGATGAAGGTGGAAACCCTCATTCTCAGCAAAGAGAGAATTTTTTCTCAAATCGCAAAGACAGAAAACCAAACACCACATGTTCTCACTCATAGGTGGGAATTGAACAATGAGAACACTTGGACACAGGAAGGGGAACATCACACACCGGGGCCTGTCATAGGGTGGGAGGAGGGGAGAGGGATAGCATTAGGAGATATACCTAATGTAAATGACTAATTAATGGGTGCAGCACACCAACATGGCACATGGATACATATGTAACAAACCTGCATGTTGTGAACATGTACCCTAGAACTTAAAGTATAACAATAATAAAAAAATAAAAAAGAAAGGAACAGAGAGGAAGATCTGAGAGCTAACGCAGAATCAACATCTTGCTACGGTAATTGATAACTTCTCCCTCTTTCCTTTTGGTGACCTCTGTTGGTTTCAAATCTGGAACTCAAGTCATTTTTCCTCATGATTCTTTTTTTACTCCTCTTCAGTGCCTCATTCTGCTAGAACTATGAGCCAGGTCATCTGGTCAGAGTTTTCCTCAGGTTTCAAACAAACAAATGATAAATGAACTCTTAGATCACACATTACTTTCGTGCTGATGGTGAAAAATAAAATATAGTATTTGCTTTTGAGTCTTAGTTTATAATAATAGTAAAACAATTTATAATCTTTATTTACAAAGATTTATGACATTTTAAGTTTAGTTAATTTTTTTTTCATACACCTGTAGATGATACCCAAAATGTTTAAAGACTAAGGTGGTAGGGGCAAAGGCCAATCAGAACAGATGGCCATGGATCTCAAGCAGACCCTAGCCTTCAGCCCCTAAGGGTGCTTGTCATTGGAACATCAGCCCAGCATACACACACAAAGATGTCAATTTGCAGTGATAATAATTTAGGTTTAATTGTGAAAACAGAAAATATTGAGGCAAATTGACTCAATATTGATGTTAAAGGCAAGAAAACAGGTAACTATATATATTTTTAAAAAAGAATTACAGCTTTCTTTGCTGATAAAACTATGTATTATTATGACATAAATTTATGCACTACAAAAGATTAAATAAAATTTTGAATCACCTAAAACTGAAACATAAAGGTCATAAAAATGTGTCAACATTATTTAGACACCTCTTTCTGCATATGTTCAGATAGAATGCATAATGAATTGAAAAATGGGATACATTCATACACATTTTTTAATAAAAATGTTTTAATTTTAATTGAATTTAATAGAAAAAAAACTGAAGCTGAAAAATTTTCTAAACTTCAGAAAACTGTTTTCTGAAAAAGACCTATTAGTTCCTAAAATATCGCTCCAAAGTAAGAAGAAAATTTTTGCAAAGCAAATTGGTAGTTTCAGGGAAACTAAATCATACTTGTACCCCATAAATGCATACAAATACAAAAAGAAGAAAAAACTATGCCGTAGTCTGAAACATTACTTGACTATTTGCTATGAAATATTTTAAAAAATTAGCTATCTTATCTCACTTAAAATAGATGGAAAAAATTCTAAACAAAATACAGTAAGCCAAATCCATGTAAATAGTACTGCATAATGTCCCAGTTGGCTTAATCCCAGGAACACCGGGGTAGTTTAACATTGATAGTTCTTCTAGTTCCATTCATATGTTAACAGATTAAAAAAAGAGAGAGGCGGGGCAAGGTGGCTCATGCCTGTAATCCTAGGACTTTGGGAGGCCGAGGCGAGCGGATCACAAGGTCGGGAGATCGAGACCATCCTGGCTAAAACAGTGAAACCCTGTCTCTACTAAAAATACAAAAAATTAGCCGGGCGTGGTGGCGGGCGCCTGTAGTCCCAGCTACTCCGGAGTTGAAGACAGAATGGTGAACCAGACCCGAGGCGCAGTGAGTGGAAGTCGCGCCCTACCTCAACCCTGGGGGACAGACCGAGGAAGCGGTCCGATCTCAAAAGAGAGAAGAGAGAGAAGAAAGAGCAGGGAACAAAGATAATAAAAAGTGATGCCAAAAAAGCCCAACATTCAATAACGTCCACGTAGCCTGAGAGATAGAACAGGGGAAACCAACTCGCTCGGCTCCGCCAGGCATCTTATGCTTATTATGGAACGGTATTTCTACCTAGGAGGTAGATCGCCTATGAAGGTGTGGAGTGTATCCCTGCAACCTCATACCATTGCCATGTTAAAGAGCCTAACAAAAGGTTCTTTAAATTTGGCCTATGGGGCTATGCCACTCACTTTCAGGAAAATTACTTTTTTTCAGGAGATCTGAAGAAGTTTACTTAGATGCTTATTCTTGACCACATTTTGTTTTATATTCCTGAATATGTAGCAGTTTTACATTTCATAGTAAATTTATTTACCATTCTGTAGCAAGAAACACATTGTGAATGATGACATTTAATGGCAATCATTATGGACAACAGTCTCAAATGAAACGATTGTGCTGTGGGTTGTTGTTGGTGGACCATTGGTAGTGCAGGTGTTTTCGATGTTTACCACTATTATTTCTAGATTGTATAATATGTCTCAAAATCATATGGGGATAGGTGGATGATGATGTTAATGCTATATTAGATTCTTGTTAAGTGAATAAATAATAAATGGCATCATGAAGTTTGTAATAAAATAAAAGCAATACAACTCCTCTTCAGACTTCACTAATAATGATAAATGTCCAATGGTCATTAAATACCACATTTTGTTTCCCTAAATTGCTAGAAGAGCATCAATTGTAGTATTCCAAATTTCAGATTCAGTGATGGCCAGATATATTTAGTTGATTATGCTGCCTTTAAATTAAATTACTTTGAAAAATAGAGCAAAATAATTTTATTTTATAATCTAACCATTTGATTTCCAGATCTCTTACATCTAAACTTTCTTTCCTTTCTAAAGCACCTACTACATCATATGCAATAGCCGCTATACTATTAATAGTTCTGATGTACAAAGTCAACTTTATTTTTAATAATATTTCCTTTGCTCTTTAGACTAATTACACGTTAAGCACGGGAGTCCAGTTCTTTAAGTGCTTAAAACGTGCACTAATTACTGAAGTAGAAACTCACCAAATGATAATTAAAGGCCTCACAATATTTGTCTACCATGCGAAGAGCCTACCACGCTCTCTGGGAAGGACTGGCCTCTTAAAAAACCTCAGCCAAGCTCTTTGTCCTTCCTTCCCCTCCAGGGCATCTCACTCTTCATTTTGACTTTTTTCAACATTTCTTATTTTGTCCACTGGTGAGTAAGCATTTCATTTCTCAACTGCATCTCTTCTACTTAGTAATGACCAAAAATTGACATATAATTTTAAAATGAAAAGGGTATTAGAGGGACATATATCCTCTCTATAAATCCTACATCTTTTAAATACACTTAAAACTTTCACACTTTCCAGATAAAATGGAATGCAGAGAGGGTTAAATGATCTACCTAAGTGCAGAAATTTAATTAATGCAAAAATGTGTCTGGAGGCCAGGATGACAAATTCCCAGCCCCATGTTTTTTCTAACAAGACAATGCTTTTCTCTCTAAGTGCACTCATTAGAATCTGAAAGACAAATAGTGTGTGTGCATATATACATTTGTAGCTTCCTGGGCCTCAACAGAGCCTCAGGTTTTCTAGTGGAGCAACAATACACATTACAGTAGCTTCCCCTTACCCTAGGGGCATATATTCCAAGATCCCTAGTAAATACCTAAAATCTCAGATGGTACCAAACTCTATATCTACTAGGTTTTTTCAATCTAGTAACCTAGATGGTTCCAAACTGACTCCTGGGCAGATAGCAAATACAACTGAATAGGCCAGATAACAGAATGATTCATGACTGAATGGGATGGAGTGAGACAGTGCAAGATTTCATCACACTCCTGAAAATGGTGTGGAATTTAAAACATGAACTGTTTATTTCTGATATATTCTGCTTAATATTTTTGGATCAAGGTTGACTGCAAGCAACTGAAACCATGGATAAAGGGGGGCAGACTACCGCATTCAAAATTAACAATTATCATGGCACAGATATGGACCAATGAGGGTGGAATCAAGTCTGGTCCTAAAGGAGACCAGTAGTTGAGTTCCACTGTCAACAGTGAATATGTGAAAGAAGTACCTCCTGGGCAAATATCAGTAATGACTTCATGTAATTTTAGGAACGCCTGCACAAGCTCCTTGCTTCTGCCAATCTGGTATGCCAAAATGGGGATCACCACTTGCTTCATTTTGTCAGGAATGTGGGAAATTTTGGAAGGGTGAAATCTCACAGATTAAGTACTTACAATGAAAACAGAATTAAGAATTCTTTTTTACTGTATGTTAAGTAATGAAACTCTTATCTCAAGTTTTAGATAATGACTATTCTAAAATTAAGATTTGAAAAGTGACTTGGTATTTTTGCAATAGAATAGTTGATGAAATATAACTGCCTGTGCATATTAATTCACTATATATCAATTAATTACTTTCAAAGAAGTAAAATAACGTTATTAGTATTATTAATTTATAACCAATTTTATATACACTATAAGGCTAGCAAACATAGGGTAACTATAATTAAGGGAATGACAGATTTGTGAGTTTCTTTATATAAGGTTTAAAAAACTGAAATTCTTGACCAAGGCTTTGTACATTTATGTGGATTGGATTCTACTTACAAAGGCAAGACAAATAAGTTCATGAGTGGCAGCTCAGATTCTGTTATCTTGTGCTTGTTTTCCTAGGAAGCCCTTGAGAAACTGATTTAAAATACTGAATGGGAATTCAGTGAATAGACACTAAAAATTTACAATGGACAAATAAGATGTGACCCATCCCAGAGAACAAAATGAAAGGTTCATGCCATGGGGTCAGTGGAGACTATTTCAATTTCAGCTTGGTGGTAACCTTCTGATGCCTTCTTCTATTGAGTGACAAGATAAGGAGCCAAAAGCAAAAAATCAGCCTAAGTCTGCAGGGCAGCAACTCAGAGTTCCCAAAGAAGCTCTGGGAGTAACTCTGAAAGAGACTCATAATTCTCATAGGCAGCTGTCGACCTGATTGTTTATGGCTGGCTTCTTTAAGCCAACAACAGAAAGAAAAGAAATAAAAATTGAGACTTTTTTTAGAACAAGGATATTCATCAGAGAATGGAAAAGATTGAATGAATTCACATAAGGGACTATTCAGCAGATGTAGTCAATAGAACATAATTTATTAGATTTTCTAGGTATTGTCTCTCTGACATGATGGTTTATGGAATGGGATTTTTAAAAATTCTATTCACAAACCTCTTAAGAGACTACATTTCAATAGCAGAAGTTTTCCTGGGTAAATCTGGGATATTTTGTCTTTAGAGATAATATTGATTTAATTTTCAAATTAGTTTTATTTTATTCAACTGACTACTTATATTAATATTTTTAAATACATAACATTATTTTAGAATAACTTCAAGTAATACAAGTGACATTTTTCTGTTTCAAGCAGAGATAGTTTAACATAAAATGCAAATAGAATGACATTGAATTTTCCAAGAGAATGAATACCTTGCCTATTTCTCTTTCCTTCCCTGCTCAGATACTCTTATTTGCTATCTGTATGCTACAAGTATCTGGAAGCCACAGTTACACCATATACACTGCAAACACTTTCACTAGTAACTAATATGATTAAATAATAATCACTGATAATAGCTAATAATTTTGGAAGAGTACTATGTGTGAGGTGGTCTACTAAGTATTTTATAAGAAGTAACTTAACCATATATAACAATCCTAAGATATAGATATTATATACCTTGTGCAGATGAGAACATTTAAATTTAGAAAGTTTAATAGATTTGTCCCAGATTACAGGTATAAGAAATAGCAGAGCTGGCATATTGATCTATATCAAAATGACTCCTAAGCATAGCCTGTATGTAGGTGGTCTCTAACCTTTTTGGCACCAGGGATTGGTTTCATGAAAGACAATTTTTCCACAGACAGGGCAAGGGATGATTTCGGGATGATTCAAATGCATTATATGTCTTGTGCACTTTATTTCTACTATATATTTCATTGTAATATATAATGAAATGATTATACAACTCAGCATATTGTAGAATCAATGGGAGCCCTGAGCTTGTTTTCCTGCAACTAGATGGTCTCATCAGGGGGAGATGGGAGACAGTGACAGTTCATCAGACATTAGATTCTCATAAGGAAAGCACAACCTAGGTTCCTCGCATGTACAGTTCACAATAGGGTTTGTTCTCCTATAAGAATCTAATGCTGCTGCTGATCTGACAGGTGGCAGAGCTCAGGTGGTAATGTGAGTCATGCAGAGTAGCTGTAAATAATGATGAAGATTTGCTCGCTCATGGCTCACCTCCTGCTGTATGGCCCGGTTCCTAACAGGCCACAGACTGGTAGCAGCCCAGGGCATGGGGAACACTGCTCTATGCTCTACATTTTTTCTTGCTCTGTGTATGTAAAATATGTAATAATTGCTAGTTTCTACATTCAATAATTTAAAACAACGATATAATTCCACATGAAAACAATTTTGACACTTTGATCTGTAATATGAGATCACTTTTTATATTATGCTAATACTTGCTAGTAGGAAAGTAAACACAATTTTAAGATGAGGAAAGAAATCTTTACCATCCTTTTAATTGCCAACAAAGCCAATAGGGACCTGGTCATTGCTCTCTAATATCTGCATTAGACATTCAGGTGAAAATTGTTCAACATTTTGAAACATACTCACAGTGTACCTGTAATATGACAGATATTTTTATGGACAGCTCACAGAATTACTTTGCGGTCGTGTACTTTTTAAACATTAAATGTATATTAATGTTAATATATTAAACATTTAAAAAATGTGTGTGTATATATATATATTTTGATTATCCTATTTTTTTGATACACAGCCTCACTCTGGGGTTTTTTGTTTGTTTTTTGAGACAGGGTCTCACTACACCAGACTACAGTACAGTGGCGCAATCTTGGCTCCCTGCAACTTCTACTTCCCAGGCTTAAGTGATCATTCCCACCTTGACCTCCTGAGTAGCTGGAATGAACAGGTGCACAGAATCACGCCCAGCTAATTTTTAATATTTTTGTGGATGCAGGGTTTTGCCATGTTGCCCAGGCTGGTGCAACCTACCCCGTCCCAGCCTCCCAAAGTACTGGGATTACAGGCATGAATCAACACACTTGGCCAAATATCTTATTTATTTTTAATATCTTAATTTAATTTACATAAAGTTCATTTTATCCTAATTCAACTGAGCCATAGAATACAGTTCTATCTCATTACAGTTATTCTGAATATTTTGATTTCCTTAGTTTTAGGAAAGCTGAAAGAACTTCTGAAATATTTCAAGGTTGATCATTTTGAGAGTTTTCTATTTATCTGAAAGATTTTAGGAAGAAAAATTGACTATTAATATCTGAATGACTTTATCTTATTTCCATAAGTCTATGCGACCTCTAACAGGGAAGCTACCTCCAGCTTGTCAATTATATCCATTGTTGATTTCCAATTTATTTCATTTAGATGGCTCATCATTTCAATGTATTCACTCTTGCAAATTCCTGATTGTGAATTTCTACAGCTATGTTCATTATCCCCACATTTAGATTAACGTCACATCCTAATAGGCTTATAAGTAATTCTGTAGTTTTATGGGTACACTACTACATCCTACAAAATGGGCTTAAGCCATAAGATCTTTTTTATGTCTCATTATTTATAAATGTTCATTGACTTTTTTTTCATCTTTACAATATATTTAAATCTACAAAAAAGTGGATCCCATCAATCTCTGACCACGTACTGTTGTTTGCAGATGTTTCATAGTAATAATGTTTCTAGGGGATAATGGAATAATGCTTTCCTGTTGGAGGATAATGAGTTTCAACATCATTTGGAAGCTCAATGATCTCTTTATCTGGAGACTGATTCAAAGCATGCTGAAGATCTCAGTTCATTCTGGTATCATGCCAGAAAGTTTTTGAGATTAGCTAATGCAGCATAGAATTGAGAAAATAAATAGAAAACCTTTCCAACTCTTGTGTCTTTAAAGGTTAAGAAACAGTTTTTTTTTTTTTTTTTAATTCCTTATCCTAAGCTTTATATAACTAACCAAAAATGAAAAAAGAGGATTTATCCTCTGGATTAGTACACTGATCCGGAATCAATTATAATGAATGTCTCTGAACTATTTAAGGAGGGAAAAGCATCATCCCTGCTCACTAACATGGAGCATAAGGTCTGGTCCACAGTGGGAAATAAGTATAGTTTGTGGAATTAATCAATGAATGTATTAAATTAATTACAAGTTGTTACTTCATGTAAGGTTACACTTAGTTTAGGTAGTACAAGCCATTTATTAAATAAAAATATGATGGTTGTAAATAACTGAATAATACCTGAATTAGAAAACCAAAGAATTGTTTGAGTCTGCTCCTGCCTAGCACAGTACTGGACACCTGGTAGATATTAAGTAAATTTTAAATGTATGAATGCATTAGGTCATTAAAGCAATCAAAATCTCATGTTTAAAATATCTCTATTTTAAGATAGTGTCTTCATTTGTGGAAAAGCCCCTTACTGTTTATATTATTGTCTTATCAAGAAATAGCTATAGTTCTACTTCCGAATCTTTAAATGTACCCATCTGTTATCTATGAGTAATGGCTCCTTCTCTGCCTTCCAGTCGTCAGTTAATTGGCAATATTTTTTGAACTATTAAATACATAAGTATGTGTAATTTGGTTTGTTAAAATTATATTGTCATTTTAGATTTCAGTGTCTTATTTTTTGTACTTTATATCATTTATTTTAGTTTGTTTTAATTAAATGAAATTTTATTTGAGACAGAGTCTCACTCTGTCACCTAGGCTGGAGTGCAATGACAGAAACATGGCTCACTGCAACCTCCACTTCCCAAGCTTAAGCAACCCTCCCACCTCAACCTCTCAAGTAGCTGGGACTATAGGAATGCACCATCACACCTAGCTAATTTTTATATTGTCTATAGATATGGGGTTTCTACATTTGGCCCAAGCTGGACTATAACTCCTGAGCTCCAACTCCTAGCCTTCTAACATGCTGGGATTACAGGCATGAGCCACTGTACCCAGCCTAAATTTTATTTTTAATTGGCAAATAATAATTGTATATATTCATAGGATACAATGTGACATATTGATATATGTTTATAATGTTGGATGACTAAATTAAGCTAATTAACAAATTCATTAACTTATATACTTAATTTTTAGTAAAAACATTTAAAATCTATTATTTTAGCAATTTTGAAATCCACATTATTACTTCTTCTAGTCACCATGTTGCATAATAGATCACTAAATCTTTTTTCTCCTGTCTAACTGAAACTTTATACCTTTTGATCAACATCTCCCTTTTCCCTGTCCATCACCCTTCCCCGCCTCTGATAACAATTTTCTAGTCTGCATTCCTATGACTTCCACTTTTTCTAATTCTCTATATAGCTGAGATCACTCAGTATTTGTCTTTCTATGCCTGGCTAATAGTCTTCTTAAAAAATGTTACTTCCAGTTGTGATTTCTTTTTTGAAAGAGCAGAATGAGATCAAATTCCATGCTAGATAATATTGACTTTCAACTACTCATTACTTTAAAATAAAATAATGCATATTAGTCCAGATCTTAAAGCTTACCACTATTTGTATGACTTTTTTTCTGAAAATAGAAATGACATGTATATGTTATAGGATCCATTGAAAATAAAGAAAAATATAAAGAGGGGATTAAGTTTATGTGACATATCTGAATCAAATTGAAATTGTTTTGTTTCTTTAAATGAATTCAAATGTATATTCTCTGCTTTTGGAGAATTGTGGAGGTTTCATAAATACTGCATTATAAGATTTTACACAAATATCTACTTTTTTCATTCAGTAGGAGTAATTATGACTAGACACTTTTTTAAAAAGGAGATGGGTGTAATAAGATGTAGCTAATATTATTGGATAAAATATAGCTACTTGGTTTGACTTTTATACTCGCATTAATGTAAGCCTATTGCCACCAGCCCCTGTTAGAATAATGGGAAGAGAATGTGATACAAGGGATCTTCAAAAAGTTCATGGAAAATGCATATTAGAAAAAACTATGCATACATTTTAAACATTTTTATACCTAAATAAACTCATACTTACTTGTTATAGCATATCCGAACAGAATATAGTTTGAAACACTAAAAAAGAATAAGACATCAACTTGAAGAGCGTTCCTGTCAGAACAAATTGAATTCTGCTAAAATTAAAGCAAGAACAAACATCGAATTTATGGTGAAGACTAGTGGAATAATGTGAAATCACTTATGTCTTAAAAAAGCTTTTGGGGAAAATGTTCTAAAGAAATAAGCACTTTACAAATGGGTAACTCATTTTAGAAAGGATAAGATGATGTTGAAGATGAATCCCACAGTGGCAGATCATCCACAACTATTTCTTTAAAAATATAATTTTGTTAGTGTTAGGTAGTTAGATAGATATTAGAAGCTGGGAGCAGGTAAGAAAAGAGAACAAAAAGGTTATCACCAAGACAGCCCATAGCTCACCTAAGTTCAGCCCCCGAACTTCCCTAACTCTATCCATCCTAAAGGATGGAGATTGTGATAAAATCTGTGGCCAACATATCCTGGAGGAGAAACTAGGGCACAGGTGGAAATCCCCCAACATGGAACTGTATCCTCAAGTTCGTCCCAAGCTCATTTTACCATCATTATAATAAAATTTACATGTGGCTTTACCACCCCCCACCCTCCAGGTTGGCTTTTCTTAACAAATTATAGGTAAAAATATGCACAGTTTAATTTTAGCTATATGTCCATAAACTGCCAATCAAATGACTTCATCTTGTCACTCACACATAGCCCAAACCTCAACTCCTCCCCACAAAACCTCCATGAAAGTCCTCCAAGTTTTGTAAAGAGGGGCTGATTGCACTTCACAGAAATCAGTCTGCTCTCCCTCTGAGAGTGTATTACAGTGCTTCAATAAACTCTGCTTTAAACTTGCATTTTGGTGTTAGTTTGCAATTCTTTGTTCACTATCACAAAAACTGAGATTGCTGGTTCAGTGCTCCAGTTCTGTTGATGTCCTCAGTTAAATAATACATCTCAACTCAGAATTCCTGGTAACATCAGTATTCTAACTGAAGAGAACTAATAATTAATAGCAGAAAAAAATAGCCAACATCATAGACATCTCAACACAATTCTGACTGAAAAATTAAAGATGAACTAACTTTCCACTGAATGGGTGCCAGAACCATTGTGCCCAGGCAAGCTACAGGCAACAGTAGAGCTTTTAACGGAAATTTTAAACAAATGGGATCAACATCCTGAGAATTTACTCCAAGAATCACAACAGGAGATGAAACATAGCTTTACTGGTACAATCCTGAAGACAAAGCACAATCAAAGCAATGAATACCAAGAGGAGGAAGTGCTCCAGTTGAAGCAAAAACACATCTGCCAAGACCAAAGGTCATGGCAATGGTATTTGGAATCATCAAGGCATTTTGTTTGTTGACTTTCTGGATGGTCAAAGAACAATAACATCTGCTTATTGTAAGTGTGCTTTGAGAAATTTAGCCAAATCTTTAGCAAAAACAAACAACAACAAAAAAAAACCAAAAACCAAAAACCAAAACAAACAATCAACAACAAAAAACAAACAAACAAAAAAGAAACCCTGAGGAAACCTTCATCAGAGAATCCTTACAATGCTCCATCTCAGTCCTATCATCCAATAAGGGTAATTTTGCAAGAGTTTTGATGGGAAATCATTAGGCATACAGTTGCCCAGTCCTGATTTGGCACCTTCTGGCTACTGCTTTGTTTCTTAATCTTAAAAAAATCTTTAATGAGCACTCGTTTTTCTTTCATCAATAATGTAAAAAAGATATCGTTGAAATGGTTACATTCTCAGGACCCTCAGTTCTTTAGGGATAGAATAAATGTCTGGTATCATTGTTTACAAAAGTATCTTGAACTTGATGAAGCTTATGTTGAGAAATGAAGTTTATTATTATTATTATTAGTTTTTATCTTTCCATTCCATTATTATTATTATTATTATTATTATTATTATTATTATTATTATTTTTTTGAGATGGAGTCTCGCTGTGTCTCCCAGGCTGGAGTGCAGTGGCGCGATCTCGGCTCACTGCAAGCTCCGCCCCCTGGGTTCATGCCATTCTCCCGCCTCAGCCTCCCAAGTAGCTGGGACTACAGGCGCCCGCTACCACGCCCGGCTAATTTTTTGTATTTTTAGTAGAGATGGGGTTTCACCGTGTTAGCCAGGATAGTCTCGATCTCCTGACCTCGTGATCCACCCGCCTCGGCCTCCCAAAGTGCTGGGATTACAGGCTTGAGCCACCGCGCCCGGCCTCCATTCCATTACTTTAGGAGCTTTTGGAAGTCCCCTCCTAGATATTGCTGTGGTCAAAATTTCTAGAAAAAAATATACTTGCAAATCTCCCATATATTGTTTTGGCACTTAAAATTCTTTACTTAAAAAGAGAAAAACAGAAGATAAGTGTTGGCAAGATGTGGAAAAATTGGAACTCTTGGGCATTGCTGGTAGGAATATAAAGTGGTAAAGCTATTGCAAAAGACAATATGGTGATTCCTCAAAAAAATTAAACATAGAATTACCATGTAATCCAGCAATACCACTTCTAGGCATATTCCCCAAAGAATTGAAAGTAAGGACTTGAACAGATGCTTGAGCACTAATGTTTATAACAGCATTATATACAATAACCAAAAGGTGAGCATTACCCAAATGTCCATTGATGAATAAATCAATAAAAAATGGAGTACACACACACATATATGAACATGAATACCACATTTTACTGTGCTTCACTTTACTATACTTCACAGAAGCTGTCTTTTTTAACAAATGGAAGGTCTGTGGCAATCCTGTGTTAACCAAGAGTATTAGCCCAATTACTCCAAAAGCATGTGCTCACTTCTCTCTATGTCACATTTTGGTAACTCTTGCAATATTTAAGTGTTTTAATTATTATTATATTTGTTATGGTGATCTTTAATCAGTGATCTTTGATGTTACTATTGTAATTATTTTGGGATGACATGACCCATACTCATATAAGATGGCAAACTTAATCCATAAGTCATGTGTGTTCTCACTGCTCCACCGACAGGCTGTTTCCCCATCTCCCCTCCTCTCCTTTGGCCCTCCTATTCCTGGGGATATAACAATATTGAAATTAGGCCAATTAATAATCCTAAAATGTCTTCTAAGGGTTCAAATGAAAAGCAGAGTTGCACTTCTCTCATTTGTAATCAAAAGCTAGAAATGATTAAGCTTATTGAAGAAGGCATATTGAAAGCTGACATAGGTTGAATGCTGGGTCTCTTTATCAAACACTTAGCCAAGGTGTTAGTGTAAAAAAAAAATTATTGAAGAAAATTAAAAGTTCTCCTACAATGAACACGTGAATGACAAAAAAGCAAAAAAAGCCTATTGCTGATAACAAGAAAGTTTTACATTGACGATCAATCAGCCACAACATTCCCTTAAACAAAAGCCCAATCTAGAGTAAGGCCATGACTCGCTTCTATTCTATGAAGACTGAGAGAGAGAATGAATCTGCAGAGGAAAAGTCAGCAGCTAGCAGAGGTTGGTTCATTAGAAATCATCTACATAACATAAAATTGTAAGGTGAAGTAGAAAGTGATAATGTAGAAGCACAGCAAGTAATCCAGGAGATCTAGTTAAGATCATTGATAGAGAGACTACATTAAACAATACATTTTCAATGTAGCATAAGGAACCTTCTATTGCCTTTTATTGGATAAAGATAAAAAGCACTAGGACTTTCATAGTTAGAGAGTAAAAGTCAAAATCTGGCTCTAAAGCTTTCAGTGACAGGCTGCCTCTCTTGTTAGAAGCTGAAGCACTTGGTAACCTAAAGTTGAAGCCAATGCACATTTCCCATTCTGAAAATCCTAGAGCCACTAAGAATTATGGTAAATCTGCTTTGCCTGTGCTCTATGTATGGAAGAACAAATCCTGGAAGACAGCACAACTTTTTATAGCATGGTTTAATAAATTGTAAGTCCAGGATATTTTTTGTACTCAGAAAAAGAGATTTATTTCATACTATTTCTGCTCATTGGCAGCATATTTGGTTATGCTGGTTCTCTGGTGGATCTCTACAAGATTAATGCCATTTGATGCCCACTAACACAAACATTCATTCTGCAGCTCATGGATCAAAAAGTAATTTGAACTTTCAAGTCTTATTATTGAAGTAATATATTTTGTAAGGTTATAGTTGCTACAGACAGCCATTCCTCTGATGGATTTGAGCAAGGTAAATTGAATACCTGCCAGAAAAGATTCACCATTCTAGATGCTATCAAGAACGTGTGTGATTCATAAGAGAAGACAAAATATCTACATTAATAGTTTAGAATAAGTTGATTCTAACCATCATGGATGACTTTGAGCAGTTCAAGCTTTCAGTAGAGGAAGTAACTGCAGATGTGATGGACATAGCAAGAGAATTAGAACTAGAAATGGAGCCTGAAGATATGACTGAATTGCTGCAATCACATGATAAAATTTGAATGGATGAGGAGTGTTTTTTTATGGATGAGCAAAGAAAGTTTTTTTTTTTTTTTTTTTTTCCTGACATGTAATCTATTCCTGGTGAAGATGCTGTGAACATTGATGAAATGACAGCAGAGGATTTGGAATATTATCTCAATTTAGTTAATAAGGCAGTGCCAGGGTTTGAAAGGGTTCATTTCATTTTAAAGGTGTTCTGCTGTGGATGAAATGCTATCAAACAGCACTTCAGTTCCATGTGGCTGGGGAAGCCTCACAATCATGGTGGAAGATAAAGAAGAGTAAGTTTTGTCTTATGTGAATGGCAGCAGGCAGAAAAAGAGAGCTTGTGCAGAGAAACTCTGCCTTATAAAGCCATCAGATCTCACGAGACTTATTCACTATCAAAAGAACAGCACGGGAAAGACCTCCCCACCCCATAATTCAATTACCTCCCAACAGGTACCTCCCATGACATGTGGGAATTCGAGATGAGATTTGGTGGGGGCACAGCCAAACCATATCATTCCATTTCTAGCCCCTCCCAAATCTCAGGTCCTCACATTTCAAAACGAATCATGCCTTCCCAACAGTCCCCCAAAGATTTAACTCATTTCAGCATTAACTCAAAAGTCTACAGTAAAAAGTCTCTTCTGAGAGACATGGCAAGTCCCTTCTGCTTATGAGTCTGTAAATAAAAGGCAAGTAAGTTACTTCCTAGGTACAACAGTCACATCGTAAAGCTGCAAAAATGATCTCCTTTAACTCTGTATCTCATTTCCAGGTCACGCTGAGGCAAGAGGTCACACGGTGCAAGCTGTTGGTGAATCTACCATTCTGAGATCTGGAGGACAATGGCCCTCTTCTCAAACCTCCACTAGGCAGTGCCTCCGTAGAGACTCTGTGTGGGGGCTCTCATCCCACATTTCCCTTCTGCACTGCCCTAGCAGAGATTCTTCATGAAAGCCCTGCTCCTACAGCACACTTCTGCCTGGATGTCCGGGTGTTTCCATACATCTTCTGAAATCTAAGCAGAGGTTCCTGATCCTCAAATTTTGACTTCCGTGTACCTGAAGGCTCGACACCACGTAGAAGCTGCCAAGGCTGGAGATCGCACCCTCTGAAGCCATGGCCTGAGCTGTACCTTGGCCCCTTTTAGTCATGGCTGGAGTAGCCTGGACAAAGGGCACCAAGTCCCTAGAATGCATACAGCATGGGGACTCATGGTCTGATCCATAAAACTATGTTTTTCCACTAGGCCTCCGGGTGTGTGATGAGGGTGGCTGCCCTGTCTGAAGACTTCTGACATGCCCTGGAGACATTTGCACCATTGCCTTGGTGATTAACATTAGGTTCCTAATTATTTATGCACATTTCTTCAGCCAGCTTAAATTTCTCCCCAGAAAATGGGATTTTCTTTTCTCTCACATTGTCAGGCTCCAAATTTTCCAAGCTTTTATGCTGTGTTACCCTTTTAAAACTTTTAAAACTGAATGCCTTTAACAGCACCCAAATCACCTCTTGAATGCTTTGTTGCTTAAAAATTTCTTCCACCAGATACCCTAAATCATCTCTCTAAATTTCAAAGTTCCACAGATCTTTAGGGCAGGGGCAAAATGCTGCCAATCTTTTTGCTAAAACGTAACAAGAGTAACCTTTAACTCCAGTTCTCAACAAGTTCCTCATCTCCATCTGAGACCACCTCAATCTGGACCTTATTGTTCATATAACTATTAGAATTTTTGCCAAAGCCATTCCACAAGTTTCTAGGAAGTTCCAAAATTTCCCACATTTTCCTATCTTTTTCTGAGCCCTCCAAACGGTTCCAGCCCCCACCTGTTACCCAGTTCCATAGTCTCTTCCATATTTTTGTGTACCTTTTTAACAACACCCCGTTCTACTGGTACCAATTTATTGTATTAGTCTGTTTTCATGCTGCTGATAAAGACATACCTGAGACTGGGTAATTTACAAAAGAAAGAGGTTTAATTGGACTTATAGTTTTATGTGCCTGGGGAAGCCTCATAATCACGGCAGAAGGAAAGGAAGGGCAAGTCACTTCTTACATGGATGGTAGCAGGCAAAAAAAAAAAAAAAAAAAAAAGAGAGCGAGAGAGAGCTTTTGCAGGGAAACTCTGCCTTATAAAGCTATCATGTCTCATGAGACTTATTCACTATCAAGAGAACAGCACAGGAAAGCCCTCCCCCAATGATTCAATTACCTCCCACCCAGTGCCTCCTACAACTTGTGGGAATTCAAGATGAGATATCGGTGGGGACACAGCCAAATCATCACACACATGTGCGCGCGCACGCACACACACACACACACAAATATTATTCAGCCTTAAAAAGAAAAAAGCTCTGATAGATCCTACAACAAAAACGACCCTTGAAAACATTATGCTAAGTGAAATAAGCTGGATACAAAATGATTGTATGATTTGTAGAATTCCACTGATGTGAAGCACCTACAATCATCAAAGCATACAGAAAAAGTAGAACAGTGCTTATTAAAAGCTGGGAGAAAGGTGGCAGGGGGATTATTGTATTATGAATCCAGAGTTTCAGTTTAGAAAGATGAAAACTTTCTTGAGATAGATAGTAGTGATGAATGCACAAAAATATGAATGAACTTAATGCCATTGAATTGTACATTCAACAATTATTAAAGTAACAAATATTATATATATTTTATCACAGTAAATTGAGACCACCCCCCCCCAAAAAAAACACACATACACACAAAGAAATAGCATTCTTACCTGAATATAGTGAATATGCTAAGTATTCTTTTAAATGGAATTAACTAGGCTGCACACAACACAAACAGGTAAGAGATCTTCAACTAAAAGGATACTAATGTCTGAGTTTGTTTTCAATAGGAAGCAAAGAAGAATATTTAAAATATTTGAAGTCACACTAAAAATCTTATAAATTCTAATAATCAACATTTTATCTACAGCTATATCATTATTTTTCAGGACATTAGATGTTAGCAAGCTAAAAATAAATTCAAAGTTTATAAATTTAGAAATATTTTTGAAGGTTAAAAAATTCAAAAACACAAATTTTTGCTATTTCTCAGTTTTCTACTTTATCTGATCTATCAAGAAAGAGTATTAAGCCAAAAGAGAGCTTTATATTCTTTTAATCAGTCTCAAATATGTTTAGAAATATAAAAATAGCTGATCTTGTCTTCTCTCTCATAGAACATTCATCTAAGCTAGTGAGAGGCCTTTTCGTATTTCCTGTTATATAGGAATAGGTGGAATGATGCCAAAAGTAGATAAGAGATATGTAATACTTTTTTATAACAAAAATATATTGAAAATCAAGTCTGACCATGAAAGTAAAATGAAACTTAGATAATAAAAAGCTTTCACCTTAATATCATCCTTGTGTATCAGATAGGGCACATGTTTTATGGAAAGAACAAGAAAGATGTAAGAGTGTCTACACATCTAATGGCTTGTGTAGTTAAAATAATTTACAACCTAACAAAGACCTTTGTAATATGATAGGAAATACCTACATAAGCTAAAACAAATGTTACTCAATTATAATGTTTTAAAGTAAAAAATATGATAAATCACATGAAACCTTGATACAAACAGAAGAAAATCTGACTATCAGTAGATGTAAAGGAGGAGTCATGGAGCAGACTAAGTGGGTGATCATGCAGAGAAGACCGTTGCACAGATACTTCAAGCAACATTTGGGCTGTATTCAAGATCAGCAAATAATTAAGCAATTTCTTGGCTTCTGCTAGGCTTTACACTGTACAGAAATATGCAAATTAAAGCAGGCATAAGAGAATGTCCAAGTTTCTCAGGTTTTACAAATCAGGAAAAGTATCTTGGTGATTAACATCTGTAGATTTCTATTGTGAGTCACGGAAAAGAAATGATGAATGCTTGAGCTTGGTCTTGATTCACTTTGAAACAGTTCATTAAGTACCAAATACAACCAATATTTTCTAATCACTTTGTAGCTGAAAACTAGTGCCTATGTAGAACGATTTAACAAAACACTAATGCAGAATTTACAGTTCAGATACCTTTTTTCCCACCACTGAAATATTTATTGAAAGAAATAATGTCAAGGTAATAAAACTGACTAAAAATAACAGGGGCATTACCTTTCCTAATTATTAGCCAGAGATCAGCATTCATAAAGTAGTACATAGTAGCTCAAAAACATTTTCTCTTTGAAAGACGGTTAAGATAAAAACAGGATGTTAGGTTATACATAAATTTGAGACCAATAAAATATGGGTTATTATATCTGGGAATAAAGATTAGTTAAGTAGTTCTACATAGAATTTACCCAAAAGGATCAACCAAGATGACAAGCACTAGAATCTTCCAGAACTATGCTGCAACTTAAGTAATTTCTGAATCTATTCAACTGAGTCAAGGAAGGAAATTGGGGAAGCAGGAATGCTGTGGGAAAGGTGGGCAGAGAAGCAGCATCATCAAACCCTCCAGTTATGCATGAAGAGGTAGGTGCTTTAGGGAGTCACATGCCTAAAAGAGTTAGTAGACTCCATTACAATTTTTAGAAACTCTAAGGAAGTGACCTACCATTCTTCATTCATCGTTTCTGGGTGAAGAGATTATGCTCTGGTGGGGATGTTGACATGTTATTGATTAGGGTTGGCCTCACTGAGATAGTGGAAAGCAGAAAAAAAACAGTTCCATTCCCACTGTTTTACACATTTACCTAGAAACCTCAAGTCTCCTAAATTTTTTCTTAAAAATTTCGTCTTACTTATCAACAACTTTCACCTAACAGTGTGGTTGGTTACTTAGCAGATAAAGTCAGAAAAATACATTCTGTTCCTGGCTGCATTTATTAAGTTCAAACAAGTCTACAAAATGTTGCCAAAACATGTATCGAAACAGATTAACAGGTTATTTTTTGTTTGCTTATTTGTTTTTGTTGGGGACATTGTTCTTTTTTTTGTTTTTCTTAAATTGAGTGACTAATCTTACCAGACAATCAGCCATTCACTGAAACAATCCTCTCTGTGAAAAGGAATAATCCACTTTCATCCACTGAAAAGCCGTATAAATTCCCTGTGACTTAGATCCTTAAACAAAAATTGGAGAAAATGCTTCCTGCATATTTCTCAGAGGTACTCAAAATAGTAATGAGATAGTGTCTTTAGAGCACTTGGAGTTCCCCAAGGAGAGACACAATGAGATACAATATAAACTGAAATTACCACTCCATTATGATTTATCTTTTCTATATATAAACAGTTTACTGTTAGCAGTATTTTCCTTGTAGAAACCTTTTATATTACCGAAGTGCATTAGCCATGACATTTTTTTTCTACTATTTGCTCGTAAAGGGTCTAAGGCTACAAAGCATAGAATTCTCAACTGTATTAGGAGCAATCATTGTCTTCCAGGACAACTTTGTTATTTCTTAAGTGACTTATGCAGGGAAGGCAGCTCAGAGAATGTGAACATGAGCTCCCATCGGGCAAGTGAAATGCAATACAAGGTAACAGGAAAGCTAATTACCAGTCTCATGAAGGCAATGGTAGATGCACTCAGCCAGCATTGGGAAAAGTAAACGGGCTAACACCAGACTCCCTTAGCCTTGGCCTTATGTGAAAGGAACCTAGGCCTCTCTTGCAGTGTTGGTCCTCCAGATGCAACCATATCATTAGTCAGGTGGGCTCCACAAACAAGAGTCATACTTAACTGAAGTCTCAACTTCAGGGCCCAGAATAAAATAGTGTAAATTTTATTTGAAAATTAGTGTGAAAAATAGGGTGAAAAATTTGTGGTGAACAAATCTAGTGTCCTGGTTCTGCCTTTGCAGGTCTCAGCACTGCCAATAGACAAGAAGCTCATTTACCTCCCTTCCTAGAGTATTCCAACAGCCTCCAGCTGCCACCTGGCTTGTTTTCCAGAATATGAACTCTTTTCTGCTTCAATCCCATCCAGTAAATTTCGGTCTGAGACACATGCCCCCTGCCTAAATCTCGGGGCCCTGGGAGATTTAGGTTAAGGTATTATAACACAGCAGATAAAAACACTGGTGCATAGGCCAACAGATCTGACCAACTCTTTGGCTGTATTTTACCAGCAGTGGAATCCTTAAGAAAATTGCTTCTTGAAGTCTCAGCCCCTTCCTCTCTAAAGTGAGAGAAATGATGTTTCCCTCTCCAGACTGCGGCTGGGAATAATGAAGAAAATGTACACAAAGTATTGAGCTTAGGGTCTATTGCTCAGTCTGTAACAAGTGACATTTGCTATTGTTACATAATTTGGCTTCATTCTAGCCATGACAATCACATCTTCTACCATTGCAGAACAATAATGACAATATTGTTGAATGCTTTCTAGGTACTGAGTCCTAGCATAAGTTCATTACATGTATCAACTCATTAATTCTCAAAATGCTCACATAAAAATGGATATGATAGTTTATCTCCACTTTACTGACAATGGAAGTGTGGTACAGAATGATGACATAATACCTAAGGTCACAGCAGTAGGTAGGGAAATCTGGCTCATGACTCTGTAGCCACTGTGCTATGCTGCTTCCCTAGTCAAATTTCTTTGTAATTTTCTCCATTGGACCTGTGGGCTTTTATTTCTTTTTTTGAAATTTCCTCACTTCCAATCTCCGGTTTTCTATAACTTACTCACTTTTCAAGGCACACTTCAAGATAGCGTCTTTTTTTTTTTTTTTTTTGGTTTTGTTTTGCTTTTTCAGAAAATTCGTCTGCAGTATTCCAGTTCTCATTATTTTTTCTGAACACCTGTAGACTTGTGTTCCATAATGTAGCACTTACTCATTGCATCAAACTGTGTGTGCGTGTGTTCTCATTCCTGTTATTTTCTTTTCCCTAGGGGCCTTTCAGCACATTGAAAGCTAGGACTTCCTTATGCCTCCCATGAAGAGAGCAGTATTGGGTTTATTTCAATAAACTCTCAGTGAATAAGTGGAGATTCTTATATACATGTAATAATCATATATGTAATATCACCTTGCCTTTATGCAGTTTATATATGCTATTTCATTTGAATTTGCATTTAATTATTCATGTACAAAATTATCCAATTCGGTTTTAATGGGGTCTTAGCCTCACATTCATGTTATCAGGCTTGAATGGGAAACAGGTTGAGTACGTCTCCAGAACCCTCAAACTCAGACAAATCCTAAGTCTTCCTCAGGAAAATGAGGAGCTATGACAGGTAAAAACAATTTTTCTAATGTCTGGCCATAATATAGAATATTTAGTTATGTCTGTTTTTATTAAAGACATTTTGAGAACACAATTTCCTAAGGAGACAATTTTCTTAAGAGTCACGCATAAGTAGTTCTTACTATCAAGCAATTTCCTCTGACATTTTCCTTAAAATGTCCCATGTTTTCCCCTTCATCAAATGAGTCCACGTTGCAACTTTTGGTATTGTACATTTCCTTCACCTATCTTCTATTTAGCCTTCAATTGTGGCTAGCCAGTTATGGGGTCTACCTGCCTTTCAACCAACATTGGCCTATGTTAGGCATAACTGGGTCTTTTCTTATTTAGTTTTAACAGTGCTGATGAGTTGCCTATGAAGGCTGGCAATATTTTATTACTTCTCACTAATATCTGTCTTCTAAAATCAAAATAAGTTAATGTTTATATCACTTTGGCAGACTTTCTGGTTTTAAAATAAATTGTGCTAAATATAAATCCATGTTTACTGGGAGACTTCCCACAGTGTTGAAGATATTTTGATTATCTTTTAAATTAGAACAAAGCAGACTTTGATATTGGCCTTTCAAAAAACCTAATTCTCTATAAAAATGCTGCATAAAGTCAATTTGATTTTTATGTTCCCACAAATCAAAGATCTCAGATACATGAACTTCCCTTTATAAGGAGGGCAGACAAGATTCTGAAGAAGGGGAACTTAGGAAATGTGCTCCCCTGCTTCTATACAGAAAATAGAAATGAGTCAGATTAGAAGTAGATGATGTAACTTCTTCAAAAGTATAAGCTATATCCCAGTTTTACACAAAAGCTAATAAAAGAATTTCATCAACTTTGGTTGTTCAGTTCCTAAAATACAGGAAGATTGGGATAAAACTGCTTAGATGATTGTTTCTTTAGTAACAAGACATCCCCTAGATGCTTTGTAGGGATGATCTTCTCTATCTTGGTATAAAAATCACCTCATGTTTCTTAGTTATTCCTGTCATTCTGAAAAAGTATATTGTCATTTTGCTTTCTAGTTAAAATGAAAAGAAAGAATCAAATACATTCTTATTAAAAATGTTCAATGTATTCTTTAAACCTTCCTGTCTCCTCAGCATGGGCTAGTCCCAGTCTCGTAATGCTGTATTTGGAGATGTGTCTTCTCTCATAGTCATTTCATCCCCTTTTTTCTTCATGATGCTATTTCTAACCCTCAGAGGTCAGAACAAGGAGAAATAGAAGATTCACAAAGATGAGCAAAGTTTCATGGAGCTGGCTTGGTTGGCAGTTGCCTCATAGGCAGATGTGACAGATGCCCCATCTCTAGTTTCTTTTTGGGGTTCATCTGGGGTTTCTAAGGATCACTTCCTCTAGGTCATCTTCCTTATTACCATTCCCTTACTATGGTCAATGTTTCCTTCAGCAAGCTGCTTTCTTCCACGTTGACTTCCTACTCCTTTCCTGGGTAACCTCTGTTTCAGCCATTCTCTAGGAGCAAGTCCCTTTTAGGAGGGCAAGTGGGCCACAGTCAGCTTCCAAACATAACTCTCTCATACAGCCTCCAGGATAAAGCGACCCGCAGCCACCTTTCAATTGAGATGCAGATCCTCCCTCTTCACTCTATGGTCAGGAAAACCACTCCAGTAGTCTTTTGTGTTTCAATTTCTCTTGGTGAAAACTGACACTAATCTCTGTATAACCCCCCAACTGTTGGGAATATATATTCAGTTTCCAGGAGGTTCACTTTAAACTTCTTCCTTATTTAAGATGAAGGAGAAGTCTACACAGAATTTTACCATGAGAAATTAAAGGGAATATAATTCTTCTCTGAATAATGAATTCCTCACTATTATTCTTAAGAATCTTCTTACTCACCCAAATATATATTTTTGTCTTCATGGGCTAATGCCACCGGCACTAATTTTACAATCTCCCAGGATATAAAGCATGGATTGGTAGCTAAGAGCACATGCTCTGCAGCCCAGTGGCCTGTGTTTAAATCACAGCTTTCCCAGCAAACTGCTTAATGACCATGAGGAAGTTATTGAAACTCTCTGCCTAATATTCTAATCTGTAATGGAAATAATAGTAAATAACAGTATTCTACCTCATCAAATCATTTGAGGGGTTAATACATTTAGAGGTCTTAGCAGAGTGCCTTGCATGTAATGAGCACTGAAAATGTTAGCTATTACTCATATAAGACTCTGACAACTGCTGTATTGTTCTCAATCTTGGAAGCCTTAGTCTAACTAGAAAGAGAGGAGCCCATTTTAATATCCTGTTATGTTAGGTTGCTTGGGAAGTACACATTTATTTTCATTTCCTGCTGGCTTCCTAAATGTTTTGTTGTACTTTGTGGTTTAAAGAAATGTAAATCAATGAGATTTCCTAAAACTGAGCATTAATTTTAATTGTGGACTTAATGGAAGCCATGCTGACAAGGGAAATATGATGATATATTATTCTCATCTAACAAAACAATAATACCACTTTATTGAATTACTTAAATGTTTTAATGTATCGAATATATAAGGTGGATCTCTTTCCATAATGATCCATGCATAGAGGAGGGAGCACTGAAGGTAAAAAAAAGTCCTCAAATGATATCCTGAATTTATCTCAAGATTAATACTCAAGAATTATTCAACTTAGGAGTTATCAAACTTTAGCAGGTATAAGAAATACCTAATTATTAAATGCAGGTTCTAGGCCTATCCCTGGAAATAACAGGGATACAGAGGGAACAGGAATCTATTGTGGAGCAGTCACCACAATGAATTCTGCTGCAAGGAGGGCTAAGACCACACTCTCAGAAACACTCAACCAAATGTGAACACGACTGCTTTCACCCTGGCATAAGGCACTTAGCCACAGACAGGATACAACTAGGGTCTCATTTTACGTGTATCAGGGTCTCTTTTACAGAGCTGGTTCTTACTCCCTTAGGGATTCCTGTCATTTTCAGAATAAAAAGAGTATTTAATTTTTAATCAAATGCAAAGGTAGTGATTTAGTTACACAGAGAAGTAGAAAAAACAGAGAAATGAGAAAATATGTTAAACTAGTTATGTGTTAATATCCATTAGAAAATTATGAGCAAATTAATATGAAAAAGAGAACAAATAGAAATTAACATATTTCACACATAGCAAAAGAATGGCTGATAAACATAAAAAGATGTTCAACCTCATTATTAATAAAATAAATGCAGCCTGAGCTAATAAGTTTTCACATTTTATGCATCTGACTGGGAAAGGAAAAAACATGCTTCTTAATATTTTCATAGTGATAAAAGGATGGGCTAAAGGCCATTCTCGTATACTTTTCAACTTCATGTATTTATTTTAAATTGACACATAAAATTGTATATAACTTATTGTGTACAATATTATGTTTTGAAGTATACATTGTGAAATGGTTAAATCTAGCTTTCATTGGAGAGAAACTGCTACGATTTCTTAATGAAGATCTAGCAATATGTATACAATTTTATATGTGTCCAATTTTAATATTGCTTAACAACATGTCTAGGACTTTAACCCAAATAAATAATTGTCTAAAGTACAAAGATGTTAGTTTAACAATGTTCACCAATTAGGTTTTATACTAAAACAAATCAAAACATTCAAATGCCCAACAATAGGAATTTATTAAAAATTTCACTATTAATTGGAATAGATTTGGATAGACATAATAAATTCTATGCTGCATAATTATGATGTTCACAAAAATACCTACAAAAGTACTTCAGTGCCAAACAAGTTATAAAATATTATTATTTTATAATAGCATAGTATTATTTGATTTTTCTAAAGTAAAACTGATCAAAAATGGTAGGAAAAAATCCTGAGGTTTTTAAACCAAAATAATAATTATATATACTTGCAGATAAAAAATGGATTTTAAATAATGTTTTACTTTTTTATTGTCTGAATTTATCATCAGAAAGTATTAGGTTGGTGCAAAAGTAATTGCTGTTTTGTCATTACTTAATGGCAAACCTAATACCATCATGTTTATTTTGAAAAATATAAAATATATGAATTATATTTAAGACAGATTTATATGTGAATTGTGTGAACCTCAAAATATTTTATTCAGTAACATGACACTATGGCCTTCCTATGGGACTAAAAAGAACTATATGTTATCTGCGCTTACATTTTTCTTTTCTTAACTACTTCCTTAGAGATCCAGCTGTGGTAGAAACATCTAGGAATTTATATAAAAATCAAAATTGAGTGCAAAGACATACTCTGACCTGTACTTTTGAAAGTACTATATACCTTTTGCAAGAAGAAAACATTCTGATCATTGAGGCACTTTCAGTATCTTTTCTTTACTGCTTCAGAGATTTTTCACTTAAGATAACTCTACCTTGAACAACACACTAACGTTAAAAAAAAAAAACTGTTTTGGGATTTGTGCTCTTCCAATGTTATAAGAAGAAAAATAGTTGAAAAACAGAGCAAAAACAAACAAACAAAAAGTACTCATCTCAATTCTTTTTGTATTCATAGATTCTTAAAGAGCTGATTTCTGAATTTTTAGAAATACCTCGAACATCAGTATTAATATTTATTTTTCTCCTCTAGTGTTTTCTCAAAATGAATTATGTTTTAAAGTAAACATATTCTTTGACACAATCTCTATTTGAGTCAGTGGATGTTTTGTCTTTGGCTAATTTATAAGCTGTTCTGTTTTCCAGAAATGATCAGGTACAGTTGGGAGTCATGATCATTATCATTATTAAAGTTATTTGTCTTTGTAGGCTGCTTTGCAATTTACAAAAGATTTTCACATACACTGCATTATTTTCATTTTTGTTTTCTGACATCCCTGTGAGGTAGGCAGAGCAGGTATCATTTCCCTGTGAGAAATCTGAGTTGCAAAAGGTAAATCTATCTGTGTGAGATATATTTATCATGTTACTATCTCAGTACACTAATGATGCTTTTATGGCCTACAAATCTTCATGTGGATCACACAGTGTATAATTTAAAGAAGAAAAATAGCTTAGTTTCAGAAAAAGTTGATAAATAAAGAATCTCTGTACTCTGAATCTGCAGAAGGATGTGAATTAGTGGAGTTTTATGTGTTCTGGGGGCCACACACACACAAAAATACCGTAATGCAAAAATCTGCAGAAAGCAGAAGAAAATTTTCTAATAATGAGATGTAAAATTCTGGTACTTCTTTTTCAATAATTAATGATATTCTCTTGATGGATATTCTAAGTTTTTGACATGAAGAAGTTCCAAAGTATATTATTTGTAAGACAGTAGAGATTATTAATAAAGCAGAAACTCAACAGTCTCTGTAGGGATTACTTTGTCTATCGACTGGAGACTGATTTTAACCCAAAATATTGTTAGCTTCACTTCCCACTAGTCTCAAGACTGTGTAATTCAGTATTTCTCAAAGTACATCCCGTGGCCATGGTTTACTCAGCCATCAAGAAGTTCCCCCTAAAGAGAGATTTGAGAAATATCTTTCTTCAAAAAATATATTGGGAAAAGCCAGTATATGGCACTGTTCTCTTTGATATTCATAAGGAAAATTGTCGTATTATAGACAAATATGTCAAAAAACCTGAAATGTCAAATTACTCAATTCCCTCCAAGAAATTCATTTTCTTAAAAACAAAATCTATTAACATTTCATGAAACCAGAATACTAATATGTTAGTCAAGTCATTTTTTTGCCAGAAACTCAAACCAATTGAATTGCCATGGACAATCTGAAGATATTGATTTATAATACATCATTGATGCATCTGTAATATATCTGATCATTAGAGGGAATCTTGGCACATGCAGAGTAATGTGCTTGCCATCACAGTATAACTTCTTGAGTGCTCCACAGTTTTGAGCATGTAGCTGACATGCATTGAAATATATATCCAGCATAAAATGCATTTTATGTAATCATAACTACTATGTATTATTCATTTTTAATTATTTTAGATTATTGGAGTTTCAACATGGCCCTCTAAAATTTGCAGTTAGTTGCAGACACTTGAACAAACGAAGCACAGACAGGCCACTGTTGTTGTTTACTCATTCTGTTCTGTACCAAACACACTACGATACTGAAGGAAAAAGTAGCACCCATTACACTGGAAATAATAAAATCTTACTTTTTAAGCATTCGAAGAACAATTTACTCAATTTTAAAATTTTACTTTTTAAGCCAAGAAAATTTAAACTAAAACCCATGGCCTGGTTTCTTCCTTTTTTAATGGAGTGCTTATGAATGGACAATAGTAATCAATTATGGCTATGACTGTTAGAATTTTTTTAATGAAAGCAAAAATTGGTAGAAATTGGTTTCTTTGAGATATAAGATTAAGAAAAATAATAAAAATAAGAAGTTTGAAAGTTAGTCCAGGTATAAATTATTTTGATCATTTTACATATATCAAACACATATAGATATATAGTATATATATATTCATATCAATATCTACATGATAGAGTATATTCGTGAAACCATTTCAGAAAACGGACTACTTCTGTTCACAATAATTCTACTAATATATCCTTAAGTTTCAAAAACCTTTTTATCTATTCTCCTTGGTGCTACTTACAGCTGTGACAGCCATCTCATCATCAAAATCAGGCTGTCAGACACCCCCTTAAGCCTAAGAGATTAAGAAAAAAAGCCAAGAAGTTTCCTTGACATCTGTCATATTGACACACCAAAATTAAGTACAGCTGGATAAAACTGGAAAAAAAAAAAAAAAAGTCTCCAAAGTCCTTTTCTTCAGGAGAGTGGCGGTCAATCACAATGCTAAACATTGGTATGGGAGCAATAAAAACATAACACTATCCAGCCAGTCCTGACATTTCCTGATGGCCAAAAAGAGAATGGACTCTTGAATGAGAACAAGTCTTTCTGAGCTGAGACTACTCCCAATATGTTCATCAAGGTCTTTAAAGTTATCAAGAACTGAAAAAAAATTCTGTTAGTCATCAACAAGATCCTTTACTGCATTTGGTCATAAATAAAACCACAAGTCTCTTTTGACCTTCACCTACAACCCTTCAATTCTTTCCAAATTTACCTGCAGACAACATTGTAAAAATCATAATCACCTATTTTTGAGACAGGGTGATAGTGCTTCTCTATTTTCTCTTCATCTAAGTTTTGACAAATTGCTTCTTCTCACTAAGCCTCAATGTTCTCAGTTATAAATGAAGGGAAACTGATTTCACAGGGTTGTTATGTGGATAAATATTACATACCTGAAGTGCTCAACACATTTACTGTCTTAGAGTAATTAATGTTATTTCAAGTCCACCCCTTGCCCCAGCAAAGCACTAGGAAAACAGCCTTTGTTTCTGCAGTTGTGCATATGCTTTCACTGATGGATCATCAGTATGCTTTTTCCTAAACTTTTCTCCCTTGTGTCCCCACCACCATTATTAACTCTTCCATGTAGGATAGCGTAAATACAAAGCTGGGCTGGGCATTATTATTTCTTATTTCTGGAGCAGCCTAGATGACTGGCTTTGAATCTTTTTCAAGACAAGAACAGTGGGATTTATGACGTGCTGTTTAAAGTCCAGAACTACCTAGCTATCTGCAGTACAAGTTTGTTTACCGATGCTTTGCACCCAGCATAACCTGTTACACAGTCCAGCTTGACCAGAAGCCAGAGGGAAATGACATATCCTCCTGGTAATTTCTACTCTGAGCTCACTTGGAGCCAAGAGTTACCGCGCAGTTCATGGTGATTCCTTCTGGAGGCAAAGTCTATCCATGTGTGACTAAGGACCTGGGAGGAGTTTGCACTTGGTTGTGTCTCAGACTTCCCGTGCTTGCCTGTACACTCCTTCTCTTGCCACATCGTATATTTGGGTTAAAATGAAAGTCTTATATAAATATATTCCATGGAGTCTTATAAATTCTTACAAATATTCCAAATTTCCAGGCTACCTGGATACAATTCCAACTCAACCAATTACTATCTGTATCATCTTTGGCAACTTACTCATCCTCTCTGCCTCAGTTTCCTCACCTATAAAATGGTAATAACATCAATACTTATCTCATACACTGTTAAGTAAATTATATGATAAAATATATGAGAAGCATTTAGTGCTGGAAAATTATGGGTGCTAAATGAACAATAACTATCATTATCATCATAATTTTAAATATTTGTGTTTTGTTCCTAATAAATAAATGTTCCTCTTAAGGGCAGGTGAAATGTCTTAGTCATCTTGCTATCCTCAGTGTCTAGCACAACGCTTTGCATAAAGCAAACTCTTTATTATGCTTTTTACATTAAATGAATAGAGCCATGGACAATTTCAAGGTATTGATTTACAGTGCATCATTGATGCATCTGTAATACATCTGAGCATTGGAGGAGGTGCATCTTCACACATGCAGAATAATTTGCTTGCCATCATAGTATATCTTCTTCAGGACTCCATAGTCTTGAGGATAGCAGACATGCATGCTCTTTATTTTAATTGCTTGTCCTCTTGCCCCCTACTTGAGCTCACAACTAGGTTATTCAGAATAATATCAAAATTCCCTCTACAAATATTTGTTTAGTGATCTCTACATTAAAAAAAAAAAAAAAGAAAAAAAAAAAGCTGAACTTGGTCCTGGGGCTCAGAATTACTTACGTATTCTAGGAGTTTACATTTTCCTGCCCATAAGAGAGGACAAAATCCACCTTCCAAGTATACTGTGACAAGTTTTACAGACACCACGGGATCATGGTGTCAGGGTTTAGTCCACAGGGTTCGGTCAGGGATGAGTTACTGTAGAGACTGGGATGGCAATAGCCAGGACAGATTTGGTGGAAGGCAAATTATAATGGAACTAGGAATGACTGGGAGGCAAACAGAACCATAAAATTCAATTTAAGAGAACTAGGATATGAAAATGGTTCAAAGTTGACTAGAGAGAGAAAACAAAGCCATGGCAAAATAATGTGAATTTGTACGAAGGTAGGACACAGCTTGCTTCAATTCATGGTGAATTGGCAGTAAAGAGAGAAAAGATGGAGAATCATTGATGGGGTGTGTCCTCTGAGGAGGTAGAACAACTTGGCATCAAATCTACACCAATAATGTTCTGCATAAGGTCTGATTAGGTGGCAAGGCACCAGTTGTCTACAAGAATGTGAAAGCCATAGAAGCATGGGTCACTGGAGCAGTGGCAACCTCAGGACAAGGTGGTGGGAATGGATGGCCCTCAATGAAAGGAATAAAGGTTGCATTGTCTGCAGAGAAATGTTATATAATAATAATATCTACTAAAAGTCAGTTTGATTTTTATCTTCTTCCACTGGTAATTCTCAATAATGTTAGTAATAAAGTATTTCTAATCAAGAAAATCTTTGATGATATAAATTCTAAATCAATGCATCCCAACGAACTTTCTGCAGTAATGGGAATGTTCTGTATCTATGAGGTCCTATACAGTAGTTACTAGCCACATGAGCTATGTAGCATGTGAAACATGGCTAATGTGACTGAAGGATTCAAATTTTATTTTCTTTAAGTAAGTTTTAATATTCTCGATTTTCTTTAACTATTGACAAATTTAAGTTTAATATAAGTAGCTACATGTGGCCAATGGCTGTCATATCAGACAGGACAGTTCAAAAAACTGCTGTGGTTACTATTGTATTTTAACTATATAAATAAATAGTTTAATATATATATTACTTTACACATACTTTAACATATAACATAATTCATGTTTACATATACATTATAAATATATAGGCTCATACATTTTAAATTAGCATATTTTTATTAATCTTCTAATAAACACTGTATAGTACATGGAAGTTAATTCGAATAACTATTACTTATACAGCTGCTATCCAACACTCACAGACCCAGCTACACAAAAATTGTCTTTGGAGTAAGTTCATAATATTTTGTAACCATCATAGTTTTTGCTGTGCATTTTGTGTCTCTCTGGTACCACCTGGTTCTGCATTTAAATGATAAATTAGAAATAAACACTAATAACACAGCAATTATCAAAATAAAGGAAGCACTTGATTTACTTTAATTCTATACCTCTGTGTAAATCTTTAGATTCTTTATTAATTAAAAGTATAGAAATTTTCAGAAACTAAAACTAGAAACAGAAATTTCAATATTTTCATCCATTACTATAATACTTAGTTTTTGAAAAAAAATCTATTGTAAGTCCAATACATTAATGGAATTTAAAAGTATTAACATGTTACTTTCTTTTTTTATACGATATCATTTATTTTAGGTATTTTTCTGGCAGACTATACATAAAAGTTCAATAATTTTTTAACTGTTTGTATTACTTTTATGGCAATTATCATTTATTTTGTTCCATGGCTATTACTGAAAATAATTTTGTATTATAGAGAAAAAATGTTAAAAGTGAGCTTTTAAATATGCTAGGCATTTCACCATGTTAGAGACATCTTAATAACTCACAGTCTTTACAGAATATGTTTAGTCCCAGGTAAAACTGTAGGAGATACATTAGTCTTATACATAGTTCCCACCCAATAGAAAGTCAAAGAGGGTTTCATGACTCCTAAACAAAGAAGCAAATAGTTGATCTAGGCAGACAGCAATGAGCTCTCTACCAATGTGCCATAAAGCCTTGAGGAGCAGAAAGCCTGCTGGTGTGGGGTGTGATACAGGCAGGGAATCACTTGGTCTACCTCTCAGGCAGTTCCTTCACCTCTCTGGATTTCGTTTATCATACTTACAAAATGGAAATAGGAACACATTTTATGATGACTAAGTCATTTAATATATGCAAAATGTCTTGGACAGTAGGTGTCACAGAAAAGGTGGCTATATTTTTGTTGGATAAAGCAATGTAGCTTCTCAACTATCTGTCTCAGCATGTTGGTCATTAACATATTTGAACATCTACCTCTACTGAAAAGCCCACTTTTAAATAATCATTATTGTTACTATTATTTTCTTTTGCAAACTACTTGAAGTGTAATTAAAAAGGAGTATATTCTGCCACACAAACAAAATGGAAATTAAAAACAATAAAGCTAAAAACCAATTCATTGGATGTAAGGTGCTGATGACTAACAGTAGATTTTTGGATTTTTAATATTTTAAAAATCTTAGGTAAGTGTGTTTTCTGTTTTGTTTTGTTTGTTTGTTTTGTTTTTCTTTGTCTGTTTTTTAGATGGAGTTCTTGCTCTGTTGCCCAGGCTGTAGTGCAGTGGTGCGATCTCGGCTCACTGCAACCTCTGCCTCCTACGTTCAAGCAAGCAATTCTCCTGCCTCGGGCTTCTGAGTAGCTGGGATTACAGGTGAGTATGTAAACTTCATTTTAAATAGATAAAGGTGCACCTGACAGTATATTACGATGGCTGATTTTCTGTTTGTGAGATCTCTTCTAGGCTTTGTAAAGAGCATTAACTGAATTTTTCTAGTAACTTTATGTCTACTCCACTAAAAAAAATTTAGATAAAAAAAGGTGCTACACAAGTCAAAGGAACTCAACTCACTTGGAAATAAACCTTGCTAGCCATATGAGCATGCTAGATAAACAAACAAACACTATAGAAACTCATTTAAAACATGTATGTTTAAAATTATGTATTTTTAATTGATTTTTATGTCTTAGTAACTTTCCATGCCAGGATTATCAAAGAAGGCTAGTTGGTTGTGCCTGAGTTATTAGCTTGCTTGACTGAAGTAACTGGGCACAGCCAGGTGCTATGTTTTATGTTCCTCATTCTAATTTTGAATTCTCTTCACCTGAATTCCCCAGACCAGACACATGCTTTTGACTTATAGAAGGAAACAGTGAATTTAGTACAGAAAAGACATACAAAAAC
This sequence comes from Papio anubis, assembly GCF_008728515.1. Classification (NCBI taxonomy): domain Eukaryota; kingdom Metazoa; phylum Chordata; class Mammalia; order Primates; family Cercopithecidae; genus Papio; species Papio anubis. The sequence goes on along the minus strand of NC_044979.1, from coordinate 68,191,690 downwards.
ATATCAGAGGCAGAAGTGAGAGTCCTTTGGGTGAGTAATTTTATAATTATTGATTTATTTTGACTATGAGGAAGAACGGAGCAAAGCAAAGCAAATTAATATTTCAATGTCTCACACTTCATAGGGTTATTTTTTGCCAGAAAGGTAGTTTAGTGAAGAAAGTCTTCTTGAATTTTCTAAACTGACCAAATAGAGATAAGAGGGAATAACATTTTTATCTTGAAGCTGATGATACTTCCCTTCCCTTGGCTTCAAATTTTAATTTAATTTTTAAAAAATAATGACGGCTGTAACTGACCTTTTGAAATGTTCTGCTGTAACTTTTCTGTCATAAAACCTAAGCCAGGCATCAATAATTTTCAATGTCCCTAGATAAGCCTGCCATGCAGCAAGGGCAGAAAACCACCATTAATGATACTAAAGATGACAGTGGCCATTTGAGATCAGGTAGGTCAAGGGGCTAGCCCAGTGCTTAAAACATAATAAGCACTCAAAATGGTATACCCCTTTAGTCTTTCATTAAACTCAGTCTGATGATGATGAATTAACTGATACAATTGTCTCGTAAGATCAAAAAAGTATATATGAAAAAATTCTGACTTTGACCTAGAGGTGACTGGAAATGCACAATAGAATTCTCTACAGTTGAACTTTCTCCAATGTCAGATTTCTCATCATCATCACCATCATCATCGCCATTATCACTGACCTCATCTTATCTCTGTAGTCCTCTTCCAGGAGGAAACTGTAAAGTAATGAATGGAGAACGCTGGTCAGAAGACTGAAGGGACAAATTCTGCAGTTCTTAATGAGAATTCGAAGTGTTACAACTCTCCCACAAAAAAATTTAACCTTGCTCACATTTCAGATAACAACTGAAATAATTAAAAAGTAACAAATAGCTTGTTAGTGTGCTTTGGAATGAAATTTTCAAGGTAAGGCCAAAGGAACTTAATTTAATAACATTAAAAGTATGAGAGCCGGGGGCACTTCACATTACGGCCATTTTTTTTTTTTTTCTTGTGAAAAACTCATTATACCACATTGTAAAACTCAGAACAGAATATTTTGTTTTTATTTAATCTACACTGGGCACCATTTTGCTGTCTGTTGAATGATATTTTCCCTGTAGTTTCTGAAAGAAGATGGATTTTGAAAGAGGTGTAGGTATTCAAAATTTAATTTCTTATGTGTAAATAAAGGGTCTAGGAACTATGGAGATTATCTCACGAATTGATAAAGTGGCTATATTACTTAAGATAGTGCTGCATGGAGACAGAAAAGACATAGGCAGACCTGGTACGTAATTCTGACTTAGTACTCCAAGGAGGAGATATTTAACTACTCTGAGACTTAGTTATTTTAGCTTTAAAATGGGAATATGAATAATTATGTCATAAAATAATTGTAAGATTATGAGTTTAGCATGAGTTGGTATTCAAAAAGTTTGATCTTCAAAAAAAGTCAGAGTTAGTTTTCAGTTTGCATGTGAAAGAAGGTTCATCCAGTTTCTTTCTGGTCTAAGATTAGTTGTTCCTTGATTGTACTTTGCTGCTTTCAAATGTAGAAACCTTCTTACAGACACAAAATAATTCATGCTATTGTATATCAGGTCTACAGAACTTTCAAAAGTCTGCTGACAAATGATAGATTTTCCATCATTTTTTTTAACAGTAGTTGAAAAAAAGACAAAGTATTCATGATCAGTCTTAAGAAAAGTTACCAAACTCAAACTGTAGAAACTCTTCTGGAATAGTTTTAAAGATTCAAAGTGTGATTTTACATTTCTTTGCCAACTATGAAATAAAACAACACAATTACAAGCCTTCAAAACTTATTTTTCAATAGTTACATAGGTAATGAGTATGATAATTTGAATAAAAATTTTCTCACTGCCAAAAATAGCGTAAGTATAATACAATTACAATTTAGTCAATATAGCATCAACATTATGACTAAAAAGCCATCACAATTTAAACCGATTTGGATGTCTCCCCATTGAGCAAATTGCTTGAAGTCATCCAACTGGGTATCATACTGGGTAATGGCTGTCTTTTGATTAGTGATTGGATATAGTCTTTCAAAAGAACAACCAGAGAGTTAATCAATTACAGTAAGTAAGCATAATAGCACAGAATGCAGGCTTTTAAAAGAATAATAGAAACTTAGAAGGAAAATTTTCTTATTGGGTAATACTGAATTTGAAAGAGACGTATGAGAATTATATTGGCCTAACTTAACCCAGTTGCTACTATAGTTTTCTCTATAAATGATGCATCGTACCTATATTAGATTCCTATGACTGCTATAACAGTTTACCAAAACTTGGTGACTTGAAACAACAAAAATTTATTCTGTCATATGTCTGGAGGCCAGAAGTCTAAAACAATATCACTTGGACAAAATCGAATTATCAAATTATCAGCAGAACAATACTCCTTTTGGAAGCTCTAGTGGAGAATTTGTCCCTTGCCTCTTCTAGCTTGTGATGGCTGCTAGAATTCCTCGGTTTATCATCTGGCACATCATCCAATTTTCAAGGTTAGTATCTTTAAACCTCTCTCAGTCCCATCTTCTCCTGTTGCCTTCTCTGTGTAGTCAAAACTGCCTCTTCCTCCCTCTTATAAATATACATGTGATTGCATTTAAGGTCACTCAGATAATCAGGATAACAACTCTGTCTCAAAATTCTTAATCATATCTGCAATATCTTTGCCATATAAGGTAATATTTACATGTTCTAGACAAGAGACTTTATATCTCTGGTGCCATTATTCAACTTACTATATAGCACTCTAGTGGAATCTAGGTAATTTAAAATTCTTGTAAAAAAGTATCTCCCAATAATTATGCCAAAATGTAGTTGCTAGAAGAAGGACAGATAAGGAAATATGCTGGTAAATAAAATAGAAATAAAGACTATGGGTGTATATCATTAACCTTTATGAAAATGGAGTATCTACACTACAAACCAGACTAATTGGTGAGAAAGGCTTTATAATTTTATAACTACAGCTTAATATTTGAACCTTTAAAATGGATTTTAGATCCAATTGATTTCATTATATTTCAAAGCTATGCAAGAAGTAGTTGTAGGTTATTTACTTTCTCACAGGGTTCAGGAAGACTCAAAACATCCTGTCTGAGGTTCTAAGGGACAAATATAGAAATGGAGACCCACTCTTTCAAAGTCTTTTTATTTGGAGCAGGAAATGCAGAATACTATTATAATTGAACAACCTTGTATTTTGTGTTTTTAAGGAGTAATATGTGTTTTAATAGCCATACCTGTCATAAGTCATAAACAATTTGAACCATAGATATCACAAATGCCTTATTCAAGAATCACAGTCTTTACTTTCTGTCTCAATTTAAAATACAAAAACTGTGGCTTGGCACAGTGGCTCATGTCTGTAATCCCAGGACTCAGGGAGGCCTAGGTGGGCGGATTGCCTGAGTCCAGGAGTTCAAGACCAGCTTGGGGAACAGGGTGAAACACTGTTTTTACTTAAAAAAAAAAAAAAAAAAAATTACCCGGGTGTGGTGGCACACACCTGTAGTCCCAGATACTCAGGAGGCTGAGGTGGGAGAATCACCTGAACCCGGGAGGTCAAAGCTGCAGTAAGCCAAGATCAAGATCAAGCCGCTGCTCCAGTCTGGGCAACTGGAGTGAGACTCTTGTCAAAAAAAAAAAAAAAAAAAAATTCCCCGTTGACCTTTAAATACATGATTAATTAATGCTCACTAATAATGTTGACTTGACTTTAATGAGGCAAAATCTTGATTCTCCTTTCAGAAATTGAACATGTTTACAATAGGCTAAACACTACACAGAACTACCATTTCATACTAAAGTTCATTGCACAACCTTTTAAGCTTTATTATTATTTAAATATACCCAATTTCTTAATCATCTATAAGAGCAGTTTTCAAGGTGAAGTATACATGCAGAAGTTCATAAGACTTTCATAAGAGGTACAGGATTGTGATATTTTTATAGAAATCAATGTTTAGATCCTCAATTTCCATCCATTATCTTTCCTAAATGTATGTGCCTAAAAATACAGCTGGGCTCAATATGTCTTACTCTTCTCTACTGTATGACCCTATCTCCTACTGTATACAATACTGGTCTAATCTCATCTATGTGTTATCTTAATAGGATGCATCTCTCTGGGGTGGGGAAACCTTCAGGACACCAAACAATGATCCAGTTCAAAATACAGTCTCTGTGAATCCTCCTGAGTATACGCTTGTTGTAGATGTTTTCCTTATTTTCCTGTTAAGGGTAAAGCTGTCATTAAAAGTTAGGTCTTCGGGCCCATGTTTGGAATGTCTTGAATTCAAATACACTGTTGAGTGGATGACAGAGGTAATGGTTATTTCCATTTAAAACCCTCTTTCATTCAGGAATCTTGGCAAAGAATGCTCCTAGTGGAGAGTTCATTTTGCCAATCATAAAATTGCTGATCCTTGGTTCCCTCTTCTATCCCTCTATGCTCTATTATGCATTTTAAGGGAGTTAGGGCCCTGTTAACTATGTTTTCCACATTCCTTGGCCAGCTGACTTGTAGTTAAGTTTCTTCCATTAGAGGCAGTCACAGGAAAAAGGAAAGCAGGAAGATAGAGGGAAAAAAAAAAAAAAACTTGGTTATGGTCTCTGTAAACATGTAAAGCTAAATGTTTAATAGTTTTTTTTGGTTTTTTTTGCAGTTCTAGCAGCTACAACACAGAACACTTATCTTAGCCTAACCACCAGTGCTCAGACCCTCTTGAAGTTCCAACACCTTCATGAATTTATCTTTCCTGGTTTCAGCACTGGCTCAACCCTCCATGATTCTAAGCATTGGTGACCCCATAGCCTACTATTCTTCCCTCAGCCTTAAGAATGACTATGCAGTTAAAATCTTGAATGTTTCTTTTTCCTCTATTCTGGGTTTTTTTCCAGGCCTTTTCACATCTGTGTAATCAATTACCTGCATTAAATTCTCTATGAGTGAATCCTGACTGACAAAGAGCAATGCAAAAAGAGCATCAAGAAGAAAAGATTGAAACTAGTGGCACCAGGTATCATTCAAGGAGCAAACCCATATCTAAACTTAATGTCTTATTCATCCATCTATGTGAGATTTGTACAAAGTATATTGGGAGATTCAAATGTGTTGCAATGTCTGACATGTCTGCATTGTCATTATTCTCAGTAATGACAAAGAGCCGGTGAATTGCGTCATTGAACCATGGCTCAATTTCATTTGCATATTTTGCATGATTTTAGGGAGAAGGAGTTGAAAATTTCCACACTTTATATCCAATATGTCAAAGCTAAATTTTGAAGTAAAACATATTGGAAGTAAGTTAAATATTTTCTTGAACATTTATTCAAGGTTGAGAAGAGAGAGATTTTGATTAAAATTTATTAGTTAATCTACTTTTAATTAACTTTTACTAGTGTCCAATAATCAAATGATTAGTATCCAAATGATTATTAGATACTAATAATTTATATTCTTTTTTTTTTTTTTTGGCTATGGTTTAAACATCAAGCTTGTTCACTTGTTCTCATTCTTCAACCACTTCTGTTTACTTATTATTAATTGCTTTAGAGAAAAGTGTCTTGTCCAGTTTAAGCTTAATTCTTGCCCCTATCCCTGAAAGGAAATTATTTTTCATTACTTTGGGAAAATGTGTTCCCTGTTTTTTTTTCTTGTTTGTTTGTTTGTTTGTTTTGCTGGAGTGCAGTGGCATGATCTCGGCTGACTGCAACCTCTGCCTCCTTGGTTCCAGTGATTCTCGTGCCTCAGCCTCCTAAGTAGCTGGGATTACAGACACGCCACCATGTCCGGCTAATTTTTGTATTTTTAGTAGAGATGAGGTTTCACTATGTTGGCCAGGATGGTCTCAATCTCTTGACTTCGTGATCCGCCCGCCTCAGCCTTCCAAAGTGCTGGGATTACAGGTGTGAGCCACAGCGCCTGGCTTGTTTTTTACCTTTCAATTTTGAACTAGTTATTTGCCCTCAATATATAAATAAACTCCAGTTTGTCCCAGCTAAATAATGAGACTGATGGCAATGATGGTAATGATGAAAATGAGGGTGAGATGATTATAAAAGACCCTTCCTAGTCCTTTTATCACCCTCCTTTAATTATATTACTCCCTCTCTCAAGTTAAGCATTTGTTTTATAAGAGTTATTCATACTCGTGTCTCCATTATTTCATGTCCATGAAATTTGGTTTGCCCTTGCACTTTCACTCTTTATGCTATTTTTTTTCTTCTTTTATGACTTTGATTTTAGGTTCAGGGGTACATGTGCAGGTTTATTACATGGGTAAATTGCATGTCATTGAGGCTCGTTGTACGATGATCCCATCACCCAGATACAGTGAGCCAACTATCTTCATGCTATTTTAATTTGGCATACTGACAAGTTCCTTTTGGAATCATTTTCTCATGTAGCTTCCAAAACAACCTCACCTGCTGTGGATTGTTTTATTTCATTTCACCTCTGACATTTTCACTATAGTTCCTTCCAGGGCAACTTTTTCTATATAAAAATGTTAAATTTTTGTATTTCCCAACAAATTCTCACACATTCTCTCCCACATCTATTTTCTCCACAGGCAATCAATTATATGTATGTTGAAGATTTTTAAATCTTTATATCTAGACCAGGCCCCTGTATTCCATATCTGATTATTCAATTGCATGGTGATTGTATCTATCTGGTTGCCCTGTGGCGATTCAAATTCTAAATATCTAATATCTAATTTATCATCATCACTTCAAAATCTGTACCTCCCTTTATACCCAACTGAGGGTCAAGACCCACCTAGTTGTCCTAATTTGAGATGTAGAAGTAATCCCTAATTCCTCTCTCTTCACTCTTCACTTAAAATAAGCACTATGCAGCCTCAATATTATTAATATGTCAGTTCTTTCCAACTTCATCTATAGATTTAACACAATTCCAATCAAAATCCCAGCAAGTTACTCTGTGTTTATCAACAAACTGATTCTAGAGCTTGTATGAAAAGGCGAAAATCCCAAAATAGCAAACACAAAATTACATAAAAAGAAGAAAGTTGAAAGACTGACAAAACCCAGTTTCAAGACTTACTATAAAGGTACAGTAATCAAGACAATGTGGTAATGGCAAAAGAACAGACAAACAGATCAATTGAACAAAATAGAGAGCCCAGAAATAGACTCAAATAAATAGGGTCAACTTATTTTTGACAAAGGAGCAAAGGCTATTCAACGGAGAAAAGACAACCTTTTCAACAAATGGTACAGGAATAATTGGACATCCACATGCAAGAAAATGAACCTAGCCACTGACCTTTATGCCTTTCAGAAAAATTATCTCAAAATAAATCATAGACCTAAATGTAATATCTAAGACTATGAAAATTTTATAAGACAGCTTAGGAGAAAATCTATGTGATCTTCAGTTTGGCAATGAGTTTTTGCGTAGTCTGTGCATTGTAAAATGTACATGACATAAAAGTTGCCATTTTAACCTTTTTTTTTTGGAGATAGAGTCTCACTCTGTCACCTAGGCTAGAGCACAGTGGTGTGATCTCAGCTCACTGCCTCACTGCAACCTGGGCCTCCCAGGTTCAAGTGATTCTCCTGCCTCAGCCTCCTGAATAGCTGGGACTACGGGCACACCCCACACCACCCTGCCTAATTTCTCTATTTTTTGGTAGATATGGAGTTTCACCATGTTGGCCAGACTGGTGTCAAACTCCTGACTTCAAGTGATCTGCCCACCTTGACCTCCCAAAGTGCACCTAGCCCTATCTTAACTATTTTAAGAATACAATTTGGTAGCATTAAATATATTCACATTTTTGTGTTGGCAATCAGTTTTTAGATGCAACGCTAAAAGCACAATCTATGAAGGAAAAAATTAATAGGTTGGTTTTTATTAAAATGAAAAACTTCTACTCTAAGAAACTTAAAATTATGGAAAGATAAGCTACAGACTGAGAGAAAATATTTGCAAAACACATATGTGATAAGACTTTTATCTAAGCTATACAAACAATTCTTAAAATGCAACAATAAAAATACAACTAAAAAGTATGAAAAACTCTCAACAGACAACTCACTAAAGACATTCATGTGGCAAATAAGCATATGAAAAGATACTCAATGTTATCTGTCATTACAGAGTTACAAATTAAAACAACAAGGCAATACTACACACCTACTAGAATGACTAGAATCCAGAACATTGACATCAAATGCTGGAGAGGTTGTGGAGCTACAAGAACTCTCAGTCGTTGCTGGTGGGAATGCAAATTGGTACCAGTCACTTTGGAAGACAGTTTGACAGTTTCTTACAAAGTGAAATAAAACCCTTAGCAAATGATTCAGCATTCATTCTTTGGTGTTTATCCAGGTGAATTTAAAAATACTTTTATACAAAAACAAAAACCATTTTTTTTGTATAAAAGTATTTTTATACTTTTTTTCCATACAAAAACCTTGACACAAATGTTTATAGCAGCTTTATTCATAATTGTCAAAACTTGGAAGCAACCAAGATATCCTTCAATGGTTGGAGATAAACTGTAGTGTATCTAGTCAATAGAATATTATTTAAAAATGACAAGAAATGAGCTACCAAGCCACAAAAAGACTTGGAGGAAACTTAGAATCATATTACTAAGTGAAAGAAGGCCATCTGTAAAGGCTGTATATTATATTGATTCCCACTATATGACAACCTTGAAAAAGAAAATCTATGGAAACAGTAAAAAGATCAGTGGTTGCCTGAGATTTGGGGTGGTGGTGATGGGAGGAGAGGAGAGATGAATGAAAAAATCATAGTAGATATTTAGGGCAGGAAAACTATTCTGGACAATACTGTGACTGTAATGGTGCACATATTATGTTGTGCATTTTTGTTACTCTACATCCCATAAAATTGAATAACACAGAGAGTGAAACCCAATGTAAACTATTGACTGTAGTTAATAATGTATCAATTTTGGTTCATTAATTGTAACAAATGTACCACATTAATCTAATATGTTAATAATAGGAGAAACTTGGCCAGCATTTAAGAAAGCATATAGAACCCTCTATACTTTCTCTTCAATTTTTCTGTAAATGTAAAATTACAACGAAATATAAAGTATATTTATTTTTAAAGTCTTTGAGCTGTCACTTATATCTGTCTCCTTAACTCTGTTCATGCTGATACTCTCTTTGTCCAGAACCACATTATTCCTTTCCTACATTGCTGTGACAGCTATCTACCTAGTCAATTTGCTTTTGGTTCATTCAACTCAAACCCATATACCACATTGCTTCCAAAATGATGTTTTTAAATTGCAAATTTTACCATGGTACTCTGTGAGGACCTCCCATCAACTCACTAGCTAACCTAGTTGGTTTTTCATGAATTCGCATTATTGAACTCCTGTAATTAATCTTCTGAATATACTATATTGTATGGCAGTTTTGTGCTATTTTATTTGCTTGGTACACCCCCTGGTGACTCACCTTTACCTAGCACCCCACCTACCATTGAAAATTTTCTGAAACATTATCCTCTCCTGTCTGCACTCTCATTTTTTTCTAAATTCTATTTTGGAATCACTGGTTTTCTCATCTGCTGCCACACCAAACTGGTGGCCTCTTCAAAGGCAAATGCTGTGTATTTTTGTCTTTTTTTTCCCCCTCAACTTCATATCCACCTTCATATTACTGTGATCGAGAACAGAGTTTGGTCCAAATAGTTATATAATGCACTAATTTCAACATATAAATAAGTTAAAGGTGTATCAGGTGAGATGAATTATGCACTGGTAAGACACGTAAATTCACTGTAGGAGTAGAGTGACAAAATAAAATATTTCATCTGTCAGAAAAGAGCAAAACAAAAATTCAACTAAAGGCTAACAAAATAGAAGCTCAGAGGTGCTACTGATTTTTGAAAAAGAGAGCAGAATGATTTAAGCTATGCTTAAAGAAGATTAATTAGGCATTTGATTAAAGACGGAATGAAAGAACAATGTGATGAAGACTAATTTCCAGACTTCAGCAGTAAAGCAAAAATGTGGCAATGAGAGTCTGTGAAAGAGATGTTACCATGAAAATGAAATCAAAATGTGGAAAACTGATGAATTTCAATTATTCCTGGTAACTGGGTGCAAAGGGCTGTGTTATGGCCCAAATCTGCCTAGAAGATCAACAGCCAGCACTGGGACAATCGACAGTTTGCAGAAACCTTTGCAGAGAAAGCCATTCTCATTGGAATGACAGAGTAAATTTAAAATAGATTAACATCATGATACAAAATTTAATGTAAAGTTTGAACATTTTGGCTATTCTCATAACTCTTCAAGGGAACAAGTAGTTCTTTACTATCTCATGGTATTTTCATTATTATCTCAATATGCTGGTATAACAAATAGACACTAAAATACATTGCAAGTGTTATGTTTCCATTTAAAATAGGTTGGTAAATTAAACATAACCATGTTGTCAAATCATTTGCCATGATCCAAGTATTTTCCTGGTAATTACACCTAATGTGTGATTTATTCTAGGTCTATTAGATTTTAAAATTTTTTCTCCTTTATTGATGTTCTCTTACTAATTATACCCAAACATGATTTACTTCATGCCTATTAATAGATTATAACTATTAGTTGGACTTTTCCCCCTCCAATACTAATGACACAGCTCTGCATGAAAGCCTGCACTTATTAAACACATCTGCAGTTTAAATGTAACAGAAATTCAGGAACTAATTTTCTTTTCTTCCTCTGGTATTTTCAAGCAATGTATTTCTCCTTTTTAGCCTGAATTTTATATAGGTTAACCTTTCTAACTCTTGCCGTTTTGCTTACCACTTTTTTTGTGGGCACTCTTCTTGATCTTCAGTCATTTCTTCTCCACTTTTCTCACTTATTTCTTCTTTATTCCCTTGCAATTTGTCTTCTGCCAGGCCTTCTACAGAAATGTCTCTCTAAAAGGTCACCATTGACCTAGATCTTGCCACATCCAATAGGATCAATTTCCTTTGCCTTTTGTCGCGTCAGAGAGACATTAAAAGTGTCTGTTGCATTGCTACTGTATTTCCAAATAAGATCACCTTTCCAGAGATGACCTGTAAGATTGCTTAAAGAGAGTGAAATCATTCTAGAATAATCAAACTTTTCTAAAAGTGAGGCCCTTTTGAACTAAGATCTGAAAACTACTCTATAATATTAAAAGTAAGATAGTTTTCCTTCCTTCCTCATGTATGTAGATGGCCAGTCATGATCTGTCTTTCATTAGAAGCCACTGACTCCACAACTTCTTCCTCTCTCTGTACCTGAGAATACCCAGAAGCAGCCGCCTTCAAGCCTGTGTTCTTCCCTCTGTGTACTTTCTGCCTGAGATAAAAGCAACCTATCATCACTCTCTAGCAGGTGGAAGAAAAGGAAACAAACAAACAAAAAACAGCTAATTATATAACTTCATAACTAATGTCCACAAATAGGTAAAAGGAGGAAAATCATCAAACTGTTCTAATCTTAAGTTGTTTCTGCCTACATTTCCTGTTTTTCATACAGTAAAACTGCACTCTATTACCAATGGGTTCAGGTGTTTCATGATTGCCTTCTCTTCCCTCTGTGGTTCAGCCCCTCTTTGACTTCCTGGCTGTGACAGTCTTAGGAGATTGAGACATTTCCTTCTCTAGCTTCAGGCTTGTGGCCCACAGTACAACTTTTTAATGCTTATCTCTTCATTGCAGTCTGGTGACCTTCTGGGAAGGACCCACTATTTCTCTCATCTCAGTTCCCCAGCCCGCATAGAGCCCAAAGGAAATTCAGAGATTACCTCCCATGCCACTTAGTAATAGTGGAGAAGTTTTGGATATTGTCTCTGGCTCTCTAAGCTTGTCCTTTTTGTACGGATTATGTCTGAGACATAGGATACAACTCCATTGTTCTATAAACACTTTCAAGGAAATTATAATTCTCTTCAAGCCACCCAGATTCATCAGGTAAAGGAACAGAATGCACATACTTACACTGCTTCTCTCCAGTTCAAGGGTCAAATTTCTTGTTTGACAGGAAGAGAAATGCTGATTTTTCCTGTTCACATGTATCCCCTAACAAATTTATAATTTCTGTCTTTTAAACTTAGAATACTAAAAAGATGTAAATTATTATTCTCAGCTATGGATAATTCCTAAGGCACTAAGAGTACCTCTATAGATTTGCTAAGAAAGGAGGGGTGGTGGCTGAAATAGAAAAGCTGGAAAATACTCATCAATTTATATTTTACAGTCCACTCCATCATAGATATCTCAAACATATGGAAACTATTACTAATGTATCTAGCAGCAGTAACTACATAAATTCATGTAAAAGGATCACTGGATTTATAATTCATCAGTATATTCTCAAATCACAGACATTAAAATAATTATCATCATGCATGATATCAAAAAGTTATTCTAAATATCAAAAGAATTATAAACCACTCATTATAATCCAAAACTTTATGAATAAATTATAAATAAAAAGTGGTTTACTTATTTTAACTAATATGTAAAACTACCAGAGTAATTTCCAATTGGAATATGTTCTTGAAGAATTCATTCATTTTCTTCATTTTCCCTTTAATAACTGTACCTTTAACAACTGCAATTACATCTCCATATATGTTCTTTATCTAAGTTCCAGTACTGTATTTACAACTCCTGTTAAATATTTCTGTGAGTCACATAGCTGTCAAATCCTTACAGCTCCAAAACCAAATTCATCATCTTACTCCTTACAACAACCTGCTGTCCTCAGTTTATTCAATGATATAATCTATCTCCTTCTTGAAAACATGGGATATTCTCTATTCTCCCACTCCAGTTCTTCCTCCATGTTAGTTTGGTCTTGTTTTCATATTCTAAAACATATCACTTACCCATCTCTTTACTCACAGATTTCTCTAACCATCCTCCCAGCCCAGTCTGTTTTAAACCTTAGGCCTACATTGCTACAGGATTTTTCTATGTTATCTTCCTACTTTCTAGTTCCTTTTGGTGGAATTAAGGGACTTTCTTAAAGAATGGCTTTTTTCTAATTGTATTTCTCTTCATTAGAATTTAATCGTATCATCAAATCTTCATTCAGAAGTGTAATAGATCAATACGGATCCATTTTTCTCATCTAACTCTCCAATTTCTCTCTACACAAGCCATCAATTTCGGGCTAGTTTCCAAAAGCATTCATTACTGTATCATGCAGTTTAAAACACAGAGGATCTAGCACATAATACTAAAAGTCATTACTAATTCTGTAGTATAAACACTGGTGCCTAATCTTTTAAAGTATAAAAAAACTCCTTTAAATATGTAAGGTTGCACAGACAAGTTCAGGATAATGGCTATGCCTTTAGCACCTGTTGACTGGGAAAACAAAACCATATAACAGTAAGTGATATATCATAAATATTTGAAATTTTCTTTGAATTCATACATCTTACAAGTTTTTCTTGAGTATCCATAGATGCTGGGCTCCACACTACACACTAGATGTAAAACAGGGAATAGTACTGACACCATTTCTGCCATTTGGAACTTACATTTTATTTGTAAATGCTTTTAAATAAATGTATGGATCTTCCAGAGAGCTGAACACATGAGTGTCCCTAGAGGGTTGTACTCGGGGAAGCATCAAAGCTCCATGACTCTTCTCGCAGACCACGCCCTATACATCTCTTCATCTGTATCTTTTGTAATATCCTTTATAATGAAACAACAAATATAAGTGTTTCTCTGAGTTCTGTGAACTGCTACATCAAATTAATTGAACCTAATGAAGGGGTCATGGGAACCCCAACATGATGCTGGTTGGTTAGAAGTTTCAGAGGCCTGGCTGGGCTTGCTACTGGTATCTGGGAATGTTGGAGGCATCCTTAGGGACCTGTGAGATCAGAAACTATTTCCGGGTTAGATAGTGACAAAACTGAATTGGGGAACACCCAAAACGTGTCTGCTGCTTGCTGTGTGAGACAAAAGCCCCGTACCTTTGGTTACGTAAGTCTTCTGTGTTGATGATGGTTGTAGTTGTGTGAGAGTGGAGGAAAACATGGGTTGAGATAGTTTTCCACTACCCAGTTGGTGTCAGTGAAGTTGGATTTGCTGGACTGACCTAGGCTCAAAGAAACATATGGGCTAGGAAAAGAATGCATATAAGGGTAGGGAATAAAAAACCTCAAATTCCTGGGTGGCCACGTGGTCATCCATGGTATGAAACGGCAACTGTGCTTTTAGTTCGGTTACTAAAGGTAAAAGCTACCCAAGGAATTTAGAGATAAATCTGACTCCCAAGGAGTCCATTCATTGGATGCATAAGGAAATGCAAACTAATGAAAAAGTGAAATGTTTAATTCCTTGGTTATTGTTATCTATAATAGTTACAAGGAAATTAAAAGAGAGTGCTGGGTCAAGCCTTGAGACTGGACCATGCTCAGATATGAGTCTTTCCAAGCTAACCTCAGAGACAACTCCCCAAGGGCAGAATTATACAGAGACAACAGAAACTACCTCTGAGACCTGTGGCTACCAAGAAGGTAGCAAATGTAGGGGAAGGGCAAAATCAAGTAACCATTGAAATCAGAAGGTATAGTTTAAGGGAAGTGTTCCATTCTTTAGATCGATATAATCAGCTTCCTAAGAAACCTTTACTAAAATGGATTGTGAGTAACTAATTTGGCAGCAGTGTCTTTGGTTTTTAACGCTGCAGAGTAGAAGAATGTGTTTGCGTTGATGCAGGACATACAGCTCACTACTGAACAATCACAGATGGGTATTTGATTCCTGCAGAATCAAATAACGGTTCCAGAAGCATTGTCAAATTTGCGGCCTTAGATTTCCCTCATAGATCTTACAAATATTAAGGCTAATTAACAAGAAAAGAGTGAAGGGTAGAGGGGAGAGTCAAAGGACTCATCCCAGGAAGGTGGAAAAAAATTAAAGGTTATTTAAAAATAAGTTGAATAAAGAAAACATTGATAGAAGTGAAACTAAGAGGGAAAAAAAGGAGAGAGTTATGGGACTTGTCCCAGCAGAAAAATAAGGTGACATGACAACTGACACCAAAGAAATATGAAACATCAACAGAGACTACTATGAACACCTCTATTCACACAAACTAGAAAACCTAGGGGAAATGGATACATTCCTGGAAACATACAAACTCCCAAGATTGAACCAAGTGGAAATATTAATAGAAACCCTGAAAAAACCAATAATGAAGAAGAACATTGAATCAGTAGTAAAAAATATCTCCCAACAAAAAAAGTCCAGGACTAGATTCACAGCTGAATTTTACCAGGTGTATGAAGAACAGCTGGTGCTAATCTTACTCAAACTATTTCTGAGAAATTGAAGAGGAGAGAGATCCCTTCCTGACTCATTCTGTGAATCCAGTATAACCCTAATAGTAAAATCAGGCAAGGACACAACAACAACAACAACAACGAAAGGCAACTACAGGCTAATAACCCTGATGAACATAGATTTAAAAATCTTCCACAAAATACTAGCACACTGAGTCCAACGGTACATCAAAAAAGACAATTCACCATGATAAAGAGGTCTTTATTCCAGGGATTCAAGGATGGTTCAGCATATGCGAATCAATAAATATGGTCCACTATATAAACAATACTGAGAACAAAAACCATATGATTACCTCAATTAGATGCAGAAAAAGCATTCAATAAAATTAAACTTCCCTTCATGATTAAAAACCTTCAACAAACTAGGTGTACATAAAACATACCTCAAAATAATAACAGCTATATATTTCAAACCCATAACCAACGTCATACTGAATGAGGAGTAGTTGAAAGCATTTCCTCTAAGAATTAGAACAATACAATTAGATTCACTCTCACTACTCCTATTTAACATAATAATGGAAGTCCTAGCCAGAGCAATCAAGCAGGAGAAAGAAATAAAAGGAATCCAAATTGAAAAGAGGAAGTCAAGGTTCTCTATTCACTAATAACATAATCATATACCTAGAAAACCCTAAAGACTTCTTTAGAAGACTCGCAGACTTAAAGATACAAAAAGTCTCAAGATACAAAATCAGCATACAAAAATCAGTAGCACTTCTGTACACCAATAGCATTCAAGGTGAAAACCAAATCAAGAACTTGATCCCCTTTACAATACACACACACACACACACACACACACACACACACACACACACACAAATACTTAGAAATACATTTAACCAAGGAAATGGAATGTCTCTACAAGAAGACTACAAATCACGGATGAAATAAATTATGAATGACACAAATAAATGGAAAAATACCCAATGTTCATTGATTGGAAGAATTACATTACCCAAAGCAACCTCTAGATTCAATATAATTCCTGACAAATTACCAACAGCATTTTTTCTCAGAATTTGAAAAAAACAATTTTCAAGCTCATTACAGAAAAAAAAAAAAAAAAAAAGAACCAGGACCAAAAAAAAAAGCCTGAATAATCAAAGTATTTCTATGTTAAAAGAACAAATCTGGACACATTGCATTGCCTGATTTCAAATTATACTACAAGGTTATAATAACCAAACACCACAGTATCAGTACAAAATAGACACATAGATCAATGGAAGATAATAGAGAACCCAGAAATAAAGCCACTATCTATAACCAACTGATCTTTGATAATGTCAACAAAAATAAACAATTGGGAAAGGACACCCTATTCAATACATGGTTCTGTGAAAACTGGCTAGCCATATGCAGAAGAATGAAGCTGGACACCTATCTCTCACCCACCATACACAAAAATTAATTCAAGATAGATTAAATACCTAAATGTAGGACCTGAAACTATAAAAAAAAATATTAGAAGAAAACCTAGGAAAATATTGTCTAGACATTGGCCTAAGCAAATACTTTATGATAAAGACTCCAAAAGCAAATCCAACTAAACAAAAAAATAGACAAATAAAACCTAATTAAACTAAAAAGCTTCTGCACAGCAAATGAAATAACCAGCAGAATAAACAGACAACCTACAGAATGGGAGAATCTGTTTACAAATTATGTCTCTGACAAATGACTAATATGCACAATCTACAAGGAACCCAAAACAACTAAAGATGCAAACAAACAACCCCATTCAAAACTGAGCAAAGGACATGAACAGGCATTTCTCAAAAGAATAAATACAAGCGACCAACAAACACATGAAAAAACGGTCAACATTACTAATCAGAGAACTGCAACAACTATATTGAGATATCATCTTATACCACCCATAATGGATTTTATTAAAATGTAAAACAAACAAACAAACAAACAAAAAAACAGAAAAACAAACATTGGCACAGCTGTGAAGAAAAAGGAATGCTCACACACTGTTGGTGGCAATGCAATTTAATTCAACCTCTATGGAAAAAACGGTTTGGAAATATCTCAAAGAACTGACAATAGAACTATTATTCTATCCAGCCATCCTTCTACTGAGTATCTACCCAAAGGAAAGGAAATCATGTAAAACTGACACCTGCATTCATATGTTTATCATAGCACCATTTACAATAGCAAAGTCATGGAATCAACCTGTGTCCCCAATGGTTGATTGGATTTTTAAAATGTGATGTATATATACCATGGAATACTATGCAGCTATAAAAAAGAATGAGATCATGTCTTTTGCAGTAACATGAATGGAGCTGGAGGCCATTATCCTAAGTGAACTAACACAGAAGCAGAAAATAAAATATCGCATGTTCTCACGTATAAGTGGGAGCTAAACAAAGGGCACACATGTAGATAAAGAAGGAAGGAATAGACTCTGAAAACTCTAAAAGGAGGGAAAAAGGAAGGGGGATGAAGATTAAAAAATTACCTATTGGGTATAATATCCAACACTTAAATAATGGGTACACTAAAAGCCCAATCCCTACCATTAAGCATGTAATATCCATGTATAAACAAGCACTTGTATCCCTGAATCTAAAACAAATAAATGAATAAATACATAAATAAATTTGTAATATCATATATAAATTAAGTGTGAAAAGAAACGTAGTTTTACATTACCTTTACATCAGTTACTTATAATCAATTATTTCTGATTTTACATAATAAAATTAGTAAAATTTTGTGTGCTTTTTAGGTTGTGAGAAATTGAATTTTTCACACCTTTTATAAATGTGAGTTAGACTTTTTTAGAGTCTTAAAAGTGAAAAATAATTAAGATATTTTATTATCATAAGTAGATCCAATTTTATATTTTAAACAGGAGTAGCTGTTTATGTTCATCATTAAAACTACACTGTATATCAGAGAGTTTTATAAAAATAACAATATTGTCATAAATGAACATATCTGATAAGTATACAAAATATTCATTTCTGACACTTCTGTTTGAATGCCAACCTTGCCAAATTGGTGATATGCACACCGTGAAAATAGCTCAAACCTAAACATGCCTGCTAGAGGAACTGTTTTATATAATGAATACAGATGATAGAGTTTTGCCATAGTGCCCATGAGTAAATGAAATGCTCTTGAATCAGACTGTGTGCACTAAAACTGCTACATTAAGTGATTTCTTTCGAAATTGCATTGCTTTTTGTATTCCGTTAATGAATTTCAGTTTGAAGGAAAATGATGAAAATAGAATGTATTATTTCTTTTTTGTGGGTGGTTTGATATGAATCACATTTGGTTTTCCAATGGAACAGAGGTTAAATATATACATACCTGTGTACGTATACATACACACAGATACACACAGACACACACACACACACACATATAACCTTGAAACTTCCTTTATAATATGGTTTCCTTTAAAATTTTTAATATTTTTGAGTACATAGTAGGTATATGTATTTATGGACCATGTAAGATATTTTGATACAGACATACAATGGAATATTCCATTAATGAGTTTAAGTTTGAAGAAAAATGATTACAATAGAACACATTCATGCCTCTTTATGGGTGACAATATGAACCACATTTATATTGTGAATGTGTTTGCCATTTGTGTGTCTTCTTTTGAAAAATGTCTGTTTAGGTCTTTTACCCATTTTTAATCAGATTATTAGATTTTTTCCTATTGAGTAGTTTGAACTCCTTATATATTATCGTAATCAATCTCTTGTCAGAGGGATAGTTTGCAAATATTTTCTCCCATTCTATAGGTTGTGTCTTCACTTTGTTGATTGTTTCCTTTGCTGCACAGAAGACTTTTAACTTGATGTTATCCAATTTGTTCATTTTTGCTTTGGCTGCCTGTGCTTTTGGGGTAGTACTCAAGAAATCTTTGCCCAGATCAACGTCCTGGAGAGGTTCTCCAATGATTTACTGTAGTAGTTTCATAGTTGGATGGCTTCGATTTAAGTCTTCAATACACTTTGATTTTTATAAACAGTAAGTGATATGGGTCTAGTTCATTCTTCTGTATATGGATATCCAGTTTTCCCAGCACCATTTATTGAAGAGACTCTTTTCCCCAATGTCTGTTCTTGGCACTTTTGTAGAGAATGAGTTCACTGCATAAGTATGGATTTATTTCTGGGTTCTCTATTCTGTTCCACTGGTCTACAAAATATGGTTTCTTGTCATTTTTCCCAAGGGAAAAACTGTCAATAAAATACATGTGTTTGAAATACTCATTTAATTAATTGGAGGTTTCTGAAATACACATTATTAACCTCTACCTAGGTTCTAGCCTTAGAGATTTACCTCTTCTTTCAGATGAGCCATATGACCCAATACCTAAAAAATTGAAGCCTTTCAAGATCAAGGAGAGTACCAGTCTGGGTAGCAACATGAGGTCACTCTTGCAGTTAGTTCAGTCCAGTCCTCACTGTCACCCAGTATTGTCCTGAGCTGCTTCTGCATTACATCTCTAAGCCTGATCTTTGTCTTTATGACTTGCCTAATACTTCTAAAACTAAAGTTTTTGTTTTGCCTAATACTTCTAAAACTAAAGTTATTCTTATAAGTCTACCTGGATGAGATGATGGCTTACCTTAAAACCCCAACCCAACCCTTACTGAGAAATTTCCCCTATGTAGAGCTCTAAAAACCCCCAAATTATGGACATGACTTTTGAACTCTTGATCACAATGCCTATCAGTTGCAACATTTCCATTATGGTGGTTTGATATCCATGGAGCCCACCATCTACCTGAACGGCGAACTCCTCTTGTTTGTCACATCAGAATATCATATACCTTTCACTGAACTGGGCCTTTTCCCAGTCCCTAGAGATGCATCTACTTCTTAGTGGCTGCTGCTTCCCAGTGAGCAGGTGGATTTTAAGCCATATACCCAAACTGTGAAACATGTGGATTTCTATTTTAACATTTTGGGAAAATAATTTTTGCTTTACATTATTTTTCTTCCCTTTTTATTATATATTTATATATAGCTGTCCTTAGATCATCCTTTCAAAGAAAGAGCTGTAGGTTTCAAGTTATGATATAGTAGTGAGTTGGAAGTTCCACGGGTTTTAGCTCTTGAAATCTCACCTTCTGGAGGTGTCCTCAAGGATGAAATCATCACAGTCAAAATTAGCCTAAATTTTTCTTAAACAAACCATTCCCATGCCACCTTTAAGGTGTGTGTGTGTGTATGTGCATGTGTGTGTGTGTGTGTGTGTGTGTGTATAAAATACATATTCAAATAGGTACATATATAATATAAATATTCAAATGTATATAATTGTACTGCACTGTTGAATTATACTTTTCATTCAAGATTTTGTTTCAGTTTGCTTGTTAAAACAACACAACTTACTTTTCAGTAAGAAATTTTCATCTTACGACCAGGTATAAAAATACAAAATTTAGTGAAATTTAGGCAGGTACTTGAGCTTATAAACAAATAAATGCATATTAAATTATTTATTTTGGCAGTTTACAGTTCAGAGTCATTAATTCATCTCCTTCATCCCCATTTAAAAAGCAATATGGAATGACAAGTTTTAGATAAGATGAGGCAAATGTCATGTAGGAGGAGCATGGAGTTTAAAGTTAGAATGAAATTTGAATCCAAAGTTATTTAAGAACTTTGTAACCTTAGCATTGTTTTTTGTTTCTTTGTTTTTGTTAGTCCTTATCTCAGTTTCTTCATTAATAAAAGTTGTTATGGGCCAGGCGCAATGGCTCACGCCTGTAATCCCAGCACTTTGGGAGGCTGAGGCGGGAGGATCACAAGGTCAGGAGTTCGAGACCAGCCTGACCAACATGGTGAAACCCTGTCTCTACTAAAAATACAAAAATTAACTGGTGTGGTGGCATGCACCTGCAATCGCAGATACTCAGGAGACTGAGGCAGGAGAATTGCTTGAACCCAGGAGGTAGAGGTTGCAGTGAGCCAAGATCATACCACTGCACTCCAGGCCTCCAAGCAACAAGCACACTCTATTCCAAAAAAAAAAAAAAAAAAAAAAAAAAAAACAAAAAAACAAACAAACAAACAAACAAAAAAACTTATGATGCTTTTTAATGCCTTGCACCTCGAATTTGTGGCATGTCATGTAAGGATAATAACATTAAGACATGGATTCTGAAGCAGAAACTGCCAGGGTTTGAATCCAGGCTCTTTTTCTTATTGTGTAGAGCCTTATACAGCTTACTTAACTTCCTAGTCTCCCCACCTATAAAATAAAATTTTAATTGTTCCTACCTTAAATAAATTTTATAAATTATATGTAAAGTGCTTAGGTCTGTATCCAAGCTAGTGCACTATAAAAATTTGCTAAAATTATTGTGTTATTATATAGCTTCTGAATATGTATTTTACCTGCTAAGTAAATGATGGCTAAGTGATATGATATAGTAAGCACAACCTTATCAAAGTAGATAATTGTACTAAGACAAGCAGCTTACAGAAAAAAGTGGGTGATGCATTTGTAGTAAAATGAAATGAATTTCTGGAAAGAAGATTCATTATAAAATAAATCAGAGTTTGCATCTTTGTGGGCTTTCCAACTGAAGAAACGCTGTCACAAATTTAAGCAAATGAGAATATTTCTACAGTAACATAATCAGAGTCCTGTACTATAATTTTTTAATGTTTTGATAGGTATCCTATCACTTTTGATATTATATTTCTATAAATTTCTTGTTAGGTTTTATTTCAGTTGATAGCTTTTGTGATTTTTCCATAATAACTTTCAAACCATATAATGATCGAACTGCTGATTCATTATTCTATTTAACAGATAGTCTCCAGCTTGGTTCTTCACTCTTAAATTATTTAATATTTGCCTTCATTTAAAATGATTTGGTGCCTGTTGGCACTCTTACTCAAAACATCTCCTTGAATCAGTTTTCATCACCTTTCATTATTTTCTCTGATTTCAATTCCAGCTTAATTCGCAGACTCAAAAATTTTATTTCAATGCCTTCATCCAACACATTTATGTATATTACAAACACGGACACTGCAGAAATTGATCTGTGAGCCATGTACAAGTAAATTCAGGCTTCCGGTGAAATGAGCCAGCAAGAAAGAGTCCCAGAAACATAGTTCATTCTGAAGTAGTCACAACAGTTCTCAAAGCACTTTAAAGTTAAGTGAGGGACAGGGATTGCAGAAATCGAGAGGAGGTGTGGTCTGTCCAGAGATGCAGCTGCACATATCCTATTAATTTTAGTTGGGGGTTCAACATGAACCTGAATACAGGATTTAGCCCAAATAAATCTGTGAGGATTTCAGGAAGTTAGCCCTGCAGCTGAAAATGACTTTCTGGATAAGCAGAGATTAAAGATCAGAAATAATAGGAATGAAACCTAGGGAGGGAATAATTCAACATTACAGGTGTGAGGATGATCTAAGAACAATGTCTACAGGGAAGGTCTATAGCTCACTGAAGTGCCAGTTTCATTGCATAATTTTAACCTTATTTTATTTTGTATAGACGTAGTTCCCTAGAAAGGGCCTATCATTTGACCACTTACAATAAAAATAAATAAACTTGGAAAAAACAACACATAATGAAAATTACTTCGATGAGGAGTGCACTAGAAAGCCTATGTTCAAAAATATCAATGAGCTAGACAATCTAATGATTTCAAAAACAAAGAAAAGTTTGTGACATCTGTTCTTGAAATTCCATGCATATCACTTTGAACTGGATTATCATAAAATCAGGAACTGGGAAAAACATCCATCCAACTAATAACGTGGACAGCAATGACGACAAATATATGGTCTCTCACACTACAATAAACAGATCACTTTTGAGTCGAAAGCAACCACTAAAAACAACTAAAGAAGGGTCGAAGCAAGGCCAGCAAAGAGGAGCATTTGATAAGAATCATCGGTCACATCTGTCTGGGATCAACTCTTCCACCTGGTTCCCCTCCAGTCCTTGGGCAACCGTTTCCTTCATGATTATTCTCTACCTATTAAACTTTCTCTCAGCTCATTCTGCCCTAGTGACACTGAATTTCCACACTTACATTCTGATCCTACTTGTATTGTCAGAACTGCCATGCATCATCGTAGTGTTCAGTTTTGAAAGTTACTTGCCTGGTCAAACCATAGATTGATCCATCTCTAATCTGCGGAGGTACTGATTTTTCTTTTCTTTCCTTTACTTTTTTCCTTCTTCTTTTTTTTTTTTTTTTTTTTTTTGAGGCAGAGTCTCACTCTGTCGCCCAGGCTGGAGTGCAGTGGTGCAATCTCGGCTCACTGCAAGCTCCACCTCCCAGGTTCACATCATTCTCCTGCCTCAGTCTCCCGAGCAGCTGGGACTAAGAGGCACCTGCTATCATGCCCGTGGGTTTTTTTTGTTTTTTTGTTTTTTTGTTTTTTTTTACTTTCTATTTTTTATTTTTAGCAGAGACAGGTTTCACTGTGTTAGCCAGGATGGTCTCAATCTCCTGACCTCGTGGTCCGCTGGCCTTGGCCTCCCAAAGGGCTGGGATTACAGGCGTGAGATGATTTTCAAACTCAGTTCTGTAGAGATGCACTGTTGATGAGTTCAATAGAGAAGTTCTAGGGGAGTGACAAAGGTTTGACTAAAAATATTTTTGTATCTATCTTTAAAGAGTTTAAAAACTTAACAGGAAACAAATGTAAATGCAAGTATTTTATATCAAATTTTGACTTGTTGGGATTCTCATTTGTTAATTTTTGCAATTATCTGATAACTTAGTTTTATGCTAAACTAGTAACACAGTTTTTCCACTGTTCCTATTGCATATATGTACACCTTCACAAATTTATTATTAAAAATACTGGTGATTTACATTGACCTGTGTTATATTTTAGACTTATGCATGACTACATAATCACTAATCTAAATGCCAGACAAGGTTCAGATATATCTTTTCAACGCATGCTCTCATTTTGTTATAATTGTCTCTTGGACAGTTACACAAAATAGAACATTGTCTTAGTTTGTGTGCTACAACTGATTACCACAGACTGGGTAATTCATAAAAAAATAATTTTTTATTTCTCACAGTTCTAGAGGCTGGGAAGTCTAAGGTCAAATCACTGGCAGGTTGTGTGTCTGGCCAGGGCTGTTCTCTGCTTCCAAGGTGGCATTTTGTGACTGCATCCTCCAGAGGGGAGAAATGCTGTGTCCTCACATGGTGGAATGGGCAGAAAGGGCAAGCCTCTCCATCAAACCCCTTTATAAGGGCATTTAATCTCATTAATGAGGGTGGAGGGTTCATGATTCTCCCACCTCCCAAAAGCCACACTTCCTAGTACTATTTCATTGGGGATGAAGTTTCAACATGAATTTTGGAGGCAACAAAAACATTCAAACCATAGCAAAACCACTGTATCATGAGAACAGCACATTATGAGAGTTTTCATGCTCATATTATTGGGGGTAATACTTATATTTTAACTTTTGTTCTTATTGAAAATAAATGAAGGCCATGATAGATAGATATTGCTAGGGACTCAACTTTAAAACAAATATTATTTTCTGCTGTTCCTCTTCAAAGTTTCTCAATCAGTTTTAATTGAATCAATTACTGACATGGTAAGGCAACTATTCTTTTTAGGTCTATTTCCATATGTAATGACTTTTTAATGTGAATAGGTTTATCAATACTTGCATAAGCAAAATAAATAATTTAACTGAAAATTAATCATCATTTTTGTTTTGAAAAAGTCTGCAAACTGAAAAAAAAAATGTGTGAGCTACTCTTTGGTTTTCATCAGAAATACATTGTAGCAAACGAGAAGAGTTTCCATCAATCAGGGTAGGAAAACTACTGCATCTCAGTGACTAATGTACTAAAATTCCAGGATTTTTTTTTTAAATAAGTGAATGTACCCATATCTTCTCCAAGATTTGTCTTGTGGACAGCAGTGGAGGCAATTTCATATGACTCGAAAAGGAAACAGCAGAGAATTCAATGTTTAGTAGGCATAAGAAAGGTGGACTTTCTCAGCATTTAGGAAACTTCAAAAAGCCAACTGGAAAGAGTTCCTGATATGGCACATTTTAAAGAAAGTAAATGTATGTGTGTGTGTGTGTACACACACACACACACACAGAGAGGTTAAATAAACATTTGAAAAAAAAGTCACAGTACTGATTCAGAAGAAAGGAGTATGGGAGATAATGATTTATACAGGCATCCTGACATTTGTTCAACAAAGTAAAATCTTTGTTACTTGAGATTTTTAGAACGTTTAGAATGAACATGTGACCTAAATGGCCTAGAATGATATCTGCAATTCAATAGCTTGCAATACATATTAGCCCTCTCTTCATTTTTCTGTCCTCCCAAATGTTTGACAATACTACAAAGCGTTTGTAAGGTCTTTGACTAAAATCTGTCTATTTGTATATGGAATTATTGCTTAAAGATGTTTAACTAGGTCACCTATCCTGGTGGGCTTCTGAGGCCTGTGAGCTCAGAGTAAGCTGCCAACCAGTAGTGAAGGAAGCTATCCCACAACAATTTGAGTGGTTTCACAAAGTTCTAACTCACTTCCAAGCAAATTGAGGCCATTTGCTTGAATGCCTGAGCTAAAATATGTTTCAACATCTGAACTAGTAAATAACCGACCTTGGATAATTGGGCCTTTCTACACTTGCTGAAGGGGGTCCTCTCCAGGAGACCTGCAAAACAATTTGGCAGTTCCTTCAGACACATGGACTTCAGTGCATAAAAGTTTGCAGATTGAATTCCCTCTCCTATTCCCAAGAAGGAACATTTTCTTGGCCGAAGACAGAGTCAAGTTTACCAATGTTAGTCTTTAAGATAAGTAAGTGGAAGATGGTTAGAGCCAGTTTTCTCAGAGTTAGAGTGGCAGGATACAAATAAGTGAAAGGAGGTAGCTGTAACAATCCATGAAGTAATGGATTAGAAATGGAAATAACAATATGAACTCATTTTTAGTTTCATATAAATACAAACTGTTGCATATATAAAGATTTATGAATATATATATATGTATGATTTAGTATATACATAAATATTCCCTTGCTTTTTCAGGAAAAAGGGCCTAGAAGCAATGATACCTCAGTAACAGTGAGTACAACTAGCACCCAGATCTTGGTTTCTAATACCACCCTCCAATAAAAGGAACCAGGACTCTTTAGAAATATATAAGATGAGCTGTACCATCTTGTGCTGTGAGCAAGTAAAGAACTGTTCAAAAATAATCAAAAATCACAATAATGGGAATATGTCAAAGGAGCTGAGGAGACAATTGCAAAAGCTTCCAATAGCCAAAGTTGGTACAGTTTGAGCAAAAAAATAAATCAATGCACTTTGGGAGGCTGAGGCGGGTGGATCACAAGGTCAGGATTTCGAGACCATCCTCAAGGATCTAGAACTAGATGTACCATATGACCCAGCCATCCCATTACTGGGGATATACCCAAAGGATTATAAATCATGCTGCTATAAAGACACATGCACACCTATGTTTATTGTGGCACTATTCACAATAGCAAAGACTTGGAATCAACCCAAATGTCCATCAGTGACAGACTGGATTAAGAAAATGTGGCACATATACACCATGGAATACTATGCAGCCATAAAAAAGGATGAGTTTGTGTCCTTTGTAGGGACATGGAAGCAGCTGGAAACCATCATTCTTAGCAAACTATCACAAGAACAGAAAACCAAACACCGCATGTTCTCACTCATAGGTGGGAACTGAACAGTGAGATCACTTGGACTCGGGAAGGGGAACATCACACACTGGGGCCTATCATGGGGAGGGGGGAGGGGGGAGGCATTGCATTGGGAGTTATACCTGATGTAAATGACGAGTTGATGGGTACTGACGAGTTGATGGGTGTAGCACAGCAACATGGCACAAGTATACATATGTAACAAACCTGCACGTTATGCACATGTACCCTAGAACTTAAAGTATAATAATAAAAAATAATTAAAAAAAAAAAGAAACGATATGTTGAAAGTCTTTCAAAAGTAAAGTTAGCAGAAAATACAACACCTGTATTTTAAATATGTACTTGCCACCTGCACATTTTCAGGTAGTATCAAATTAAAATAACTTTGACTTAAAAATAAATTTAATTTCATTTTAATTATATTTGAATATTTCTATTTTAATATATTTAGATGGTTTTTTTAATGTTGTTTCTGGTTTTGTGATTGGTAAGTGTGTTTGGGTATGTGTGTGCATTTGTATTAGTATGTATGTGTGCAAAAAATAAAAAAGGTTTTCCCTGCCTCTTATGAAGCATTTTAAAGTGGTTGAGTTAAATTACCACTCATTTGCACTTTACAGAGGAGGCTATTAAGAAATTGTTAAGACATTATTTGCTGCCAAAGGTTTTTATTTATATATATATAAACATTATATACTTACACTGTGATTCTATAATACCTATTCAGAGAAATGGGAAAAACTTTTTTCCCAAAACATAGCTATCTGTATCTGAGCACAGCACATTTTTAGGTAACAAATACAACATAATGAAATATTGTGTCTTGTTACATCAAGAGACTGGTAATTTTAACACTGAGGAATTCCTTGTTCAAGAATTAGCAATGAGCTGAGAAACAGAGTTAACCATATAAAAATCAATAAAAAGTAGTTATTAAGGAAAATTTTTGAAGGCAACCACATGTAATCTTCATAGAAATTAAACTACATTCAAGCTAGTATTCTATACTTTAGCTTTCCTTAGACTTGCTAGAAAAAAAAAAAAAAAAGGGAAAAAAGTCTTATATGATAACACTTTACCTGGGAGCACATGGAGAGAAATGAGAGCAAAGGGGAATGTGGCAAGGGAGGTGGAATGGCAAATATAAAGAAGGAGAGCCTTGCTGGGCTGGCCATGGCTCTGTAGCAAGATGACTGTTCAGTCTCACCAGACATCTTTAGAGAGGCTTTATGTAGCTACTACAGCTTTGAAAAGTCTAGCTAGGGGAAGAAGAAGGAAGAAAACATCAACCGCCTCCCATTTCACATTGTTCAATGTTTGCCTCCACAAGGTGTTAACTCCCAGCATGTCCATATTGTGCAGAGGTGGTCTGAGGCAACGAGGAGGCCCAGAGGTAGAGGACATGAAGCATGACAGGAGGTTTGCTCCCAAACAAGAGCAACATTAGAGGCAGCAGCTGTAACTCTTATGTAGGATGCAGGAGCGGTACAAGTTAGTACCAGGGATATTCTGGCTAGAGAGCAAGGCAAGGCAAGTGCAAGGATCTAGGATGATGAATAAACTGAATCCAGTCCTTATTACATGAGGCCTTTACTCATAGATCTGACTCACAATACATTGCTTTGCTCTTTTTGAAAATTAATTATAAATAATTTTCAAAAGTGAGCAAAAACATGTCACAAATAAGCAATAGCTTGTGATAGATTTCAAGTGGCTACCACATTCCAGACTTTTTAAGGGTTCCAGATCTCATTCTCAGCTCCTATATCCACCTTGCCTTTGTTTTCTAGGTTTTCATAAATGGGAATTTATTTACATGTCATTTCCCTTTTGGTGTTTATCTGAGGGTCTGTTCTTGCTTGTAGATATTTCCACGTTTCAGTTAGGCCTTATTTCTCATGGTTTAACAGTAATAATCATGAAACTATAAACTTAATAGAGAATCAGAACAGAACACTGAGAGGAACAATTCTTGAGTCAGCCAGACTGGATTGGATTTGTGGTACTTCCTCTTAGAAACTGTGTGATCCTGGGCAAATTAATTCTCTTGTCTGTAAAATCAAATATGATCTCTTGAAGGGTTATGGTGGAAATGAAATAAATTAATATATATGTATTTATATACATATATGTGTAAGCATATATATATAAGCACATAATCACTACTATGATTTTGTTGAGAGATTTTTATTTCCAGAGATTTTCTAATTGAACATGGATATTTCCTCCATAACCTCTTGTAATTTAGCTTTGGTCAAGAAAAGAGGACTCTGCCCAGTACATAGTACATATATTTCTTATGGTAGGAAAGTAGAAGAAAGCAACGAAAGATTTGGGAAAAGAAAGAAAGTAGAAAGTAGAATTACCAGTTTTATGTGTCACATAGAAGACAAACATAAATGAAATACTTGAGAGTCAATGTCTTCTACCAATGGGTTCCACATTTTAAGAAAATTTTAGTTTAATATGTAAAGTTCAACAGACACTAATGTATAGAATCAAATATATGATTTTCTGGTGAATCTATGAATGAAAATAATTTAAATAGATATCAAAACTAGTTAAATTTGCAAAGCACTTGCATATTTGAATAACTGTAATATTTACGTAGTATATATTGATGTTGTATTTGTTTATGTGTTATTCATGTTAATATTTATGTATTCATCTTCTACATAATTACTTAAATGATTTGAGGTCACTTCTGGGACTCTGAAGCATTATAATATCTCATAAGCACATTTAGTACTTAACATTTGGACCCTTTTTTTATAATCAGAAAATATAGGATAATTGAGGTTAGAGTCACACAACCATTTTGGTCAGCTACCATTTAAACAAGGGCAAATCAAGAATTGAAAATGATCACTGTTTGTCTTACTTATTTTCATACTTATGCTTTAAAACTCTTAGTTACATTACCAAAAATGAAATCCGTTTAAGCTTCCAAACATACACCAATTTTGACTTGCCACTTCACTGGTACATCTTAAAAACGAATGACTGCACTGAGTCCTTTGAAAATTGTTCTTCCTTTCACTTTTTTAAAATCTATGCTGTGAATACTAAAAAGAACAATTAGGCATTGATTCAATTGTATACAATGACAAATTTTTATTATAACTGTTTTGCCAAATTACTTACATACAAGCTTCTAGGAAGAATTAGCTTGTTATAAAAACCATGCACTAGATCTTGCTTTAGCAAACTTTGAAAAAGCATTCCGTAAAATTTTGCATCCTGTAATTCCACCATCTGCTGCATGGTTCAGCATCATATAACCTTTGCCAGATATGATTGCTAAATGACTCAACTGTATTTGAAACCAAGGTAGGACAATTTATCCCAGATTATTAAACATTAAAAAGGCCAGATATTCTATCTTATCTCTTTCCCACAAATGTTTGCATTTTTTTATTTTCAACAGTTGTTATTACATCAATAAATTATTTCCACTAACCAGACACTTTGACTGTATAATTCAGTTATTACAGTATACTTTATAAAGAGCTGTTTGGTAAATGCACTAGCTATAGAGGAGTGAGATATGATTAGAGATATGCATTTGTTGGGGGCCGCACCGGGGGCGGTGGAGAATGAAAGAACACACACAAAGACAAAGACACACAGAGAACATGGCGGCCGCACTCAGAGCCTCCGCCTCACTTTATTTATACTCCATAAACCTCACGTCAGCAGAAAGAATGCAATGCAAAACAAACTTTCTTTTCCCACATGTAACCTTCTACTCAGTACCTTGTTTCTATATTCTTTCTTATCTACCCGCCTTCTTGGCGCCTACGGGAGTTCATTAAAAGTTCAGTTGGAGATACTGTCCTTGAGCCCTATCTACTCTCAGCATACGGTTTTCAAAGGCCCCTGCATGCATTTGTATGTAAATTGTCATTTTCATATGTAGGGGAACATATGCAAGACCTAAGAATGCTCTATTATAGAATAAATGATGACTTAACATTATATTTCTGCCTCAGAAATGCAAAATAAACCATTTTTACAAATTTGCTCTTCTGTTATCCCTAGATCCTAAAAGGTTTACAAATATTTTTGTCAGTACCTGAATCATCTCTTAGAAAAGTGCAGCGAAAGCCTATTGCTTGTAAATTAAATAAATAAATAAATAAAATCACAGCAGGTAAGCAGAATAGAAAATGATAATAGACTCTTTCCTAACTACCTCACCAACTATCTCATATTTAGTCAATAGATTAAGTCATGGAAGATTAAAGCAGAAACTTGCTCAAGGCATGTAGAAAATGCAAAGTACTTGGTTTGCAAAAATGTGAAGTGTATAAAAGAAAAAATGGGTTCAAAAAGCAATCATGTTTTAAAAATTCTAGAAGAATCTAAGTATCACTCTATTATATTTTTGAGGGATTGCCATAGTTGGAAGATAGCCCATTAAATCTTACCAGAATAACCAACCAACAGGAGGGCAATCCAAATGATAAAGCCATTCTAATGAAATGCAGACAAAGATTAAAAAGAATTAAAAGTGACAAGTAAAATCCATTAGAGAACAGCCTTTAACTACTGTAATCAGAAGACAATTACTTACCTTGTCAATTAACAGCTGTGTGCCTCCTTCGCACACAGACAAAAAATCCTGCAAAGTGTCATAGATGCACTTGTAAAGCATCTGGAATGAGGTCATTTGAGTGGCACATAGAGTGTTCATGCATCCAAGTGAAATATCCAAACATCACTGAATTTACCAACCTCACAATTAACCATGGTTCCATGGATTAATACTCACTCTTGCAGAGTGAACATAGCAGATTTGGGGAGCAATTAAAAGCCAAAACATAATTGTACTTCAATTCATCAACTCCAAGAGCATTTTTCAACTACTGAAACAGGCTTACTTATGGAGGAAAAAGAGTTCTGCCCCAAACCATTCAGAAACTTTAACCAGGGATCCGAGAGAAACAACAAATTAGATTTCCTATTTGGAGTTCTATAAAACTAGGAAGGCAATCATTTCTTTTGACAATCTATAATAAATCTTGAAGTGTGCAGATGAAAGGAAAGAAAGTAGAAATTCTCAAACATAGAAAACATGTCAATTTATGAATGTTCACCAACAAAGGCAGCTTCGATTTTTCAAAAGAGCTTTGATTTTGACGAGCATATGCTAAACTTACAGAATGAATGCTGAACAGGGTTACTTGATTTGGAAAGATTAACCTAAAGAAAGTTCAAGGAAAATGAAATTGTGTACAGAAACAGTCTGTCCCCTTGAAATAAAAAGAGCTTCAGGGCAATTTTTCAAAGTCCATATTTATCTTTTTCTTTCAGTAATATTATTGTATAAATGATTATTTATAGAAATTGTCATGCTGCAGTTTTTCACCATAGTATTTTTACTTATTAGAAATCAGTAATAAATAACATTTCATTGAAGAAGTAAAAATCCAGTCTGAATAGAATAAAAATGTGAAAAATAGAAATCATATAAATAGTAATTATTTTAGAGAACTCATTTGTTTTAAAGAAGATGGTTTTATATCTATGTAGGAAGTTAAATATATGTGTGTGTGTATAACTGTTGTTATCTAAACATTTGAAGACATTTACAGACATTAAGAAATCAGTTTCTACAATGTATCTTGCATACCTGACCTTGTTGATACAAAAATCTAAGTCAGATCTGGAAGTATTAATATAATTGTTTAGAGTTCTAATACTAATGGAATAAGCTGATTTGCTGGTGTCATTGAAACCAATTTTCCATGCTTACCACTGTAAACACTTGCCATTGCCACAGTGGGAAATATTATTAGCAGCCAATACCTGAAAAACCTGGTATAACCTGGTACCCAATGTGCCTGGGGTGAGAGCTATGATCTGTAGACTTCTGCTTAAACCTATAGCACGGTTTATACTGTATCATTTAACCTCTCTTTCAGTATCTTGACTTCACTATGGTTGGTCCTCCTAGGATTTCAGCTTTCTTTTGAAATTCAATCAGCTTGCTGATTCTAAGATTCTAAGGATTCTAAGATTCTGCTTCCCACTCCCACTCCCTGAGACTGGCAACAGATTCTCACTGGCTGTGCAAATCTCCTGGAACCATATTCGTCACATAACTCAGGGCATTGCTACAGTTGAGAAAATCTATCTGCTGTGCTCTGCCTATAGATCAAGCTTCTTTGTGTGTCCACCCAGATTTTGATCACAGTGATTTAGATAGCTTGACAGCTAAGCAAGACTTGCCAGACCTACATCCTGTCTAGATATCTTTGTCCTATTCCATCTATCCCTGGCTTCTGCCATTTCTTCAACTGTTCTGATGAGGGTTTGTAAATGAACCCAATGAAGAAACAATAATGTGGCTAAAATCACAGTGTTATGTTGACTCCAGGCCTCAGGCATCATTAAATGGGTCCTACTCATATCTGAAGTACATTTGGAGCCATTTGGTCATATCTTCCAATCCTTTAGGATGCAACACAAAGACAAATAGAAGAAATAAGCTATTTTTCAGGTATGAACTTAATCCATAGGTTATAGTTTTTTAATTTCTGAAAACAAAAATATCTTCAA
Organism: Papio anubis; assembly: GCF_008728515.1. Classification (NCBI taxonomy): domain Eukaryota; kingdom Metazoa; phylum Chordata; class Mammalia; order Primates; family Cercopithecidae; genus Papio; species Papio anubis. The sequence continues at coordinate 68,157,992 of NC_044979.1, read as the reverse complement.
AGTTTAACTGTCTCAAAATGTTTCACTTTTATTATTATACTTAAGTTATAGGAAATTTGGTTTTTATATTGGTTTCAGTTCTTTCCAAAGTGTAATAGTTTTGGTACACTTGGAATATTGCTTGAGTATGAGTAAGTAGAATATTGCTTGAGTATGAGTAAGTATTACTCAGACATATACAGTTAGGTACATCCTCAAATACATGTGTTTCTGAATATATATTATAAGATTATTAGGAATGTACAATAATAATCAATGCCACTTATTCTTGTCTTAGTCATTTATTTATGTTCCTGCTGAGCCACTAACATTATAGGCATTCCCCCAAATGATGAGAAACCCAGAACCAAGAGAGTGCATTTGGAGAAAAAAAAAAGGCAGTCAAGGAACAGAAATTATTAACAGATATGATTATAAACATGTATTATTTCTTGTAGAGCTCATGATGTTTTAGAAACTTCAAATAATCGCACATAGTCATTCCAAAAATCCTTGTAATATTATACTGTGTGTGTATGTGTGTGTAAAGATAGATTCCATAACAGTAAATTACATTTTCAGTTTCTAGGTTAATTAGCAGAATTTCAAAGTTTGTGGCAGTCAAGCATAGTTTCCTCTTTAAAGTCTTCTTTGCTGTAAAGGGGATCTTTATTTCAAGAGGCACTTACAAAAGGCATTTACAAAATTTCAAAGGGCATTTCCAAAAATAAAATGCCCTTGGAAATCCTTTTCTCAAAATAATATTACATGAACAAAACACAGATTATTATTAAAATACTTTTTCTGTTAATAGTAAATATCAATCTTCAAAGTGCCTATAATATGTAATTATCTATATATTGAACATTAAAAGAATTTTCAACTACAAGTAATATAGTAGAAAAATAAAAATTATCTTTAGGTCATTCATTTCCTTTGCATCCCAGAAGAATTACCACTTTACACTTATTTAGATCACTACACATGTAGTAATCCCACACTGGGTATTCCCTGGGTACCATGCAAATGAGAATTACATATGAGTTGGTGATTTATTTTGTGTTTAGCTACTTAGATCAGTCATAAAAGTTAGTTTAATAAGAAGGAGAATAATGGTAAGATTTTGAAATCAGGAATAAGTCCACCTCTACTTCATCTGCAACCTAGTGATAGATGGCGTTTCAAAAGAAAAAGAGTTATTAGTTTTATTATTTTTACTATATGTGAGTCATGCAACAAACTGTGTAATATAATTTTCTACTCCTTAGTGTAATTTGTATTAAAGGTATTTTGTTTTGCTTTGAATTTTGCTTTGAATTTTGTTTTGCTTGAATTTTGAATTTTGCTTTGAATTTGAATCCAAAATTCAAATTTGAATGGAAAATAGAGAACATTACTATAATAGGTGCTTGTGGGAAAAAGTAATAATAAAAAACACTAATATATCAGATAAGAAATGCTTATAACTAAGTTTGCCTACTTTATAATTTTGATTTCTAAAAAGCCTAACCAGGAAATATATGTGGATAAAAATTATCTATTTTGCATTTGAACATCTATTTATATTCAAATTTTAATATAATTTAGGATGACTGTTCAGCTGTCATTTAGCATTTGTTCCCTTTCATCAGCTTAATATTATTAGTTGGTATTTATCAATAATCTATAGGAAGCTTTTACCAATGTTCTTCATGCAAAGTTGGGTAATATTTTGGTAGATAAGTGTTGTATAATTCTTAAACTATTGATATAACTTCAGTTGCAAAATTTATAAGCAGAAAAATAAACTGACATTTACATCATATCCTATCAAAAATAACTATTAGAATGGGTGAATTTCCAGGAAACCTGGAAATAATTTAGGTAAATTTATGAAATTGAAAGGAAGTGAAGATGTTCCCTTGGATTTGAAGAAAGGAATAGTTTCAGAGAAGAAACTAAAGTATAGAAAGTTGAAAATAAGGTCATTTGCTTTTCATAGGTCATTGACAACATGATCTATAACACCCAAATACAACAAGATGTACAATTTGGTCAATAGACATGGGAAAGGGTAAAGAATGAGAGTAGTTAGATTTTAAAATAGTGAAGGGGTATAAGAAAAGTCCAGTTTCCAAAGATGTCCATGTTAGAGATCATATGAATCCCCAGCTATATCTCAGAATGGTCTTCATTTAATCTGCTTAAATTTTGATGGCCTGTTTTTCTTTTTATCTCTTCCTCACTTTCTTCCATAAGTGATTGAGTTATATATACCCTGTATTGTGCTTATTTTTAGTTAATAATGGGGATCTAAACCAGCCTTAGCGGAACTTATAGACCTAGAATGGATTGGAAGTAAGCAATATTGATCAAATAACAAAATAAATGTAAATCTGTTACTCTAAAAAGGACAAGTGCATCAAGTTATGAGAACACCCAGTTGGAGGTGTGGGGTAGTATATCTAATTGGAGGGGTCCAGAGGTATTTCTGAAGAACACCTGACCCTGTTCAGTTCCTGCCCTGCCTAATATCTAATTAGACTCAGTTACCCCTTCAATTCTAATTATTATTTTCTATATTCCTGGCACTGAATAAGTTTCAAATTTCTAGCCCTGAGCTGACTAGTGTCCCTGAAGAAGGCTGATTTCTTTTTATCTCAATCATATGGAGCAACCTTGGGTCTATTAGATACAGGATAGTAAAGCCTAATTCATCTCTGTTGTTCCAACATCCCTCGGTTAAGTCTTTTTTATCTCTGAAAGCCTAACTTTGTAATAGTAACTGTAGATTCTCCTTATCAAATTGCATATATCAAGCAAAAATATTCAGAATGCATCAAACTTTTCACATTTCAGTGTGGAGAAAATTATCTAATCATTATCTGTTGATAGATTTCTGTAGATGGATTTTAGCACATATTTAGGATATAGACTTTTTTCCCTAAAAATGTAGGGATGTGTGGGAAATTCATTATTATGACAAAAAAGCATCAAAATGCCCTGCTTTAACTTGCTACAAAATGCACTTAAAATTTTTAGGAATAAGGCAGCTCGTCATGGGAGATGTCACCTCCTGTTCCTTGGGATTTCTAGATTGAGCATGCTGAGACAGAAATGAATAGCTCACTGTGTTCACTAGTGAAAGGGACTCTTTCTCAAGACATGCAACCAAATGGAAAATGACTGGATGAGATGCCTTCCATCGATAAAAGGCTCAATTATGAAGAGTCACTTGGATCTTTATGGATCATAACCTTTACCAATCAAAATCATATAAATACAGAAGAAGAAATGTTTCTTGAACATAAAGAGCTAATTAGAGGTTCTCCTACACTCAGAAAGGAAGTATTATTTCCTAAAAGGTATGTTATAAAATGGTATGTTCAGTCTTTGGCATAGTCCAAATATAACTAGTGCAAATAGCCCAAATAATAACTACCATTTATTTAATTTTTATAATATGTTTTCTATAACAATCCACAAAGCAAATGAGCTAATGATATACTATTTTGTTTCAGGTGAAGAGACTGAAGCTACATGATTTTTCTCACTCTCTCAAAAACACAATAGTTTTCTTGCAAATCTAATTAACTTCAACAGGATTTGAATGAGATTTCTTCAAAATAGACCCAATCTTTGATTACCTGTCACCACCACTACTGCCCTGGTTCAAGCCATCATCTTTATCCTTGACTATTGCAATGCCTTTTAATCAGATTCCTTACTTTAGGACTATCCTACCTTCACTCTATTTTCATTCTAGTAGGTTGTGTAATTCTAAAAAAATAAAACAAAAAATGTAAGTTATCCTGTCACGCCAATACTCAAAGCCTTCATGGTTTCTCATAACAGCCAAGGTACTCCATAAGCTAGTTCCCTGATGACTCTCTATTTTCATCTTTTTATCTTCTAATACTCTTCACAGTGTAATGGTCACACAGGCCTCTTGCTGCTCCCTGGATATGCCAGTATTGATCTCATCTCAGAGTTGTTGGACATCTATTTCCTTTATTTAGAAAGCTTTTCCCCTGGATATCTGCAAGTCATGCTTACACAAAACTCACCTCTGAGAAGGACCTTTCTTGCACACACTATCTAAAATATTAGTCCTCCTATATTAGTTCTTGTCTCCTATGTTGTTTTTGTTTTTTGATTTACACTTATTATCTAAATTTCATATATTTTTCACCCTTTTTAATGCCTGTCTGCCCCAACTGGAATGTGAGCCTCATAAAGGCAGATATTTATCAGTTTTATTCACTGAAGTATCTATACCACCCATAAGAGAATTTTAGAGAGAATAAGTGTTTAACAGGTGTTGAGTAAATAAGTCAAGTTCCCAGATATTGAAAAATTTATCAAAGGGCTATATGGCTAAGAGTGAAGGACTCTGTATTCAAATCAGGTCTTTATTTAATGGTATTTTACTTATTAACTTGTGACACATGCCAAACTGTCTTATGTTTTACTTTTTACCTGCTAAACATAGAACTGCAAAGGGAATGTCAAAATATAAAACATTTAGCCTAGAGGCTGTCCCTGGGTAGAAAAAAATATGACCAGGTAATATTTAATGCTTCAACTGCAGTTAGAATATCTAATAGCCATGTTCTAGAACTACTGCAAGAACCTCATTTTATCTTATCTCTCATTCACAAATGGTGATTCTACATTTTGTGGCCTCTATGAAATTTATTTTTTGCTAAATGGATACATATAATTTGACAAATCATTGGGAATTTGATATACTTAAAAGTAAAAGTGGCAGGTACATTTTGAGCCATTCAAAGCTGAAAGAGTTATGGATTTTAAAAATTAGAAGTATAAAAGCATGGAAGAAGAGTGACAAGAACTACAACTACGACGTCAGGATTGCCGTAATAAACAATTGGCCCCATACTCCATCTCCTTTAACCTCCTGAATGAATAAAGTGGGCCTTGCTATATCTTATAATATCATGGTCTGAATCCAGTGAAAATTTTTGAAAGTTTAAAATATTTTAAGGAGTAAATGGTGGAAGAAAGAAGAAGGGAGTATAGAAAGACCAATGACGTTTCTCAGACTCCCTAATTCCTTCTTCTTAATTTGTTATTTTACTCCCTTTCAGAGGAGAAAATAATACTGGACATACTTTTGGAAGCAACTGAAAAATTTTAGTTAGAAAGAAAACATGTAAGAGAGGTAACAAACTGAAAAAATAAATCGTGTTAGACAAATTGCAATATTGTGTTTTTTTTATATATATATTGCCCTAACACCTCGTTTTATCATTTTATTTATCTGATTGCAAAATATTTAGGTAATATTGCAGGGAAAGGAAAAACCTCCTCCTGGTAAAAGAATGGCAGGAAAACAAATACAACACATTTTCCTAGCCCAAATGAAGAAGAATTTTATTTTCTCAGCAATATATTAATTTCAAAGACTCTTGCATACTGGTCTTTAGAGGCTGCATCAAATTAGAAGCATGACCAACAATTTTCAAAATTGTTAATTGAGCATTTCTAGTAAGCACATGCTACACTAAAGGGAGATAAAGCTTAGGATTTGTTTTTTCTAGCACAGAATGTACTGATTAAACTTGATTTCCCTCAGTGCTGAAGTCATTGATGCAATAATATATTGTAAAGTACTGAACAAGTCTGAAAAAGTTAGTCTTCACACTGAGATTCACCTTAATAATGTGAAATATTTAGACATGAAGGAATTCCAAATCGAGCTCACTATCCCATTACTAAGTTCATAAACATTTAATATTAATTGATAAAATTATGTCTTCTTAACTCTCAATAGCCATAGAACATTTTAGAGTAATGCCTTTAGAGTATTGCTCTTATTAACCTTATTTATATATTACAGAAATATTTTAATACAAAGTGGTTCTAAGAAAACTTTCAACTGGTTAACCTGAATAAGAGTGAGTACAATAATTCAATTAGAGGTCATATGATAAAAACCCCTGTGGTTTTTCCGGAAATATTTTTAAGGTGAATAGCACTTTAGGTATTTATATTTATATTGACATAGTTAAGTAGTTTTAATTGTTTATTCACCTAATTTCACTTGAATCCCACTGATTAGCTTAAGAAAGAGAGAACCTTGGAGAAGCTAATATAGTATTTTTTATTCAAAATATAAAGTTAGGAAGAAGCAACATTTTAAATGTAATTGTAAAGACAGAATTTTTTTAAGTATCTTGAAATCATATTTTCAAATTTAGTACTTTAAAAAAGTTATCTTTTGAACTTGAGCAGAACATAAAGTGTTACAGCACCAGGCACCACAAAATTTATCTTCCTGTTTCTTTCAATTATTTCAGAAATCTTACTCAAGAACAAACCATCTCATTAAATTATCTTTCTCTAAACAATACCTAATCAAAACACAGGTTGCTCTAATTAAGATTGCAATTAAGGTTGTTAAAAAACGTGTAATTTTTGTAAGTGATTTTATATCTTATAACTATCAGAAACGTCCACATTTGAACAAAGTCAACCTTCTTTCTTCACTTTCCTCATTTATTAACATACCATGACCTATTATTCAGCCAATCACCCTTCTGCCAAAATCTAGAATTCCTTATCTCTATGCTCTTACTCTTTCCCTCCACTTCTGAACTCCAGCTCTAGATGATCCCAAGAACCTGGTTTTCCTGTACCTTCCTTGTAGCAGTTAAGTTTATTGAGGAACATTACACAATAGGATTGATTACTGACCATGATGACAGGGAAAGCAACATCAAGGGAACATTCCACATTGGCTGTGTAGATAGCTTTTCATCATCACCGTTTCAGATATCCTCCATTCTCCCTCAACTTCAGTCTCCACATATATGCTCTGACTCTGCAGATTATGTCACCTAATATTGAAGCCATTAGACAGGGCCATTCCCATTGGCATATGACACCATATACTTGCTATGTAGGTCACCCCTGTGTTCTTCTCCCCATTGCCCTGAGGCTTATTCCTCCAGCAGTGCTTTAATTGTCAATCCCTCCTATTCCCAGGGACCTCCTCCTATTCCCAGCATCCTTCCTATTCCCAGGGATCCCTAATCCCTCCTATTCCCAGCATCCTTCTATCTCCTGTATGTCCACCCACTAATACTGAATTTTATCCACCCTTTCAGTTTGCATGTATGCTTAATTAAGCCTTTACTATTTTTTAACAATAGTTCTGGTATAACATCACTCTACTAGCTACAATATTTTATTTTATATAAAAATTTCTCTTAATCTTTGAATAAAAATTTCTGTAAATGTCACAGTCATATTATCTGAAGTTATTTGGATCTAACTGGTTGTATTACTTGACAATATTTTTCTTATGTACATAAGAGAGGTTCTTTATAACTGACTGTATTAGTCTGTTTTCATGCTGCTGATAAAGACATACCTGAGACTGAGAAGAAAAAGAGGTTTAATGGACTTACACTTCCACATGGCTGGGGAGGACTCAGAATCATGGCAGAAGGCAAGGAGGAGCAAGTCACGTCTTACATGGATGGAGGTAGGCAAAGAGAGCTTGTGTAGGGAAACTACCCTTTTTAAAAACATCAGATCTCATGAGACTCATTCACTCTCATGAGAACAGCACAGGAAAGATCTGCCTGCATAATTCAATCGCCTCACAGGAGGATTGTGGAAGTTACAATTCAAGATGAGATTTGGGTGGGGACACAGCCAAACCATATAATTCCACCCCTGGCCCCTCCCAAATCCCATGTCTTCACATTTCAAAACCAATCAAGCCTTCGCAACAGTTTCCCAAAGTCTTAACTCATTTCAGCATTAACTCAAAGTCCACAATCCAACATCTCATCAGAGACAAGGTAAGTCCCCTCCACCTAGGAGCCTGTAAAATCAAAAGCAAGTTAGTTGCTTCCTAGATACAATGGGGATACAGGCACTGGGTAAATACAGGTGTTCCAAATGGAAGAAATTGGCCAAAACAAAAGGGCTACAGGTCCAATGCAAATCTTAAGTCTAGCAGGGCAGTCAAATCTTAAAGCTTCAAAATGATCTCCTTTGACATCAGGTCATGCTGATCCAAGAGGTGGATTCCCATAGTCTTGGACAGCTTTGCCTCTGTGGCTCTTAAGGGTACAGCCTCCCTCCTGGCTGCTTTCACAGACTGGTGTTGAGTATCTGTGGCTTTTCCAGGCACATGGTGCAAACCATCAGTGTTATCTACCATTCTGGGGTCTGGAGGATTGTGGCCTTCTTCTTACACTCCACTAGACAGTGCCCCAGTAGGGACTCTGTGTGAGGGCTTTGATTCCACATTTACCTTCCACACTGCCCTAGCAGAGGTTCTCTATGAGAGCTCTACCCCTGCAGCAAACTTCTGTCTGGTCATCCAGGCATTTCCACACATCCTCTGAAATCTAGGTGGAGGTTCCCAAAGCTCAATTCTTGACTTCTGTGTACCTGCAGGCTCAACACCACATGGAAGCTGCCAAGGCTTGAGGCCTGCACCCTATGAAGCCACAGCCTGAGCTGTACCTGGGCCCCTTTAAATCATGGCTGCAGTGGCTGGCATGAAGGGCACCAAGTTCCTAGATGGCACACAGCACAGGGACCCAGGGCCTGGCCTACAAAACCATTTCTTCCTCCTAGGCCTCTGGGTCTGTGATGGGAGGGGCTGCTGTAAAGACATCTGACACGCCCTGGAGACATTTTCCTCATTGTCTTGGGGATTAACATTTGGCTTCTCATTATTTATGCAAATTTCTGGAGTTAGCTTGAACTTGGCCTTAGAAAATGGTATTTTCTTCTCTATTGCATTGTCAGGCTGCAAATTTTCTGAACTTTTAGGCTCTGCTTCCTTTATAAAACTAAATGCCTTTAACAGTACCCAAGTCACCTATTGAATGCTTTGCTGCTTAGAAATTTTTTCTGCCAGATATCCTAAATTATCTTTCTCAAGTTCAAAGTTCACAAATATCTAGGGCAATGACAAAATGCTGCCAGTCTCTTTGCAAAAACGTAAGAAGAGTCACCTTTGCTTTAGTTCCCAAAAAGTTCCTCATCTCCATCTGAGACCACCTCAGCCTGGAAGTTATTGTTCATATCACTATGATCATTTTGATCATTGAATGTCAAAGCCATTCACCAAGTCTCTAGGAAGTTCCAAACTTTTCCACATTTTCCTGTCTTCTTCTGTGCCCTCCAAACTGTCCCAACTTCTGCCTGTTACACAGTTCCGAAGTCACTTCCATATGTTCAGGTATCTTTTCAGCAGCGCCCCACTCTACTGGCATCAATTTTACTGTATTAGTCCATTTTTGTGCTGCTGATAAGACATACCAGAGACTGGGAAGAAAAAGGTTTAATGGACTTACAGTTCCACATGGCATGGGAGGCCTCACAATTATGGCAGAAGGCAAGGAGGAGCAATTCACATATTACGTGGATGAAGGCAGGCAAAGAGAGAGCTTGTGCAAGGAAACTCTTCTTTTTAAGAGCATCAGATCTCATGAGACTCATTCACTATCACAAGAACAGCACAGGAAAGACCTGCCCCTTAATTCAATCACCTCCCACTGGGTTCCTCTCATGACACATGGGAATTGTGAGAGTTACAATTCAAGATTAGATTTGGGTGGAGACACAGCCAAACTATATTACTAAATTTTTCATTTGCCTGGAATATGTATTTATTTTCTCCTAGAAAGAGATGGAAGAATATTTTAATCCAACTCCTTTGACTTTACAAGAAATTCAACTCAAGTTGGCGTAAAACAATTAGAATTTATTGGCTCACAGAAATGAACACTCTAGGAGGTAGTTTTTGCTTCAGGAATGGCTGTATCCAGACACTTAACAAATATCATTAGTACTCTACCTTCCCCATTTCTCATCTTTACTTCCCTCAATATTCCTCCCACCCCACCCTCTATAAATTGGTACTTCCCTTGTGGTGGGCTTTGGCAGTCCTACAAATTGAAAAATTCTTTTAATACTATGACAAGCTCTGGGCTGATGCTAAATGCCTGCCTTGTATTATGTGATCATTTCAAAATCAGAGGAACTTCTGAGATTGATATCATTTTGAATATTACCTGAACCCCTATTAACAAAGTTAAAAATTTACAATAAAAAGAGGATTTTCTAATTACAATTAAATGACCCGAAATTAAACACAGATCAAAAGTATTTGAAGATCTACACAGATTATTTCACAGATGAGTTCTACATAATTTCTAAGGAAAAGTAATTCTGATGCTACAAATATCACATTTGATTATGAATCTAGTGACACCAATACCACAAAATTGAAGGTGGTATAAAACAAAATAATGGATGAATTTTACTTATGAATATAGAAAAAGTTCTTAAAAAATAAGAATATATCAACATATCAAATGCAAAATTTCAAGAATGATCTGATATAGGAAATCTAGCAAGATAAATAGGGTGATCAGATAATTATGTCAATATATTCAGAAAACCTGTTAGATAAAAATAAGCAGCCTTTTCTAATAAAAACTTTAAGTAGAATAAAAATAGAATAATTTCTTTCTGCTGAAAATCTATCAGAGTGAGCATATTTTTGTTCACTCAATGTACTTGAAAATCCTTCCCCATGGTAGGACATGACTCACTTTTTAAATTAAATACAAGGTGAAAATTTATTTTCCAGTCTGTATCAATAAAAGGCTATTGTGGAGAATATAAGAAACAATTCCTACCAATTAATTAGAAACGCAATTGAATGGGTTCTTGGGTTGCTTATGCTGACTTCTAGTGCTCAATAATTTATTTCAGGTAGTGATAACTAATCTTTTAAAAATTTCCACGACATGTTTTGACAGAAATTACTAGAAATATTTCTGAAATTTATTATTTTATCAGTTGTTAATAATGGGTCAATAGTCTTTATTTCAAACTAGATTCTCCATAATCTGATTGAGGGCTAGTAACTATGTCCTAATTGAATAAGCTCTTTGATACCCTGGCTTGAACTCATTTCAGAAACCTAATAGTTTATTGCCCAGGTACATTTCTGAGCTCTGTTTCCTCTTTATGATATATAGTTTCAGCGAAGATAAAATAAAAAGAGCTCACATTTGCAATTCCCAAGCAGTAGCCTTATTTCTTCATTGTGTTTCTTTAATTATCTAAATAGAGGTGAAATAAGAAAAGGGCAAAAATAACCTTTATAATTCTTTTTAAACAACATATTATTCTGTGTTGCCTTCCTGGTTATATTTACATAGTCTCATGTCACTCTCCTGAATTTCATCCTTTATTTGGAGGCCCCTTATTTATTTTGTATAGAATATTTATTCATACTGTTATTTTTATATAACTTATTCATATACTCCAAAAGAGAGTACATGATCTGGTCCCTCTGAGGCAGTAGCCCCAAATTTCAGGTAAAGCTCAGATTGGGTGAGATAGTGCAAGTCCATACTATATCAGATATCCAAATGTTTAAGAGTTATTCAAAGAATAGTTGAAATGTAGTTCAGAGTTCATTCTTTAATTTAAAAGGCATTTGTTGAGTAGTTATGCAATCTTATGGCAAGTAGAAACCACAAAAGGAAAATAAGGCATAGTAATTTCAAATAGTCTTGATTCCTAAAGTTTAAAGTGGCAGTGAGTCAAATCATTCTAACTATGAGAAAGAAATGTTACCAAGGCCTCAGAGAAAACTGGAATTGGGACTGTGAAAGACATGTATTCTCCTTCTATCATTTGTGTGGGCTTTTCTCCTTTGCCAAGTGATCTCATTCTCCCTATTGCAGATTGAATTATTCCAAAGGTAAGATCATGGAACCATTTCTCTAAAGCCTCACATCTGTACCCACAGAAAAGAGCTAAAAGTCTTTCAAGGTCAAAACTCTGAAGAATGGCCTTCATCAGCCTAGCTTAGGTCAGCTTCTCTTTCCCATTTTCATCACCTGCAGCAAGGATTATGGTCTTTGACTCAGCTTGAGATAAGTCACCACTCTGAAAAATTGGCCAGAACAAGAAGGAGTTGTAAGAAAACTCATAGAAGTAACAGTAAGGATCTCACAATTAGGGTAGGAAAAGTAAGTATTTCTTAGTAGGATGCCATGTTACGTTTTTGGAAGACAAATTAAATGTGTGTGTGGGGGGAGGGAGGGGAGCAGGTGTGTGCGTACATGTGTGTGTGCACAATATCTACTACATACTTGAAAAATCTCTACTTAAAAAAATTTCAAATATTTCTGCTCATAGAGAAGCATATTTCCTTTTGTTAAAATTGGCATTTTAAATTGGAATAATAGCAAAATTGAACTAAATTGGAGAACAAGAACACTGTAATCGAATGAGTCAGAAAACAGGCTATAAGTTAGTGATGGAATTGGCCATTTACTGATTATTCCTGGATTTTTTGTTCTGTGGGCATTACTGCTTTCTGATATCACAGTTTCATTTATATTTTTTTATAACTATGCCTTTGAGTGAGTGCCGTTACCTCTCAATCACGTGAACTGACCCTGTAAAGACTTTCTTAATTAATTAAAAAACACATTTTCTATACTTGAGTGAAATTTTTAAAAAATAAAAATAAAAACACATTTAAGTCAGACACATACATTTTCAAATTAATATTTTTTGTCAAAGCATTATTTAGGTACTGAAATTTCCTGATTGAGTTGGTCTTCACAATACAATACAGACAACCCTTGAATTGAATGAGTTCCACATGTATGGGTTGAAGCAACCTCAGATCAAAAACATTCAGAAAAAGGACAGCTGTGTCTATCTTGAACATATACATAGTTTTTCTTGTCAATACTCCCTAAACAACACAATATAACAAATATGTACATAGTATTAGTATGATAAGTAATTTAGGGATGATTTAAATTATACAAGAGGATGTGCATAGGTTATATGCAAATATTACACCATTTTATATGAGAGACTTGAGCATCTATGAATTTTGGTATTCACAGGGGTCCTGTAACCAATGCCCCACTCCTCTATGGATACTGAGGGATGACTATATTTTGAAATCTTGATAACTAGGAATGGAGAAATACCATGATAAGATAGTACACAGTTTTTCTCTTTCTCTACAAATGAAGACTTGAATGCCCATTAAGGGGCAGCGAGCTCCTTGAGTTCAAGAAAAAAAGTCAATGGTCTACTGACCTTATAAAAGTTGACACTGAGCCTGAGGTTAAATCTTACTAAATTCTTACTGTAGGCCAGGCACAGTGGTTTGAATTGTGACATGGTGCATCTCATTTTGTCTTCACAACAAACCAAGAACATAGATTCTATTATTACCATCAATTTACAGATGAAGAAACTGTGCCTCAGAGAACTTAACTTGCTCTCAGCTCCCACAGCTGAGAAGTAACTGAGATGGTATCAGCAGACAGCAGCCTGATTCTAACATTCACCTTATCTTGCATAAACCCTTCAGTGTTATTACATCATTCTGGGAGCCAGACCTGAAGCTGTTATCATGACCTGGGGGCACCTCAAGGTCTAGCCTGGACCCCCGCCGTCACACCGCAGCTCATTCTGAGCGTGCTCCTTCACCTGGATCAATTTTCTGTTTCTCAGACTTGCTAAGCTTATTCTCAAGCCAGCGCTTTTTGCATTTGCAATTTTCTCAAAAACAAAAAATAAGAATCTTGATATTTGGGACCATAGTACTTGAAATAATTTCTATCTGCCAACTACTCCTGCAAGTAAGGTTACCTTCTAATGTGCCTTGCCACTTTACTTCATAACACAGAACAGAGTCTAAAAATTCTTGTCTACTGATTTGTTTGCCGTTAATTGTCTGGATGTCTGAAAACATACTTTGGCAGTAGGTAACAAGAAACATATTAAATAAAACCTTTACACCCCTTAGACACAATAATTTTGCTTTTCCCTAGGAAAATAAACTCAATAATAAGGTACCACTTATCAAGCAGTAGTTTGTAGCAGGCATCTTGCTTTCATGCATATCTCATTTAACCTCACTCTAATTCTGCCAGCAGGTATTATTATCTTAATTTTCAGATGACGATGCTGAAACATTTTAAAAAGAAATAATCTTCGAAGGTCATTCAAATATTAAGTGGCTTAAAATTGAGTTTATTCAATTCTAGCATCTAGGCTTTTAAGTACAGTGCTAAATACTGGGGAAAAATTCTACTGAAAAGATACATGGCAGACTATTTCTAAAAGTGTAAATATAGACCATAGTATATACAGTTCCAAACATAACACAATCACAAAATGGAACATTGTACAGTCATTAAGATAATGTTCATAAAATATCATAGAATAACATTCAAAATGCTTATTGTATGTTATACTTTTAAAAGTACAAAATTTTATATGTGATATAATTCCAAAATTGAAATAAACAGATTCTACATTTTAAAAATTTAAAGGAATGAATCAAATAGTGATTGTATTTGGATGACTAAACTATGCATATTTCTTTTTTCTGGTTAAAAATTCCCTAATTATCCTTAATAAGTTCATTTAGTTCTGTAATGGTATGATTTTAATTTCACATACATAGTCTCATTTGAGACATTTAGACTTTAATGGTACACGAGTTTTCCTTCTGTGGGGAGGGCCTTGCCCTTTAACACTTTGTGCCCCATCAAACTCCATTTAACTGAAGCTCTCTAGGTAAAGGTGCATAACAGATTTCTCTTGTCATCTTAGTCACAGTAATTATGGCAGGCAGGCCTTACAAGTTTTCTTCTTTCATAAAGCACAGTCACATTACGAATAAGTCAGTCAGTCCTGGAGAATCACCCTTTTTTGTCTCTTACCTACAGGGTACTGGGGTCACAACTCATAAAAGAGTACCTGCTCATGCTTTTTGTTGTCCAATCACAAGCCATGCTCAGTGATTCCCAGTCACCATTCCTGAGCACAGTACTGATATTTCAGAGGCACTGGCCCCTTCCCCTGGGGCACAAACTCATCTCAGTTCTAGCCTTGAAGACTGTTTCTAAAACAGGCTTAGGGAGCCCCATCTGTAGTCTTCTAAGTGTCTCTAGCGTCTGGTCCCTCACAGTCCAAATTTCCTAGTCTAGTCTAACAAAACATTGGCTCTTTTCTCAAAGACACATACTGATAACTTTTGAATTAATCTATTCATATAGTGCTTAACAGAGTCTCATTCACTATGTAGATTTATAAAGGGCAAATTAAAAATTTTAAAAGATTCCAGGTAGCTCTATTACACGCCAGTACTATAGCATCTCCCGTTTATAATGTTGTCTCTTGCTCTTCCAGTAGTTTGCTCTCTATTCCCAATATAGAATGCAGCCAATGCCTTGCGTAAGAGAGCATTTTGAAAAATGTCAGGGTAGCTTTTTTAAACATCATGTGTTTCTTTTTAGTAATACATTAAACATTGTGATCACATTTACTCTCCTTACAGAAAAATCAGTGAATAAAAATATTTATAAATAGGTAATAACTTAATGCAGATGTTTGGTTTTAAGAGACATTGTTTCTATTTCATAAAACATTCATATAATAAAACATCTTAAGAATATACTAAAAATGTTATCAGGCTTCAGTAATATATAAAATATTCTAGACATATGTACCCTTATTTTGGAAAGTAACAAAATGGGAATATATTGCTACAACTTTAAGAGGAAAAAGCTCACAGTATTTTTCTTATTTATCCAATTCTGTCTTAAAAACTTCTCAACACTAATTATAAAGACCAAATGAACTCGCATAAATAAAAGCATCTAGTATGCTCTCTGGTTGAAAATAGTTGATATTTAACTCTTAACTACTAACGTTTGAGTGCACTGTCATCCACACTGGTTTAAGCATTTTTCATGGATTATCTTGTTTAAACTTTTAAAAAATCTTTTAACATAAACACTCTCTAAAAAAAGATAGCATAGTTTAGGTGTGGTGGCAGGCACCTGTAGTCCCAGCTACTCGGGAGACTGGGGCAGGAGAATGGCATGAACCCAGGAGGCGGAGCTTGCAGTGAGCCGAGATTGTGCCATTGCACTCTAACCTGGGTGACAGAGCGAGACTCTGTCTCAAAAAAAAAAAAAAAAAAAAAAAAAAAAAAAAAGATACCATAGTTTGGACATGTGCCTAAAGTCACACAGATAGAATATGATGAAGCCTGACTTTGATTTCAGGTTGTTTGACTTCACAGCCCCTGTGGCTAACTACTGGTATTGACCTACTTCCCTTTGTAAAATTTTACCAGCTAAAATACACATGCAGCTAATAAGGTAACAGGTAACGAGTATGAATCCCAAAAGAACGGAAGTCTTCCAACTCTCAGTGTTCCAGGAAGAGACAACTTTGGCCAATAACACTAGGAGTGTTGCCATGGGTGTTTGCTGTGTCAGCTGGACTAGGCTAGGCTTATGAAAGGGAAGACATCAACCATTTGGTAGCATGCATACACCTTCTGCCAGTTACTCAATCAGACACAAATTGAGATGCTGCCAAGAAATTTGTACATACATAATGAAAGTCTCTGTGTATCTGCCACTAAATGAAGGAGATTATCCTGGATGGGCCTAACTCAACCAAGTAAGCCCTACGAAGGCCTGGGCTCCTGCTGATGATAAAGATTCCAATCAACAACTTGGTCTATAATTGCTTCCCCTTTCCTGGATCTTCCCTTCGTAACTACCTGCCCTGTTCATTTCAGACTTGCTTAATCAGCAGCTGCACACAATTACACAAGCCAAGTCCTTATAATACATGTTTATTTATAGGTAGGTAGGTTGGAAGATAGATAGATTGATTGGTAGCTTATCAGCTTCTCTGATTGAACCCTGACTGATACAAGTGTAACCGGTGTTGGATCCCAATTTTGTGAGATGTGAAGCTTATACAGTTTGGTATACAAAAAATAGTTAGATATCTAGGTATTAAATATTTAGGATAATAAAATAACCATAAGATATATATATACACACACACACATAAGAGATACATATATATATATATATGAATGATATATATATATACACCACAAACATCATAAACTAGAATAAGAACACTCAGGAGGCTGAGGCAGGAGAATTGTTTGAACCCAGGAGGCGGAGGTTGCAGTGAGCTGAGATCATGCCATTGCACTCCAGCCTGGGCAACAAGAGCGAAACTCCATCTCAAAAAATCAAAACAAAACAAAACAAAACAAAAAAGAAGCAAAAGAATGTAATGTTCTTATTATGAACTGCCTGACATAGCTTAAAAACAATTTTTTCTCTACAATTTTTGGCTGCATACTCATTAATTGTTACCCCAGATGACAAATATTTGGTAATATCATTTTATATAAAGATAATTTTTTTAAAGAAAGTCCAGTCTGTCTTCTAGCATGTTTGATTAAAACTGGTTTTTAATTAAGGATAATTTTCGCCAGCCATCAATGAAAAACAAATTCTTCACTTACATTTTTAACCTGCTAATCGTTCTCATCATTTTCTACAGACTTGTTTTCAGGCTCCCAGGTATTTTGAGCACTGATTCCCCTCCACTGCCTATATACTTAAGAGTTCCAGGCACCATAGGACATGATTTTATTGCAGTTTGATCCTTGGTCCAGGACCTTCAGGGAACAATGTTGAATGAGTTACATAACAGGCAGTAGGACTACTCCTGGGAAGTCATTCCCACACCAGCTAGCCAGCAACACCTTAAAAATACACGTTATAACTGTGATCAGTATGTCCCATGAAAACAAACCAAATGTGTTCTCAAACCAAATTCCCCTTAGAACCCTGAATGCTGGAAACTATCCAACGCTACCAAACCTTAGGTAAAGTGTGACATCAGAAGTTATTAGAGATGGCCATTTTAACTGAGTGTGCATGCAATATTTTCCACAAATTGTACTTAAACATATGATTGTGTTATGGTGGGAGGAATCATGGCTCCCCAAGATGTCTACTTTCTAATCCTCAAAATTTACCAGTCACTATCTACAACAGAAGACTGCAGATGTGATTAAATTAAGCATTTTGAAATGGGAAGATTATCCTGGGTTATCAGGAGATGGACATAATGAAGGGGTAAGAGTCTTTATAAAAGGAGGCAGGAGATCAGAGGGACAAAAGAGGATCTGAGGATAGAAGTAAAAGGTTGAGATGATGTGAAGGAGGAGCACAACCCAGGGAATGCAGGCAGCCAGCCTCTAGAAGCTGGAAAAAGCAAGGAAGCAAAAACCCCTCCCCAGTCCCACCAGAAGCCTTTAGAAGAAACACAGGCTTCTAACACTTTGGTTTTAGACTTCTGACCTCCAGATCTATAAGGGAATAAATTGGTGTTTTAACCCACTGTGTTTGTAGGAATTTGTTACAGCAGTAAGAAAAGACTAATTAATAAACATGTGTATAAATTACTTGGCCTCTTTCAGTGTTTTAAAGGGGTCCCATATTGGTGAGGGTTCCTGAAGCCTAAGCTTTATTGCATCACCAGAATACAAAAAGAAAAACAAACACATATGATGCATCCCTGCAGAAATCTTATGGGCTGAGAGGAAGGGTGAGGATTACTTTGGCCCAGCTGGTAACATGGGACTCCAATCAGTACATTTGTTCCACTATGTGTAAGAAGAAAGCTCAATGCTGGCACCAGCAGGCTGCCTTCAGGGCTGAGAAGAAAGGCAGCCAGTGTCAATACCACTGAATGATTTACTTCTAGCTCACAGTGCAGGCCTCATTCATCGAAACACATGCTCTGCACTTTACTTGCTCACATGACCTAGAGGGCAGCTGCTCTGGCAAGCTCCTCTCAGAGGGTTCTTTCTCTTGACAGGCGGCTCATGGAAGTATTTCTTCTGACCACAAACAGTACCTTCCCTGAGAGAAATCCTAGTCATTTTTTTTTTCCTCCACACTGTTTCCAGTGATATTTTAGTGGCTTTTGTGGCCTGGCACCCCAGGCAATTTTTCTTCTAGCCTTCTCCTTAACTCTGTTCTGGAGACAATCATGAAAATCTGTGCCCAGCCTGATTCTTGCCTTTCTGGATGACTCTTAAGTGAAGCTAGTGTGATGCAGAGAACAGGTAATCAGCATGGGTGTCCACCAGAAAATTGAATTCTGCTTCTGTTATTTATGATGTGACCACCTTTCACTGAAGTTAAGAATATTTACCACCAACATTCAGGGAGGATGAGAGATAATTACAAAGAAGCCTCCAGTTTACTATAGGCATCTGTTGGGTGGAGAACAGGAATTCTGTCAAACGTCTTAATGTGCACATGACATGCCCCACCAGAAAAGAACCTTAGGGATTAGAAATCTTAAAAAGGGGGAAAGGATCAGGATTTTTTTTCCATGATTGTATGACCGGACTTTTATAAAGGAACAATCAATCCATCAACCAAGAAATAAACAGCAAGATGTGAGCTCTAATGAAAACCACATTTAAAGTTTACTTAGTTCTCAACTTTTCAGTTATGTTAGCTAATTATTATATAAGCCAATTTGAGTTGTTCTTAGGTTATTGCTCCTGAAACCTTAAGTGACTATGGTAGACATGGGTTATACCAGGCAGCTTGCTTGTCAAGGAAGAACTTGTTGCCCCAGTTTCAGGGAGGGCTGTGAGTGGATAGTCAGCTGTCTGCCCTTAAGGGATTGTTTCCAGGAGAGAGAACAGCCTCACTCAAAGTTATATTCTTCTGGAGCAGACAATATCCAGTGGCTGGCTGAGGCACTCTTACAAAAGCCCAGTCATTTGGACCCAAGGTAGCACAACTCTGGGTAACCATTAAAGGTCCAGAGTTCCACAGAGGGTCTGCCAATGCTGCAGTGCAGCTTGATCTCTCCCTCTGCCCAATACTGCTTCAGCTCCTTCTCTAATAAATATTCTGAACACTAAACTTTGTCTCAGAGTCTGCTTCCTTGAGAACCCAACCTGCTGCACTGACACAACCACCTCTAAACTACCCAATACATCTTAGTTGGTAGTTTATTGAGAGTAACACACAATACTACCAATTTGAAAATATATTTTTTGTGAGGGCACTTTGTCTGATTTCTCTACTGGCTGTAACCAACACCAAGGACAGTCCTAGCTATTCACCCATTCATTCAACCAATTGTGATTCAGTGTATTCTACTTGCCTGGGTACTTAGTACACGTTTAATGAATGAATGAACAAATGAATGGGTGATTGAATGAAATACTGGGGTCTTCCTCTACTGATGCAGACAATTTTAGTTAAATAATTTGAAAGCAAAGAAAATATTTTCAACATTGTGATGGTTTTCCTCTTTCTTCACATGAAGCTATTCTACATTCTCATTTCCTATAGATCATAAAACACAGGGGGTTCTATATTTGCTTCCCCCAGTTTCCCATCTTGATTACTACCAGTTTTTCTCTCTAATAATTAACTGAATGGGATGAAACTTCTTCCTATGAGTTCTGCATAGCATGATACCTAACAGGTATCTGTTGATTGGTGATTTGTTCTACTGATGCCTCAGTTTGATTTACATTTGAGCTAGGTTCCTATTTTCTTTTGCTTCCAATATGTATTCTAAAGATGAACATTTTTGAAACCATAGACTATGAGCCAATTGACTAAAGAATTTATTCTCATAAACAAATAGCTATATGTTTCCAAGTCTGGCACAGCATTAGACAAGCAGTAGGTCCTCAAAATGCCCCAAATTTAACCACTTTCGTGATCATAAAGGAAAAAAAAAGTATCTTAGTTTGACCAGCAATTTTGTGTCATTTCTTTCTAGCTGGAAGGTACAGTTCTGCTGTAGTTGAACAATTAATAACGATTGCTAATACTTACACTGTACTTACTTTCATGTCTGACATTGTACTAAGTACTATAAATAGATTATCCTACTTCTTACAACAATCATGAAGTAAAGTATTATTATTATGTCAAATTTTCAAATGTATCTTAGAAGGTTAAAGTACCTATCCTAAGGTCAAAAGCTAGTAAGGGAAAAGTAAAATTTCAGAACAACTCTGACTTTAATCCACTATTAAGCTTCTATTCACAGCAAGTTTCTTCTGATAATGTAAATTTATTATTTCATAAGTGAATCCTTACAATACTAGAAGGTAGGAAAAAAGCATAAAAATATAACTAAGTATTTAGGAATTACGAGTCTCTTTGAGTTATTATACTCACCTTGATGAACCTGGAAAATAAAAACTTGAGTTGATTGTGTCCACTCAATAGGAAATAATGGGCAGGAGATGATGTGTTAGTCATCAGCAGTCAATTCCCTGACTTACCTCAGACTACTCCCTTCACTAATTGAAAAGATATTAACTGAACACCTACTGTGTAACAGGTTCTATTTTAAGTACCAAGAAACAAAAATAATATGGTATAGTCTTGCTTTCAAAGAGCTAACAGTCAAAATAAGAAAAAATATCAATATATAAACAAAAATATCAAAATAATATGACAAAAGCCATTCTGGAGAGACTGATTGCCAAGAAAACGCAGAGAGGAGTGCTAACTCTTTTTGAGGTGGAGGCTGGGTAGAAGTCAGGCCAATACTGCTTAGGGCAAGACTTTTGGGAGTGGTAAAAATGGGGTTTGAGGGGAGGTAACAAGGTCCAGCTGGAGATGGGAGCAAAAGCAAGAGGCTGTTGAAGAAGTAATTACAGAGGTGACTATGAGTGCCTTGTACTCCACGTCTAGAAGTTCATATGTTCTGTAAAGAATGGAGATACATGGAATGATTTCTAAGTATGTGAGTGGCAGGATTGTATATTTCTGTTTACTATTTAAGAAAAACATCCTATTGACAGAGTAAAGGACACATGAGAAGGGCCTTCTTTCTGGAAGTAGTGGTCATCAGGAAGATATCATGGTGATGCCTCCTGGATATGGTATTGAGTCTGCCTCAAGCACTAGCAGCTGGGAAGACAAGGGCAGTGCTTTTGATGAGTATATGAAGAATAACCGGACCCCCTAGGAATTGGGAGTGATGAATGTTTCAAGGAAACCAAGATAACTGACTTGGGCAAGAGTATACATATAGTATACAGAAGAGGAGGAGATTGGGAGAGAGGTAGAGAGTAAGAAGATAAAGTTAATTTGAGAACATACTGAGTTTAGTTGTTTGTGAGACATCCTGATGACGGAGATGTGCAATAGACAGTAAGATATGATATTAATAATGATAAATGTGATCATTTATATGGTGCTATTACCAGGCCCTGATATGAGCATTTTACATAAATTCTCTTAATTTTTATACAACCTTATGAAATGAAACTGAGTGAAGCACAAAGAGGTGAGTAACTCACACAAAGTTACACAGCTGGGTTATGACATGGTTAGAACTGTTACTTCAAAATCCCTGCTCTTACCCACAATAGTGCTGCCTCTAGGAAATATATGTGGGTCCCAGGAGAGGGCATGGACTGTTTTGAATATATACATTTCAGAGTTGTAGGTGGTAGCATAGGTGGTAGATGAAATTTTGAACATAAGCTTAAATTCACACTTTCTAATGTGTCCCTTCCCTGATACGAATACACCACAAACACACACACACACACACACACACACATTTTCATGGGGTTTGGGCCAGAGTCACAGAAGATATAATTCCAAACACCATAATTCCAAATGCTACAATCCTAAAAGATCAAAATTTCACAAATATAATTCTGGAAAAAAAAATGTAAATGATTTGAAAGACACATATTTACATTTTTAAAGGGAGATATTTGAGAATCATATGCAAACACAAGAGAACACTTTATAGGCTACATTAACCATAAAATACACAATAATAACATATATATTTTGCAAGCATAACCACTCAGGTATACTAACAACAGTTATAAGGGTATAATAGTTATGAGCAGACAAACCATAGTGATAAAGAAAAAAGTAAAATAGTGAAATGTATAAATACATATCACTATGGTTGGTAAGTGTGTGCACCCAGCTTTGTAACTGTGGTCATCTGAAATACCAGGACAGACAACCAAAATCTTGACGACATTGACCAAAAACTGCATTGTGTCACCACTCCATACGTAGTTGCCAACAAAGCCAGGATATCGAGAAATGTTGTCTTTCACAAACGCCGATGTACAAAAAGGACCTTTTCCTCTAATAAGTTTCAGTGTTTTTTACATACATGCACAATGCTTACACACAAAGTCAATATTGTGTTAACGCACTTTTGTGGAGTCAATTTTGCAAAAATGTATAAGATAAAACTCTAAAAATCTTCGCATAATATGTATCTCAGTACTGGAAATGATGCAAAGATGAACTACATAGCACATCAAACTGGCACTATGTGTGGAGGAGTAGAATTAATGTATGATTAAATAATCTGGCAAGGGAGATTTCTTGTATTTTTCACCTGCATTTTGTCCTCTCCTGTTATCTTTAAACGACTGCATATAGATTGGGAGAGTGGTTGTGATCTACAAATTTTGTAAGTATATGCTGTCCACTTGAAAGTCTGGTTATTGCTCTGCCATTGCAATTAAGTGATTTTCTGCTTTCACAGCACCAATAATAATTCACTTTTAAGCTTTTATCTTTCACCATTAAGTAGACTCCTTCACTTATCACAGCCTTTTTGCAAGAGAACAATTTTACAGATCTCTTCCATTACATTGTAAGGAATACAGTAAGAAGAAATGATATTCAGATTTCCCAATACCAAATCTGAATTAGGGCTCTTCAGAGAGACAGAACCAATATGACATGTATATAGATATACGATAGTGGACTTAGTAGCAGAACTGACATTTGCAATTATGGTGGCTGACAAGTCCCATAACAGGCTATCTGCAAGCTGGAGACCCTGGGATGCCAATAGTATCAGTTCAAGTCCCAAGGCCTCAGAACCAGGGAAGCCAATGGTGTAACTCTCAGTCAGAGGGCACTGAAAGCCTGAGGACCCAGGTTACCACTGTTGTAAGTCCTGGAGTCCAAAGGCTGATGAGTCAGTCCAGAGCTCTAATTTCCAAGGCAGCAGAAGAAAGTCTCAAAGAGAGACCAATTCACCTTCTGTATTCATTTTCTCCAGGCCCCAGCCAATTAGATGGTGCTCTCCAACACTGGGAGCATGTCCCATCTAGTCTGCTCAACCTCACACACTAATCTCCTCTGGAAACACCCTCACAGACACACCCAAAATAATGCTTTACCGGGTTTTTAAGTATTCCTTAATCTTCTCAAGTTGACATCTAAAATTAAGTCCCACAAGTTTAGTACTTGTCAACTTGGTACCCATATATATGTCTTTAAACTATATTTTATTTCCAAATAAAAACAATAACAAAGTGATATGGCCTGGATGTGTGCCCCTTCTAAATCTCATGTTGAAATGTGATCCTTGGTGAGATGGGGCCTAGTGGGAGGTACTAGATCATGGTGAATCCCTCATGAATGGCTTATTGCAGTCTCCTTGGTGATGAAAGAGTTCTTGCTCTGGTTGTTTAAAAGTCTAAGATCTGGGGGTTTAAGAGTCTAAGATCTCCTCCTTTTCTCTTTCTGGCTTCCACTCTTGCCATGTGACACGCCTACTATCCTTTTGTCTTCCACCATGATTGTAAGCTTCCTGAGGCCTTCACCAGAAGTGGAAGCCCATGCCACGCTTCCTTTACAGCCTGCAGAATGTGAGCCAATTAAATCTCTTTTCTTCGTATATCACCCAGCTTCAGGTATTTCTTTATTGCAATGAAAGGACAGACTAATGCACAAAGTAATGATTTCACCTAATGTGATGAAACTAACATGAAGCAACTATCCTGCATACAACTGAAAATGCAATAATCCCAGAATAAACCCCAGAATTCGGGTTTCAGAATTTCAATATTTATATTTAGGATTTTGTTTTTTGGGATTATGATAGGCATCAGGGTTCATGACTACAGTATCAATACACTAGAATGAGGCAAATTAATTTGACCAAAAGAGAATTATTTAGCCTGAAAGGAACCATTCCAGCTGGGCATGATGGCTCACACCTGTAATCCTAGCACTTTGGGAGGCCAAACCTGAAAGATCACTTGAGCTCAGGATTTAGAGACCAGCCTGGGCAACATGGCGAAAGCCTGTCTCCACAAAAAATCCAAAGATTAGCTGGATGTGGTGGCCCAGGCCTGCAGTCCTAGCTACTCTGGAGGCTGAGGTGGGAGGATCACCTGAGCCTGGGAGGTCAAGGTTGCAATGAGCTGAAATTGTACCACTGCACTCCAGATGGACAAGAGTGAAACCCTATCTAAAAACAAACAAACAAACAAACAAAATCCTTCACTGCCACATTTCTGAGGGGTAAATTTGACTTCTCCCAGTGGGAAGTGTCATCCTGTCTTTTTCCCTTCATGTACTACCAGAACCCCCATCCCTTATTTTGCATCATTAGGGTAAGCCTGGTAAAAGTTAAAACCTTAAGAAATGCTTGTTTCTAAATAAAAACAGAATGTTTATTTAGTAGGAATGTTATGCTACAGAGTACATAGTGCATTATAGTTTAAATAATAATCAAAGGTGTGGAAAATAAAATCCATTGTTAATCTTTTTATAGTGATAATATCAATATAAACTTATGTTATACCATAAAATATCTTTCTCAAGCTTCTGCTAAATTTTCTGTTTTTTGATCTTTAAACAATTAAGAAGCCATAAAGGTAGAAACCTGATGACAGTAATTATAAGGATGTAACTGAAATCATTAACTTTCACCATACCTAAACAGTTTCAAAATATCCCTATATTTCAACACATTATTTTATTTGCAGATCTTTAATATAAATGTTGCTTTTCTAATAAATATAGGGAAAACATCTTACTAACAGTCAATAAGGGCAAGTAAGCATCCAGAGGAGTGTAATCAAAGTTGATGAAACAGACTGCTATGTTAAAGTTGTTTTGTATTATTAAACCACTGGCCTGAGAATTGACCTCCCCCAAGTGACTCTGGAACATTTCTCTTTTTCTGGGATAGAATATTGATAAATGCCTCAGTTGTTCTCTTTACTTGCACAATTAATCTGTGTCATTTTCTAGATTAGTTTTTGTAATAATGTACTTCTCTGTCCACGCCTGCAATTCATAATGTTTGAAATTAGGATCCCTTGACCAAGCTCCTCAAAGGCAGGTAATCAACTTCTTGATCTGGGGAGGAAATCATGGAGGTTTAGACCAAAAATTGAATAGCACAGAATAAGAAATCACATCACATCACTTGCTTCTACTCTAACCCCGCTCCACAGCGGCCTGCTTCCTTCATTGGCCCTTTGCCACGGGGCTCCTTTCTGCCTCTACTCGGCCTCACCTCTCTTCATCCCTCACACTCCCTCTGAATACCCTATTATTACACTGGACATCGATAAAGTCAGAAACAATGTAAATTCCACTTACACTTCTCTGTGCCCAGCAGTGCACTTGGGATGTTATAGTTTTAATTAATTAATTAATTAATTTTTAAAAATAAATGAAGAGGGTTTTTCCTTTCTTTCTTAGTCCATCAAGGAACTGTAGCCCTCACTCCAAGCTCCAGTCATTGGATGGTCTGAGCAAACTGTTTTTGGCCTCCCTGTCTCTTTAGTCTTGAAACTGCCCCCTCCCTAGGGTTGATAAGAATTGCATGCCACTTTCTGGACAGAAATATAGTTATAATTAAGCATTAATCTGGCTGCACTTTGACCCATTTTCTTGCTGCTGAAAGTCATGTTAGCATTGGTTACCGACCATTTGCATCCCCATTGTTCCTACACACAGGATTTCTGACACTACGGTCATAAGACTGTTTAAGAATTGATTTTCATCCCCATTGTTCCTATAGAAAGGATCTCTGACTTTACAATCGTAAGGCTTTTGTTTAAGAATCTATCACTTAAGATGTTTTTCAGACTCCAAATTCCAGCAACAAGTTTGAGGACACCCTCAGGGAAATGGGACCAGCATAAAAATACAGCTTCTTCCTCTCCCTGTCCCATGACTTCTCCCTGCACTCTTTGACCAGTCAATGATCTTCAAGCTTTCGCCCACTCCAAAACCTTTAAAACTCTAATCCCAAATTCCCATGGAAGATAGATTTGAGGTTTCTTCCCATCTCTTCATTCAGTGACACTATGACTAAACCTCTTCCTCTGTTGCAACCCAGAGTCTTAGTGTATTGACTTGCTGTGTGCATCAGGCAATGAACCTATTCCCATTGCAGCATTTCCCCCATTCCTATCTGCTTAGAGGTGTAGTGATTTCAGGAATTAAGCAAAACTGGTAAGATCCAACCTTGTTATGACAGGTTATTAACCTTCAATCCCATTTATTTTCTGGAAAAGTATTATGTTGACTATTTGAAATTTGGTTGGTATTATGCTTTTCCTACGAAGTTTAGTCCTATTTCTGTGTCATATCAAAAATACTGAAAGAAAAAGACATCTAGGACTGGAGGCAGGAGGGATTTTCTTTGCTGTATTCAATTTTAACAGGTTTCCCCCTGACCTTACATCTCCTTTCCTTGTTACATCATAAGCTCTAAGAAGATACATACTATTTTCCTTAAACCCAGTTTTCAACCTGATTCATTTTACTTCTAAGCATACATAGCACCTCTCTACTTTTCTCCATATTTAATGTCATCAGTAATGACACTTCCCTCAGAGCTGAGCAACCAGGGCATGTGCCCCCGGGCTTCCAGCTTTATTGGGCCAGTTTTGCCCACCTCTACATTTATCCTATGCTACAGGACAAGGAATCTTTGAGACTGAGTGTTTACATCCTTGAAAGGTCACAATTCCATTTATCCATCCCTTTTGTTGGAACTCAAAAAGCAATATCCCAAAGACTGGCACTCTAATATGCTGAGAGGCTTTTGAAGATGCCCCAGAATCAATGCTCCTCTAACTTTGCCTTGTGTCCCCACTTCCCATTACAGGGAGATAGTATCTGTGGAATTTCCTTATCTGACCAAGAAAGCTTCTTTCCAAAAGAAATGCAATTGTCTTAAATCCTCACCCTAGTGATCTTATAAAATAACCAGAAAAAATCAACCACCTGAGAAGAGACTTGGAGTTATCACCACACCCAGACAGAGTTTTCATCTATTCTTCTAAGAGCAGCACCAATAAATTACTTGAGGGAATGAATCTGCATAATTATACATTTGTTCCTGTGCAGCTCTACCCCTCACCTTTTTCTGATTATTTTTTGCAGCAAACCTCCAGAGCTCTAAGGGGAAGGTTTCCCTGGCCACTTTCCAAATGCAAAGCACCATGGAATTTCCTGCCTAAATGGCTACGATGTTCACTCACATGTGTGAGACTTTTCACTGGACAAAGGAAGGGGGTGGGCAGTCTTTCTCCTACTTCTATCTGCTTAGAGGTGAAGTTGATAGCAAGAATTAGACAAAACTGGTAAGATCCAACCTTGTTGTGACATGTTGTTAACCTTCCATCCCATTTATTTCCCTCCATTTTTCCTCTTGCAGTAGGCCCACAAATATTACTGATGGACCTAATCACCCCAACCCCAGTGCTCATTCTTTTAACCTGTATCTAACCCCTTCTCCACATAGCATCCAAACTACAAATCAGATCTGAGTGTTATGCTATTATAACAGCCCTTTGGCTTCTCATTGAACTTACAGAGGTCTTCAAGGTTGAGAAGACCTGGACTTTCACTTTCTACCATTCTTATCTTCACTTTCCAAGTTCCAGTCATATGATCCTCCTCTGTACTCAGCCTTTCCTCAGAAGGATTCTTCCCTCGGCTACAGATTTCCCCATAACCGAACTTTCTTGGTCGAGTCATCCCTCAAAATTTACCTTTTCAAGTAGGTCTTCCACGGCCAGTCAATCTACGTCAACGCTTAACATCAATGAAACTCCATCTCTCTTTAATTCATTACCCTGTTTATAATAGTAATTATTCCTATCTTAAATTTTGGCATTTGAATGTTTGCTTTATTTTAGTTGTCTTTCTTCCTGTGGTAGAAGATAATCACTACATGACAGCAAAGTTCTTGGCCATTGTATTTACTGATAAATATCAATGCCTTGAACAGGTCTTCAAGTAGACATTCAAAACATAGTTTTAAAGAAAGGGAGAAGAAAAGGAAGAAAATGAGGATGAGAGGGAGGAAGGGGAAAAAGTATCAGGTCCAGCAGGGTTGGTCTGTATTTACAGGGACTTAGAGATCCACATTTTGGAAATCACCTTACTACCTCCTCTTCTTCCTCTCCCAAAATAAAAGAATAAATGAATAAGACTGCTCTAGCTGTAAATATGTCCATTGAAAGATTGGGACATCTGGAAAAAAAAGAGTTCCTTTTTCCTAATGCTTTATGCCAGATAACAAACATGAAAAAAAGCTTACTCAGTGCATGACCATCCTTTACTACTTCTTGTTCATCTTTACTTCCTTTCTAAGCCACAATCATTTCCTTAGAAGTGGTATGGTCTGAGCATCTCTCTGAAATGCTAATCTTTAAAAGAAAATTTATTGTGCCATCATTCATGCATGAAATAATGCAATATTTATCCAATAGGCTATCCCAGGCACTGTTCTGATGTCTGTTTTTTTTCCTCTCCAGAAAGTGTTTTATTCTTACATAGTAAGAATATATAAGGTTTCAAATAATATATAAATATATATTAACAATAATATATATTTATATTATATATAATAAACATAAATGAACATATAAGAATAAATTATTTTATTCTTGTATAATAGGCATATATAAGGCAGCAATTAATTTCCTAAAAGACAGGGCAAATGCCAGGGAAGAGAAGAACACAGCAGGAGAGAACCGGGCTAACTACCTATGAAAGCCTCTACCTACCAAATGAGTTATATCTCCAAGGAGATCAGGCTTAGAATTCTGCATGAAATTTGGTGAACAATTTTAAGACAAATAAACACATTTTAAGTGGCAGCATAGCTATAGTTGTGAAAATGTAATCGTGCAGGTTAAAAAGACGTTAAGGCTATTTAGGAGTACTGAAATTGAATACTGAGTGACAACACTTCAACATAGACAGAACCTATTACCTATATTCTCCCCATCTATGACAAGACAGGACCAACATTCAACATCCAATTATATCAGAGCTTCAATTTCTGCCTTCAATTTTCATATTACTCTCTTCAGTACAAAAAGATCAGTTCAGATAAGAAGCTTTAAGATTTTCTCTGAGTGCATAAGAGTGTACAATCAATTATATTCAACCGGAGAGAGAGAGAGAGAAAGAGAGCGAGAAATGCAAGGAAGAAAAGCGCATGAAGGAAAAAACGAAGGAAGGAAGAAAAGAGAAGAGGAAGGAGATGAAAAGTGATAACCTGAAACAGTAAAAACTATGACTATAGCCAAAAATAATCAAAAAGTTATGATAGTGAAAAATAATATAGTAACATTTATGCAAAACTCTTCCTTGATCCCTACTGCAAAGTTCAGCTGCAAATTAGTTTACTTTTAATGTTAATATTATTCTCAATATTGACTTGAAGTTCAAAATGAATAGCTCAGGAAAAAATTCACACAAATCTACTTTATTATTCAGTGTAAATTGCCATTATGTATGATTTTCTGGATACTAGAGTCAAATGCAGAAATGAAAGCACCTGAGGTAAAAAGAAAGTGACAAGAAACACCACTGAATACAGCAACAAGACTCAAGTGTCTGTCAAATTAGAAATTATGACTAGGTGCTATAAATACAACAAGGAGGTAAAAGCAATAAAAGTGTAGTTTTGACTAAAATAATGTCACTTATTCATTCATTTGACAGACTAGCCTTCTGACAGCTTGATTATAGAAATCACAACCAGAACGTCTTTCACAAAATTCTGTAAGAAACATTCTATTTAATTTTATAAAAACAATGTACCATAAAACTGTTATAATTATACTCAATTAAACTGTATGTATCAAGAGAAGTTTGTAATTCTTTTGGAATATGATTTAATGTTAAAGAAGAAATCAATGACTTTGATAAGCACAGTTGATCTTAATTAAGCTGGAGGAACATAGACAAGTCTTACACTAACAAGGTAACAGAAAAATGTGAAAGCCCAAATAACTCTTTCAAACTTGGATGACCAAAGGGTAATTAGCTTTCATATACTCTTAAACTGCAGTGCGAAGAAGTGAGTGTGGGAAATATCAGTTTTCTTAGAAAATCTGAATATCATTATTCCACATGCATGGAAAAGAATGAACTGGGCTAAATGTGAGTATGTTTTGTCGAGGCAATGCCTGGATAGGAAAGCCATAGTAAGATGGGTTGCTTGTGTATGAGGTTTGAATTCTGTGCTTCCTGTCGTTAACCAAGGACACAAAATCAGAAACTATACACCATTCAATGTTTTTGTACCCATGAGGTTGCTAGTTTGGTGAAAATGACCCCAAAATAAGTAAAATAATAAATGCTTCTTTGATGTGTATTTTTAAATTGTAATGTTCAATGTAGCAATTTCAATTTAGCTTCAAAATCTATAATAATGAAAATTATTTATTTTAATTACTTCTTGTTTTACAGTTATTTCATATATGCAGTTTAGCACCAGCAATCACTGAGCATAGTTTTAGTTATCCTGTAATTTACTAGCTATTTAGAAACATAGGAACGATAGAGAAAAATTATAAAACTGAATGTAAACAATTAAAAAAAATTAGCTGGGCATGGTGGCACACAGCTGTAGCCCCAGCCACTCAGGAGGCTGATGTGGCAGGATCGCTTGATCCCAGGAGCTAGAGGCTGCAGTGAGTCATAATCACTCCACTGCATTCCAGCCTTGGTGACAGAGCAAGACCTTATCTCAAAAATAAAATAAAATAGAATAAAAATAAAATAAAAAAAAGTTAATACCTGAAAAATAAAAGAGTTAGGAGAGAGATCTTTAACTGAAAGAAAATGCATAATCCATAAAGCAAAATAGACATATTTAACAACATAAAAAAACCTTTAAGTTGGTAAAATGAAAGATATCCCAAAGTCCAAAGACAAACAAAATCACAGGGTGAAAGAGCTAATGCATATATATTAATAGCTAACACTTCTTCCTCAAAACAGCCCAGTGAGGGAGGTCTTGGCATTCTTTCCATTTTATAAATGAAGAAACTGAAAACAGGGAAGACAGGACACCTCCCCAAAGACACACTGGTAAGAGATGTAGAAGACAGGATTTGAAGGCAGGTAGTCTGGCACCAGTCTGTATTTGTAACCATGAATGTTTACTGAAAATTGTTAATGTATTTGATAAAGGAAACTCATAAATTTACGAGATGAAATAAAACTCAAAAATTAAAAGATTAAAGGGAAAATGAGTAATTAATTGAAACATAATTAACAAAATAAAATTCAAACTAGAATCTTAGTATATGAAAAGATGTTCAATCTCACTAGTGGGCATGAAGACCACATTTTTATTCTTATCGATTGGCATATATTAAAATTGATATTTGCTGGACTCAGAAGCATGAATAGTAAAATAGCAAACTTCAGGCTTCTGAATCCAACAAAAATGAACAGGAACAATAAAATCCAGCACTTGATAGTATGTGGAGAAATTCATCCTCATATCCTTTTAATAATTCTGTATTAATGGTTGAAATTCTACATTTAAATCAGTTGGTAATAGTATCAAATTATTTTGGTCATTGAAAGTAAATAGTTCCTAAAAGTTTACTTGCGGGAATATCAACTGATACAATTATTTGAAAAACAATTTGGTAATATCTATTTAAAAATGTAGTAGTAACTCTTCTAGAATTTTTTTTTCACTGAAGTAACTGTATACATGCACACACACCTACACACAGGTAAACATCTTTAATGCAGCATTTCTTGTAGAAGAGATAAAATACAAAAATAATCTGAAGGTTTATAGATAAATGAATAGCTGAAAACATTGATACATCTATATTGTGGAATATTGTCTGGTCATTAAGAGTGAGTAGGACCTGTATCTATTGTCCAGGAGTGATATCCATAATACATTTTCTGTTAAAAAAAAGTCATAAAATGAGGTTTATTTTGTGCCTCCACCTTGATAAAACTTCAACAAAATGATAATGAGTTATATCCATTTGTATATGTATTTATGAACTTGGAAAATGACATGAAATAATATATGTATATAAAAAGTTGTTACGACAGAAAGGTAATCATTAAGAGGGACTTAGGTGGGAATTATTAGCTTTTTCTCTGTTCGTCTCTATCATTTCACTTGTTATAATGAGTAGGTTTTGATATATGAAAACAAACAGTTTTTAAAAAGCAGAAAGAGGAAGAAAATTTCCTAGCTATATTCTTGGAAGGTCTTTTAATAAATAAGACCCAGGTAGAGGACGATATCTAATGCACTTTTAGAAGATGAGAATTGTATTCTCTATTAAAATTTAAACCATCTGAAGGAAGAATAAGGTATCACAAATGAGTCCTGATGGACAGGTGAATTAACAAAGTGACTGATCATCAGGGACATGAATCCAAGGATCATGCACTATGATACAAGGAATTAGTTGTAAAACCACTAACCATACAGCAAGCATTGGAATTTTGCCAATTCCCCTTTTGAATTATATTTTTGATTGAAAACGGTACGACTTTATTACAGGAGGAATCATTTTAGACCACATGAATATTGATTTATTTTAAGACTCTGATCCCATGCTTTCTTAGGTGGCAATAACCTATAATCCCTTCATCTGAGAGTAGAAAGGAAATTACAGGAAGTTCGTGATGCTGCATTAATGGGTAAAATTTTATATTGAAGTCACTTGGTAATAATACTAAAATCTTCTCTTTTGTCATTGCCTTTAACATTTTTTTAAAACTTTATCTTCCAAAATATGATTTTAAATAGAAAGCATTCGTACTTTGGACCTAGAATATCCACGTCGTGGTAAACTTCTCATAACTGGAAAGAAACTATTTTTTTTTCCATCTACTTAGATTAGTGGGAAATTTGTTGTTTTTGTTCTAAGACAGAGTTTTACTCTGCTGTCCAGTCTGGAGTGCAGTGGCATGATCTCAGTTCACTGCAACCTCCAACTCCTGGGTTCAAGCAATTCTCCTGCCTCAACCTCCCGAGTAGCTGGGACTCCAGGCACATATCACCATGCATGGCTAATTTTTGTATTTTTAGTAGAGATGAAGTTTCGCCATGTTGGCCAGGCTGGTCTCGAACTTCTGACTTCAGATTATACACCCGCCTTGGCCTCCCAAAGTGCTGAGATTACAAGCCTGAGCCACTGTGCCTGGCCAGACTGTAGGAAATTATTAACTATTCAAAAGAAGTTATACCCAGAGCAGTGTAGTTTCTGCAGTATTTTTTTTTTTAAATTTCTGTCACTTGAAACTTTATAGTAAAGAACAAATGTATTCATCAGGGACTTTTCTAGTACTAGCTGAGTACTAAAGTTGTGGAAGTAAACCAGATGTGCTAATAAATGTTTAACAATAAGATCTTTGGGGAATAGAGAGGCAGAGGCATTTTCCAATTTGTGTGGTATAAGTATTCACACTGTGACCAATTTCAAGCTACCAAGTATTCAAAAACCAGTTAGCAAGTTTTCTAAAATTTTAAGAGCCAGCTCTTGCAAACCCATGAAGGCCAACTCCAACACATTAGAGAAGTGAACCATAAGATCATCCCCACATCTCAATAGTGAATCGTGCTAATAAGAAACAAAGTGAAAATCTCCCTTTGGTGGAGCATTGGGCTGAGTGAGAAGATTCCATTCTTATCAGTCAGTGTCTCCCACCTGGCCTGTCAATGACCTTGTACTAAAAAAGCTGATTCAATATTTTCATTGTACATATAATAAGTCAAGGAATCTCAGCATGAAGGTAGATAATTATTAAGTGTTCACATAATATGATTGTTAGTGATACGTTAATGATAGACAATAGCGACTTGGTACAATATAAAGCAAATGTGCTTGGGAGAACTGACTACAAATATTCTTGGCTATTTACAAGAAACTAAAATTGTGTTTCTACCTTGTCAGCAAATATTTTATAAGAAGTATGCCCCTGAAACAGAAGCAAAGGGCAAGATAATTTGTCATACAAATTCCATCTTTAAGACCCTACTTTGCCTTCTCTAAAAACATCCTTTTTCTATCTTAAACTTGACCTTCATTTATTTCATAAAATTTATATGAAGAGAAAAACCATTAGCCAATCCAAGTAAGGAAATAATTAAGAGCAGTACTTGAGGAATGACAAGATGTGTACTAAAACCAATTAATTGAAATGAGTTTTTTAAATCAAACAGTCTCTATAATCTTTCCATAATTTATTCTGTGTTTCAAGACCATCTTTCAAAATAGTAGCAGGGGTATTTCTAATAAAATTACCTAATTAAGGTAACTGAATTAATGGCTTATTTTTATTATTTTTAATGATAATGTATTATCATTCATTGCAACAATCATAATATTGAGAAATAAAAATAAAATTCTAAGCATCCCAAGCAATGGAACAGACCATCTCTTGGCCAACAAAGAGACCATGGGGCTACAAAGAGACCATGAAAGCTGAATTACCTGTCATGACTAGATAGGAGGTTACAGATCCCTCATTATATCCCCTCCCAGGTGACTAACAGCTCTTAGACTTTCTTCCCTGAAGGTTAAACAGAAATCAGTCCTTTTAAAAAGACTTCATTCCTTAGTTACTTCACTTAGAATAATAATCTCTTATCTTATTCAGGTTGCTGCAAATGCCATTAATTCATTTCTTTTTATGGCTGAGTAGTGTATATATATATACACACACATACACAAATACACACAGACACATCATATGTTCTCACTAATAAGTGGGAGCTAAGCTATGAGGATGCAAAGGCATAAGAATGACACAATGGACTTTGGGAACTCAGCGGGAGAGGATGAGAAGGGGGTAAGGGATAAAAGACTACAAATAGTGTGTGCAGTGTATACTTCTCAGGTGATGGGTGCACCAAAATCACCACTAAAGAACTTACTCATGTAAGCAAACACCACCTGTTCCCAAATAACCTATGGAAATTAAAAAAAAGAAGAGAAAAATAAAACAAGCCAAAAGGCTCTATATTCAAAGGGGGGGGGGGGGCGGGGGAAAGACTTCGCCACTGAGATCAACCAATCGCCTGATGCTGCCCCTCCTTTTTTTGCCTAAGAGACCACTGATGACTGAGGGGTTCTAGACAGTCTAGAGAGAATGCACAGTGAGGGTTTTCATGCCTTCTGCTTCACTTTTTAACATCAGAGAGTGCCCTGAGTTCATGCTGTTGTCACCATTTTTTGAACATGGGTCCTGTGGAGAGGCATGAAGCTCAATTGCACATGTGCTGTGCCTGTTTCTCCATTTGTGAACAATTACGACTCCTCCCATAGCTTACTGAATATTTATACTTGGCTACCTCATTCAGCATAAATTACTATCTTATTCTTTCCACCCTTGAAGTATCTGTTTCTGACTTCTGGCTGGAGGCTATGCTTCCCAGCCAGTCAGAATGACAACCCTGAAGGCTGCAATATTTTATGAGTAATAAAGCACTCCTTTCAAATTTCACCTTCAGCTGATAATATGTAACAAATGCCAATCATTATTTTTGGTATTTTAATATATATTATCCCTAATTTATATGGACAATCAACTAGGCAATTGTAAGTTTCCCCATAATCTGGTGAAAGAAATTTGAATTTGGATAAATTAATTAACATTCAAAATCACACAACTAGTAAATATTACTACACCACTTCCTTAACTTTACAAAGTCCAACGCAGAGAATACTAAAATGAAGTTGTTTGCTGTTAATACAAAATCACCCATAGACGTTAATGCTTGTCTGCAGAAAAGAGTGATATGGTAAAGTGACATAATCTGTAACTTGCAGACAAACATGGGAATTTAATGCAATTTTAAAATGCTCAAAGGATAAATTCAGCTATTTATAAAAATTATCTACCCTAAAGAATAGCCAGAAAATAGATGATTGCAAGCAAACGTCAAAATTTAAGTTATTTAAGTTATGCAGGTAAAGTTATAGAAAACTATTAAAATAAATGAGGAATGATTACAAGAAATAGATAGTAATTGATCATAATAGCTGGACTGCACCAGTGATATAATTGATTATATTCTATTTATGGGTATACTTGCATCAGAATCACTCTCTATGGAGTCTAAAAAAAAAAAAAAAAAAAAGGTAAGTAATAGGGTATCTCCAACAATGTTTAGGGAACCAGAAACTATATGAGTAACTATCTCAAACTTTCCAGTTCCTTTTCTGGAATTGGATAAAAAGGAAAATCAAAATCAAAATTTTCCAGATCAGAAACATATCTTCTAAATCACTGACAATAACAATAACATTATGTTTTTAACAAACCTGAATGTTTTAAGGAGGTATAATTAGTTAGATAATTAACCATAATAATGTCCAACTATCTAGACAGCATTTCAGACAACAAGAGAAGAGAGGCCTTTATTTAGTCCATCAAAACCCTATTGTTCAGACTTTAAGTTACAAACTTTTTGTTTATAATTTCTTTTATTTGTGACATTTTGAAATACAGAAAGAATAAACTTATCAAGAGACACAAATGGTCCCATGTCTTTGATCTTCTATTTCTCTTGTAATAAATATAGCAGCATTCTATTTTACACAGCTTTTTTCAGAGGTGTATTACTCTCTTCTTATGCTGCTATAAAGAACTGCTTGAGACTGGGTAATTTATAAAGGAAAGGGGATTAATTTACCCACAGTTCTGCATGGCTGGGGAGGCCTCAGGAAACTTACAATCATGGTGGAAGAGGAACAAAACATCCTTCTTCACATGATGGCAGGAAGGAGAAGGGCCAAGCAAAGAGGAAAAAGCCTTTTGTAAAATCAAATCTCATGAGAACTCACTCACTTATCATGGGAATAGCATGGGGGTAACACTCTCCATGATTCAATTACCTCCTATGGGGTCCTTCCCATGAAATCTGGGGATTATGAGAACTACAATTCAAGATGAGATTTGGGTGGGGACATAGAGCCAAACCACTTCCAGGCTGCCTTCACAACTGACGTTGAGTGTCTGTGGATTTTCCAGGTACATGGTGCAAGCTGTCGATGGATCTACCATTCTGGGGTCTGGAGAATGGTGGTCCTCTTCTCACAGCTCCATTAAGTAGTGCCCAGTGGGGACCCTATGTGGGATCTAACCCCACATTTCCCCTCCACACTGCCCTAGTAAATGTGTTCTCTATGAGGGTTCCGTCCCTGCAGTAGACTTCTGCCTGGACATCCAGGCGTTTCAACACATCCTCTGAAATCTAGTGTGGAGGTTCCCAAACATCAATTCTTGTCTTCTGTGCACCCACAGGTGCCCAACACCTCCTGGAAGCTGCCAAGGCTTCGGGCTTGCACCCTCTGAGGCAATGGCCTGAGATGTACCTTTGTCCTTTTAGCCATGGCTGGAGCTGAATCAGCTAGGACACAGGACACCATGTCCCAAGGCTGCAGAGAGCAGGGGGCCCCTAGGTCCAGCACAGGAAACCATTTTTTCCCTCATAGGTCACCCAGCCTGTGATAGACGGGGCTACTGTGAAGGTCTCTGACATGCCCTGGAAATATTTTCCCCATTGTCTTACTGATTAACATTTGGCAACTCGTTACTTATGCATGAATATAGATTTTTAAATCCTCAACATGTTAGCAAATCAAATCCGACAATGTATAAAAAGAATCATACACCACGATAAGGTAGGATATATCCCAGGTATGTAATCCTAGTTCAGTATTTGAAAATCAATTAATGGAATCCATCTTATCAACAGAATAAATAAAAACCACATGACTGTATCTATAGATACAGAAAAGTGTTTAACAGAATCCAATACCTATTTATGATAATATCTCTTAGAAAACTACAATGTATTAGTTTGTTTTCATGCTGATGATAAAGACATAGCTGAAACTGGGAACAAAAAGGTTTAATTGGACTTACAGTTCCACATGGCTAGGGAGGCCTCAGAATCATGGCAGGAGGCAAAAGGCACTTCTTACATGGCGGCAGCAAGAGAAAAATAAGGAAGAGGCAAAAGTGGAAACCCCTGATAAACCCATCAGATCTCATGAGACTTATTCACTATCACAAGAATAGCACAAGAAGGCTGGCCTCCATGATTCAGTTACCTCCCTCTGGGTCCCTTCTGCAATTGGGAATTCTGGGAGGTACAATTCAAAGTGAGATTTTGAATGGGGCACAGCCAAACCATATCATACAAATAAAGAAAAACTTATTCAACTTGATAAAGAACATCTATAAACATCTACAGCTAATATCATATTTAATGGCAAGAAACATGAAGCTTTTCCAGTAAGATCAGGAACAGGTAAGGATGTCCCTTCTTACCACTGCTTTTCAACATTTTACTGGAAATCTTAAGTACAAAAGAAAGAAAGGAAAGGAAGGGGAGGGAAGGGGGAAAGAGAAAGAGAGAGAAAGAAAGAAAATAAAGAAAGTGGAAGGAGAAAAAGAAAGAGAGAAAGAAAGGAAAATAAAAGAAAGAAAAAGAAAAGAAAAGGTATACAGATTTGGGATGAATAAAAAGTTTATTTGTTCAAAGATGACATGATCATCTAGGTGGAAAATCTGAAAGATTGACAAAAATATGCCAAGAACTAATAAGTGATTTTAGTAAGGTTGCATGAGTGAAGGTTAATATACAAAAGTCAGTTGCTTTCCTATATGCCAGCAATAGACAACTGTAATTTGAAATTTAAATGACAGCCATTTACATAAACACACACACAATATGAAATTCTTAGTGTATTAGGCTGTTGTTATATAGCTATTAAGAATATCTGAGAATAGGTAATTTAGAAAGAAAAGATGTTTAATTGGCTCACTGTGCTGTACAGGAAGCATAGCAGCATCTGCTTCTGGAGAGGCATCAAGAGGCTTAATATCATGGCAGAAGGTGAAGCAGGTGCAAATAAGCATCTCACATGGCAGGAGCAGGAGCAACAGAGAGAGCTTGGGGGCAAAGTGCCACACCCTTTGATCTTATATGATCTTACAACCAGATCTTATATGAACTCAGAGCCAGAGCTCACTTATCACTAAGGGGATGGCCCAAGCCTTTCATGAGGGATCTGACCCCATGATACAACCACCTCCCACCAGGCCCCACCTCCAGCACTTAGGATTATATTTCAACAAGATTTGGGTAGGGACAAATATCCAAACTATACCACTTAGGTATAAATCTAACAAAATACATAAGGTATATATGAGGAAAAATAGAAAAATTTGGTTAAAGATATCAAAGGAGAACCAAATAAATCAAGAGATAATCCATGTTCATGGACAGTAAGACTCAACATTGTGAAGACATCAGTTCTTCCCAACTTAATCTAGAGAGTCAATGTGATCTCAAAATTCCAGTAAGTTATATTATAGATATCATCCAATTGATTTTAAACTTTACAGAGAGAGCAAAAGACCCAGAATAGTAAATTCAATATTGAAGAACAAAGTTGGAGGACTGTACTATCTGACTTCAAACTTACTATAAAGCTACAGTAACCAAGGTGGTGGACATTAGTGAAAGAATAGACAAATAGATCAATTGAACAGAATAGAGAGCTCAGAAATAAACCTACATAAATATAGCCAGTTGATTGATTAGGAATGGCAACATAATGGAGCAAAAATAGTCATTTTAACAAATGGTGCTGGAACAACTGGATATCCACATGCAAAATCTTAATCTAGTCCACTGACTATACACCTTTCACCAAAATCAACTCAGAATGAATAGACTTAAATATAAAATGGAAATCTAAAGAAAATCCTAGAAGATCCCATTGGAAAACCTTAAATGACTTTTGTATGGTGATGACTTTTAGATATAACACCAAAGTCATGATCTATGAAATAAGTAATTGATAACCTGGACTACATTCAAATTAAAAACTTCTGCTCTACATAATACAATGTCAAGAGAATGAGAAGACAAGCCACACACTGGGAGAAAACATTTGCAAAAGACACATGTGATAAGAATTGTTACTCAAAATAAATACAAAGAACTCTTAAAACCTAATAATAAGAAAACTAGCAAACTGATTTTTAAAATAAGACAGCAGACTTTGACATCTCATTTAAGAAGTTATAAAAATATCAAGTAAGCATATGAAAGGATGTTTAACACCATATATCATTATAGGATTACAAATTAAAACAACGATGAGATACAACTGCACACCAATTAAAATGGTCAAAATCTAGAACACAGACAAAACCAAATGCCAGTAAGGACGTAGACCAACAGGAACTCTCATTTATTGCCAACTGGAATGCAAAATGGTATAGCCACTTTAGAATACAGTGTGACCATTTCTTACGAAACCAAACCAACTCTCACCATAGTATCCAGCATTCATACTTCTTGGTATTTACACAAATGAATGAAAATTTATGTCCACATAAAAACCTAAACACAAAAGTTTATAGCAGCTTTATTCATACCAACCAAAAACTTGGAATCCAGCAAGATTTCTTACAGTGGGTAAATACATAAACAAACTGGTACATCCAGACAATGGAATATCATTCAGTGCTAAAAAGAATATTATTCAGTGTTGAAAAGACATGGAGGAATCTTAAATGCATTTTACCAAATGAAGGAAGCCAGTCTGAAATGGCGATCTACTGTATGATTCCAACTATATGACGGTCTGAAAAAGGCAAATCTATGAAGATAGGAAGATCAGCAGTTGCCAAGGGTTAACGAGGAGACTGTGATGAATAGACAGAACACAGAGGATTTTTAGAGCAGTGAAACTATGCTGTATACTACAGTGGTTGATACCAGCATATATTTGTCTAAATCCACAGAATGTACAAACCATGAGTGAACCCTAATGTAAGCCATAAACTTTCAGTTTTAGCTGAAAGTTTGGTCATCAATGTATGGTCATCAATCGAAACAAATGTACCACTATGGTGGGAGACATTGATACTGGGGGAGGTTGTGTCTGTGGCAGGGAGAGGGGGTATGTATGAATTCTAAATATTTTGCTCAATTTTGCTGTGAACCGAAAATAGCTCTAAAACAGATTTTATTAGTTTATAATAAAGCTACTGACGAGTGTAGGACCTGTGAACCAAAGAACTTTGGGAACCAACAGTTTATGCCATTTATTTCTTCCAGATCTTTATGAGAGATTTTAATTTTATTTAGTCCCTAGCCCCAAAATTTGTTAGTGGTTTTAAATTTTATTTGTAGGTCTTCTTTTTAAAATATATTTGGTTATTTTTTCATACAAAATGAAGTAATGATGTTTTGTAAATAGCACCTCAATGACAGTTGGCTTATTATGGGAAGGAAGACTCCTGCTCTGGTGAAATACTTCAGAGCTTGTATCATTTGCTGCTAGACAAATTATCCATATTACTCAAATAGAATTTCCACTTCTGATCTTCATTCTTCTGAGCAAAAATCGATTAATTAAAAATCCATCGAAGTGCATACTGAGACATTGTTCCTAATATTTTGTCTAATGGGTTGATGAAATGTAATGACCGCCGACACAATAACACCCTCCAAAGTGAGCAGAACTAAAATTTCAGAATGTTTTGGAACTTTCACGAACTAACACACTGCTGTATAATCTGTTTTAAAAATATGATCAACCTATTACTATATTTTTAATATGATTCCTTAAGTTTATAACCCAAGTCATAAAATAGTTTTATCAAGACACTCATTTTAAGCTATGAAAAGTATTCTCTTTTCATCATTGATTTTCATATTTAGTAAAGAAATATTTATTCATAGCAAACATCTCATTATCATTTGCAGCATACATTGTTCGTATCTGTTCACAGGCTTTGTGAATCTATTCAGGCAGAGAAATTTATGTTTTATTATGTATCCACCTGGACACTATCAAATTCACTAAATATTTAACAGGTTCAAAGGTTTTCTTTTTTTCTAGACTGAGTTTTCACTGACACTTTTTTTGCATACCAAGAAGGTATACAATACTTTAGAAATACGTAACTTTTTCCTTCAAAATATAATCACTAACTTTCTCTCATGTATTTTTAATGAAATATTAATTCCAATGTTTCCCTATAAATTATGCAGTGTTAAGGTTTTCATAGTAGTCTCTAGATGTTGTAAATCAAAATCACCTGAAAATCTTAAGAACATAGATCCTGGAATCTTGAAACTAACTTATTTGACCCTTATATAGGGGTAGGTTTGAGAAACCTGCATTTGTTGCAAGATTCAGTATAAAAATCCAGGCTTCCTAATTGCCACTTAACTTCTTAGTCAATTAATATGTGTTAAACCAGGTAATATCTAAAGTAGCCTCTGAAATACAACGTTGGATAAGATACTTATTTTGTCAGAATACAGGAATTTCAGAAGCAAATAAGTAAGTGATCATTAATGGGATAATTGATACAACACTGCCATGTAAAAAGAGCTACAAAATACACAAAGTAGAGCTCAAATAACTCTTAATGAAATGTACATGAGAACAGTTTAAAGTAATTTAAATAATAGATATTTCACCAGGCAGCAAAAGAGAGAAGGTCACTCCAGATGTGTAAAGATCTGGAAGCAAGGAGAGTATCATGCTCCAAATTGGAGAAGGGATTGCAGGGAGTCAGAAATAAAGGAAGGAGAACCAGAAAAGACAACAAAACCAGAAAGGACAAGATAA
This sequence comes from Papio anubis, assembly GCF_008728515.1. NCBI lineage: Eukaryota > Metazoa > Chordata > Mammalia > Primates > Cercopithecidae > Papio > Papio anubis. Next base: position 68,114,386 of record NC_044979.1, on the reverse strand, counting down.
ATTCAAGATCTGAATTTGGTTGGATATGGGAGAAGATAAAAATGAGAAAGACCTTCAGGATGTTCTAACTGAACAACTGGTTATAGAACGATACCACTATCTGACGTAGAAAAAGTAAAAATAAGACACAATATGTGGAGAATTTGGAAGAGGTTGAGACAATGTGATTTTTCTAAATCTGAGGCACCTGTGAGAATATCCTGGTGTATACAGGATACATCCTTTTCCTTTCAATAGCTTCACTGAGATAAAATCCACATCTTATACAATTCTTAAAATGAACAAATTGTTCTTAGTATGTTCACAAAGTTATAAAACCATAATCGTAATAAATTTTAGAGTATTTCCATCACATAAAAAAGAAGTTCCATAACTATGAGTAGACATTCCCCATGGCTCTCCCCACAAATCTATGCTCTTCCCCTGCAACCACTCTCATGGCACCAACCAATCACTTATCTACTTTCTGTCTCTATATTATTAAATATTCCTCCTATCTAATTGTAATTATGTATTCTTCTCCCTATCCCTTTATATCCCACCAATCTTACTCCAGCCCCTGGTAAATATCATTCTACTCTCTACTTCTATAAGATGAACTATTTTAAATTCCACATATGAGTGAGATCATGCAGTATCTGTCTTTCTGTGTCTCGCTTATTTCACTTGTGATAATATCATAATCCATGTTGTTACAAATAGTAGGATTTCATTTTCTATGGCTAAATAGTATTCTATTGTGTATATATACCTCACATTCTTTAGAATGTACTCTTCTGATGTTTTCTTTTGTATTAACTTACTTTAGCTCCTGATATCTCTTAACAGATATTCACTGAAGCTGGTCTTATTAAAGGAGGTCATGACCCAGTTTGGAGGGAGGCTGATACTCTGAATTTTAACAACAATCTTTACTGTTCTTAAGTGTTTTGTGTTCAGTGAAAACCTTCCCTTTAGTCAGTTCAGTTCAGCAGACAATCATAATTGCTTTTAACTATAAACCACATAGTGCTTTTAAATATAAACCACAGTACACTTGTTAAAATGTGTTCCCATAAAGATTTATGGATTCAAAGTGTGCATTTGCAAAAGTGAATAGAGAAGTCCTTTGAATAGCTTTCAGTGAGCATCTTATCAACCGTGACATTTTATGGCTGATTCTATATTATGTTTGGCAATGACATTGTTCCAGGAACTTTCATAACTAAATTTACTCTATGACCTAGTCAGAAAATATTCCATTTTGTTATAACTCACAGAAATTACATGTTTGTAATTAAAAGTAGAAATTAATTTTATTTTGCAAAATTTGAGACAATGAAGGTTAATTACGTGCTGCAATATAAAAACTATTGTGTTTAATTGTAAAAAATTCACATTGAATTAATTTCTGCTTCAGGTTGCAAATATTTGTGATTAAGTGATGTGACTGGGTCATGAATATCTTCAAACTGATCCTCATCTTAGGGCAAGAAATTCCATTTTTCCTTGTTTATCCTATTAGTATGCCTCAAAGGACCCCAGCATTAATCAGTGGAAATGTCAGGCAACCACGAGTTGATTTAGAAGTCATTTTTTTTTTTAAAGGAGCATCTCAAGTTTCTGCTTTCAGCATTGTGACTTTGATTTATTGTACAGCTGTCCTTGATTTCCATATTTGTTTTACACATACAATTCCTGCCCAAAGAAGTCAATAAAAATGCATATTTTATGAAATGGTATATAGAAATGACTATGAGATTGTATTTTAAAACAGAATAGCTTATTAAATTGTCCTGCGTACATAATATATGCATTATTTCATTACCTGTAGTCCAGATTTTAAAAACCTGCTCCTATCTCATATCCATAATATAACTACAGGATACTCAGATCTATGAAAAAAAATGTTTTGAACTATTTTTGCCTAGGAAACAGGAGAGGATTAAACTCATTCAGAAACTCTAGATTTCAAAGTTGTGACTGATTCACTGGTAGAATCTTGGATAAGATGAAGAATTCAATGGGTAAAACACATTCTTATCCAATCCTTCAGAGCAGGGCTAGCTCTGCATTAGTCCCAAATTATGATAGCTGAAATTAGGGCTTATTTTACAGTGAAAGCTTTTTACCCTAAGATCTATTCAGAGAGGTTACAACTTAACTATATGAGAAAAAAAGTTTACATATCAGTAGAAATTCAAACATTTAAATTTGGCTCAATATCAACAGTGAAAAAAAATCTCAGATTTGGTAAATATTTTAGGGCAAATCATTTTCAGTGTCTGAACTAATACTAAGTGTGTGTTCTACATATTATTCAAGTGAGATAACTGGAACCACTTTTCATATTCTCTATGAAAAACCCTCATGAAACACCTCAAACTGGTTTCTTTCATCTCCCAAAGTTAGAAGACTTCAAATAGAAGTTTCAGAAATATTGTAACATTTCTGAATGCATTTTGAAACACTGTTACATTATCCCTATTATTATTAGATGAAGTTTATCGACATTGAATAACTTGTTCAAAGTGCACAGCAAGTAAATATTAAAGCTGAGACTCATGTCCATCTCCTTCTCTGTCTGGTTCCAGAGCTAGAATCGATTCTTTACCAATATGTGCTACTATTTATAGTTAAGCTGAAATACAAAAATTATAGCACATTTCTCAGCCTTCACTGATCTAACACTTTGGCTCCTCTGGTAGGAACAGTTTATTTTAAAAATGACTTTGAATCCTTACTTTAAGTCATACATGATGATACTGGTGATGTCTGCAAGATGGTAGAATAAGATTTCGCAGTGCTGATTCCCTTACAGAAACATTAATTTGAACAACTATCTATGGATAAAATTACCTTCACAAAAGCTAAGAAATTTAGCTAACAAATTATAGCAAGTGGTGGGGCACAGATATAAGAAAATACACATTGCAAAAAGTAGCAAGGACAGTTCACATTACTCATGAAACCCTTCTCACAAGCCTGGACAGTACAGTGTGAAAAGAGTTATCTTCTGCTCGAGGAAAGAAAAGGGACATAAATACCTGATGTTACTACAAACTTCAACACCAGCCCCATCCTAGTGAACCCCAGTGGCCCAGTGTTAGGCAAGGCCCCATGGTGCCAGAATCTAGGCTCAGATTGGTGCCAGGCCAGTCCTTAAAGCCAAGGCTCCAGACTCACTCATGTGAGCATAGGTTCCAAGGACACTCCCGAGCCAGGTCAGCCCTCATGGCCCCAGACTCCAGGCTGGCACTTGCAGACTTATCGGGAGAACCCACTCCCGATATTTCACGTGGGTTCTTTTCTGTTTCCTAGGTGTCTCGGCTGGTTTGAGAAATAAAGGGAAAGAGCACAAGAGAGAGAAATTTAAAGCTGGGTGCCCAGGGGAGACATCACATGTCAGCAGGATCTGTGATGTTCTCCAAGCTGTAAAACCAGCAAGTTTTTATTAGTGATTTTCAAAAGGGGAGGGAGTGCACGAATAGGGTGTGGGTCACAGAGATCGCATACTTGACAAGGTAATAAGATATCACAAAGCAAATGGAGGCAGGGCGAGATCACAAGACCGAGATCATAGGACCACCAGATGGGGCGAAATTAAAATTGCTAATGAAGTTTTGGGCACGCATGGTCATTGATAACATCTTATCAGGAAACAGGGTTTAAGAGCAGACAACCTGTCTGACCGAAATTTATTAGGTGGGAATTTTCCTGTCCTAACAAACCTGGGAGGGCTACAGGAGACCGGGCTTATTTCATCCCTTAGGCTTCCATGGTAAAAGGCGGCAGGCCTTAAAGGGGCCATCTATAAGCCTGCCTTCAGGGCGCATTCTCTTTCTCAGGGATGATCCTTGCTGAGAAAAAGAATTCAGCGATATTTCTCCTATTTGCTTTTGAAAGAGGAGAAATATAGCTCTGTTCCATCTGGCTCACCGGAGGCCAATTCAAAGTTACCTCTCTTGTTCCCTGAACATCACTGTTATCCTGTTCTTTTTTAAGATGCCCAGATTTCATATTGTTCAAACACACATGCTCTACAAACAGTTTGTGCAGCTGACATAATCATCACAGGGTCCTGAGGTTACATTCATCCTCCTCAGTTTATGAAGAAGATGACGGGATTAAGAGATTAAAGACAGGCATAGGAAATCACAAGGATATTGACTGGGGAAGTGGTAAGTGTCCATGAAATCTTCACAATTTATGTTCAGAGATTGCAGTAAATACAGGCACAAGAAATTATAAAAATTTAAATTTGGGAAACTAATAAACGTCCATGAAATCTTCACAATTTATGTTCTTCTGCCACGGCATCAGCCGGTCCCTCCGTTCGGGGTCCCTGACTTCCCGCAACACAGACTAAGGCCCCAGGCCAACTCCCACGCACTCAAGCTTAAGACTTGTCCCAGCATCAGGCTGGCCACTGTGGACCCAGGAATAGAACTACCCTTGTGGTTCCCTGGCATCAGGCCTGCCCACAAAGATACAGGTAACAGGCCTACCAGGGCAGACCCAGACTCCAGGCCCACTCTAGTAAACTGCAGTATCAGGCTGATTTCCACAGACTCAGGACCAGGTCTGTTTCCTTGGATCCAGTTTCCAGGTACATCTCAGAGTCAGGCCAAGCCCCTCCCAATCAGGCTTAAAACCTGAACTAGTGTGAGGTTAGTCCTCATGGACCCATGCTTCAGGCCAGTTCTTATAGACCAAGGTTCCAGGCCAGCCATCAAGGACTAAGGCTCCACCAGACCCAAGGTTCAGGCCTACCCCAGGAGATCTTCACAAGACTGGCCCCACAGACCCAGAGTCCAGACACACCTTTATGGTCCCAACAACCAGACCTGCCCCAACTGACCTCAGCACAGGATGGTTCCCACAAACTCAGGACATCGCCATAGACCCAGATAACAGTTTCACTTTGGCATCAGGCCAGCTTCCATAGACTCAGGCTCTATGCCCTGTCCCAACCCCAGGCTGGTACACACAGACCTCATCAGATAAGCTGCACATAATAACTGGAAAGGCTGACCGATGAAGGACATTCCCTGGTGAAGCCAGTTTATAAAAACTAGAAGAGGTGTCCACTTCTTTAAAACCACAGACACCAATGCAAGTCCAGGGGATTACAAATAATCAAAGAAACACAATACCATCAAAGGAATAAAAGAAATCACTATTAACTGGCCCTAAAGAAATGAAGATCTACAAACTGTCTGGCAAATAATTCAAAATTGTCTTAAAGAAGCTCAGTGAGCTACAAGAGAACATAGACATACTACTAGCCAAAAATAAGAAAACAATATATCAATGAAATGAGAGTTTTAAGAAAGGGATAGAATACACAGAAAAGAACCAAACAAAAATTCTGGAGCTAAAAAACACAATAATTAAACTGAAAAATCCAACAGATAGCTCAGTCAAGTGGAAGCAAGACCCAATCAAGTAGAAGTAAGAACTAGTGATTTCAAAGACAGGTCATTTGAAATTATCCAAAAGAATAAAAATAAATAAAGGATAAAAAGAGTAAATAAATAAAGGATAAAAAAGAGTAAAGAAAGTCTATGGGATTTATGAGATAAAAATAAATAAGAGATTTATGAGATAAAAAAGAAATAAAGGATAAAAAGGAGTAAAGTAAGCCTGTGGGATTTATGAGATATCATTAAATGAATCAATGCATGCATTATAGAACTCCTAGAATGAGCAGAGGAAAAGTATAAAAGTATATTTAAATAAATAATAACAGAAAAATCTCCAAATCTGGAGAGGAAAATGAATTTCCAGATCCATGATGATCAAAAAACCTGAAATGTATTAAACATAAACAGATCATCACCAAGATACATGGTAACAAAATTCTCAAAAGTCAAAGATAAAGAGAATTTTGAAAGCAGCATGAGAAAAGCAACTTATCACATATGAAAGAAACTCTATTGGAACTATTAGTGAATTTCTCAACAGTACCCATGCACTCCAGGGGAGTATGAGATGATAAATTTAGTATGCTACAATAAAAAAAACTGGCAACCAAAAAAACTATACCCAGAAAAGCTGGAGGACATAGGATAAGAATGCTCTTTCCTTCTATTGCAATGCTGTACTGAACATTCTAGATAGAGCCTACAAGAAGAAAAGACACTTAAATTGAAGAGAAAAAAATAAAATTTTTCTGTTTTTAGATGATTATAGAGAACACCTTAAAATTTCCACCAAAAAAACCCTGTGAAAATAAATAAATTCAATTTGCAGAAGACAAAATCAACATATATGAATTAGTAGCATCTAACAGTAAACTATCTAAAAAATTATGAAAACAATTTCACTTATAATAACATAAAACAAAATGCTTAGAAATATATTTAATCATGGAGGTGAAAGATCTGTACACTAAAAACTAAAACACAATAAGAGAAATTTAAAGAACACAAAATAATGGAAAGAAAACCCATGTTAATTGATTAGAAGAATTAATACTGTAAAACGTTTATACTACACAGAGCAATCTACAGATACAATAAAATCCCTATTAAAATGGAAATGGCATTTTTCACAGAACCAGTAAGAAAATTCTTAAAAGTAGTATAAAACCACAAAAGACAGAAAACATCCAAACAAATCTTAAGAAAAAAGAGCACAGCCATAGATGTCATAGTACCTTATTTTAAAATACACTACAAAGGTACCGTAATCAAAATGTCATGATATTGGCAATTAAAAAAAAACAGAAAATTGCCATACTGGCCAGCGAAACAGAATAAAGAGCTTAAAAATAAGTCATCACTTTTATGGTCAATTGGTCTTCAGTAAAAATGCCATAAATACAAGGTGGAGATAGGACAGTCTCATTAATAAATGGTGCTGGGAAAACTGGATATCCACTTGCAGAAGAATTAAATTGTACCTTTGTATCATATTGCATGCAAAAATCAACTGAAAAAGGATTAAAAACTTAACAGGAAGACTTAAAACTTTAAATATTCTAGAAGATAACATAGGGGAAATGCTTCTTGACATTGGTCTGATTATTTGACTATAACCCCAAAGCAAAGACAATAAAAGCAAAACTAGGTGAATGGGATTATATCAAACTAAATAACTTCCACACAGCAAAGGCAACAAATCAATAGAGTGAAGAGACACCCTACAGAATGAGCAAAAATATTTGCAAACCATATATCTGATAAGGAGTTAATAACCAAAATACATATGGAACTCAAACAATCCAATAGCAAGAAAACAAATAACCCAATTAAAAACTGAGCAAAGGACCTGAATAAATGTTTCTCGAAAGAATACATACAGAATTGTAAAAACCCATTCTGCAGGTTGCCTGTTCACCCTGATGGTAGTTTCCTTTGCTGTGCAGAAGCTGTTTAGTTTAATTAGATCCCATTTGTCAATTCTGGCTTTTGTTGCCATTGCTTTGGTGTTTTAGTCATGAAGTCCTTGTCCATGCCTATGAACTGAATGGTACTGCCTAGGTGTTCTTCTAGGGTTTTTATGGTTTTAGGTCTAACATTTAAGTCTTTAAACCATCTTAACTTAATTTTTGTATAAGGTGTAAGGAAGCGATCCAGTTTCAGCTTTCTACATATGGCTAGCCAGTTTTCCTAGGACCATTTATTAAATAGGGAATCCTTTCCCCCATTTCTTCTTTTTGTCAGGTTTGTCAAAGATGAGATGGTTGAAGATGTGTGGTATTATTTCTGAGGGCTCTATTCTGTTCCACTGGTCTATAGCTCTGTTTTTACAATCTACCCATCTGACAAAGGGCTAATATCCAGAATCTACAAAGAACTTAAACACATTTTCAAGAAAAAAATCAAACAACCCCATCAAAAAGTGGGCAAAGGATATGAACAGACACTTCTCAAAAGAAGATATTTATGCAGCCAACAGACACATGAAAAAATGCTCGTCATCACTTGCCATCAGAGAAATGCAAATCAAAACCACAATGAGATACCATCTCACACCAGTTAGAATGGCGATCATTAAAAAGTCAGGAAACAACAGGTGCTGGAGAGGATGTGGAGAAATAGGAATGCTTTTACACTGTTGGTGGGACTGCAAACTAGTTCAACCATTGTAGAAGACAGTGTGGTGATTCCTCAAGGATCTAGAACTAGAAATAACATTTGACCCAGCCATCCCATTACTGGGCATATACCCAAAGGATTATAAATCATGCTGTTATAAAGACACATGCACACGTATGTTTATTGTGGCACTATTCACAATAGCAAAGACTTGGAACCAACCCAAATGTCCATCAATGATAGACTTGATTAAGAAAATGTGGCACATATACACCATGGAACACTATGCAGCCATAAAAAAGGATGAGTTCATGTCCTTTGTAGGGACATGGATGCAGCTGGAAACCATCATTCTCAGCAAACTATCATAAGGATAGAAAACCAAACACCACATGTTCTCACTCATAGGTGGGAACTGAACAATGAGAACACTTGGACACAGGGTGGGGAACATCATACACCGGGGCCTGTTGTAAGGTGGGGAAAGGGGAGAAGGATAGCATTAGGAGATATACCTAATATAAATGATGAGTTAACGGGTGCAGCACACCAGCATGGCACATGTATACATATGTAACAAACCTGAACATTGTGCACACGTACCCTAGAATTTAAGGTATAATAGAAAAAAATAATTTAAAAAAAGAATACATACAGATGGCCAATAGATATGTAAAAAGATGCTTAACATCACTAATCATTAGGGAAATATGCATTAAAACTACAATGAGATATCACCTCACACGTTTTGATGTTTTTTATCAAAAGGACAAAAAGTGTTGGCAAGGATGTGGAGAGAAGGGAACTCTCGTACACCGTGGGTAGAAATGTAAATTAGTATACACATTATACACATTATGGAAAAGAGTATGGAGGTTTCTCACAAATTAAAACAATCCAGCAATCCCACTTCTGAGCATACATCTAAAATAAGCAAGTAAAATCAGTGTATCAAGGGGATACCTGCACCCCAGTGTTTAGTGCACCATTATTGACACTAGACAAGATATGGAATCAATGCAAGTGCATATCAGTGGGTGAATGGATAAAGAAAATATGACATGCGTGTGTGTGTACAGAATTTAACATTATTCAGCTTTGCAAAAGAAATTTCAGCCATTTGAGACAACATGAATGAACCTATAAGACATTATGCTAAGTGAAATAAGCCAGGCATAGTAAGACAATGTTGCATACTCTTATTCATGTGTGGTATCTAAACAAGTTGAACTTATAAAAGTTCATTTGCCATTTAGAATGGCAGATGCCAGGGGCTGGGGTATAGGGGGAGTGGGAAGAGTTGGTCAAAGGGTAGAAAGTTCCAGTTTGGCAGGATGAACAAGTTCTGGCGATCTAATATATAGCATGGTGACTATACTTAATAACGTATTGTATACCTGAAATTTACAAAAAGAGTAGAACTTAAATGTTCTTATCACACTCCAAAAATTGGTAACTATGTGAGGCAATGGATACATTAATTAGCTTCATTGTAGTAATCATTTCAAAATGTATACATATGTCCATGCATTATGTTGTGCACTATAAACACATCTGATTTTTGTCAATTATAGGTCAATAAGGCTGAGTAAAAATAAGTATATATGTATATAACTAATACTATAGATTAGATGCATCCTCAAATTTTAGGTTATGTTTAAATAATTGGTACATGTGTTAAATTGATTTGGTTTGATTACAACAGATACCACAATCAACAGCTTTTTCTAGTGTGATGATATATACACTGGTAAAACACAACTAAAAGCAATAATTATGCTATTTAGTGGACATTCTTAAGCACGTTGGTGATCTGTACATTCTAAATGATTACTATATTTGATTTTCTATTGGTATTTTAAGGAACCAACTCATTCTGGCAGGTCAACCTGAATACATTTCTACTGAAGTGGGAGCATTGTTCATAGGACTCACAGGAATTATTTTTTTTCCTTTTGGTTAGAATGATTTACTGGTAACATCTGCCCTTAAATTTTCTTTAGGTTAAAATTGTCTCATTCATGTATTGTGGCAAGTAATTAAAAAGATTTAAAGTTCATTTTGCAGGAAAACGTCAGCTATACCCAGAGGCATTTTGGAGACTCACTGATGTGAAATAGTAGATTAAACATCAGAGCAAGAACCAATTTTGATTTCCACATCTTCACAACAAAATGGCAATTCTGGCTCTTCATTGTCTGACAATTTAAGCATACAGATCTTACCACTGTCACCAAATAATATTGTCCCTTTATTAAAAAGAATTCAGCTTGGAAGGGAGTCCAACCAAACGCTGGCTACTTCAGACTCCTAGTGATTGGAAGGGACAGTATAACGTGTCCAACATCCAAGTTCCCCAAGTTTTACTACTGTATTAAATCAGATTACCAGGAAGTCAGGTGTCCATACCATATTGTTTCAGCACTTTGTCATGAAAACTCTTTTCTAAGTTATACATTAAGACTAAGGTCTCAGTTTCTGTATAGAGTTGATAAAAGAAACATAGTTTTGTAAAATACATTCACTTGTCTTTTTTAAAAACCACACTTAAATAAAAATCATATTAACCAATTTATCTTCCATTTTATTCTTATCATAAATGCTCTATTTAAATTTAGTTGCTGAGGTAGGAGAATCAGGAAGAAGGAATCTCCTCATATAAATTATCATACTTTTATTTATCATAATACTAATATTAATAACATTATTAACTGCTAATATTTATTAATTTTAAGCATTTTGTCTGTGCACATCAGTGTTCAGGGTCTTCTGTGTAATAATACCTGAAATTCTTACAATAGCCTCATGATTAAGGTAATATTCTTTCCTCTTTTTATGGATAAGGTTTAGCCAAGGATAAGGTCAATAATTTGCAAATAACTAATAAGTGGATAATTCAGAATTTTCCCTCAGGCAGCTTAAGAATTATACATCCCTATACATGACCCATTTTGGTTTTGTTTCAAGGGAATTAAGAGTTAATACTGAATGTTCAATTGCCGTGAGCAGTGCAGGTAACACATACTGTGTTTTGTTCTATTGCTTTTACTTGGATATATATATAAAATATTAAATATTTATATATTATATATAATATGTATTTATATTATATAACATATATTTATGTATATTTTATATATATGTGGAATGACTGCAAATATTCCAGTGTATTATTTTTCCCATACCCTGGAAGTCCAATGTACTAACAAAAATATGACATTTGAACGTTTTCACTGTTCTTAAATCAGTATATTCATAGATTTTGGAATCTGCCAACCCGTTTTTTTGGCTCATTACATTTTGAAATAGGATCATGCCATCTAAGCCATGTCTGAAATTCTAATTGATTGTTAATTGATCAATAAGTTACTCCATGATAAGAAACACTGATCAAAAGTTTGTCACGCTGTCACTTAAAGTCTTCACTGGAACATAAACTTTGCTTCCAGCCTTTAATTCTGAAGATTTATGTCTTACTCATTTTTTTCCATCATGCATGAAACATATACACATACTTTCCTCACTATCATCAGAATAAAAAGCCAACACAGGTGATTTTTAAAAAAATACACCATTTTCTTATTCTAATAACACAATTGGATCCTGTGACAAAATATCAGAATTACATCCTAGGGAGGCTTTTGAAGTATAATAAAATGAAATTAAACTCTTTTCTTTGCTGGTGACAGAAGCTACCAAAAGAGGTTTTTAATGAATTGCCTGTGATTTTCCTACATACATAACATCCCCTATGAAGCAATAATTATAACAGTAATCATGTTTGTTCTGTCTTTTCAGCAGGTGGGTCTTTTCCAAATACTGTCTAATAAAAAATGTGATATGTAGTTTAGAATACTTATTGAAAATTTGGGTAAAATTCTGTCTTCTAAAATACTCCTTTCACCATCATATTTCACCAAAATGCTCATTCACATGTAATTTCTTCCCCCAAAATGTAACTGTCTATAGTGATATGTGAATGTGCAATGTACAGTTGTAGAAATTCATATTGCAGTTTTCTCAATAGAACACTTAGAGTATAACAGACTATTATCTCAATGGTGATCACTAAAAATTCAGGAAACAACAGATGCTGGAGAGGCTGTAGAGAAATAGGAATGCTTTTACACTGTTGGTGGGAGTGTCAATTAGTTCAACCATTGTGGAAGACAGTGTGGCGATTCCTCAAGGATCTACAACCAGAAATACCATTTGACCCAGCAATCCCATTACTGGGTGTATACCCAAAGGATTATAAATCATTCCACCATAAAGATAAATGCACACGTATGTTTATTGCAGCACTGTTCTCAATAGCAAAGACTTGGAACCAACCCAAATGACCATCAATGAAAGACTGGATAAAGAAAATGTGGCATATATACACCATGAAATACCATGTGACCATCAAAATGGATGAGTTCATGTCCTTTGCAGGGATATGGATGAAGCTGGAAGCCATCATTCTCACCAAACTAACACAGAAACAGAAAACCAAACACCGCATGTTCTCACTTATAAGTCGGAGTTGAACAATGAGAACACATGGACAGAGGGAGGGGGATACCACACACTGGGGCCTGTCAGGGGGTAGGGGGCTAGGGGAGGGATAGCATTAGGAGAAATTGCGAATTGATAGGTGCAGCAAACCACCATGACACATGTATACCTATGTAACAAGCCTGCACGTTCTGTACATGTATTCCAGAACTTAAAGTATAACAAAAATAAATAAATAAATGTAAAACTACAAAAAAAATGTTTTCTAATTATATGGCAGTAACTTTGTTTTATTAATCTGTAATCTCCACCGTCCAGGACCTTATATATGCGGTACTCAATAAATGCTTATTGAGTGAATTAAACATAAAACAACTTTGAAATTCTTCAGTTGGGATTCAATAACAAATAAATACAATAGATACAACTACAGCAAATGAATATGTAAGAAGATACCAATTAGACCTAAAAAATTAACACATCATTATGTTTTCTTTGTGTTTAAAAAAGAACAATGAAACTTGTATTGTAAATGTTGATGCTACACTAATAATAAGTTACGAAAAATGATGCAATAAACGATCATAATTAGTTTTTTAGTCAGATAATGATTAATCTTCTAAATAACATAACTGAAAAAAATGAAGATACAAAGCAGAAAGACAGACCTTTCACCTATTTATTAAAAATTTTTCAATATTTTCTTCTTTAAATTCTTAAATTTAACCCTAATTAGTTTTTGGAACAATATTTCCTTTCATATTTATTTAATTATGTCATTCATCAGGAAAGGCATTCTTTTCCTCTGTTGAAAATACTTACATACTTTTTTTTTTTTTTTTTTTTTTTTTTTTTAAATTCATGTTTTAAGTTTCACATTAAATGGGAAAGGAAATATATTTGTTTTTTTATTAGCATATGGGGTTCTGCTTGTACCCGGAGGGAATTTAAGTTAGTACATTCGTATAGAAAACTGTGTGTAGGTTCCACAAAACACTAAAAATAGAATTACTATATGATACAGCACTCCCACTTTTGAGTATTTATCCAAAAGATTTGAAACCAGTTTGTCAAGAGATGACTGCACTCCTATGTTTGTTGCAGCACTATTTACAATAACCAAGTTATGAAATCAACCTAAGTGTACATCAACAGATGAATGGCTAACCAATACGAAATATGTACACATTACTGAATACTATTCAGATTTTATAAAGAAATTCCTTCATTTGTGGCAAGGTGAGTTGGGGAAACAGAACATTATGCTAAGTGAAATAAGCCAGGTACAGAAAGACAAATACTACATGATCTCACTTACATATGGAACCTAAAACAATAAAACTCAAAGTAGCAGAGGGTAGAATGGTGGTTACCAGAGGTTGGGGAGTAGGAGTGGAAGTGGTTGGGTGGTGATGGAAAGATGATGGTCAAAGGATACAAAGCCTCAGTTAGACAGGAGGGATACGCTTTTTCTTCCTTTTAGATATATTGCACAAGAATTGACCATAGTCATAAATAATTTATTGTATATTTAAAAATAACCAGGAGAATAAATTTCAAATGTTTTTATCACAAAACATGATAAATATGTGAGGTAATGAATATGCTAATTAGAATCATTTAATTATTCCACATTATATTCATAAATTGTTAACATCACCTTGTATGCCATAAATATATGCAACCATACTTGTATATTTATAATTAAAAAAATTTTTAAATAAAGTAAAAGTTTCTTCATTCCCAGGTAGGTTATGTTTGGAAACCTAACAATTTCCTATGTGCATACCTCCTACTCCCTGATGTCGCTCTTATTTTCAAACGGACTTTCATCCTCAAGGCTGATCAACTTGTGAAGCCTCTGTGCCTTCACCAATGATGTGGGTATTTACATTGCTCTTAAAATCTAGCTTTATTTATATTTTCATGTTTCTCAATGTGACAGACTTTTAAATGTAAACACCCTTATTGAAGTAAAGATAATCTCATAATTTTGAAAATATTCTGAAATGAAGAAAAGAAAGCAGCTAAACCTGTACTATCTCACATAAAATTAAAGACTCCTTAATCTTATATCTCATTTATTAGTTTCTGACACGTAACATTTACTTTAAAATGTAGTTGAATCTTTTCCAGAAACATTTAAATATTTATTGAGTCAGAATTTTTCCCCCTTAACTCATTCTCTCCCCCACCCCATATCCTGTGTCCCCAACACAAGAATGTATTATAAAGAATTTTGGGGGCATACATTTCCCACACCTAAAGCCACAAAAATTTGAAACCATTTCTGGTCTACTTTCAAATGCTCCTATCACTGTGACATAAAACTTGAGGGGAAAAAAATCAACTTTCTGATAATGTGGTAAAAGATTAATCCTATCATATTTAGTATCTTAGGATTTATTTCAACTCAAAATAAAATAGCTGTGTGATCTTGAGCTGATATATCATTTATTCACCAAAAAGGAAAGCTTGCAAATAAATGAGATCACACAGTATTTGCCTCCACGCCACTGAACAGGTTGTATCAAGAAAAAACAAACCTATTGCACAAATATTAAAAGCATTTGCCAATATGAAATAAAATCTAGCTACTCTAAACAATTCCATTTGCTTTATGAATCTCAGCCTCAGAACAGCATTGGTTTTTGAAAAGGTTGCCTATTACCTAAAGATGTAAATTCACCTTCAACAGCCTTTCTTATGGAGTAACTCACTAATCTCTGGAATTGTACATTTGCATGAAATGATATAAATTAATTTGCAAAATAAGGTCATGCTTCTATTTTAAGAGACTGTCTTAGTATAGACAAAGTCATAATACATGTTTGTAAAAAAGGGACTTGGGTATTAGTTATTCAAATCTTTCAATGTAAATTTGGAAAAAAAAAAAAAAACAAAAAACCCAGAAGCCTAAAGAAAATATTTGCCTTTTCCACATCCTGTGAATTTTAATGGCAGAAGAAGAAAAAAAAAATAGGATGTATATTTTTGCTTCGATTTACACTACTCCATTGAAAAAGTTTTTCGTTATCTATATTATATCACTTAGAAATTAAGTTCAACACAATTTTATTTGTCTTCTACCCTGTGACAAGCTTTTTGGAGACTGAGAGAAAAATGTTGCCTGTTCTTAAATAGCTCGGGGTTTATTGAAGAAGGCAGTTGTACAAACAAATGATTATAAGAGTGTGTGAAGACTGCCATAATGAAATATTGTGCATGGTGACACATGGGCCATGTACAAAGGCTAACTGAGTCTGTGTGGGTATAGTCAGGGAAAGTTTTACAGGGAGGAAATGTCTGAGCAGGGTTTTTCCCCCCAATTTCTGATATATACATATACACACACACACACACACACACACATATCAGATATAGATATATATGCACACATATATATACACATATATATACACATACACACACACATACACACATATATTATTATTATACTTTAAGTTCTAGGGTACATATGCACAACCTGCAGGTTTGTTACATAGGTATACATGTGCCATGTTGGTTTGCTGCACCCATCAACTCATCATTTACATTAGGTATTTCTCCTTATACTATCCCTCTCCCAACCTCCCAGTCCCCAAAAGGCCATAGTGTGTGATGCAGGGTTTTTAAGGGAAAACCAGCATTTGCTAAGTGATGAAGGCCAAAGGAAGGGCATTCCAAGAAAAGACCACATTTACAAAGGAACATCAGCAAGAAACTGAATAATACTTTTAGCAGCTACCACTATAGCTGGAGCATAATATTGGAGGAAGAAACCACACTTTAATAAAACTGGAGAGGGAGTCAAGGTCAGATCACAAATGACCCTTTATTATGTGCTAGGTGAACCCATAAGACAAAAGGGAGGAATTGAATAGAAATTATGTGGCTGATTTGGGTTTCAGAATATTTCTCACATATTGTGGAAAATAACTTAGGAAAAAGACAAGGTAAATGGAAAACACTGTTTTCTAAAATTTACTTGAGAGATGAGTCTGGACCAAAAAAGTTAAGATATTTGACAGATTAGAATCATAAAACTCAAGATCGATGAGTGAAGGAGAAGCAGGCAACACACATCAACAGAATGGAAAGTCATGAGGCTAACAGAAGTATTGATAAATCTAAATGTTTTCATCTTGTTTTCTTTGTCATGATCAAGCATACATACTATTTAATAAATCAATATACTCTCTGACCTAGCAACATTATTTAGTATGGGAAGAAATTACTCACTATGCTCAATCCCCTCTCTTCAACACCAATAGTCATGAATCCAAGGACGTTTATTCTCCCCGGTCCTTGAAAACATGCTAAATAAAATTGAATATACAAATTTAAACTGCCTATGTAATGATGAGGCTTCAGATGAAACTAAACTATTTTGTCTGAGCTTCCTATTGGTCAGTGGCTTTTCAGACAGGCTGATCCTGCAATATGGCATCAGTCTGGGAGCCAGGACTTTCTTCAGCTCCTATGCTTTTTTCTGATATGATCACAGTGACTCATCTCATCAGAAGACTGTGTTGACTTCCTTCTGCACCTCCTTCACCCAAAGAATTTAATTAACTCTTTTATAACACAGTCATGACTAATGCTTGCAGCTGGTAACTTAAGCACAACCCTGATATATTTAGTTGTTTTCTTCCCAAAATAAGATTCTTTATATATCAGATTTTTACATCAAAATAGAGTCTTTTCTTTCTGTACTGAATTGCTGTTCTCATTAAGTAGACAAATATCAGAATATTATTAACATAGTGCCACCTGAAATTCCTAAGCAGCAGCCCCCACTCCAGCTTCTAACACTCAATTACATTACTGGAAGGATAATCTAATTAAAATGAAAGTTACATTTTAGGAAGCAGAAACTTCACTGTTACAGAGGTGTTTTGTTTCATTATGTTAAGTCTGGTAATCAAAAGGTCAATCTGATGACCATGACAATGACAATAATGACCCCACTGATGAAGTTGGTGATGGTGATGAGAGTAATAACCAAACATCTACATCTTTAGTGTAAAATGTGTGCAATCATCATTACTCTATGAGTTGAGTACAATTATACTGATTTTATGGATGAACAAATTGAGGCTTAATGAAATTAAGTAGCTTGTTTAAGACTTCTCAACTAGAAACTTAGTCTGATTCCAAAGCCTGTGTGTATGTTTTCCTTTAATCCCATATTCATCACAGGATATTCTTCTTCTGTTAATATTAGCTTTTCCAGGTCAGGCATGGTAGCTCACATCTGTAATCCCAGCACTTTGGGAGGCTGAGGTAGGTGGATCATTTGAGGTTAGGAGTTCGAAACCAGCCTGATCAACATGGTGAAACACTGTTTCTAGTAAAAGCATAAAAATTAGCCAAGTGTGGTGACGCATGTCTGTAATTCCAGCTACTCGAGAGGCTGAGGCAGGAGAATTGCTTGAGCCTGGGAGGCAGAGGTTACAGTGAGCAGAGATCACATCATTGCACTCCATCTTCAGTGACAGAGCAAGACTCTGCCTCAATACAAACAAAACAACAAACAATATTAGCTTTTCCAAAAGACATTCAGTTATTATTCATTGTAATTCATTTGTTCAATAAGCACTTATGTGTGCTGGTTCTATGCAAAGCTCATACTAAGCTCTTGAAAATAAAAGGACAACTTTGCTAAGTAATTTGCAGGCTAGTAGGAAATCAATTCCTGTAAATAAGTAATGGACATAGAATTAAATATAATAACAATTGTTTGATAATAATAATTATCATGATTAATTTTAATTGAGTACTTAAATTGTTCCAGATACTACTTCAGGTTTTTTATATGTGTGAACTCATTTAATCCACAAAACAACCCTATGAAATAGGCATTGTTATTATTCATGTTTGACAAGGAAGCTGAAGAATAAAGAACATAAGCAGTTGACTAAAATCACTGTAAAAGGGTCAGCACAAACAAAGCATAATTTTAATCATTTCAACAAACATTTATGGCACGCCTACTGTATGGCATGCCCTGCTTGATGACTAGAGAACTCACAGAGAATGAGGTACATGAGTTGATTCTTAACGGATTAAGTTTCTCTACATGAATGAACAGATGAAGTAGAAAATGGCATTCAAAAACCATAAAATGGCACTACAAATGCACAACCAACACAGTATATTTTATAATTGTCCACAATAAGTAAGTTAACTATATCTTCATAGTTTCCAAACTCAACTGGCTTTTGAAGCTGCTCAGCAATCTTGTTTACCTTCCTAGAGCTTTCTCCTCAATGCCATTTTAATGTTTTCTATCATCATGAAAACTCCAAATGCACAACTTTCTTGCTCACTCTTTTCATATGACTGCTTTCTATTTCACAAGCTAATCAAGTTGTTGTTTGTAATTACCTCAAGTTCCCGCCAATATTGGATGAAGATTATTGTATAAAATGCTCACTTCAGGGTATTCCTTACTACTTATATTATTTATGTTATATATTGACATTTTAAAAATATATCACTATCATAGCAAACCACTCTATAATTATGTACCACTCAAATGTTTCAAAGGTCACATGCTAGATAAACATGACGAGGTCAGGAATCATGGGTTGAGTAAATATGTAAAGAAAGCACTTTACTAGACAAGGAAGAACAAACAAATTCCAGGGGTAAAAGGTTGAAGGATTCACAAACTGATATTCCAGTACAGCTTTCTTTGTCTGCAAAAAAAGGCAAACAAGGAGATGACCCAACTGCCTAATTTTACCCACTAGAAAAAGCAGAACGCCGAGGGCATAAGCACTTGCACCAAGTAATATAAGGGCTCTCGGGCTGGAGAGTCATCTGACCAGTTCAGGGATGATACCAAAATTTGCGTCTTCCCTGAACTGATTTCTAGATTTTAGGGCCTTGCCATTCAAAAAGTATTGTACTGTCTGAGAATAGCTTCTTTCATGACATTCTTCGTTTTCACATTGAAGGCTCACATATAACAGCGCAGACCCACTTTGGAGAGGTCCTCTCTTCCTACAGATAATGAAAGAGAGAGAGAGACAAAGAGAGAAAGAGAGAGAGAAAAAAAATGAATGAGAATATTATTCTCTATTTTGGTCACTGAACTCTCATAAAAGGGTCTATAGATTTACTGAATAGATGTTGAAAGTATAAAATGTAATTAGCCTCATGTATGGTGGAAAGAAGGGCTGAGAAATCTAAGGTTATTGTTTCTCTGTTATAAATGCTAAACTAACAATCTCAACTGTATCTTTATTTTTTATTTGTTTTATTACAATGGAAGAAATTCTCTTATTTTAAGGTTAGTCCATCTACCATGGTGCAGAATCCTTTTCTTATTCAACATCCTCAGAGAGCTAGCTTTAAGGACTCTTATTTTTATTCCCTGTATCTTCCAGAGAAGATTCCCTCTCTCTCTCTATTTTTTTCTCTCTCTCCCTCTCTCTCTCTCTCTAGCTCTTTTTCTGCAGCATTTAAACATGTTCAACTTTATCATTATCTCGCATGTAAAAAATGATTTGCTTTTTATACAATCAAAAGCATACTTTTCAGTCAGTGTTTTACTTTCTTTGATCTATTATTCTAAACTCTCTCTCTCTCACAGGTTTTTTAAAATTACTTTCTTCTTGCCTCACCTTTATTTCATTTGTCAACTCTTTATTTCTTATTGATGTTCCAAATACTGATATTTCTCAGGAATTTTATTCTAAGGCCAACTTTTCTTCTTACTCTAAATTATCCTTGGATATTGTTATTCACTTTCTTAGAATATCTTTATATCTTTATGTTAAAGATTTCTAAATATAAATCAGTGGTTCAGACTTATTTTACTAAGAGCCAGACCACCATATTCATCTCTTCACCAAAAGCTCCATTTGGATGTCCAACCAAATCTTAAAATCATCGTGTCTAAATCTGAACTTCTATCTTTCATTATAGACTTCTCATTTCTCCTGGGTTTGCTCTATTACTGTGTAATACCATCAGGAAACTCATTTGCTAAGCCACAAACCAGGACAATATCCTCTCTATCTCATTCTCCTTTTTTCCCACGATCATTTCAGTCTTTAGATTCTATCACTTGTGCCTCTGAAATGTTTACCAAATTTATCCTTTTCTCACCACACCCAGGGTTATATCCAGGTCAAGTCACCATTATCTCATAACCAAATTTGTGGAATAGTTTCCATTTTGTCTTCCTGCATCTAATGTGGCCTTTCTTCAATTTATTCTCTACAAGGAAATCAAATAAACCTGATAAAAATACAAATGTAATCATATTATGCCACTTCACTGTGCTCTTCCCCCTCTGTGTACCCCTGTGCTTTAGCAAAACACAGTGTCCCAGCTCCTTATATATTCCATGCTGTTTCTGATACAAACATAATTACAAATATGTAAGCTATTCTCCCCTACAAGGGCAACCCTGTTCCATTCTCTTGACCTATCTAATTATTGAACATTACTCCTAAGCACATCATATCACTTGTTACGGTATATTACTATTGCCAATTTTGTTATATTCATGCCTAGAACATTGTAGCTTCCTGAGGACATATTTCACTTATCTGCTATTACATTACCAATGCTTAGCACAGCACTTGGCACATTACAGGGATTTAATGCATATTTGTTGAATGAATGGATCATGCATATAGCTGATGTAATTAGAAGTAAACCATGTAATAAGGAGAAGGAAGTTGTGGTTTCATGGCCAAGGGGTAGACAGGGACCAGTTGATTAATAAATTTGCTAAGGAGTTTGAAACATATCTTGCAGATTATAGGAAACTTTGGCAGTGAATTTATAATTAAGTCAGTGAATAATATAATGAGCTTTGCCTTTTAAAAAATCATATTTTCAGTAGAGTAAAAAATAGTTTGGACACTAGTTAATGACTACCATGATCCAAGAGCAAGAGGGCAAGAAACTGAATCAATGTGGAAACAAAAGGATTTAAATAGTGTGATGGATTCAAACAATACATGAGACATAATAACTGAACTTAGGGAATATTTTGATCTGAAGATGGAAGAGGAAGAGAAGTCAAATTATTTATGGACTGTCAGCACTTTGTACCGACAATATGCCAATAGCTAAGAGTAGTATATAGAATGGACAATGTCAGATAACATGTAATATATCTGTTTTTTAAAAACAAGATTTTCTGGGAAGTTTATAATATCAGGAAGTTTGTTTTAAATAACAGTGACGAACATGCATAATTGCTTTTGAAGGATTACAAAATAAGGACATTTCATTTTTTATAATAATATAATTTTTGGAGACATTGCCTTAATTACTTGGTAGACTCCAATCTCTTAAGATAGATAATAGCTTCATAAAAAATTAATAAGCTAATGACTCAAACTGTAATATGTTTCAGTGTGCATTTAGATTTTAACTAATTACAAACAACAAAATCTATATCATTCAATAATTACAGTATTCACCCACTTACATTCCACGTAAGAGCAAAAAGTCTGTCTGTTGCCATAATTGAGTTAATTTAAAACGTCTCTGACTCTGAGTTCTGCTAATTCAAACTCAGTTTATGAGTACTTGAGAATCAATAAAATGCTTAAGACTAATCATTATATCACAAATTTAAATGTACAGTAAGCTTTGAAGAGAAAATTGGAAAGACTTTAGAAGAGGAGTGGAGTGGTATAAGTAAGTAAATCACACACTGGTCATGTGGGTTGTATTTACAGGTATGGGTGCATCTATAGGTATGGGTATAACTAGTCACTCAAAGCTTTCATCTGTCCCCATTCGCTACTGGACAGAAATGGGGAACATTTTTGTTTGTTTTTTTCATTTCTTATATTCTGGGATAATTGTGATTGAGGTAGGACAGTAGTATCGGAGATTACTCTCCATAAATTTTAACATGTGAGAATCTTCAATACCATTTTTTATAACCAGAAGAATGGGGAGTTGATGACTCCATAGACTATGCAGGCCCATGGAATGTGATAGCCAGGACTTCTAGACAACCTAAAGGATTGGACACTTAATTTCACATCATTTTTTTTTTTTTTTTTTTAAAGAATGATACTCTTCTCTGAGAGGACTTTGGAAACATTTGTTAAAAAAAAAAAAAAGTAATATATTTCTCAGCAACTGTTAGTAAAGAGGTAGTTACAAAGCCTCCTAATGGATATGCCACTAATGAACAGCCAAAAGTATACTAATATAATGATTGTCCAGACTTTGGAGTGGACAGAACGTTAGAAACAGTCTCATTTTACCCCAGTGTCAACATGCCAAATATTATCATCTCCATGTGTTATGACATATAAAAGGAAGGGAAACACTAAGTTTGTGAGCTAAAATTATCAAGTGAGTAGGGAGAAGCTAAAGCCCCATAATAAGTTGACATGAGTTAAGCAATGAAATACACTTCTCTGTACCCTAAGTATTATCCTGAAAAATTAATAGCTATCCAATATTGCAAAGGAAAGTACAGAGTGGACTCTATCGGAAGTAGAAGCCATGGATGCTTTTTCTTAATCACAAATAAGTGGTTATTCATAGTCTATGTTATATCTCATCTAGTCAGTGGGATATTATTAGACATGAGAGCTCTGCAAAATCACAGCTGTTTGGCAGAGAGGTCCTCACTGTTTTAATGTAAAATGTGAAGCATTAAGAAATATAGTCATGGAGTGTAGGATAACATATGTGGTGGTCAAAGTGCAGCTCTAGACACCTTCCACTTGGCAGGGTGCCACCCACAATTTAGCAAACTAGGAATTCTCTGTCAGCTTGGTTTCATTGTAATTTAGTATCAGTTTAAAACTTCCTATTCTGTGGGAAAATTGTGACATGAAAAATGAGGCAAGAGTGATGTTGTGCTGTAGCCAAAAACTCCCAGGCACAGGAGCTCAGGTCTGAAAGCAAGGAGCAGCTAAATCAGAATCAAGAACAGAGATGAAAGATAGTTAATGAAAAAGCATTGTACAGAACATTGCCTCTGCATGGATTTTCTGTGTTTCTCATGCAAATCTATATAAATGCTGAACCTTACGGTTAGGAACAAATGAATTTTTTCCTTATCTAGTGATATGGAGAGACTTTAAGACTTCCGCAAGTCTACATACCCAGTAAAAATATAAACTCTAGTAAAATGCTCAAATATTCTGGAATGGTTATTAGAGAGGAATTAACCAATTTAAGGACCAAAATTCCATCTCCATAGTTTAGACAAACTTCACATATCATCTTATTTTATTTCTATACCACCAACAGAGCAAAGTATTTGTGGTATTTTCCACAGAAGTAGGAGAATGTTAATCTGTGTCAAGTCATACGGGCCATCATATTCAGTAAATGAATTCATCTGTTGTCTCACCATGTTTTTACACTAGAAACTTAAATACATGTCTTTAGTTTCTTCAGTGGAGTATTTGAACTAACAGCCAATTGAGTTCACTGGTGAAAAAGTTAGCACTATAGAGGAGAACTCATATGATACAGTTAACTGTTGGAAATTGTATTTATAAAATGAATATCTAAGGTGGCCACCACCCATCTATTCAAATATTAGAAATAGGATGGTAGAAGTAGAATATCACTAATAAATGAAGAAACAAATATTCCTATCAAATTCCTATACTACCTCATTTTGTTATATATGTTGGTATTTATGGATTTTGAAATCAGAAGTATGGGTCAGGCTAACTTCTCTAAATGTATCTAATGACAAAATTCTGTGAAAGTAATTTTTATGTGCATGTGTAAAATTTATCCATCTAGTTAATTTTTTCTCCTAATGTGTAAGATTTTTCTTATGGATGAATATGGATTACTTAAAATACTCAAATTCCCATTTAGTTTTCCCTTCTAGTTTCATTTCCTATCTAACCATTCCTTTCTTCTACTTATCTTTATGCCTTGCTTCACTGACATGTGATAGCTCATGTTCTCTTTCATCATGAGCAAAAGGTAGATGTCAACAAAAGTTAAGTATTTCTGTGATATCTCGCTCTTATTTAAGAATTAGGAAAGCAACACATAAGCCTCCTTTCATAGAATGACACTCCTGATGAAGAAACCTTCTTTCTAGGGAGTTAAAGAAAACACTGTCCCACAAACCTATGTGCCCTTTAGTAATCCTTCAGAGCAAAAGTACACTGACATATGTAAATCGCATTTTCATAAACAATTTGAAATTTTAAGAAAAATATATAGTAATTGAAAGCAAAACGAAACAACAACAAAAACTAAGACATATCCGGATAATAAAAAAAAAAAAATTCGGATCATCTCCACCTTCATCAAGGTCCAATTGTTTGTTTACAGATTTTGCTGGGATTTCATATAAACTCTATAAAACATACCTATATAAAAGTTCATCATGTAAAGTCAGCAAGACGGCTGACTAGAGGCACATGACACTCATCCTCCCCACAAAAAAAGAAACAAAGCAAAGAACAACCAGGATTTAACTGGAGTATTGAAGAGAGAGAACTAGAAGGCAGCAGGGGAGATGAGAGGCCCCTGTTGTGCTCAGAAGTCCAGGAGGGCACTGTAGAGAGATTAATGAATCACCCAGCCTCTGCTATCCTGTCTCCTATGATTAGATCAACCTGAAGTCAAGAGAGACTTGCCCTTATGGAAAAAAAGTAAGTGGAGAAACTCCAACAACCCCCACTGTCACCACAAACACTTGTAGTCCTTACAACAGGAGAATCCCACAGTCCTTGAAAGTCCTGAGCCCAGTTTAGAGAGCTGCCAGGAATTCACACAGCAGTATTACTACTGATTAGGCGAACAAGGTGTGCACTCCCCATTCCCTACTGACCCTTTGTGTCCCAAGCCACTGCAGCATGGTACAGCCTTAAGACTGGAGCTACTTCTAGAGAGCACTATGCTCTGGGAGCCAATAGCCACTTTACCTCCCCAGCACTGGGGCTCTATCTTCACCCCAGCAAGCCCACATGGGTGGCTGCATTGTCGTAACTCTGGCTGCTCGAAACCTAAGTCCAAGATTGACTGACTCTTGTCCTGCACAGCAGGGAAACCAGTACCCACTGCAACTGCACCCAGGGCCTGAGAAACAACCTGACAGCCCACCTCCAGCAAACATGCCACCAGACTGGCCTAGCAGTGATGTACCTGTGCCCAAAATGTGACAAACAGTCTGGCATGCCCATCATCAGCAGACGCACCATCATGTTGGCTGAGTGGCCTTGTGCCCATATCTAGGGCTTGAGAAACAGCCCAGTGAACACACCCGTGAGACAACCAAGCAACAGTGGCTGTAGCCAGAGTAACTGCCCTGCAGCCCCAACCATAGTGAATCACACCCTCAATTGGCTGATCCATCATGTTCATGTTTGTACCCTTGGCCAGAGACATAGTCCTGTGAGTTCACCTCCAGCAAAGCCACAGCATTGCCACCATGTACTCAGCCCAGTCCACTGAGACATTTGAAAATATCACTAAAGTGGATTACTGCTGAAGAAAATGCACAAAGACTGCACTACTGCATTCACCTAGAACCAAAGCCCATGCACTCCATTCAATTGATATTCTAAGGCCGTCTATAGAAATAAGTCTTTCTCTACGAACCCAACTCCATAAAACTGGAAAAGATGACTATTCTACCAAATGTGTAGATATCAACGTAGGAATGCATCAAATATGAAAAAGCAGGGAAACATTACATATCCAAAAGAACACAATAATTTTCTAGTAACAGACAATAATCATCAGGATATAGATGAAATGCCAGAAAAAATGTCAAAATAATAATCTTAAGGAAAGTCAGTGTGATATAATATAGATAATTAAATGAAGGCAGAGAAACAATTCATGTTTTGAATGAGAAATTAAGCCAAGAAATAGATATCATAAAAATAACCCAAAACACTTACAGCTAAAGAATTCAATGAGTAAAAATAAAATATGCAACATAAAATAATAAAAAACAAAGAAAGCCTACAGGATTTATGGGACACCATTAACCAAATGAATACTCACATTATGGGAATTCCAAAACAAGAAAAGAAGTGAAAAAGTATAGAAAACCTATTAAATGAAATAATAGCTGAAAAATTCCAAAGTCTTGGGAAAGATGTATATCCATATCCAGAAAGCTCAAGGATTTCCAAATAGATTTAACCTAAACAGACCCTCTCTGAGGCAGATTATAGTCTAATTGTCAGAAGTCAAAGATAAAGAAATAATTCTAAAAACAGGAAGATAAAAGCATCAAGTCACATATAAGAAAATCCCCATTATACTAACAGATTTCTCAGCAGAAATCTTACAGGTCAGGAGAGAATGGAATGATACATTCAAAATACTAAAACAGACAAACAAAAAAATTGAAAGTGAAGAATACTACACCCAGGAAAGCTAAACTTTAAAAATGAAGAGTAAATTAATTATTTTCCTGACAAGGAAAAACTAAATGAATTTATCATCACTAGATTGGCCTTACAAGAAATGCTTAAGGGAGTTCTACATCTGGAAGCAAAAAGACAATAAATATCATCATGAAAACACATTAAATTATGAAACTCACTAATATTGCCTATGCACAAAAAAGAAAGAGAAAGGTTCTATCTTTATTACAGCAAGCCCACATGGGTGGCTGCATTGTCACAACTTACAACTACTAAAAACCATCAAACTTCAAAAATAAACAGGGAGAAAATATGAAGTGAAATAATAAGAAAAGAATAAAAAATAGTAAGTATTCACATATCGATAATATCCTTGGATATAAATTGATTATATTTCCACAATTAAAAATACCCACTGGCTGAATAAACATATAAGACCCAATTATATGCTGTCTGCATGAAACTCAACTCACCTGTACAGAAACATATAAAGTGAAGTTATGGAAAAATACGTTTCACACAAATAGAAACCAAACAAGCGCAAATGTAGCTATACTAATATCAGATAAAATAGTCTAAGTCAAAAACTGTAAAAAGAAACAAAAAAGACATTGTATAATAAATAAGGAATCAATTCAGTAAGAGGATATAACAATTATCTATGTATCTAACATTGGAGGGTCCAGATTTATAAGGCAAATACTATTGGATCTAAAGAGATAGTTGTGCCACGGTACAGTAATAGTTAGGAACTTCAACCCATCCACAACTCTCAAAATTGGATAGCTCATTTAGACAGAAAATCCACAAAGAAACATCAAAGTTACAGTGCACCATAGACCAGATGGACTTAATAGATATTTACAAAACATTTCAACCAACACCTGCAGAAAACATTATTTTCATCAGTGTATGGAACGTTCTTCACTTTCGACCACAGAAACACAGATTAAAGGAACAGAGTAAAGAACCCAGGAATTAATTCACATAGCTACAGCCAACTAACTTTTGACAAAGGTGTCAAGTATATCCACTGAGGAAAGTACACCCTGTTAAGTGGTTCTGGGAAAACTTGATACCTATATGTAGAAGAATGAAAGCAGACCTCCATTTCTTACTGTATTAAAAAGTCAACTCAAAATGGGTTAAAGATTTAAATGTAAGTCCTCATACTGTAAGATTACTAGGGGAAAACATAGAGGAAATGCTTCAAAACATCGGTCTGGGAAAAGGTTTTAAGAATAAGGTTTCAGAAGAACAGGTGATGAAAACAAAAACAAGTGTGATTATATCAAGTAACAAAGCTTCTGCACAGAAAAGGAAACAATTAACAGAGTGGAAAGCCAATCTATGAAATGGGAGAAAATGTTTGCAAACTATTCCTCTGATGAACATTAACATCTAGAATATACAAAGATATCAAACATCTCAACAGCAAATAAACAATTTGATTTGAAAATTGGCAAATTATCTGAACAGACATTTTCCAAAGACATATAAATGGTCAAGAAATATATTTTTAAAAGTTCAATCACTAATCATCAGAGAAATGTAAATCAAAATCACAATGAGATATCATCTGACCACAGTTAGAATGGCTATTATCAAAAAGAAAAAAATAAATGTTTGTGAGGGTGCAGAGAGTAGGAAACTTTTATACACTATCGGTGGGAATGTAAACTATTATAGCCACTCTAAAGAACAGTATAGAGGATCCTAAAAAACTACAAATAGAACTACCATATGATACAACAATTCCACTACTAAGTATTTATCCAAAGGAAGGCAATGAAAATATCAAAGACATATCTGCACCCCCATATTTATTGCAGCAGTATTCATAAAGCCAAGATATAGAGTCAACTCAAGTGCTTAACTCTTGAAAAGGAATTAAACTTGTCATTCACAGTGACATAAATGACCCTGAGATCATTAAATAAAATAAGCTGGTAACAGAAAGTTAAACAGTGTATGTTCTCGTTCATATGTAGAACCTAAAAGAGTTGATCGTACAGAAGTAAAGAGTAGAACAGAGATTACTAAAGGCTGGGAAGGGTAGGAGAAAGGAGGGGAAAGGGAGAGATTTGTCAAAGGACACAAAATTACAGCTAGATAGGAGAAATACATTCTTATGTTCTAGACCAGAGTTATCAATTATATATAATTTCAAATAGCTAAAGAGAGACTATTGAATGTTCCCAATACAAAGAAATGATAAATGTTTGAGATGCTATGAATATTAATTGACCTGTTTTAATCACTATAAATTGCATGTATCAAAACATCACTATGTGCCCCATAAATATTCACAATTATTGTGTGTCAATTAAAAAATAAAAATAAAGAATCTCAGATATTCCAACTTAAGTGCAGAAAGGAAGGTATGTTCTACATAAATGGATTCTCATTGTATATAGGATGTTACCTTTCCACCATCATGTCAAAAGTAGAGGTCATGCTGGTAGATTCAATATCTCAGTTTTAAGTAAAGCATATTCATTAACTAGATTTTTCATGGTGAGTATTAGCTTTCTAATTCTCATATGTTTCTTCTCTCTTAATTGCTCTCAGGAACGTGACTTATTTAAAATTACCTTTCTCTGATAAAATCTTACCACTTTCAGTACAAAATATTGAAATAACTTGATATGGTTTGCCTCTGTGTCCCCACCTAAATCTCACCTTGAATTGTAATAATTCCCATGTGTTAAGGGCAGGACCACGTGAAGGTAATTGGATCATGGGGGCAGTTTCCCCCATGCTGTCATCATGATAATGAGTGAGTCTGATGAGATCTGATGGTTTTATAAGTGTCTGGCATTTCCCCTGCTTGCATTCATTCTCTCTCCTGCCACCCTGTGAAGAGGTGCCTTCTGCCATAATTAAGTCTCCTGAGGGCTACCCAGCCATGTGGAACTGTGAGTCAATTAAACCTCTTTTCTTTATAAATTACCCAGTCTTGGGTATTTATTCATAGCAGCATGAGAACAGATTAATGCAGAAAATTGGTACTGGGCATAGTGGAGCATTGGCTGTAAAAATACTCAAAAATGTGGAAGTGACCTCAGAACTGGGTAACAGGCAGAGGTTTGAACAGTTTAGAGGGTTCAGAATAAGACAAGAAAATATGGGAAAGTTTGGAACTTCCTAGATACTTGTTGAATGGCTTTGACCAAAATGCTGATAGTGATATGGACAATGAAGTCCAGGCTGAGGTGGTCTCGAGAAGAAGATGAGGAACTTCTCGGGAAGTGGAGCAAAGGTCACCCTTGTTACGCTTTAGTAAAAAGATTGATGCCATCTTGCCTCTGTACTAGAGATCTATGGAACTTTGAACTTGAGTGAGATGGCTTGGAATGCTTAAAGGAAAACAGCAAAAAAGTTCAGAAAATTTGTAGCCTAATGATGCAATAGAAAAGAAAAATCCATTTTCTGAGGAGAAATTCAAGCAGTCTGCAGAAATTTGCATGAGTGACAAGGAGCCAAATGTTGATAACCAAGACAATGGAGAAAATGTCTCCATGACATGGCAGAAGTCTTCATGGCAGCCCCTCCCATCACAGACCCTGAGGATTAGGAGGAAAAAATGGTTTTGTGGCCAGGGCCCAGGGCCTTGCAGCTTTATACAGTCTTAGGACTTGGTGTCCTGTGTCCCAGCCATGGCTGAAAGGGCCAAGGTACAGCTCAGGCCATTGCTTCAGAGAGTGCAAGCCCCAAACTTTGGTGGCTTATACATGGTATTGGAAGTGTGAGTGCACAGCAGTTAAGAATTGAGGTTTGGGAGCCACCACCTAGCTTTTAGAGGATGTATGGAAATGCTTGGATATTCAGTCAGAAGTTTGCTACAGGGGTAGAGCCCTCATGAAGAACCTCTTCTAGGGCCGTGCAGGGGACAATTTGGGATTTGATATGCCACAGTGTCCTCACTAGAGCACTACTTAGTGGAGCTGTGTGAAGAGGGCCACCATAATCCAGATCCCAAAACAATAGATCCACCAACAGCTTGCACTGTGCACCTGGTAAAGCCACAGACACTCAAAGTCAGCTCATAAAAGCTGTGAGGGGCCCTGCACTCTCAAAGCCATAGGGACAGGGCTCCCCAAGGCCATAGGACCCCACCTATTGCATCCATGTGACCTGGATGAGAGACATGAAGTCAAAGGAGATCATTTTGGAACTTTAAGGTTTAATGACTGCCTGATTGGGTTGTAGACTTGCATGAATTCTGTAGCTCCTTTATTTTAGCCAACGTCTCCCATTTGGAACAGGTGTATTTGCCCAATGCCTGTATCTTTATTGTATCTAGGAAGCAACTAACTTGCTTTGATTTTACAGGCTCATAGGTGGAAGAGACTTCCCTTGTCTCAGATAAGACATTTAACTTGGACTTTTGGGTTAATGCTGGAATGAGTTAAGACTTCGGGGGACTGTTTGTAGGGCACGATTGTGTTTTGAAATGTGAGGACATGAGATATGGAAGGTGCCAGGGGCCGAATGATATGGTTTGGCTCTGTGTCCCCACCCAAACCTCATCTTGAATTGTAATAATTCCCATGTGTCAAGGGCAGGACCAGGTGGAGGTAATCTAGGTAAAAATATCCAACATGAGAGAAACCTGAACATGTTCAAAGGTAAAAAGGAAAATGTCATTGGAAAAGAAAAATGAAAATTACTTAAGACAGAGGGGCTAAACATGGGCTACAGCTACATTCAAGGAGATGGGAGTGGATAGAGTGTAAGCATCTACTTGAAAGTGAAAGGAAAGCCTTTCCTCTTTGGTAGGATTCTATGAGCAATGCTATGAGTGAAAGATGGGAATAAAGGCGGGATATCATGCCAGCTGGTCTCAATATTTCTTCTTAAGTAGGGGTAAGGTATTCTCACAAGGGTGAGAATGTGGAGAGTGGGATATATTGGAAGCTAATGAGAGAGAATCAGGTCTGCCACCAGCTGCATGAACTGTGCTGGAATCAGTGAGTGGTTGAGAGGCAGGGTTGGGGGAATGTTATAAACATCAGGAAAGACTTGGTAAGAAATGTGTGGCAATAATATGTGTTTGTTAGATAAATATAGCTCTTTGTCTTTCTCAGAACTGATCTGAGACTTAGTAGCATGGGCAGATGTAGTATCTGTGGAGAGAGCAAGGCTCAACTGTGAAATTCTCAGTGAATGGCGAGCATACTGGGGATAGTCTGTTTCTTTTGTGTGCTCATAGATTAACTATATGATTCAGAGTAGGACTTCAAGAACCTGTTTGGTTTTTTGTGTAATTAAAAAATATATAGAAACTGTGATTTATTCTTTTTTTTAACTTTAGAGACTCGTTGTCTGATGCACTATATTTGGATGTGTCAAGAAAAATGTCTAAGATTTGGAAATCAGCAAATGAAATTACTGGGCATCATTTCAACAAGGTGGTAGAAGCTGTCTGATGGAATATCTGGGGATTATCTGATTCAATAGGTATGAATAACTTTAACTGATTTTCTATTAACTAGACTAATGTAAAAGAAGTTAACTTGTACAAAACTGATTGTCATGCAAATAATTATTGTCCATAGAAATGCAAATAAATTACATCTGATAAATTGAGATATAATTGGTTTTCCTTCTCTAGAAAAGTGACATTTTATTACTCTATAGGTTATTAACTAATTTTGCGTATACTACCAAACTTATTTCCACTTACTGGCGGCCTATATTCTTTAAATTTTTCCTTTGAGCTGGTCCTAAGATTTTATTGAATCTCTTATTAATTAATGAGTTAAATAAAAGATTTGATATATATTCATCCTACAGTTTCACAAGTCATGATTTTGCCTTTTGTTCCATGCTGTCAACATAAGACAGTGAATATTTGCTTCAATACAGCTGCTATTCATAAGTACTTCAAAGCTTTTTACCAACATATATGTAAATATATAATCATATATATAATTATAATATATAAATATATAATCATATATAATTATAATATATAAATATATATAAAAATCATGGATAGCTTTAGATAACGTGTTCAAAGTATGACTTCCTTTGAAGTGTTTCCTGAACGTGGAAAACCCAATCCTATACTCACTCTAACTTTTTGAGCTGGATTAAATAGAGACATAAACTAGTGTAACAAGAAGATATACTTTGTAAACATTTTGTAAAATGCCTCTTACGTTTTGTAAAATGTAATTAAGAGATGGAGTCTCATTTAGCATAGGTAGTAAGACATGCCTCCTCTAGATTCTTTATAAAATCTAATTTTAAAACATCATTCCTCATCCATTATATGCAACTTCTTTTGGCCAAAGACTGCCAAGCTTTCCCCTGCAGTGGAGGCTGAGAATGAATTAAAGGAAACTTAGGCATTGAAATCAGAAAGAGGGACCAGGTAAGACAGCTGCTGCATACAGTGCTGAAGGTCGTGCCCCAGCCCAGAAGCACGCAGTTGGAGGATGAGAGAGGCCAACACGCAATTCATATGCTGGTCAAGCCACCTTCCCGGTGCAGTATTGACCCTGTCATGAAGGAACACCTTTTGTCAGTCCACAAAGAAGTGCTCAATGTCCTGTGGTGATATTGTTAGCACCCTAAGAAAATAATAATGTGATCAGTTAAGAAAAAAAAAATTAATCTACATTTGCGGAGGAGCTCAGGTGAGTTGAATAGTTTGGAGAAGCCTCTCCTGAAAATATGCCTCCTTGTGAAGTCTCTGTTAACAGTGTTTGCTGGTGAGAGAACTATTTATTAGAACTATGTCTTACCTCTTAAGTGAATATTTACTGACATCGAAAGTAGCTTTAAAAACTTTAATATGGCCATGGCATCTAACCACATCAATTGTGCTATACTTTATTAATATGATACATATAGTAACTATTATTTTAATTTTTGTTATATTTTTCAAAGTTTTACTCCATACAAGATTGAAAATCAGACAAACTTTTAAAACATAATCATTCTTCACAATGCATGATATAAATGAGGTTTCAAGGCTGGTTTGTATAATGTCGCTGCATATTCTTCTGAATGCGTTTACAATTGTGAATAGATAAAACATGAGGTGTTTTAAAAATGGATTGACAAATTCTCCCATCTATGATAAGAGGCATGATATTGTTATTACCTTCCAAATACAGAGAATTAAGCAGAGAGAAAATATTGGTCTAAAAGATTTTTTTAATGGAGGAAGAGAATTGAGATCTCTCTGGATTATAATCTGAGAGATTAGAAAAAGATTTTGTAGTGAAAATAAAAGCCATTATTTTACCTAGAAAAAAAAAATGCCCTTGCTTTGAGACCTCTTTAAATGTAAAGGTTTTGTTACCAAACTCCAGCACAGTCAGCTATACTGTTGCATGATATATAGGTTCTTATAAAAATTGTCTGTTTTCAAAAATCTAATCACAAAAACCATTATTTTTGTGATTGAAAATAATTAACTGGAAATTGTTCATAGACGTCCACCTTTTCCATCCAGCCAGAGTATCTAGTCCCATTTGCCCCTTTCTTCTGTAAATTAAAGACTAATTATGTCTTGTAGAGAACTGCCAGTTATGTTTACATAATAATCTCAGGTAGAAAAGGAGAAAAATTGCTCAGAGCTGGTGAAAGAATAAGTCTCTGAGGAGTGTGGAAGGCCTGCAATGTAATGAAAGAGGTGAGAAGGAAGGAGAATTTTATTAGTATTGGGTTTGGAAACACTTCCACTTTTTGAGATGTGCAAATAAAGACTGAGCTATTTGCTACAATTTTTGATTATCAGATTTTGTCATAACTCTGCTATCAGAGTCAATAAGTGGATCTAGGATTTGTAAGAGTAGTTTTCATGTAATGAAGGGAACATTCTACATGTGCAATAACTGAAAAATTTTACCTCAATATGAAATTTCAATAATGAAGAATTTTATTATCTTGAGTAATTTATGTTACCTGAGAATAAAAAATTGGCGCATCAAAATTAGCAGCTATAACTTATTTGTATTTCCATCTACATACCATTGAAATTGTTCTATAACCTTTGACTTTGACCTTGTGATTCTGCTTGCCATAGACTTCATAACTATAGAAGGAAGAACAACCACAAAAAATCTGTGATGTTCTCTGTGACATACATTGCTGTGTAGCCTAAAAAGCCTCCAAGGCTTCTGACACTCAGTGCTTTGTACTCCACAAGTGGGAGTCTCTGTAAAGAAAACAATGCTCCTTACCAAATAAATAAATATTTTTATATTCACTTTGAGATCTACAATCTCTCATAGAAGAAATGTTAAGCTTTGGAAGAATTTTGTGATGAGTTTTTATGAGTTTTATACTACTTTAGAATGCAGTCAAGGCAAAAGGATTAATAAGAAAAAATGAAGCCAAGGATAGATACTGTTAAGAATAAAATGAAGGCCACTCAGAATGATACTTCAATAATCCAAGTATGAGTGGTGAAGTCCTAAACAATAATAGTGTTTGTGTGAATGAAACAGAAGAGGAACTTTTCAGAAATCTGATACACAAAATATAGCCAGGAATTAATGATTACACAGAGAAGAAGGCTAGAAAAAAATGTCC
The DNA here is from genome assembly GCF_008728515.1 of Papio anubis. Taxonomy (NCBI): domain Eukaryota; kingdom Metazoa; phylum Chordata; class Mammalia; order Primates; family Cercopithecidae; genus Papio; species Papio anubis. Next base: position 68,078,952 of record NC_044979.1, on the reverse strand, counting down.
AGAAATGCAAATATTATAGTCAGAAAAATGAAGATGGTAGCCCCACTGATACACATTTTTGTTTAAATTAGAAATCTCTTTCCATGAACTTCCTTGTTGATATTCCATACCTAAGTATCTAAAAGGCGGACCCTGTAAAATTATGCAAGTTTTTTTTTTTAATAGAGATGACTTATAATTTTGGTTCCAAGTTTTAAAAGAGCAAATAATAGAACCACTAAAAATATTCACCACTGCATAAAGCAGCAAAAATTGACGGAACAATAGTAGTAGTCATGGTTACCTGCATGCCATCACCACACTATGATTATACAATTCATTCCTATGAATAACACAATTATAGCCTAACATAATACAACATAATCTTTCAACTACAATACAAAAAACCCCCAGAAACTATTTAAATCAACAAGACCCACAGCTTCATAAAATAAAGTCACATTCCATGTGTAAGTAATTCAACTGTTCTATATGCATCCTCTTAATTTTACGATCATACTTTATGTGAATAATAACTAAATTATTCATGAGATTCCAAAGTTTATAAAGTATTTTCTGAAAAGATATAGCCAAAGTCAGATGGGAAACAAAAGAAACCACCCTTTCTTAAATAGGTCTGTCTTATAATAGTAGCTGTTTTAATTATGATGTCTAAGTATTATTTATAGATTGTTTAATTTTCATTGATTTGCTTTTTTCAATACATTTTAAAATCTCTAACCAGATATTACCAATGCCAAGTCCACCAATCCTTGCCCACCATAAAAATAAAATCTGACCTGCTCTTTTTTTTTTTTTGCTTACTCAGTATCACATTTTCACATTATACTGCAAAACTCCTTTCTTCTTGTTACATACTTTTTTTAATTTAAATAAAAAATTACGCATGAAAGTTTGTTTTAAGAATGCCTATAGAAAACTACTCTTCCTGAGACTATGGCACTCACAAATAGGGTAGATTTTACCACTTTTAAACATAATTGACATAAAGGAAGTAGTACCACAAAGGCATGGGTTTTCACCTGTATGATTGATGCTGTGGCTATGAAAAGAGAACACTATTTATAAGTCGAATAATTGAATTTAATCTGTGGGTCAGAGGTAGTCTAATGTAAGAGGCAGTATGAGGCACTCAGAAAAGCACTTGGCTTTGAATCTGAACATTTTGATTTCATTCTGATTCTGGCATCCATTTAGTAATAATTTCCAACAAGTCACTTAACTTCTTTGAGCTTTAGTTTCTTCATCAATAAATTGAAAGAGTTGATGCTAAATGACTCATTCTCATACTAAAATATTATGATTGAAAGTAATTCTACATTCTGGTTACATAGCTCTTCAGTTTCTAGGAACTGCAAGTAAAGGTTTGCCAATATCTCCTCTCTGTTCATGTGCCTCAGCATTTGCAAACATTGGGCAAGTTCCAGATCACACATTATCCCACTGTGCATTCTGAACTTAGCAAAATAAAGGATACTCCTCCACAATATTTACACAACGTCCAGCAAAACAACTAAAGGTATTATTCTGACTTTTCACAGTCAAGGGTCTGGGCTAAAACTGCAGTGCCTTAGTCCCACATTGCACTATGGCACTTTCTCCTCTGGAGAACTATGTTACATTGCTGCCTCCTAAAGAAGCTGATGAGCCTCTGAATAAATCACACAAAATCACACATGTACTATTATAGTATCAGAAAACGTTCCCAGATATGAAATAATTACTATCACCCTGAAAATGAAACTGAAAGGGATCTAGTGGTACATTAGTTTACTGTAACCCTTGCCTCTGAAAATTGGTAAGGATTTTGAAAAAAAAAAAAAGTATATAGCTGTGTGAAAACAAATGTAATTGGTAATCTTGTGTAATAACTGTGTCTTTAATCACCATTGAAGGCTCCTTCAGAATTATACTGAATTCACATTCAAGAATTGAGTTTACTTCTGTATTAGAATAGACTCAAACTGTACTGACACAGAAAGTAATTTGAACAGTTGATTTGTAACAGTTGTTGAATTCATTAATCCTCTAACTTTTTGTAATATTTTTTCCATTAACATATTTGGTTCACTTTCTTTTTTCTCATCCATTCGTTTATTATTTAAAGACCCAGCTTGAAGATACTATTTAACATTAGATAAGAAGGCTATAGATGATTTAAGTCCCTAAACACCATATGAGGGCTTTTACATCTGTGAAAATTGTCAATTAGAGGTAAATAATATGATACTAGATAAAATGATTACATTCCACCCCCTTCTCTAGTAGTTATAAAAAAGGATGCCACCTTTCATAACATAACTTTTGTCATTTAGAGTGTATTTCCATGAAATACACTATTTAATTGGCTTGTTATAAATAAATGAGACAATACACACTACATGTAAAGTGCTTAAAACAGGACCTAAACATACTCAACATTCAATAATAAGAAAAGCAAGAAAAATGCAAATATGTTATTGTGGGAAAATATTTGAGGTTTAAAAGATTAGGTTTTGTATGTGAATTTCTCAAAAATTTTTAACTATTTTTCAATGTGAATATCAATAAATCTACATTTTATTTCTAGCTTAACTAAATTAAGCACTAAACGTAAACATTAGTGCCCTATCTATAAATTGTATGCACAAATCTTTCATCCAATAGTTGCTTAAAAGTTACTTAGGTAGGGGGGCGCCAAGATGGCTGAATAGGAACAGCTCCAGCCTCCAGCTCCCAGCATGAGTGACACAGAAGATGGCTGATTTCTGCATTTCCAACAGAGGTATCGGGTTCATCTCACTGGGTCGTGTCAGACACTCGGTGCAGGACAGTGGCTGCAGTCCATCGAGCAAGAGCCGGAGCAGGGCAAGGCATCGCCTCACCTGGAAGTGCAAGGGGGAAGGGAATTCCTTTTCCTAGCCAAGGGAAAACATGACACACAACACCTGGAAAACTGGGTCACTTCCACCCTAATACTGCGCTTTACCAAGGGTCTTAGCAAATGGCACACTAGGAGATTATATCTCGCACCTGGCTCAGAGGGTCCCAAGCCCACGAAGCCTCCCTCATTACTAGCACAGCAGTCTGAGATCAAACTGCAAGACTGCAGCGAGGCTAGGGGAGGGGCGCCTGACATTGCTGAGGCTTAAGTAGGTAAACAAAGCAGTCAGGAAGCTTGAACTGGGTGGAGCCCACCACAGCTCAAGGAGGCCTGCCCGCCTCTGTAGACTCCACCTCTGGGGATAGGGCATAGCTAAACAAAAAGCAGCAGAAACCTCTGCAGATGTAAATGTCCCTGTCTGACAGCTTTGAAGAGAGTAGTGATTCTCCCAGCATGGAGGTTGAGATCTGAGAACAGACAGACTGCCTGCTCAAGTGGGTCCCTGACCCCTGAGTAGCCTAACTGGGAGAGCGTAACTGGGAGTAGCCTAACTGGAGTGAACCTCAAGCAAACTCCAACAGACCTGCAGCTAAGGGTCCTGACTGTTAGAAGGAAAACTAACGAACAGAAAGGAATCTACACCAAAACCCCACCTGTACGTTACCATCGTCAAAGACTAAAGGTAGATAAAACCAAAAAGATGGGGAAAAAGCAGTGCAGAGAAGCTCAAAATTCAAAAAATCAGAGTGCCTCTCCCTCTCCAAAGGAATGCAGCTCCTCGTCAGCAACGGAAAAAAGCTGGACAGAGAATGACTTTGACGAGTTGAGAGAAGAAGGCTTCAGTCAATCAAACATCTCAGAGCTAAAGAAGGAACTACAAACCCAGCACAAAGAAACTAAAAACCTTGAAAAAAGATTTGACAAACGCATAACTAGAATAACCAATGCAGAGAAGTCCATAAACAACCTAATAGAGATGAAAACCATGACACGAGAACTATGTGACAAATGCACAAGCGTCAGTAACTGACTCAATCAACTGGAAGAAAAGGTATCAGAGATTGCAGATCAAATGAATGAAATGAAGCAAGAAGAGAAGTTTAGAGAAAAAAAGAGTAAAAAGAAATGAACACGGCCTCCAAGAAATATGGGATTACGTGAAAACACCAAATCTACAACTGATTGGTGTACCTGAAAGTGATGGGGAGAAAGGAATCAAGTTGGAAAACACTCTGCAGGATATTATCCAGGAGAACTTCCCCAACATAGCAAGACAGGCCAACATTCAAATTCAGGAAATACAGAGAACGCCACAAAGATACTCCTCGAGAAGAGCAACTTCAAGACACATAATTGTCAGATTCACCAAAGTTGAAATGAAGGAAAAAATGTTAAGGGCAGCCAGACAGAAAGGTCGGGTTACACACAAAGGGAAGCCCATCAGACTAACAGCAGATCTCTCAGAAGAAACTCTACAAGCCAGAAGAGAGTGGGGGCCAATATTCAACATTCTTAGAGAAAAGAATTTTTAACCCAGAATTTCATATCCAGCCAAACTAAGTTTCATAAGTAAAGGATAAATAAAATCCTTTACAGACAGGCAAATGCCGAGAGATCCTGTCACCACCAGGCCTGCCTTACAAGAGCTCCTGAAGGAAGCACTAAATATGGAAAGGAACAACCGGTACCAGCCATTGCAAAAACATGCCAAAATGTAAAGACCATCAATGCTAGGAAGAAACTGCATCAACTAACGAGCAAAATAACCAGTTAATATCATAATGGCAGGATCAAGTTCACACATAACAATCTTAACCTTAAATGTAAATGGGTTAAATGCTCCAATTAAAAGACACAGACTGGCAAATTGGATAGAGTCAAGACCCATCAGTATGCTGTATTCAGGAGACCCATCTCACATGCAGAGACAAACATAGGCTCAAAATAAAGGGATGGAGGAAGATCTACCAAGCAAATGGAAAGCAAAACAAAGCAGGGGTTGCAATCCTAGTCTCTGACAAAACAGACTTTAAACCATCAAAGATCAAAAGAGACAAAGAAGACCATTACATAATGGTAAAGAGATCTTTCAACAAGAAGAGCTAACTATCCTAAATATATATGCACCCAAAACAGGAGCACCCAGCTTCACAAAGCAAGTCCTTAGAGACTTACAAAGAGACTTAGACTCTCACACAATAATAATGGGAGACTTTAATACCCCACTGTCAACATTAGACAGATCAACGAGACAGAAAGTTAACAAGGATATCCAGGAATTGAACTTAGCTCTGCACCAAGCAGACCTAATAGACATCTGCAGAACTCTCCACCACACATCAACAGAATATACATTCTACTCAGCACCACATCACACTTATTCCAAAATTGACTACACAGTTGGAAGTAAAGCACTCCTCAGCAAATGTACAAGAACAGAAATTATAACAAACTGTCTCTCAGACCACAGTGCAATGAAACTGGAACACAAGATTAAGAAACTCATTCAAAACCGCTCAACTACATGGAATCTGAACAACCTGCTCATGAATGACTACTGGGTACATTATGAAATGAAGGTAGAAATAAAGATGTTCTTTGAAACCAATGAGAACAAAGATACAACATACCAGAATCTCTGGGACACATTTAAAGCAGTGTGTAGACGGAAATTTAGAGCACTAAATGCCCATAAGAGAAAGCAGGAAAGATCTAAAATTGACACCCTAACATTACAATTAAAAGAACTAGAGAAGCAAGAGCAAACACTTTCAAAAGCTAGCAGAAGGCAAGAAATAACTAAGATCAGAGCAGAACTGAAGGAGATAGAGACACAAAAAACCCTCCAAAAAAATCATTGAATCCAGGAGCTGGTTCTTTGAAAAGATCAACAAAATTGATAGACCGCTAGCAAGACTAATAAAGAAGAAAAGAGAGAAGAATCAAATAGATGCAATAAAAAATAATAAAGGGGATATCACCACCAACCCCACAGAAATACAAATTACCATCAGAGATTACTGTAAACACCTCTACGCAAATAAACTAGAAAACCTAGAAGAAATGGATACATTCCTGGACACATACACTTTCCCAAGACTAAACCAGGAAGAAGTTGAATCCCTGAATAGAACAATAGCAGGCTCTGAAATTGAGGCAATAATTAATAGCCTACCAATCAAAAAAGTCCAGGACCAGATGGATTCAGAGCTGAATTCTACCAGAGGTACAAGGAGGAGCTGGAACCATTCCTTCTGAAACTATTCCAATCAATAGAAAAAGAGGGAATCCTCCCTAACTCATTTTATGAGGCCAACATCATCCTGATACCAAAGCCTGGCAGAGACACAACAACCAAAAAAAAGAATTTTAGACCAATATCCCTGATGAACATCGATGCAAAAATCCTCAATAAAATATTGGCAAACTGAATCCAGCAGCACATCAAAAAGCTTACCCACCATGATCAAGTGGGCTTCATCCCTGGGATGCAAGGCTGGTTCAACCTACGCATATCAATAAACATAATACAGCATATAAACAGAAACAAAGACAAAAACCACATGATTCTCTCAATAGATGCAGAAAAGGCCTTTGACAAAATTCAACAACCGTTCATGCTAAAAACTCTCAATAAATTCGGTATTGATGGAACGTACCTCAAAATCATAAGAGCTATTTATGACAAACCCACAGCCCATATCATACTGAATGGGCAAAAACTGGAAGCATTCCCCTTAAAAACTGGCACAAGACAGGGATGCCCTCTCTCACCACTCCTATTCAACATAGTGTTGGAAGTTCTGGTCAGGGCAATCAGGCAATAGAAAGAAATAAAGGGTATTCAGTTAGGAAAAGAAGTCAAATTGTCCCTGTTTGCAGATGACATGATTGTATATATAGAAAACCCCATCGTCTCAGCCCCAAATCTCCTCAAGCCGATAAGCAACTTCAGCAAAGTCTCAGGATACAAAATCAATGTGCAAAAATCACAAGCATTTGTATACACCAGTAACAGACAAACAGAGAGCCAAATCATGAATGAACTCCCATTCACAATTGCTTGAAAGAGAATAAAATACCTAGGAATCCAACTTACAAGGGATGTGAAGGACATCTTCAAGGAGAACTACAAACCACTTCTCAATGAAATAAAAGAGGACACAAACAAATGGAAGAACATTCCATGCTCATGGATAGGAAGAATCAATACTGTGAAAATGGTCATACTGCCCAAGGTAATTTATAGATTCAATGCTATCCCCATTAAGCTACCAATGACTTTCTTCACAGAATTGGAAAAAATAACTTTAAAGTTCATATGGAACCAAAAAAGGGCCCACAACATCAAGACAATCCTAAGTCAAAAGAACAAAGCTGGAGGCATCACGCTACCTGACTTCAAACTATACTACAAGGCTACAGTAACCAAAACAGCATGGTACTGGTACTAAAACAGAGATAGAGACCAATGGAACAGAACAGAGCCCTCAGAAATAATACTATCATCACATCTACAACCATGTGATATTTGACAAACCTGACAAAAACAAGAAATAGGGAAAGGATTCCCTATTTAATAAATGGTGCTGGGAAAATTGGCTAGCTATAAATAGAAAGCTGAAACTGGATCCTCTCCTCACTCCTTATACGAAAATTAATTCAAGATGGATTAGAGACTTAAATGTTATACCTAAAACCATAAAAACCCTAGAAGAAAACCTAGGTAATACCATTCAGGACATAGGCATGGGCAAGGACTTCATGTCTAAAACACCAAAAGCAATGGAAACAAAAGCCAAAATTGACAAATGGGATCTAATTAAACTAAACAGCTTTGCACAGCAAAAGAAACTACCATTAGAGTGAACAGGCAATCTACAGAATGGGAGAAAAATTTTGCAATCTACTCATCTGACAAAGGGCTAATATCCAGAACCTACAAAGAACTCAAACAAATTTACAAGAAAAAAATCAACCCCATTGAAAAGTGGGCGAAGGATATGAACAGACACTTCTCAAAAGAAGACATTTATGCAGCCAACAGACACATGAAAAAATGCTCATCATCACTAGCCATCAGAGAAATGCAAATCAAAACCACAATGTGACACCATCTCACACCAGTTAGAATGGCAGTCATTAAAAAGTCAGGAAACAACAGGTGCTGGAGAGGATGTGGAGAAATAGGAATACTTTTACACTGTTGGTGGGACTGTAAACTACTTCAACCATTGTGGAAGACAGTGTGGCGATTCCTCAAGGGTCTAGAACTAGAAATACCACTTGACCCAGCCATTCCATTACTGGGCATATACCCAAAGGATTATAAATCATGCTGTTATAAAGACACATGCACACGTATGTTTATTGCGGCACTATTCACAATAGCAAAGACTTAGAACCAACCCAAGTGTCCATCAATGACAGACTGGATTGAGAATGTGGCACATATACACCATGGAATACTATGCAGCCATAAAAAAGGATGAGTTCATGTCCTTTGTAGGGACATGGATGCAGCTGGAAACCATCATTCTCAGCAAACTATCACCAAGAACAGAAAACCAAACACCACATGTTCTCACTCATAGGTGGGAATTGCACAATGAGATCACTTGGAGACAGAAGGTGGAACATCACCCATCAGGGCCTGTTGTGGGGTGGGGGTAGTGGGGAGGGATAGCATTAGGAGATATACCTAATGTAAATGATGAGTTAATGGGTGCACCATACCAACATGGCACATGTATACATATGTAACAAACCTGCATGTTGTGCACATGTATCCTAGAACATGAAGTATATAAAAAAAAGTTCTTTAAATGTAAATATATTATTGTATTTGTACTTTTTAAATTAGTTTAACAGTGTTTTAGTTTTTGATCTCAATGTTAAAAGTATGTTATAGTATTACTCACACATTTTATATATCTAAATATTATAATACATTACAAAAAAGTGGTTTTGATTAAATGAGTTGGGCATTTATGGTTCATTGTTTCAACATCTAAGGGTCATTTGCTTTTTATGTTTTAATATATTTATTTTTAATTTAAAAATTTTTAATTGACAAAATTGTTTGTATTCTGTATAACATGATGCTTTTAATGATATATTCATTGTGATAAGAAAATGACAATAATAATAGAAAATTTACTTTCAAAATGCCCAAAAAACCCTACAAATTTATTCCATTATAAATATCTTCATCATGTACATGACAGGCATTCAATTCTCAATACTATAAGATTATCTGACATAACAGTGTATGAATATTTTTATTTAAATGAATAACAATTTAGCCCTAATCATCATGCAGTTTTATAATGGTGAGACTTGCTTTGAATTATCAAAACCTTATCTTCATGTTTTCTAACAGAACTTGGTTGCAGAAGACCTCTGTGTCAGTTTAGCCTTGGGCTTAGATCTTGTATTTTTATTGGTTGTTTTCAAAAGACTGCTGCTGGCTACCAAGCTATGTGACACAGGCTGACAGATATCTACACCTTGAACTCTCTGCCAATGCAAAATTTAATAGTATGATTGTGAAACTTGCTAATGTTCATACTAGAGAAGTTTTTTATTGTGTGTTTCTGTATTTTTTCCCAAGACTAATAAAATGTTTCGTTTCACTCTAAAAAAAAAAAAAAAGAAAAAAGAAAAGAAAAAAAAGAGTATCTTTTTTTTTGAAAAAAGATGAAATGACTAAATATAGCTAACTAACATATGTGTTACTTCACAGTTATTTTTTCAGTAAGAATAAATATAGCTAATTAGCATGTGCATTATCTCCCATGGTTCCATTCGTGGTGAGAACACTTTACATCCACTTTCTCGGCATTTTCTAGAATATAATATATTGTTAACTATAGTCACCATGTTGTACAATAGAGTTCTTAAACTTACTCCTGCTATCTGAAATTGTGTATCCTTTGACCAACGTCACTCCAAACCCATCCCCACAGCTGAATAATATACATAATATTATGTATTATATGTTATATATAACTATATATTGTATATTATATGATTATATAAAACTTGGACCTATATTTTGGATCACTATATATATATAATATCATATTATATATTATACTATATATGAATATATACTATGGCATATAATATATATCATATATAATATCATATATATATAAATATCATATATATGATGCCATAAAAAACAATGAAATCCTGCCATTTGCGACAACATGAGTGAAATGTGAAGGCACTGTCCTAAGTGAAATAAGTCATACAAATAAAGACAAATACTGCATGATCTCAGTTAAATGTGGAATCTAAACACGTTATACTGATTGAAACAGACAATAGAATGGTAGCTATCAGAGGCAGAGGGTAGGATAAAAAGGGAGATGGTCAAAGAGTATAAACTTTCAGTTGGAAGATAAATATGTTCAGGGGATCTAATATACAGCACAGTGAGGCAAAACATGTAAACTAATTTGATTAATTCACAAAATATATGTAGATCAAATCATCACTTTGTATGCCTTATAATCATTTGGTTTTATTTGACAACTATACCAAAATTTGGAAAACAGTTAAAATGAATAAATAGGTAAATACTTGCCCTACTGAAATAACCAAATTACTAACACATTTCCTTTCACAATTCATTGCTTAATGATTTATTATTATTGCTGCAGATTATATGTGAATCAGTCATAATTATAAATTATTATCTTGCTTAAAGATAAAATAAATGGTACATCTTTCCTCAAATGAGACACCAATGGTACATGTTTCCTCAAATGAGACACCCTGATTTTTGTATTATATTCAGAAAAATTATCTACCTTGTTTGTTTGTGCCATGCAGTATATTAAATTATTTTGTAGGATAGAACCATATCCCTATGCTTCTTTGATTCCTTATGAGACAACTGGATTATATCACATAGTGTATGTCATGCCAAGAGTCAGCTAGAACTTTTTATCCTTTCTTGATAAATAACATATTTATCATTTTTACTCAAGGAAATGATGAGAATATTGAATAAACAAAGGATCTCTCACTTATGCATTGAGTAAAAATGATCTTTTACTGTTACACATCACTAGGACATGAAATAAAGAATCTAGTTGTTAACAATTTTCAAAGGGACTGGGCTAGGTTGAATATTAATACGTGGCTAAAGAAAATATCTGAAAATAAATGTTTTATTTAGTAAGTGACTTGTAAAATACACACAGCCAAACTTCACTTCTGCTTATCCCTTTGTATTTTTTTGAATTGAATATTGAAAATTAAATAAGCTTCTTTTAAAATGAAAAAATATTTTCATATACTGGCTCATTAATACTCTGTTCTCCATAAAATGTTATTTTAAATTTCAAATTGTTATTTATTTTTTATTTAAGAAAAAATTTAACTATATGAGGCATTAGGCAACAAAAATGCTGATTACAATTAATTTTTGTGCGTGCTGAACGAAAGATAGAATTCCTCATTGGAGGAAAAATAACAGAGTAGACTACAAAGTGTTTCATGAAAAGTTCCCTTTAAATATGAATTTGCCCTTGTTCATACTTCTCTCTTTCCATAGTCCAGTGTATAAGTCCAGTTGAAAGAAATCAATTTAAATCTGTAAGAATTATATTATTCCTCTCAAGTTTTAACATCCTCACTAACTATACTAGTCTAGACTAAAACCAAAACAGCAATTTTATATAGTATTGACATAAGACATTTTAATATCAATATTATAAAATGTACTTTTTTTAGAACTTTGAGTTAAATTCTGCTGTATATAAATATTTTCAGTAAGAAGTAGTCTAGTATGAGTCTCTGAAAATAATTTGACAGTCTCTAAAACATTACCTTTCAGCTCTGTTGCAAAACTGATCAGAATCTCGTGATTTCCTCATATCATGTTACTCTAATAATGTTTTCAGCTCTTCTGCAGTAGGTTGAAGAAACTAAGAACATAAGAGCTAGTGAAGTAAATTTATGACTAAAATGCTAATAGGAAATGATTGTTTCAGAAGAAGAAAATATCTCACAAATTTTCACATTTTTTCCTTAATGGCCAAACACACTTAACAAAATCTTAGCAATCTAATTGTGAAAACTTTTTGCCCTATTTTACTGAGAAATATTTGCAGCTGGCAGTTAATGCAGGCTCATTAAGGAGGCCAAAGCACTTTGTGCATTAAGACTCTGCTCTGCACCCCTGCTTTTGGCCCAGTTATCCCAGTGATCACGTAAATTTGGAGATAGTATCATCTCCTCTGTTCTTCTTGAACATCACTTAAGGATGATTTCTCACTTCCCTGCTCTCCCAATCCATAGACTCTTCTTTCATTTGCACATTTCCATCCACTGTCTTTCTGCTTTCTTCCAATGTCATTTATGCACATTCAGGACTGTCACCTGCATGCATGCTTTCGTTCTGTTTGACAAATCCCACTTCCCCACTTTATTCCAAACCCTCTCAGTTTAAGATATCTTCCCTTAAAGTGATGAGGGTTGTGGATAGGAAGTGAGTAGAGGCTAGCCAGGATTATATGGATGGGGAGCATATTAAAAATAATACATGCTCAAAGAAGGAGGACTAGAGGAAAATGTAGTTCTAAAGAAAGACAGGCGACAGCAGGAAAGTGAGAAAGAAGAACATGAGTATACAAAGCAGGATAGAAACATAAGGTGACAGGCAGTGACCTCACACGGAGGGCATAGTGTTCTGTGCCAGATGAGGCCAAGGATGACAAAGAGGCAGACAGCCCTTTCCGGACATGGTAGGCTAATAGGAGTGCTAAGATCTGTACGGGAACAACTGTCATACAAGGCAAAACATAAGAGAATCTCAAAACAGTAAAAAAGTTACTAGCATTCTGAAAAGGGATAGATCATAAGTATGTGAGAGGATTTCAATCAACTTAATGGCAAAATGGCATTTCAACTGGGTTCTGAAAGATGGGCCAAATTTTGAGTGGCGCAATAGGAGAGGAAGGTGCCTTAGCAAAGAAAACTTCTGAATGAATAAATGACTGGATAAGCCAATCTGCGAACAATAGAAACAAATCAAAGCAAAAATTAGTACCACAGATTTGTACCACAGATACACTCTATCACGTTTTCTGGGTAGATGATTCCTTCAGGTTTCCAGGTGGATGCCCCTGCCACTAAAAATGACACTCCTGATGGCAATACAGATGTTGATGGCATACAAACGTTTTACTCAAGGAATCTAGAAATATATGCCACATGTAAACACTTCAATGTATCATTACAATTAGAAACAGAACTTTAGTTAATATCCAATAGTGATTAAAATTTTTCAACTTCTGTAATAAGAATTCTGTTGTTCTATGGTAAAACAAAAAAGACAGTAGTTTAAATTAAACTCCATGTCTTCAGAAGAAATAGTTACAAATTTATATGAAGCCCTAAGTGAGGATAAGCTAAAAAAAAATAAGACTTGTTAAGTTAGAATACTTTTGAAATTCAACCACATCCCTTATTGTCTAGATGTAATGATAACTACAAAATGAGGTGATCACTTTAAATAAATAAATGACAACAAACTCTAAAAAAAAGATGTTAATGACTGATTAGATAACTCTCAAAGTGTCTCCCAAATCTGGAGCTAGTGCTGGGTGAAACCACCACTTTATTAATAGTTTGGAACATTGGCCCTAATTCACACTTTCACCATTCCAAGTATGTATCAGTTAAACATATTGCCTTAAAAGCATTATGCAAATATTTCTAAGAAGTAATTCAATTTTTGCATGCTACAGCATGTCCAGTTTACACACACATACACATACTCTCATACACACCATGCACACATACCTTTTACCATGTCCATCTGATGGAAGGAAACTCCAGATATGGACATCTTCCAACCAGAATGTCCTGGTAGGTAGGGCTTCACTCCTGGCTCAATTTCAACCATCTTTGTACTTTATACCTCACTAGGTCAAGTTTGTTCAGATTCCTTCTGAGGCTACTTTGCTGCTTTTAGTCAAGTACTTCTGATTCACTGTTTTCTAAGTTATTCTCTTTTACAAATGTTTTAATTCACGTATAAGACAAAGCTCTATATAGCTTTAAAGTAAATAGCATGTGATAATCATTCTTTAGTACAGAGTTTAAACACTTGCCAATTTAAATTGTTCTGTTTAAACTGTATTATTTCAGAACCTTGCATTCAGAGTTATCATACAAAACCACAACGATTCAAGATTTAAGTACACATAGTAAAGACAAAGTTAACAGCTGAAAACCTCCTGAGAAAGATAGACAACCATAAATCTGTTCAATAAGATGTGTCAGAGGGATACTCCAACGGCACTGAATATAAGGAAGAATTGCAATCAAGAGCCAGCAAACAAGAACATAAGAGAAGAACAATGGAGTAGACTAGTAGAAATTAATGCAACGTTCTTCCAAAAGGATGAAACATTTAACTTTGTATGGTACGAGTTATTTTAGGCAGAAATATATAACATAGGGTCACTATTTCTATGTAGAAAATAGAGAAAGGAAGTGCAAGGTATTGTCTTTTAAAATGTCTACAATCTACAGTTAGAGAAATTTTCCTTTATCTCCTATTTTTAACATTATATTAGTATGGGACATTCATAACAAAATTAATGAATATTGATATAGAAATTATCTACTAAAGTTCATACTTCGTTCAGCTTTCCTTAGATTTAATTTAATTTCTGTTTTTGTTCCAGGGTCCCATCTACAATGCCACACTATGTTTAGCTGTCATGGTTTCTTAGATCCTCTAAGGTCTGACAATTTCTCAGACTTTGCTTGTTCTTGATGACCTTCACAGCTTTGAGTATTGGTCAGGTATTTTGCAGAATGTCCTTCAATTCAGAATTGTCTCATGTTTTTCTCATGATTAAGCTAGGGTTATAAAGTTTGAGGAGGAGAACGAAGATAAAAATTCTCATCACAAATAACAAAGGCATATATTATAGACATAATTTATCACTACTAATGCTCAACTTTCTCACTTTGATCGGGTGGTGTTTTTTAGGTTTCTCTACCGTGAAGTTACTCTTTCTCATATTTCCATACAGCACTCTTTGGAAGGAAGTCATGAAGCACATGTCCCACGTAGAGAGTGAGGAGTTATGGTCTATAACATAAGTCATAAAACCATACTCTAGCTAGGAATTGGTACCTTCAGTCCAACTGGAGGTGGGAATGCTTGGGATTTAGGGAAAGGATGGCCTTGGGGAAGAAATGTACAATGGCTGCCTTATTTGTACAAAAACAATCTTGAGTCAGATGCATATTTTTTATGAAAGTGAAATAATACCATGCATCATTTTTGTTAGAATTTCTACACCTAAGGGATTCCTAGAGATGTCCTTGAAATATAATTTGATAAAATTAAAATCTTGTCAATTTGTAAGTATATCTATTATATGCTCTGCAAATAACATATATATTGTTTATGACAAGTTTCAGAGCTACTTACAAGTTTTTGGTTTTCTGATATAGATTCAACTTTCTACCCACTTACTCTCATCCTTGACCTATCTATTTTTCCATTTGCAAATCAAAGAGCCTTCCTCCTACAACACCTCTATCCCTCTTTCATCCAGTCTGCTCCTGCTTACCAGTGATGTGCACAGGGAGAACAGAGACATGGCAATAGATAGGCAGGTGATATGCAAGGACCTCTGAATATCTGAAGCTCTTAAAGGAGTAGTCATCCCTTATCCATTGTTTTTCCAGGAATTAAAAAAGAGCCAATGACATAACAACAAAGTGAAACAATCTAGCCCAGACCATCTGACGTTTCTGATGTGTGTTGATGCAACTCCAGTTCCGGAAGCTGGTATATACTCTGGAATTAATTTTTATGGTTGATTTCCACTCTATGCAACATGAACCCAGGGGAAATTCATGAAGAGGATAAGTTATTTTTATAAACTTCTCATACAAGACCCAATTCAATTAGTGAATAAGATAAAAATAAATAAATGTGATTAAAACAAGGCAAACACCAATATTGAGAAACTGTAGCATGATATCTATGATGAACCAACGAAGTAGGGAAAAACTCTAAGCAGAATCATTATTCCTAAAAGATGGTGTTAAAGATAGGATAGCTTTTATGAAAGACTACTGAAGTGTAAACTTGAGTTGGATATAACCTGAATAAATATAATAGTATTATCTTTGTTGAAGCAACTAGTGACTTAAGTAGCCAAAGGCTACAATGAGAAAGTTAAAAATCACCAACCTAAATTTTCTCTAAGAATTCATCAGTTTTTGGCATTTGTTTTCTGGAATCAAATTGATTGTGTCATGAAATAGTTGAAAAACACTGTCACTTGCGTGTTTCAAAGTGTCAGAGGTACATAAATAAATGCATATCCATCATCTTTGCATATTTAATGAGTACAAAAGAGCTTTTGCACAAATATATGGGAAAACTATTTTATAAAAACATTGCCACTCAATTTTACATAAACACCCTGTGCCATATCATAGTTCAATGATTTCTAGAACTGAAAGCATGGCAGGAGGCAGTTGAATAAAAAAATTAATGTAGAAGAGTTAGCATATGATGAAAGAATTAAATCACTCAGATATAAAGACATTAACTCAAGCACAGAGAAAATTAAGTATAAGATAGGATTTATGATAAAATTTATATAAGATGAAGAATCAATGAGGCAAAACTGATTTTATGAAGAGATTGTAATAACAGAAAAATACTTGTTACAATATTAAGTGAATACATCAGCCTATCCGTATATGATCAAAACTGAAAAACCTGCTTCAAAAGTTTAGATTAAACACATCTAATATTATAGTGACAGTAAAAGATTTTGGGAGAGAGTCTGTATAATCACTTGTTCCTTTCAAATTTTCTATTTTTTTTTTCCTGTTGTTCAGAACATACACTGATCAGTTTTATAATAAGAATAAATCAAATAAATATTTTTAATAAATATAGCAGAACCTTAATCTAATAATATCATTGCTTTTCTCAAAATCCTCTAGTGAGATCCTATATTTATGTCTATACAATACATAGATGTTTTGGCATGTATATGAATTTTCACATATTTTAAATAAACAAATGCTTAATTCTGGTGGCTTTGTTTGTTACCATTGCTTGGGAAGTTGGATAGTAAGCTTTGTAGAAAGTAATTGGAAGAGGAGAATTATAGCATTTGTTTGGTGCAGATAGGAACTATTCCTTTTGGGTCATTGACTTTTCCTGTTTATTAAATTATGCAAGCCAAGTAGTGAATAAACAAGGTATTTAATTCACTAGTTCTAAATCTACTTTTTTATTTCTCATAACTTTTTTTGTCATCAAACATCAATGTAGTCTTATACTCACTTTGCAAAACATTAATCTGCTCCTCAAGGATTTGGTAAAATATCAACACAATCTGGCTCAAATTTTCTAGACTTCAACATTCTCAGAAGGTGGTCCAAGTGATCTTTGGAATAATGAATAAACAAATTACACAAACTATAGTGCTATTTCTTTCCTACCTTCTTCCTAATGGATATAACAATATTTCAAAGAAAGAAAATCAATATATTTTCTATATTTTAAAAGCATTAGAATTATATGCCAGATTTCATAATGGATAAAGCATATATATAAATAATACCAAAAAAGTAAATATTTAAAAGCTCGTATTTTATAAGTAGTTTAGGCATTTTCTTATGTTGTGCTGCTTTCTTCTTTTAATAAAATATGTGATCTTTATAATATCACTCATAATTAAATACAAATAAAAAATTCTTATTTTTAAAATAAAAGGTAAAAAAGTATAAATACAATTATATCACTAGAATAATCTCACAAGTAACTGTGAACTCTGAGAAGGACTATTTTGATTATTATAAACAAAAGAGTTATAGAAGTCCCAAGAGTTAGATTTCTGATTTAAAATAAGAAATTATTTTAGGCAGAATTCTAAAAGTGGTCCACCAAGATTCTGTATGCTAATATCTGGGACTGTGAATATAATGAGATACCATACCTTGATTTTATCACTTTATGTGACAAAAAGATTTTGTAGATGTACTTAAAAGTTACTAATCAGCTGACTCTGAGTTAATGAAAAGGCAAATTATCCCATTGAGTGTAATCTAATCACATCAGCCATTTAAAAGTTATTTTCTCTTACATGAGCTTGAAAGTAGATTTTTTTTTAACCAGAGCCTCTATGTAAGGCCAGCCCAGATGATATCTTATGACATCCTGAGCAGAAAACCCAGTTGAACCCACACTGATTTTTGGTCTATAGAACTATGAGATAATAACTGGGTGTTCTTGTATGCCACTAAATTTGTGACACAGTGATTTGTTAAGCAACCATAATCATGTAATCCAGATGGGTAACTTATTTCAACCTGCATGGAAATTTAAACAAGCACATGACCCTCTCTTTAGTCCAAGGTAGAAAGAAAGAAAGGTAGGAGAAATTGACAAGTAATGTAAAGAGAAAAAGAAGAGTTAATATTTAATACTGGTATGCAAAATAGGACTTTAAAGCAACATAACCCGCCTTAAACCACACTTTTGGAAGAGGGAGAGATTGAGGGTTTTCTAAGATTCTTTAGCACCATTTAAGCCATCAATGGCTAATTCTCACATTAAACTTTTTCTCATCGCTGTCATCCTCAGGTTTAATCTGTGACTGGACTCCGAAAAAAGAAGGAGCTGATATGGAAGAAGTAAAAGAATAGCCAAGGGTTTATGATACCTGAGAATTGTGGAAGAGTACAGCAAAGGAGGGAAATAAATGCAGAGAAAAAGAAACGCCAATATTGTAATTTTTTGCATCATTTTAGAAAATTATCTCAAGGGATTCTGTGTGTTCAGCTCTATGTTTCAGGCCAGTGAATGAAAGACCTCATGGTAGTGGCCATATCATATGTAAGCCTCATAATGTGAAATGTTGAGGTAAAAGGCTCTGGCATGTAGCTTCATTGACCCACTTTGTTTTTTGTCTTGGGTTTGCACAGTAAAGAATTGAAGGGCAAGCTAGTGGCAGGGTAGAAGAAAACAGCTTTATTGAAGTGCCCGTGTTACTGCTCCGTGACTGCTCCTGCAGAGGAGGGCTACCCCATAGGCAGGGAGTAGTCCCTTGAGCCTTTCTTGATTCTCATATTGTAGGTTGGATTCCTGGATTCTATGAGAAACTGGTTGAAGAACACGGCTCAGAAGTTCGGCAGAGAAGCTGCTGGGGCAGAGCCAGGTACCTAAGCAGCAGGCTCATGGGAAGGATCCCCTCCAGAGCGTCACAGAGTCAAGCCCAGCGGGGCAGATACATCATCTGCTGAATCTGCTCCAGGAACCTCCCGGAGGATCTCTGAAGTCAGCAGCAGTGGTTGTGTACTGCACAGGAACCACATCCAGAGGGGCAATGTTCACACTGTAGGCTTGTACCTTCATAATGACAATTTTCTGACAGGGGGAAATCAAGATCTTGAGGCAGAAATACTTTTTCAAACATACGTAAAGGCATCATGAGGACCAGCAGTGGCACTGGCTTCCGGGCTCTGACTAAAATCATGAGGAAAACCAAATCAGTGTTAAATAGCTTTAAAAAATTGTTTCCTCTGCACCTAAGAGTAGTAGAATGACTACATTTTCAACTCCAGTGTTTTTAAGCAGATTTTTTACTTTACCCAGTATAGTATTTCTTAATTTTCATATTCCTGGAAGATCAATGACTGATGATACTGATGCAAAATAACTTTGTGATTTTCTATATCTTTAATATTATTTGGGTTTGATCATTCCTACCTATGACCAAAGAACAATACGCTAAAAAGGAAACAAAACTAAAACAGCCAAAATATATTTATCATAGCCATTGCTTAGTTTAGGCAGTGGTATAATAGGGCTCAAAAATTAAGGACTGATACACCTAAAGAAACAATATGGATAAATGGATGGATATCGAAATGAGTAGAAACACAGATATGTTATAAAACTCATACAGTAAAAGTGTTAATGGCAAAATACAGATAATAAGGAGTGCTCACTCTTACTAGAAAATTCTTCACCTTTACTCTGTGCTTCAAAATATTTATATGAAACTGTTGAAAAAAATTAAGATAAAATATCTTTAACAGTAATATCTGGGATACAATATGGTATAGTGGTGAAAATGTTTGGAACATTACATCAGAGGAACCTGATCTTCAGAAATTTATTTGATCTGAACCTCCATTTTTTTCTCTGTAAAAAGAATAATGCTTAACCCAAAGGGTTGGTGGAGGATTAAATGAGATAATCTGCAAACGAGTTTAACAGTGATGGATATCTATTTATCTGTATATCCAGAGAGACAGAAAACATGTGTGTGTGTCTGTGCAAGTGTTTCTAAAACTAAATTTGGAAAAGGACACAATCCACTTATTTTAAAAAATACCCAAAGACCTAATTAATAATAATTGTGTAACTAAAATTAAATCTCATGCTTCCCATGATATGCCCAATAAGTATATATATTTCTACAGTAGATATTCTTATAAGCATCAAGTTTTTATTACATTGAAAAATATTTTTATACATTTGTTACATGAAAAGCATATGATATAAAATTATGTATATATAGTATCATCCTAATATTTTTAAATTACTAACAAGGTGGACAACTAAATAATATTAGTTATCAATGGCTAGAACCACAATAGATGATTTACATTCTTTTCATTTTTCTGAGTTTTCCAAATATGCTATTATAAACTTTGCTATTTTCATAATAAAAAATGATGGAAGGGATAAATAATAGGTAGGTAGATACGTAGATAAATAGAAAGATGATATAACACTTCCTCAGAGGGAAGATTAGGCAAGAGGAAAAAATGAGAAATAATTAGGAAAGGTCAATTTTAGGTTTCCTAGTGATTCATTTGGGCTTCAGATGAAAATATTCATGATGCCAGGTCATTAATTAGTAGATTTTTACAATGGTTCATGACAGCGCTACTTTGGTGTTTTTTCATAAAAGAGCAAAATTATAAGCTATCTCTGAATGTCATTAGGTATCATTGGGAAAATGGCCAATGGAAGCATCTGACTATGGTGACAGTCATATTCTAAAATCATCTGGGGAGAAGAGGAGTTGCATTACTTATCACTCTTCTGTAGAAACTCTAAGCCTCAGCATTCTGGGGCCCTCGGTTAGAGTGACCAGAAGTGCACCTCAGGCTATTCCTTGATAGAAACAGGAGTTTAGCTTTAGAAGAATGGTATAGTTGTTTTGTCTCTGTTGGACAGGCACCATGATGCAAAGATGCCAACATGACTCAGTGTTTTGTTATCTTATAGGAATAAAGACTGAGGAATAGTCTCACCTAGTATGAACAAAACAAAATCTCCTTTGAAATTACCGATTGAAATGGTTGCCAACTCTGGAGATAATTTAAAACTCTGAGAATAATCTCAGCACTTTGCGAAGCCAAAGTGGGTGGATCATGAAGTCAGGAGATCAAGACCATCCTGGCCAACATGGTGAAACCCCGTCTCTACTACAAATACAAAAATTAGCTGGGCATGGTGGTATGCGCCTGTAATCCCAGCTACTCAGGAGGCTGAGGCAGGAGAATCCCTTGAACCCAGGAGGCGTAGGTTGCAGTGAGCCAGGATCACAACACTGCACTCCAGCATGGTGACAGAGCAAGACTCCATCTCAAATAATAATAAATAAAACCCTGGGAAATTTTAATTGAATCAGAATATCTGAGGGTGTGACTTCGGCATCAGTATTTTGCAAATCTTCCCCTGGATATTTTAAGATACATTTAAGATTGGAACCCACTGATTTAAAGGGAGGTCTAGTCATGTTTACATAGATAGCAAGTTATATAAATCCTTCTTGCATGAATTGGTTTTAAAAGGTTCTTCTCTCACTTCTCCAAGTTTCCTTTAGTCTTACTCATATGTTAACCTTCCTTCTTCCTATAGAGATACCCTTCTTCATTTTATGTCATTCCCCTCTTCTGCAGTTTTCAAAATCACATTTGCAGAGCAGTTTAATCAACCAGTCTCTAAACCTCACATTCTTCTGCTGTTGTTTTTCAAGAGTACTGGAAGTGGTAATGAAATAATTCTTTGTATTAGACATAATCCCTCTCAAAAGAGCAGTTGAGGACCATCTATGCTCCTTGTCTTATCTATGCTCCTTTTGTTTTTCTATGAAGCATTTGCTATAGTTGCTATTAACAACTGTTGATGCTGTATACATGTCAGTGAATGCATAATGCCCTTTGCCTTTTTCACAATGAGGTATCAACTGATCAAGTGTCATCATAGGCAAAAGACAGCAGCACATCTCTCTCTTGCTGACAAACAAGTCAGATGATAACGCTGAGAAATCAAGTCTCCACATTTTCAAAAGAGAAAATAAAATTCTGATCTTCCCTTAGTGACATTTTATTTTTACTACATACTTCATTTATTTGTATCTGAATCCACACTTTCATGATATAGAGAGCTCCTTTACATTTTTATTTTTCTTGGTGGTAAAATATGTTTTACTGTTTTCTTACTCATTAGGCTACAAACAAATTTTGTTTAATAAACTAACAAGAACATGGATGGTACTGGAGGACATTATGTTAAATGAAATAAGCCAGGCATACAAGGACAAATATTGCATGTTCTCATTCTTAAATGGGAGCTAAAAACATGATTTTATAGATATAAAAAGTAAAATAACAGTTACTAGAGGCTGGGAAGAAAAGGGTAGAGGAGGGGATTAACAAGGTTTGGTTAACAGGTACAAAAATACGGTTAGAAGGAAAAAGATCCAGCATTCAGTAGCACAATAAGGCAACTATTGTTAAAAATAATTTATTGTCTGTTTCAAAGTAGCTGGAAGAGAAGATTTAGAATGTTCCCAACCCAAATAAATGATAAATGTTTCAGGTGATGGATATCCCAATTACCCAGGCTTATTTGTTACACATTGTATGCTTGTATCAAACTATAAAATGTACCTCAAATATGTGTGTAATTATCTATGCCTAAAAATTAAAAACAAAAAAATAGAATGCCTATTTAACTAGTTTTTTTTTTTTTTTTTTTTAAGTGTTTTTATCTTGCCCTGCCTATACTTCAAAGAAATTAAAGTACTTTAAGTTCTGGGGAAAAAGAAATATGTTCTCATAAAAAAATTTAAATATGAAAAGAGAGACTAATGATTCTTTACAAAGAAAGACTAACGAGTCCTTACAAAGCCAGACTTCAGTGTTTATTATGTTCCTATGAGGTAGGATCCAGAAATGTGTTAGGTTTTTAACCCATGCTGAGACAAACGGACATAGTTATTTTCTTTCTGGTACTCAGAGCCCAGTTTAGGAGAGAAATCTTGGTCTTAACAATTTTCCTCACAATGGTGTAATAATATAAGTTCTGTACAAATCAAGCTCTACAGTATTCACTCAGAAATAGCTGAGGTCATGTGGATGTTGTGGTGAGGGTATGCTTGATTGTTTGATGAAGAGAGCTTAATAAGGAAGACAATTTCATGCAATTGTAATAATCAAGTAGTTGAGTGACAAGTAAGTAGCCATCCTTATGGGAAAGCTACAAAAAAGTCAGACTATATTACATAGAGCTATTTGATAGAGAATTTTCAATAATAGGCTCCAAAGAAATAAATGACTCAAGTTATCTCAAATAATCACTGTTATTTCAAACACTGATTTACTTGGAAATGAGGTGCTGTTAAAACAAAACAAAACAAAACAAAACAAACCTTTATTTGGCGAGTAGTTTAGCTCTGTTCAATTTTGTTCAGCTCTGAGCCCACTCTTCTTTTGTAGAATGGAAGAGGCCTGGGATGGGGTCCCAAGGTCCAGGACTAGTTTTGGGGATAGGAAAGAAGATACACAAAGATCTAGAAATAGACCATGATGAGGAGAAATGCAGATTTAGATCTCTGGTGAATCAAAGGTGAATGCTAGAGAATCTATATCAAGTAAAAGGTAAACTAGGCACCAGGCCAAACAAAGGACAGCATTGCATGAGGTCAGGAACAGAGAGCAAAGCCCACTACAAGAGAAGGCAAGGTGAAAGAGTGCTGAAATCTGTCAATGCACTAGGATCCCTGCAGTTTATTTTCACCAGATCCAAGTGTATTAGGTAGAGTGGACTGTTTTTAATTTTTAGTTTTTAAGTTTTAGACATAAAAACTGTATTAACTTCTGTGTTGGCAGAAGCATGAAGCACTTTGGGAGGTCATTCAGTTTTGTTTCTCTGGATAAAAAACTAAACAGTAAAAGCAGGGAAATAGACAAGGTCTTTTTTATACTGTGGGATAGGAAATAAAATTCATAATTGTTCAAAGTAAGATGAGTCAGGGCAGAGCAAGATGGCCGAATAGGAACAGCTCCAGTCTCCAACTCCCAGCGCGAGCGACACAGAAGACCGGTGATTTCTGAATTTTCAACTGAGGTACTGGGTTCATCTCACTAGGGAGTGCCGGACAATCGGTGCTGGTCAGCTGCTGCAGCCCGACCAGCGAGAGCTGAAGCAGGGCAAGGCATCGCGTCACCTGGGAAGCGCAAGGGGAAAGGGAATCCCTTTTCCTAGCCAGGGGAACTGAGACACACAACACCTGGAAAATCGGGTAACTCCCACCCCAATACTGCGCTTTAAGCAAACAGGCACACCAGGAGATTATATCCCACACCTGGCCGGGAGGGTCCCACGCCCACGGAGCCTCCCTCATTGCTAGCACAGCAGTCTGTGATCTCGCAGCAAGGCAGCAACGAGGCTGGGGGAGGGGCGCCCGCCATTGCTGACACTTAAGTAGGTAAACAAAGCTGCTGGGAAGCTCGAACTGGTTGGAGCTCACAGCAGCTCAAGGAAACCTGCCTGTCTCTGTAGACTCCACCTGTGGGGACAGGGCACAGTAAACAACAAAAGCAGCAGAAACCTCTGCAGACGCAAACGACTCTGTCTGACAGCTTTGAAGAGAGCAGTGGATCTCCCAACACGGAGGTTGAGATCTGAGAAGGGACAGACTGCCTGCTCAAGTGGGTCCCTGACCCCTGAGTAGCCTAACTGGGAGACATCCCCCACTAGGGGCAGTCTGACACCCCACACCTCACAGGGTGGAGTACACCCCTGAGAGGAAGCTTCCAAAGCAAGAATCAGACAGGTACACTCGCTGTTCAGAAATATTCTATCTTCTGCAGCCTCTGCTGCTGATACCCAGGCAAACAGGGTCTGGAGTGGACCTCAAGCAATCTCCAACAGACCTACAGCTGAGGGTCCTGACTGTTAGAAGGAAAACTATCAAACAGGAAGGACACCTACACCAAAACCCCATCAGTACATCACCATCATCAAAGACCAGAGGCAGATAAAACCACAAAGATGGGGAAAAAGCAGGGCAGAAAAGCTGGAAATTCAAAAAATAAGAGCACATCTCCCCCAGCAAAGGAGCGCAGCTCATCGCCAGCAACGGATCAAAGCTGGACGGAGAATGACTTTGACGAGATGAGAGAAGAAGGCTTCAGTCCATCAAATTTCTCAGAGCTAAAGGAGGAATTACGTACCCAGCGCAAAGAAACTAAAAATCTTGAAAAAAAAGTGGAAGAATTGACGGCTAGACTAATTAATGCAGAGAAGGTCATAAACGAAATGAAAGAGATGAAAAGCATGACACGAGAAATACGTGACAAATGCACAAGCTTCAGTAACCGACTCGATCAACTGGAAGAAAGAGTATCAGCGATTGAGGATCAAATGAATGAAATGAAGCGAGAAGAGAAACCAAAAGAAAAAAGAAGAAAAAGAAATGAACAAAGCCTGCAAGAAGTATGGGATTATGTAAAAAGACCAAATCTACGTCTGATTGGGGTGCCTGAAAGTGAGGGGGAAAATGGAACCAAGTTGGAAAACACTCTTCAGGATATCATCCAGGAGAACTTCCCCAACCTAGTAGGGCAGGCCAACATTCAAATCCAGGAAATACAGAGAACGCCACAAAGATACTCCTCGAGAAGAGCAACTCCAAGACACATAATTGCCAGATTCACCAAAGTTGAAATGAAGGAAAAAATCTTAAGGGCAGCCAGAGAGAAAGGTCGGGTTACCCACAAAGGGAAGCCCATCAGACTCACAGCAGATCTCTCGGCAGAAACTCTACAAGCCAGAAGAGAGTGGGGGCCAATATTCAACATTCTTAAAGAAAAGAATTTTAAACCCAGAATTTCATATCCAGCCAAACTAAATTTCATAAGTGAAGGAGAAATAAAATCCTTTACAGATAAGCAAATGCTTAGAGATTTTGTCACCACTAGGCCTGCCTTACAAGAGACCCTGAAGGAAGTACTAAACATGGAAAGGAACAACCGGTACCAGCCATCTCAAAAACATGCCAAAATGTAAAGACCATCGAGGCTAGGAAGAAACTATATCAACTAATGAGCAAAATAACCAGTTAATATCATAATGGCAGGATCAAGTTCACACATAACAATCTTAACCTTAAATGTAAATGGACTAAATGCTCCAATTAAGAGACACAGACTGGCAAACTGGATAAAGAGTCAAGACCCATCAGTCTGCTGTATTCAGGAGACCCATCTCACACGCAGAGACATACATAGGCTCAAAATAAAGGGATGGAGGAAGATTTACCAAGCAAATGGAGAACAAAAAAAAGCAGGGGTTGCAATCTTAGTCTCTGATAAAACAGACTTTAAACCATCAAAGATCAAAAGAGACAAAGAAGGCCATTACATAATGGTAAAGGGATCAATTCAACAGGAAGAGCTAACTATCCTAAATATATATGCACCCAATACAGGAGCACCCAGATTCATAAAGCAAGTCCTTAGAGACTTACAAAGAGACTTAGACTCCCATACAATAATAATGGGAGACTTCAACACTCCACTGTCAACATTAGAAAGATCAACAAGACAGAAAGTTAACAAGGATATCCAGGAATTGAACTCATCTCTGCAGCAAGCAGACCTAATAGACATCTATAGAACTCTCCACCCCAAATCAACAGAATATACATTCTTCTCAGCACCACATCGTACTTACTCCAAAATTGACCATATAATTGGAAGTAAAGCACTCCTCAGCAAATGTACAAGAACAGAAATTATAACAAACTGTCTCTCAGACCACAGTGCAATCAAACTAGAACTCAGGACTAAGAAACTCAATCAAAACCGCTCAACTACATGGAAACTAAACAACCCGCTCCTGAATGACTACTGGGTACATAACGAAATGAAGGCAGAAATAAAGATGTTCTTTGAAACCAATGAGAACAAAGATACAACATACCAGAATCTCTGGGACACATTTAAAGCAGTGTGTAGAGGGAAATTTATAGCACTATATGCCCACAAGAGAAAGCAGGAAAGATCTAAAATTGACACTCTAACATCACAATTAAAAAAACTAGAGAAACAAGAGCAAACACAAGAGCAAACACATTCCAAAGCTAGCAGAAGGCAAGAAATAACTAAGATCAGAGCAGAACTGAAGGAGATAGAGACACAAAAAACCCTCCAAAAAATCAGTGAATCCAGGAGTTGGTTTTTTGAAAAGATCATCAAAATTGACAGACCGCTAGCAAGATTAATAAAGAAGAAAAGAGAGAAGAATCAAATAGATGCAATAAAAAATGATAAAGGGGATATCACCACCGACCCGACAGAAATACAAACTACCATCAGAGAATACTATAAACACCTCTACGCAAATAAACTAGAAAATCTAGAAGAAATGGATAATTTCCTGGACACTTACACTCTTCCAAGACTAAACCAGGAAGAAGTTGAATCCCTGAATAGAACAATAGCAGGCTTTGAAATTGAGGCAATAATTAATAGCCTACCAACCAAAAAAAGTCCAGGACCAGATGGATTCACAGCTGAATTCTACCAGAGGTACAAGGAGGAGCTGGTACCATTCCTTCTGAAACTATTCCAATCAATAGAAAAAGAGGGAATCCTCCCTAACTCATTTTATGAGGCCAACACCATCCTGATACCAAAGCCTGGCAGAGACACAACAAAAAAAGAGAATTTTAGACCAATATCCCTGATGAACATCGATGCAAAAATCCTCAATAAAATACTGGCAAATAGGATTCAGCAGCACATCAAAAAGCTTATCCACCATGATCAAGTGGGCTTCATCCCTCGGATGCAAGGCTGGTTCAACATTCGTAAATCAATAAACATAATCCAGCATATAAACAGAACCAAAGACAAGAACCACATGATTATCTTAAAAGATGCAGAAAAGGCTTTTGACAAAATTCAACAGCCCTTCATGCTAACAATGCTCAATAAATTCGGTATTGATGGAACGTACCTCAAAATCATAAGAGCTATTTATGACAAACCCACAGCCAATATCATACTGTATGTGCAAAAACTGGAAAAATTCCCTTTGAAAACTGGCACAAGACAGGGATGCCCTCTCTCACCACTCCTATTCAACATAGTGTTGGAAGTTCTGGCTAGGGCAATCAGGCAAGAGAAAGAAATCAAGGGTATTCAGTTAGGATAAGAAGAAGTCAAATTGTCCCTGTTTGCAGATGACATGATTTTATATTTAGAAAACCACATTGTCTCAGCCCAAAATCTCCTTAAGCTGATAAGCAACTTCAGCAAAGTCTCAGGATACAAAATTAATGTGCAAAAATCACAAGCATTCTTATACACCAGTAACAGACAAACAGAGAGCCAAAAAATGAATGAACTTCCATTCACAATTGCTTCAAAGAGAATAAAATACCTAGGAATCCAACTTACAAGGGATGTAAAGGACCTCTTCAGGGAGAACTGCAAACCACTGCTCAGTGAAATAAAAGAGGACACAAACAAATGGAAGAACATACCATGCTCATGGATAGGAAGAATTAATATCATGAAAATGGCCATACTGCCCAAGGCTATTTATAGATTCAATGCCATCCCCATCAAGCTACCAATGAGTTTTTTCACAGAATTGGAAAAAACTGCTTTAAAGTTCATATGGAACCAAAAAAGAGCCCGCATCGCCAAGACAATCCTAAGTGAAGGGAACAACGCTGGAGGCATCACGCTACCTGACTTCAAACTATACTACAAGGCTACAGTAACCAAAACAGCATGGTACTGGTACCAAAACAGAGATATAGACCAATGGAACAGAACAGAGTCCTCAGAAATAATACCACACATCTACAGCCATCTGATCTTTGACAAACCTGAGAGAAACAAGAATTGGGGAAAGGATTCCCTGTTTAATAAATGGTGCTGGGAAAATTGGCTAGCCATAAGTAGGAAGCTGAAACTGGATCCTTTCCTTACTCCTTATACGAAAATTAATTCAAGATGGATTAGGGAATTAAATGTTAGACCTAATACCATAAAAACCCTAGAGGAAAACCTAGGTAGTACCATTCAGGACATAGGCATAGGCAAAGACTTCATGTCTAAAACACCAAAAGCAACGGCAGCAAAAGCCAAAATTGACAAATGGGATCTCATTAAACTAAAGAGCTTCTGCACAGCAAAAGAAACTACCATCAGAGTGAACAGGCAACCTACAGAATGGGAGAAAATTTTTGCAATCCACTCATCTGACAAAGGGCTAATATCCAGAACCTACAAAGAACTCAAACAAATTTACAAGAAAAAAACAAACAACCCCATCAAAAAGTGGGCAAAGGATATGAACAGATATTTCTCAAAAGAAGACATTCATACAGCCAACAGACACATGAAAAAATGCTCATCATCACTGGCCATCAGAGAAATGCAAATCAAAACCACAATGAGATACCATCTCACACCAGTTAGAATGGCGATCATTAAAAAGTCAGGAAACAACAGGTGCTGGAGAGGATGTGGAGAAATAGGAACACTTTTACACTGTTGGTAGGACCGTAAACTAGTTCAACCATTATGGAAAACAGTATGGTGATTCCTCAAGGATCTAGAACTAGATGTACCATATGACCCAGCCATCCCATTACTGGGTATATACCCAAAGGATTATAAATCATGCTGCTCTAAAGACACATGCACACGTATGTTTATTGCGGCACTATTCACAATAGCAAAGACTTGGAATCAACTCAAATGTCCATCAGTGACAGACTGGATTAAGAAAATGTGGCACATATACACCATGGAATACTATGCAGCCATAAAAAAGGATGAGTTTGTGTCCTTTGTAGGGACATGGATGCAGCTGGAAACCATCATTCTTAGCAAACTATCACAAGAACAGAAAACCAAACACCGCATGTTCTCACTCATAGGTGGGAACTGAACAATGAGATCACTTGGACTCTGGAAGGGGAACATCACACACCAGGGTCTATCATGGGGAGGGTGGAGGGGGGAGGGATTGCATTGGGAGTTATACCTGATGTAAATGACGAGTTGATGGGTGCTGACGAGTTGATGGGTGCAGCACAGCAACACGGCACAAGTATACATATGTAACAAACCTGCACGTTATGGACATGTACCCTAGAACTTAAAGTATAATAATAATAATAATAATAAAACACAGAAAAACAAAAAAAACAAAAAAAAAACACTGCATCAAAACTAAAAAAAAAAAAAAAAAACAAAGTAAGATGAGTCAGAAATCATCAGTCATCACTAGCTCCATCTTGCTTTGAAGAGGTTGGAAGTATGAGAATAAATACAGTGAGGTATGAGAGGAAGTAAATTATGTTGGAAAACAATTATTGGGATAGAACTAGAGAAACACAGAAGAAATTTAGATAATTAGGCAGTCTGTCTTGGCTCTGTTGCTTTGAATATTATATTAATGTAGTTGGTGGCCATCAAAACCTCTATGTTTGCCAGAATTTGCAGATCTCCTGCTAGCATTTTATAAATGGAGGGTCTATCCAGAGAAATAATTAGTTGTAAATTATGTTTCCAGTTTCGTGCAAATATTTGAGGCATGTGATGAACCATTTTGAAAGACTATGAGAGTTTATTAGTTCCTATTAGAAGAAAGTATATGCTTTCAATAATGATATTATCTACATCTGAATTTACTTCTGCTTCCATTCAGTTAATCTTGGCAAGTATATAATGACTTTACCATTGAGGAAGGATCAACAGGTGACCCATCGTGGTTATAGACCACTTTTCTCCTTTCAAAGAGTCTATGGTTATTCTGCCTGTTAAAATCTTCCAGTATCTCTGACCCTTGCCCTATATACAAAGTATGTTGGTTCACATCTTTCCATTAAAGGAGAAGCTAATGTTTTAGAGCTTAAATTTTTGTGGCTTTTTCCTTTTTCTATAATGGCAGTCTTACTAAGCCAAAGATAAAAGGGTAACTAGCTGAAATAGGTGAGCTGACTATGAAAGCACTCCTGCTGTGTGTAGTGAACAGAGGCCACACAAAGAAGAGGGAATCATGAGACTCCCCCATGGCC
Source organism: Papio anubis (assembly GCF_008728515.1). Taxonomy (NCBI): domain Eukaryota; kingdom Metazoa; phylum Chordata; class Mammalia; order Primates; family Cercopithecidae; genus Papio; species Papio anubis. Next base: position 68,047,668 of record NC_044979.1, on the reverse strand, counting down.
CTTCACATTCTTTACACTCTGACCTTGCATCTCAAACAAGCAGTTCTCTCCTAATAGTCCACAGACAACTAACAAATACAGTCCATGGAAAAATGAATGTGATAGGATAGTGCCTTTAATTTTAAAGTAAAAATAAATGTGTTTTCAAAATTTGATTTTTATTCTGAGTTTATATCTTTTCTATACTTTAATTTTAGAATTTCCTTTATAAAATGACAAAGATAATGGATTTTTTTTTTTTTTTTTTGGTTAAACAAATACAAATGTTTACTGGTCTCTTATGTTAATTTAAAAATCCAATTTTCAATAATTTTTTGGAAATTCATTCATCCATTAATTTGTATAGTTATTAAAAACTACTGTAGACTATAGGGCTTCTAAAATAGATACACTCAGACTTTCTAAAGAATAAGAAAATTTTACTATCATAAGACTTTAGATATTCCTCTTGAACAGTCAAAACTATGAATGAAGGTAAAGAGTTTCTGTGAGTTATTTATTTATTTTTTTATTTGTTTCTTTTTAAATCACCCACTTCTAGTGTCAAGGGTTTCTCTGATTTAAAACTATTTTAGTGTAAGGTAAGTTCAAGGCAGACCATTTATTGCATGCCTACATGTCTCTGGAGATTAAAAATATATACGAATTTTGTCCTCAAGATCACCATCAAATCAGGGATATTGACATACAATGGACAACTGCAATATGGTTTTCTAAGTGATTTAATTAGAAGTTTAAAAAGAAACAATCTAATATCTTAGTAAAGATACTGCCTACCTTGTTACAGAAAGTGTCAGAGAGAAAATATATTTGGCTTGAGTCAATTTGCTCTGGAGAGCTAACTTGGAATGTAGAAGTCAAGAAGTTTTGTACTGATACTCTCTATTGTGCTGCATTATTACTTATGTCTGGACCACTCATAAAGTCAGAGAAAAAAGGGCTACTAAGAAGTCTGGCACAAACAAAGGTGAAAGAGTCAAAGTTAGCATTCAGTTACACAGAGTGAATATACTTCTATTAAATAATTATTATAAATATAATAATATAACAAGTACTGCCCCAGGTCTGAGAACAGTCTGAGTTGGCAACAGTCTAAATAAACAACAAACAAAGAAACAAAAACATGCAAAAACACAATTACTTGATTACACCACCCTTAAAGATGATAACATTTGCAATCTAGGTAGGTTCCTCCATTAAGAAGAACTGATTGTCTTGTTAAACACTAAGCTGCTGCTAGATATGTCTACTTTTATACGAACCTCCTACAAAGGTGCACTTATACAAACTTAAGCAGTTTTCAAAAAATTCACAAAATTAAGCATCCACATATCTCTGTGCTAGAGTGAAGGCTGCATGGTTAACTGGAAAAGCACGGACTTGGAAGTCAGACAAACCTATATTTGCATCTTACTTGCTAGTTAGAGAAAGTTAGGTAAGTTATTTTCATTTAAGTTTCTCATTTGGAAAAATGCAGATAATAATGTCTTCTTTATGGGATTTGATGAGGATTACCTAAGATATTTACATGTATGTTAAAACTGGAATTTTCACTGAGGTGCCAAAGTTTGTCAGATATAGCCTACTCAAGTAAGACACAAGAGCAAATAATAAATTTTCAAGGTAAATGACCAAGAATCTGCTTTAGAAACACTTCAGGGACCTTGAGCCAAATGGAGATCAAGATGAACAGTGCCAATCAATAGAAATACAATGTGAACCATATACGTAACTTTATATTTTCCAGTAGTCACACTACAAATAAAAATTAAAAAGTAAAACTAATTTTAATATGTTTTATTTAACTCAATAATATTAAGATACTAGCCTTTCAGCATATAATCAATAAAAAATCATAAATGTGATATGTTGCCTTGTCATACTGTCTTTCTGAAATCTGATGTATATTTTATACTTATAGCACACCTCAATGCAAGGCACATTTCAAATAATTACAACATGTGCCTAGTGGCTGCAGTATTGGACAGTGTAGTATCTACACTCAGCAGTTTCAAAGAGTGATTCCCAAATTAGCAGCATCAGCATGATTAGAGGTGCAAATTATCAGCCTCCATCCTAGATATACTGAATTGAAAACTCTGAAGATGGGGCCTAACATTCTGTGTTTTAAAAAGCTGTCCAGATGATTATGATGTCCACTAAAATTTGGGAACCACTAGTCTATAACAGCATACTTCTCAAATTTTAATGGGCACAAATATCATTTGAGGATCTTGTTAAATGTAGAACCTGATTCAACAGGTCTCATGCTAGACCTGAGAGTCTTCATTGCTGGCAAGCTTCTAGGAATGTGAGGCTTTTGGTCCAGACCACAGTTGTAGTGCTGAGGGTCTGAGCAATGGTGCTCAATCCCAATGGCATTCCCAAGGTTGAAAATCACAGGCTTAGAATATGAGAGTGGAGTGAGAGAATTTTATGAGGAGAAGTTTTGGAGTGAGAGCTGCTAGTCCCATTTCCCCTCCCATAGCAAGATAGAATGTTATTTCTTCCACCTAAAGCTTAGTAAGAAGGACTTTATGGATATCACTAGAAGGTCTTGAGCTGTTTCTCTTGGAGTTTGGAGGACGTGGTGATCTGGAGTCAGATTCCCTCTCATGACATCTAGGTAGCAGGAGTGATGAAGGCGAGTCATCCTGGCAGAGGAGCCAAGGTGGGTTGTGCTGTTTCTGGGAATACATTCTGTCATAATGTGGTTGATATGGGTTGAATACTGTTCCCTAAATTCATAAATTGAAGTCCGAATCCTCAGTACCTCAGAATGAGAATTGTATTTGAACATAGAGCTTTTAGAGGGGTATAACTAAGGTAAAACAAGGTCTCATGGATGGGCTCTAATCTAATATGACTGGTGTCCTTATAAAAAGGAAAGATTAGGACACAGACAATAGAGACCTGGGGACAACTATGTGAGGGCACAGTCAGAAGGCAGCCATCTGCATGCCAAAGAGAGAGGCCTCAATAAAAAATAAAACTTCCAATGCCCTAATCACAGATTTCTAGTTTCAAGAAGCATTGAGAAAATAAATTTCTGTTTTTTAAGCCGTTCAGTTTATGGTAGTTTGTTGTGCAGACTAAGAAAACAAATACAGTGAAAAATATTACAACTAAAGATGCCCGTGGGTCTCTTGTGGTCCAAAGGTGAACTGTACAAGAAAGAAACTCAACCTCAGGCTATTAAAGCGCTGACCAAGAGAACATCATTAAAGATGCAAGGCAACTTTACAGCCAGAGCCTGCATTCTATAGAGCATAGATATTCCTCTTAAACAGTCAAATTAAAACTATGAATGAAGGTAAAGCGTTTCTGTGAGTTATTTATTTATTTTAGAAGACTACTGGCTGCTATGGGTGGGCAGCCATGGAAAACACCCAGCCTGGTATGGGAGTTGCAGCTGAAGGCCTCACAAGGGAGCCCCCAAGTCCCAGATAGCACACATGAGAGAAAGAATCAGCTTGAAAGAAGGCAGAGCAAGACAGCCAAATAGAACCATCTAATGATCATCCTCCCCAGAATAAAAAACAAATTGAATAACTATCCGCACAAGAAAGCTGCTTTATAAGAATAAAAAATGAGGTCAGCAGAGTATTTAGTTTTAACATAATATCAAGGAAAGAGGCACTAAAGAGGGTATGAAAGACAGTCTTGCATTGTCTACACCACCTCCCCCCCGATCCCCCAGCAGCAGCCTCTTGGCCCAGAGAGAGAATCTGTATATGTTTGGGGGAGGAGAGCACAGTGATCTTGGAACTTTGCATTAGAATTCAGTGCTGCCCAATCACAAGGAAAGCAACAGAGGGCAGAATTCAGGTGGTTTCCATGGAGGAAGCATTTAGACCAGCCTAGCCAGAGGGGAATCATCCACCCTAGCACTCAGGACCTAAATTGTGGCTAGTCCCACCACTGTGGGCTAAAGTTCTCTGGCATTCTAAATAAACTTGAAGGTAGTCTAGGCCACTAGGTCTGCAGTCCTAGTGCTATGCTGGGTTCAGAGCCAGTGGACTTGGGGTGCATGCAACCCAGTGAGACACCAGCTAGGGCAGTCAAGGGAGTGCTGTGTTACCCTTTCCTCAACCCCAGGCAGTGTAGCTCACAGCTCGGGGAGAGACTCCCTCCTTTCACCTGAGGAGAGCAGAGGGGAGAGAAAGAAGGCTTTGTCTTGGAACTTAGATAACAGCTCAACCACAGTAGAACAGGGCATCAGATAGAGTCCTAAGGCCCCCATTTTGGAGCCTAGCTCCCAGACATTTCTGGACACACCATGGGCCAGAATGGAACATACTGCCTTGAAGGGAAGTACTCACTCCTGGCAGGATTTATCATATTCTGAACAAGAGCCCCTGGGCCTTGAATACACATCAGTTGTAGGCAGGCAGTACGTGCTTGTGAACCTTGGGTAAGACCCAGTGCCATGCTGGCTTCAGGTGTGACACAGCACATTCCTACTGTGGTGGCTATGAGAAGAGACTCTTGTTTGAGGAGAGGAGAGAGAAGAGTGAAAAGGACTTTGTCTTAGAGTTTGGGTGTCAGCTCAGTTGCAGAACAGAGCGCCAAGTAGATTCCTAAGTTTCCACACTCCAGGCCTTGGATTCCAGATGGCATTTACAGACCTGCCTTGGGCTTGGGGGAAGCTCACTGCTCTGAAGGGAAGGGCAATAGGCTGGCTGGAATAAACACCTGTAAACTGTGGAGCACTTGGGCCTTGAATGAACATCAGCAGTATCCAGGCAGTGATCACTGTGGGCTTTAGGTGAAACCCAGGACTGAACTGTCTTCAGGTCTGACCTAGCACAGTCCCAATGGTGATGGCCATGGGGGTGCTTGTGTCACCCCTTCCCCAGCTTCATGCAGGTCAGCATGAAGAGATAGACTCCGTTTGAATGAAAGTAAGGGAAGGAAACAAAAGTCTCTGCCTGGAAATCCAGGGAACTCTTCCTGATCTTATCCAAGACAACAAAGATGGTTAACTCTAAGAATCTGCAAGAGTCACAACATGACTGGTCTTGGAATACCTCCTATTGCAGATATGATTGCAGTGACCAAAGACTTAGATCACAACAATCAATTCCCTTTCAATATTTGGAAAACCTTCCTAAGAAGGACAGGTATGAACCAGCCCAGACTGTGAAGACTGCGATGAATATCTAAATCTTCAATGCCCAGACACCAACAATCCACAAGTATCAAGACCATCCAGGAACACATGAACTCAAAAAACAAACTAAATAAGGCACCAATGACCAACCCATGACCAACAGAGATATGTGACCTTTCAGACAGAGAATTCAAAATTGCTTTTCTGAAGAAGCTCAACAAAATTCAAGAAAATGCAGAGAAGGAATTCAAATGCTACCAGATAAATGTAACAAAGAGATTAAAATAATCTAAAACAATTAAGCAGAAATTCTGAAGTTGAAAAATGCAACTTACATACCAAAGAATGCATAGGAATTTCTTAACAACACAAGTGATTAAGCAGATGAAAAAATTAGTGAGCTTAAAGACAGGGTATTTAAAAATATACAGTAAAAGAAGAAAGAAGAAAGAAAAAGAAAAGAATGAAGCACATCTAAAAGATCTATAAAATGCCCTCAAAAGGGCAAATTTAAGAGTTATTAACGTTCAAGAGGATGTAAGAGAGAGATTGGGATAGAAAATTTTTATTCAAAAGGATATTAACAGAGATCTTTCCAAACATAGAGAAACATATCAATATTCAAGTACAAGAAGGTTATAGAACACCAAGCGGATACAACTAAAGAATACTATCTGAAGATACTTAATAATCAAACTCTCAAAGTTCAAGAAGAAAGAAAGAATTCTAAAAACAGCAACAAAAAAAAAAAAAAAAAAAGAAAGAAAGAAAGAAAGAAAAAAGCAAATAACATAAAAAGGAGCTCCAATACATCTGTCAGCAGACTTTTCTGTGGAAACCTTACAGGCCAGGAGAGAGTAGCATAACATGTTTAAAGTGCCAAAGTGCGGGTAGGTGGGGAACCTTTATATATAGTATATCCAGTGAATTGTTCTTCAAACATGAAAAAGAAATAAAGACTTTCCGAGAAAATCAAAAGCTGAGGGATTTCACCATCACAGACATGTCCTACAAGAAACGCTAAAGAGAGTACTTCAATGAGAAGGAAAAGTGAATTAGTGAGCAAAAAGAAATCTGAGGTTACAAAACTTACTGACGATATTAAATACAAAGGAAAACATGGGTCTTTTGTACAACACTGTATTTGTGGTGTATAAATTACTCACATATTGAGTCGAAAGACTAAAAAATGAACTGATCAAAAATAATAACTACAATAACTTTTCAAGACATATATATTATAAATAGAATCAATAAATGTTTAAAAGCAGACGATGAAATTAAAGTGTGCAGTTTTACTAGTTTTCTCTTGCATGTTTGGTTTTCTGTTTGTTTTTGCAATCAGTGTTGTCATCAGTATAAAATAATGGAATATAGGATGTTACTTGCAAGCCTCATTGTAACTTCAAATTTAAAACCCACTGGATACACAAACACATATATCAAGAAACTAAAAATACCACCATAGAAAATAATCTTCACAAGAAGAAAGATAGGGAGGGAGGGAGGGAGGCAGGGAAGGAGGGAATCACAAAACAACCAGAAAACAGATAACAAAATGGCAGTAGTCTTTACTTAATATTGAATATAAATAGACTAAGTTTTCCAATTAAATGACACAGAGTAGATGCATAAATTAAAAAAACAAAAAAAACAAAAAAAAAACAGAGCAAATGATCTGTTGCCTAGAAGAAACACACTTCGCCTAAAAAGATACACATAGACTGAAAATAAAGGGAGGGAAAAAGATATTCCATGTCAATGGAAACCAAAAAAAGAGCAGTAGTAGATATATTGGGGGAAAAAAAAGATTTCAAGACAAAAACTGTAAGAAGAGATAAAGAAATAACAAAGGTGTCAATTCAGCAAGGGGATATAACAATTGCAAATGTATATTCACCCAAAACTGGAACACTCAGATAAAGCAAATATTATGAGAGCTAAAGAGAGAGATAAACCCCAGTACAATAATAGCTGAAGACCAACACCTCACTTTCAGCATTGGATAGATTTTCCAGGCAGAAAATCAACAAAGAAAACTCAGACTTAATGTTCACTACAGAAAAATAGACCTAATTTACAGAACACTTAACCCAATTGCTACAGAATCCACATTAGTCTCTTCAGCACTAGAATCATTCTCAAAGATATGCCATATTTTAAGCCACAAAAAAAGGCTTTAACATTTAAAAATATTAAAATAATATCAAGTGTCTTTTCTGGCCACAATGGAATAAAACTAGAAATCAATGACAAGAGAAACTTTGAAAATTACACAAAGACATGAAAATTAAACAACACGTTTCTGAATGACAACTAGGCCAATGAAGAAATAAAGAAGAACGTTTTAAAATTTATTGAAACAAATGAAAATCAAAGCATAACACACAAAAATTATGGAATACAGAGAAAGCAGTATTAGGAGGAAAGTTTGCAGTAATAAGGGCAAACATAAAAAAAAGAAAAAACTTTAAATAAACAACCTAATGATGCATCTTAAAGAACTAGAAAAGCAGGAGCAAACCAAACCCAAAGTTAGTAGAAGAAAAAGAAAATAAAGATAAAATCAGAAATAAATGAAATTGAAATTAAAAAAAAAAAAACAGAATAAAAAGTTAGTTTTTTGAAAAGAGAAACACAATTGCCAAAACTCCAGCAACTGATAAAAAAGGAGAGAAGACCCAAATGAAGAAAATCAGAGATGAAATAGAGACATTACTATGGATATTGCAAAAATTCAAAGGATCATTAGAGACTACCATGAGCAACTCCATGCTAATAAATTGAATAAGCTAGAAGAAACGGATAAATTCCTAGACATTACAACCTACTAAGAGTGAACCATGAAGAAATTCAAAACTTGAGCAGACCAATAACAAGTAATGAAATAGAGGCTGTAATAAAAAGTCTAACATCAAAGAAAAGCTCAGGATCTGATGACTTCATTGTAAAATTTTATCAAACATTTAAAAAAGAACTAATACTGCTGGTACCCAAACTATTCCAAAAGAAAAAAAAAAATAGAGGATGAGAGAATACTTCCAAATTCATTCTACAAGGCCAGTATTACCCTGATACCAAAACGAGGCAGAGACAGAGACACATCAAAAAAATAATCTACGGGCCAATATCCCTGATCAACATTGATGCAAAAATCCTTTACAAAACACTAGCAAACCAAATTCAATAACATGTTAAAAAGGTCCTTCATCAGGACCAAGTGAGAGCTATCTCAGTAATGTAAGAATGGTTCAACACACACAAATCAATCAATGTGATGCATCATATCAACAGAATGAAGTACAAAAACTATATGATCATTTCAATTGATGCTGAAAAACCATTAGATAAACTTCAGCATCTCTTCATGATAAAAAACCATCAAACTCTGCATATAGAAGGAACATACCACACACAATAAAAGCCATGTACCACAGACCCACAGGTAGTATCATAGTGAATGGGGAAAACCTGAAAGCCTTTCCTCTAAGATATGAAACCTGACACGTATGCCCATTTTTATCACTGTTATTTAACATAGTACTGGAAGCCCTAGCTAGAGCAATCAGATAAGAGAAAGAAAACAAGAGCATCCATACTGGAAAGGAAGAAGTCAAATTATCTATCCCTGTTTTCAGATGACAATCTTATACTTGGGAAAATTGAAAGAGTTCACCAAAAAATACTAAAACCGATAAATTCAATAGAGTTGCAGCATATAAGATCAACATACAAAAACCAGTAGCATTTCCATATGCCAGCAACGAACAGTCTGAAAAAGAAATGTAAAAATAATCTCATTCACAATAAGTACAAATAAAATCAAGTATCTGGGAATTAACCAAAAACAAAAAGATCTCTACAATGAAAATTTAAAACATTGATGCAAGAAATTGAAGAGGACACAAAAAATGGAAAAATATTCCATGTTTACAAATGAGAATAAACAATATTGTTAAAAATATCAATACTAACCAAAGTGATCTACAAATTCAACTCAATCCCTATCAAAATATCAATGGACATTCTTCACAGAAATAGAAAAAATAATCCTAAAATTTTTATAGGACTAAAAAAACCAGAATATTCAAAGCCATTCTGAGCAATAAGAACAAAAATGGAGGAATTACATTACCTGACTTCAAAATATACTACAGAACTAATACCTGACTTCAAATTATACTATAGACCAATGGAACAGAATAGAGAACCCAGAAATAAACCTATACATCCACAGTAAACTCATTTGCAACAAAGGTACCAGGAACATACACTGGAGAAAGGACAGTCTCTTCAAATAAATGGCACTGGGAAAAGTGGATATGCATATGCAGAAGAATGAACCCCTATCTCTCACCATATACAAAAATCAAGTCAAAATGGGTTAAAAACCTAAATCGGAGACCCCAAACTATTAAACCACTAAAAGGAAACATTGGGGGAAATTCTGCAGGACATTGGATTTGGTTGCATGCACTTTGGGGGTATTACTCAACCTTGTATGCAACCAAAGCAATAATGGACAAGTGTGATCACATCAAATTAAAAAGCTTCTGCACAGTAAAGGAAACAATCAACAAAGTGAAGAGACAACCCACAGAATGGAAGAATAACTTGCAAACTATCCATCCAACAAAGGCTTAATAGCCAGAATATATAAGGAGTTCAAACAACTCAATGAGAAAACATTTCATAATCTGATTAAGAACAGTCAAAAATCTGAATACAGATTTCTCAAAAGCAGACATACAAATGGCAAACAGGTATATCTCAGTGTCAAGGATCATGAGAGCTACGCAAATCAAAACAACAACGAGATACTATCTCATCCTTGTTAAAATGACATTTTTCTTCTAAAAGACAAGCAATAACAAATATTTCCAAGGATATAGGAAAAGGGAACCCTAGTACACTGTTGGTGAAAATAGTATAATCACTATGAAGAACAGAATGAAGTTTCCTCAAAAAACTAAAAATAGAACTGCCAGATGGTCTAGCAATCCCACAGCTAGGAATATGCCCAAAAGAAAGGAAATCAGTATATTGAAGAGACATCTGCCCTCCCATGTTTACTGCAACACTATTCACAACAGCCAGAGTTTACAGGCAATCTAAGTGTCCATCAACAGACTGAATGGATAAGGAAAATGTGGTACATATGCCCAGTGGAGTACTATTCAGCTCTAAAAAAATGCCATTCTGTCATCTGAAATAACAGGGATAGAACTGGAAGACATTATTTTAAGTGAAATAAGACAGGCACGGAAAGACAAACTTCACATATTCTCACTTATTTTGGGGAGCTAAAAATTAAAACAATAGAACTGCTGGAGGTAGAGAGTAGAGTGATGGTTACAAGAAGCTGGGAAAAGTCAGGGGATGGAAATGGTTAATGGGCACAGAAATATTGTTAGAAAGAAAAAGATCTAGTACTTGCTAACACAACAGGGTGACTGCAGTCAACAGTAATTTATTATACATTTTGTAATAACAAAGTATAAGTGGAATGTTTATAACAAAGAAATGGTAAATATTTTAGGTGATGGATACCCAATTTACCCTGATATAATTGATTATTACATACTGTATGCCTGTATGAAAATATCTCATGTACCCTATAAATATGTACACCTACTATGTACCCATAAAAATTAAAAATAATTTTAAAATATTTTAAAGAATCAGCTTGAATTTTAATTTTTAAACATTTTGTTCATAGTATGATTTAACTTCAGATTTCAAACAGACTATAACATGAGATAAACTATCAATATGGATTTTTTAAAATTATTTTTCTAATGGCCAGATAAAATTATATATACTTATCATGTACCACATGATGCTTTAAAGTATATATACATTAGTGGAATGATTAAATCTAACTGATATGTGCTTTACCTCACATGATTATCATTTGTGTTGTAAGAATACTTTACATCCACTTTCTTAACATCTTTCCACAACGCAATGTATTGTCAAGTGTAGTCAACATGCTGTCCAACTTGAGTATTTTAAATATCTTCAAAGATTTTATATTTATATCTGATATATTTTCATATATATGTATTTATATATTTGTGTTTACTGTTTTTTATATTTTCATGAGGCCCAGAGAGTTTCACAAAGAAACCGTCTTAAACACTTTTCTTCACTATCTGCAGTTGGCAGTCAGGGAGAAGATGACTTCTGTCACTTCAGGAATCCCTATATGCCACTTTGGGAATCTCTATATATCCCTTATAGGAGGAATGACTACGCAACCTTTATCATATAACTTTGGATTATTGTCAGAAATTAGACATTCAAACTTCAGAACTGTACTGTGTGACTTAAATTCAGGGCTTTGTACTTTCTATGGTAGTCCAGAAAAGTAATGAACATCTCAATATTTTATCATCAGAACAGGAAAAAGAGCCATAGGGAATTAAAAAAAAAAGTTGTATCAATGGGATGATGGCATCTTATGAATTATTGTTCAACAAGATCATTTAATACATAAAGAGCTGTACACATTATATTCCTGTTTCTTTTCTTCCAACAAGCAAAATGCTAGACACAAAAAGAAACCACTGACTATTAAGTTCAACAATGAACTTTATCGTGGTCTCATACATAGCGAATAAAATCCACCTTTTCTCCCAAGATCAAGAGAGTAGGTCACTGTAGCATGAAAGTGTGTGCAAATAATTGACTTTGCAATCTCCTGCTAATGGCATATCTACGTCTTGTAACTTTGAGTCAACAGCCTTAAAAAAAAAGGATTATACTTGGAAGTGTTCTAGAAGAGAATATTGTTAGCTAGAAAATTAAAAAGCATAATTAAATATGTTTCTAGGTTTTATTCACACGTTTGTCTTTGATCAAAACACATCATACTTCAGATTTAAAAAAAGAGAGAGAGATTTACAGAAAACATACCAGGATTGGCCTGTTTTCCCTTAATATTCTTCTTGTGGCTTTTAGTACCTATTATTCTACGTCTTACAAGCTCTGAAGTAAGCAACTTTGTGTTTTCTATAATAAACAAAACCTTATTCACAAGGATACAAGTTTTCCCCCCAGAGACAATAGCTTTATATCACTTAAGGTACGTAATGGATTACAATACGTAAGAAAAACCTTGCACACTATTTTAATGAATATGTAAAATTTGGCATCATGGGGGAAAAAAAAAAAACCTTGAGTGCTTGAGTGTGGAGAGTGGCAGAATTTTCTTAAAGAGAAGAACATTAAAATGTCAATAGTTATTTCAATATTCAGTCAATAACTTGCATTAGTAATCTCTTACTGCAGGATATCTATGTGTCATTCACTGTCTTTGGAAAATATGGATATTTACCTCTTAGAAATCGTGAAATAAGAATAGTATCAGAGGGCAGAATCCCATACTAAGGCCTAGTTAACAAAGAAGTTTGTAGAAATTCAATCTGCAAGTCTAACTGTCACTCATAATGCTACATTTAATCCTGTATTTCTGCTTTCCTTCTTTTCCCAAATACATCTTCTATTTTTGACTTAAAGGCAGGTATACTGCTAGTAAGAAGAATTATAGAACCCTTGGAGTTCTGACTTTTTTAATCAGATTCAGCAATCTTTAAATAGTGTAGAGATTATCACTCCTAACCATGTATTTTCTTAAATGACAATGAGTTTCAAGGATGATCAGAATTTCAATCTGAAAGTATCCTCTTATATCAACATTTTCTTCTATTTCTCAAAAGAATGTTGTATTTTGTGATTAAATGTGTGTTTATGAAAAACTGATAATTAACAGGGGACTTGTTTTCTATCACAATCCTACACTAAGCTTCATTAAGTACATAGGCTATGCTAGGTACACCTAGGACACATTATGTTGGAACCTGGCAGGGAAAAGGGCTGAATAAAATATAGCTTCCTAACCTTGGAAAGCTAGCCATTTAGGAAGACAGTCTGACATGTAAATATATGATTTATAATAAAATAAATTGGGTATTACTACCAAGGGATAAATAATAGGCTACTTTAAGACAGATCAGAACAATAAAAACTGCCTGGAGAATTTGGAAACAGTTTAAAAGAGTAGACATTTTAAGCTGGTGAGAAATGAGACAGTATAAGTAGATTGGAACACATTTGTGATGTACAAGTCATTGAAAAATGGAGATAAAATACACGATTAAAATTCCATTTTTAGTGAAGCTTTGAGCTCAATGTCATCTCTTAGCAAAATGCCGGACATGTAACAGCTTCTCAATAAAGACTTTACAACTAAATACTTCTGGAGGAACTGGGATAAGGAAATACAGTTTCCTTATCTTGTTTTTATTTCTCAATATATCACCATGTCAAATTTGATCTCCTTTAGAAAAACCTGCAGCTCTAGATCTATAGCTCTGGTAAACTGGAAAAGGGGTAAAAGATAAACCAAATGACACAGTAAATGGAGTCCTACTTAATCTCTTCCACTCCAGGTCCCTAGAGTATCTCTTTCCTTCAATGAGCACTGAGAATCTCCTCACAGAGTGAATGCACGTTCTGCTAGAAGGCAATTCTGGTGCAATGCATTTTCTGTTTAAAGAATAATAAAAGGGTAATATTGTAAAAATTATGTATCTTCATGTGTGAGTGGAATATAGGTAGATGAGGCAGGCACAAATCAGAAAAATTATGCCACTAAAAAAAAATACAATTTTTATCTTATAGTATGTGGACCATTAGCTATGAAATTTATCTCCATATCTCAACATTTTGCAGAACAGTAATTTCAGAAGTTAAAGGCCACTGCTTTATTCTGCAAATAATTATTTTGGAGAATTGGAAGGGTGAACGGAACAAGTATGACTTCCATAGTACTCCTTACAAACTGTAGAAGAGTGACAGAATATATATATATATATACACACACACACACACACACAAACTGTAGAAGAATGACAGAATATATCTCAGAGTTTTGTACATGATGATATATATTTATACATTTCTTTGTCAAAAACTGTCTTATCAAGTTTTGTCTTCTTATCACCTGGTAAAAGAAACATTTGAAATGGTTGGATGAAGGAATAAATACCTACATGATGACTTATATAGTATGCAGCAATGACTTTTAAACCAATGCTACATGAAACTTCAGTCATTGACCAAAAGGTCAAAATATCAAGCTAAGTGAACATTCTAGTGCAGCATTTGGCAAATCTTTGCTGAAAGAGCTATAGAGTAAATAGTTTAGGCTTTTAAGGTCATCTGCTAGCTGTTGCAACTACTCAGTTCTACCATTGTTTGAATTGTGAAAGCAGCCTAGCAATAAGTAAAGAAATAATAGGCAAGGCTGTGTTCCAATAAAACTTTATTTATAGAAACAGGAAGTGGGCAAGACTTCTTCCATGGGCTATAGTTTCCCAACCCTGTACATTTTGTACAATTTTCTTAACGATATAGGTAAGAAATAAAATTTTAAAATATTTAATTTATATCAATAAAATGCTTTGATTTTGCAAAAGAAAAATTAATATCAGACCTGCAAAATTACAAAAGGAAATCTTAGAATATCTGGTTTACTTGTTATAAAATGTTTGGAAAATAAAGTTTCGCTTTTCCTGTGTCATTTGATCCAGAGGCATAGCTAAAATTAGTATACAACAGTGTAGGGGGTTGTGGGGCTGGAGGGGCATCAGAATAAATAGCTAATGCATGTGGGGCTTTAATACCTAGGTGATGGGTTGATGGGTGCAGCAAACCACCATGGCACATGTTTACCTACGTAACAAGCCTACACATCCTGCACATGTATCCCAGAACTTATAACAAAATAAAATAAAATAATTACATGATAATGTCACTTAAATGTCTACTAACATTGAAAACAGCATAGACATTGTACCATCACTGCTTTTGGGGAAAAAAGGTGGATGGAGAAGTAAAATGGAAGGAAAGGAAGGAGAAAATGGAAATGAAGGAAAAGAGAAAAGGAGTAAAGGAGGAAGAGACCAGTTGAGTGTTACCTCTTCAGGTTTTATAACTGTATTCAGATGTATTTGCCAGCCAAGATTCTCATTTTTGGAAATAATTCCATTATATGTTCTATTACAATACTAAGCTAAACAACTTTTAAACCCCTGATATTTATGCAATTCATATAGAGGGTTTATATCTTGTTTCAAATTGGAAGAAAATGACTACAGTGTGATATAAAACACAGCTTTAGAAAAAAAAATTCTCCTCTCTCTAAGCAATCGTGTATATAGCAAATAATTTTAGCTAATAAATGCAACGTGTTTCAGGTGCAAAGTACTGGCTGTGAAAATTTATTGGTTGTTTCAGCTGCAACAGAATCATTAGTTTGACTCACAGGCACCACAATTTAATATTAGAAGTAAACAGTTTGTCCTTCTTTCTTCCTCCCTCTTGTTTTTCTAGAATTGAGTGGGAATGGAAGGAAAAATGTCATCACTCTAATGACAGTAATTGTTGCCTAATGGCCAGCATGCTGTCAAATTAGCCTAAGTGTCCATTTAAAAGCAAACTTTTATGTGGTTTGCTAAACTATTAAGGCTATTAGTTGTAACATGGAATTGATTTATTTTACTCATTGCATTAACCTCATCTCGCATACTCATCAGTTTCTTATACAAGGCAAAGTAAATGTACCTTGATGTTTTATAAAACGGAATTGAACATCAAGTTATTCACTTTTAAAAGCTATGCACTGCTGTAACAACAAGAGGGTAAGACTGCCAGAATCTTTATTACTATTAACTAAATGAAGCCTCAGTAATAGTCTTCATGGAAAATGAATTTAATATCACTATATACTAAATGTAATCAGTAGCAAATATGCTTTATTTTGATGAAGTTACAGGTTCTTTGATCTGTAAAACCAAGAGATAGACACTTTCTAACCTGGATAAAGGAAATTAGAGAAACATTAGCTGTTTTAACAAAAACCCAATTTTCAGTTGACAGTGAGAAAGTAATTATTTGATCGGATAAAGGGTTAATGTAAACACAGTGTATGTAAGACTGTAATTGTAAATACATAAAACGTGCATTTAATAATAAACATATGTAGAAAAGACATGTGTCCAAGAAGAATTACATATATTCAAAAATAAATCTAACGTATGTAATATGGATTAAGGATGTACACAGTATATTGTGAACTACCTGAGGTAGCACGGTACTTCTTTTTATAACCCTTGATAAGGAGGCAGTTTAGTTCTCATCAGTCGAGTCTTAACGCTGTAATTAAATATTTTGGTGTAATATTTCCCATTAGAAAAATGTCCTTACAATTTGAAAGCAATGTATGCACCTTATTCTTCCATAAATGCATCGACTTATTCATTCATTCATAATCTAGCTCATTTTATTCATTCTAGACAACCAGTTCCAGGCACTGTGTTCAAGGCACTCACCATATCAGTCTCAACACAATGTTGCAGGCAAAGAAAGACATGAAACAACAAGAAGTTAAAATGTTTAAACCTAGGAATGTGGATGGATTCATCAGGATAGTAAGAGAGCAAAGTGTTAAGAATGCTATTTGGAAAGCATTCACATTTTCAGGAAGGAAAAAAGAATACAAATTAGTGATAACAGCAAAAATGATACAATCAGAAAAAGATGATGAATCAGGGTTTTCTGCATCAGGGAAGGTACAACATGTGCACGAATTTCTGTCCATCCAAACCTCCTTGCCACTTTGACAAAAGTTATTGCTTAAAAAAGGACAACAGCATTAGTACATTTCAACATAATATAAGGTTCTTAACAACTTAATACTGCCTTATTAAGTATCATTAACATGATAAATTTCTAACATCATTTTTTGTAATTATTTCTTGAAAAATTCAGTTAACTTTGACTAATTTTGTTATTAAATTTTTAAGAATATCTAGAAGACTCTCCTCATGAATTTTTTTGAAAGGTTAGAATATAGTCACACTATTATTTTTAAAATGTTTCCTTTTTCAAAAAAGTGCCCTGTATTCCCAGGCAGTGTCCAGTTAAAGTATTAACCATGCCAAAGACCCTGCTTAGCTTTCAAGATCAGATGAAGGTGTATTTGGGCTGGTATGGCTGTAGACTAAATATTTCCATTAACTCTAATGAAATTACTGGTAGCAAAGGCCTACAGTACTCTGTCACACCCTTCTCTGGCTCCAGGAACACTTTTGGGTGATGATGGTTGAAAAACAGTAAATTTTCTCATGTTAAAGTTCCTAATTATAATCTCATCTTTACACATGATTTTTTTTTTTCTGCTTTTTAAATTATAGTCATCATTCATAACTTCCTACTGAAACATAAGAACGTATTCCTTTGTTATTCATCAGCTGCTCTCTGCTTCCTCCCCACGGTGTTTTACTACTGTTTTATTAGTAATACTATTGGTTACCTTTGCAATTTAAATCATATTCTTAAATTTCTGCTTATTTCATCAACCTTAGACATAAACAGGAAGTGGTCTTTCCCTTGTCCATTGGTATGGTTTGGCTCTGTGTCCCCACCCAAATCTCACATCAAAGTGTAATTCCCAGTGTTGGGAGAAGGACCTGGTAGGACATGATTGGATCATGGGGGTGGATTTCTCCCTCGCTGTTCCTGTAATTGTGAGTGAGTTCTCACCAGATCTGGTTGTTTAAAAGTGTGTAGCACTTTCCTCTTTGCGCTCTCACTCCTGCCAGCATGTGAAGATGTTCTTGCTTCCCCTTCACCTTTCTGCAATGAAAGTCTCCTGAGGCTCCCCCAGCCATGCCAGCTGTACAGCCTGTGGAACTGAGAGTCAAGTAAACCTCTTTTCTCCATAAATTACCCCGTCTTAGGTAGTTCTTCATAGCAATGTGCATCATCTCCTTAGTTCATCCAAAATCTATGGTCTTCATCTTTCCTTTTATACTATCGAAAACTAAAAGGTTTCTATTTAACTCTCTAAGGCATATGTAAATAAAATTAAAGGGACTCCAAAGTGACCATTTAAAAGCTTGGTGTTTGCCAGAGTTTGGGGGTCACAATGGACTGGTGTATTCTACTTGAAAAAAAAAAAAAAAAAAGTCTAGAATTCTAGATCCTATAGGTGTCAGCTTTCTCTGAAGTGCAACAAGCTGCAATGGAATCAGTACATCCGTGGTGGAGCAAAGGGAGACCCAGACTCACTTGCAACATTACACTTGTCTCAAAATATTTGTAACTGAACTGAGAATTATTTTATCTCTCTCTGTGTATGTATTGTGTGTGTTTGTGTGTGGATATGCATGTGTGTGTCTAGATGACTTTTATTATTTGAAAATGACTCTAAAAGTCATGGAGACTACCCTCAACTTCACACACAGACAGGAAAAGACTAGCTCCTTGGTATGAGTTTAGAAGGACAGGAAGGGAAATAAACAACTCATCTTCTCTTACTTATTCTACATATAGGTTACAACAATAACACATATGTTAGGGTACAATTATCTAATACAGAAAGGCTGAGCCATCACTCTTCTATATCAATAAATACTAACCGGAGGAAGAGCATTGAGAATTTTCAGGAGTTCTGTTAAAACTACAGGTCATACTTGGCATCAGTCCAAACATATCAAACCAATTTCAAAAAGTGAGGTCCAGGCTACTCTTGTGGTTTTGATGTACAGTTATAATTAGTTGCAATAGTTATAGATTAATGCTACAATCATCCATTTTGTCCATTATTAAATCTGCTCTTTCTACACCTCACCAAAAAGCCAATTTTATTGCACATACATTAATAATACTTAAAAAGTATATGCAACAAAATTACACATAACACTATATTGTTTAGGAAAGTATTCTATCTGTACACACATATAATTCTAGTTATATTATATGATAATATTAATAAGGAATTCCTTCAAAACATGCTAGAGAGATGTGGACTATTGCATGGTTTAGCCAATGCAAAAATTATGAAAGCTTTTATCTTTTCTTTGGAACTGACTTATGAATTAGATATGTATTAGAATTTCACAATTCCCACTTAACAAAAGATAACACAGATATTAAAAGAATTTTACTTAATTGAGGTGATTTAAACTTAGAGCTTTTTTCCCCAAAAAATTCTTCCTCTTAATCACCCATACTTACTACTTCATAGTTGTTTGTCATTCAGGATTATGCACTTTTAAAAGACATTTGAGAAAGGTGAAAAGATTCTGACTGATTGTCATCTTAATCCTTGTTTGCTTTGTGTTGCTTAAAGATAAATTATATGCTATTAGAGAGCAAAATAATCTTAACAAGTAGCAAATACTCTCAATTCACTGCAATAAGAAAAAGATACGGCAGTGATTCACAACGGCTTGTAAGGACAAACTTATGGAACTGTAGAGTGCTCTTAGAATTCAATTTACATGATTGACATTTCTGTCAAATGCTCCACAATTCATACAGACAGAAACAGATGGGCCATCTGTTTTCAAGTTTCTCATCTCTTTATAGCTCAGACATATTTGTGATAGCCAAACGTAAATGGAAAAATGGTAATCCTCACATAAAGCTCCTCATCACTGATTGTCACTCTTTCAAGGTTAAACTTCCTTATGGGTGAAGATTCAACTTTCTAAGAGCAAATAATAGCTTCTAACCCTATATCCACTCTATGAGTGGACTTACAAAGATCATGCAGGGCTATTTTTACATAACACGGTTGAGAAATTCCATTGATTCCAGCTTCCAACGCAAATAGAGAAACAAGAGAGAGAATCTCTGTAACTTATTCTCTTTCCAAGGCCTCTGAACACATGATTTCACTCCATTATAATGCAGGAAAAAAGTTATTTTTTAAGGAAAAAAGGTACTAAGTCAAAGTGAAGTTTGTGAAGACACCATGATGGGGTAGAGGTAGAATGAAGATACTGTCTTACCAAGAAAATTATCTTTATTAATTTTGTTGTTTCTACCCTTTAATATTTAAGAGTTCAAATGTTTTATTTCCTGGGTTATTAAAACAACATTCTATTAAAGTAGTAACACCCTATATGTTATAAATCCTCATAGCCTATAAATTTTCTCCAACAGTAAAATTTTGCCCAACATTTCTCCCTGAACTACAATATATACTTAGGGAAATCATAGGCGTAGATTCTTTAAGAAGCTTTATATAATTGTTTCTGCTGTATGCAAGATTTCCTTGTAGCTGTGGAGCTCTGTTCTCTTCAAATTTCAGGTGAGTTTCTGAGAGCCTGTTTTGCTCCCATAGTAGTATAGAAAACAAAGGTGAGTGCTTACAACACTGGTTATATGAATACCAGGCATGTGGTTTCACATGAGTTTTCTTCTTCTTGTTTTGTTGTAAAACATACACAACATCAACTTCACCATTTAACTATTGTTAAGTTTACAATTCAGGGGCACTGAGTACATTCACATTGTTGCATAATCATCACCACTGTTTATCTCCAGAAATTTTCAGCATTCCCAATTGAAACTCTGTATGCATAAAACAATAACTCCTTACCATCTTTCCTCCTAACTCCTGGTAAACCACTATTCTGCTTTCTGTTTTTATGAATTTGACTATTCTAGATATCTCACTTAATGGCATCATATAATATTTCCCATTTTGTGTGCAGCTTATTTCACTTGGCATAATGTTTTCCAGGTTCATCCATGTTGTATTATAGATCAGAATTTCTTTATAAAATCAAAAAATATTTCATTGTATGTATATACCACATTTTGTTTATTCACTCATCTGTTGATATACATTTGGGTAATTTCCACCTTTTTGGCAATTGTGAATAATACAGCTATGAAGATTGGTGTAAAAATATCTGTTCAAGTTCTTGCTTTCAATTATTTTGGGTATATATCTAGTAAAATGGAATTGTTGGATCATATGACAATTCTATGTTTGCTGAGGAACTGCCATACTTTTTATCCACAGCAGCTACACCATTTTACATTCTCAGCAACAGTGCACAAGTGTTTCAATTTCTCCACATTCTTGCCAGCACTTCTTATATTCTGTTTTCTTGGGGATTGTTTAGCTTTTCTTTAGTAATAGCCATATTAATAGTTGTAAGGTGGTTTTGATTTGCATTTCCCTATTGATTAATGATGTTGATCATCTTTTCATGCATTTGTTGGCCATTTATCTTTTTTGGAGAAAAGTGTATTCAATTCTTTGTCATTTTTTAATGTACTTTTTTATTTGTTTGTTCATAATTTGTAGAAATCCTTGATATTTTGTTACTCTCTTGCCAGGTATATGATTTACAAATACTTTTTCTCATTCCATAGGTTGCCTTTTAACTCTCCTAACAAGATTATTTGATATAAAAAAAGTTTTAATTTTGATGAAATACAACTTATCATTCTTTTTTGTTGTTGTTGCCTTTGTCTTGGGAGTCATAGCCAAGAAATAACCCTTAAATCCAGTTATAAACATTTTTCCCCATGTTTTATTCTGTGGCTTTCATAGATTTTACTCATATGTTTAGATTTGTCATTCATTTTGAGTCAATCTCTGTATATGATGTGTGTATAAGGTATAAGGTAAAGGGTTCAACTTCATTTTTTTGCATGTAGATAGCCATTTTCTCCCAGCACCATCTGTTGAAAGTACTGCCTTTTCCTCATTGAAAACTTTTGGCACTTTTATCAAAAATCATTTGACCATATACATGAGTACTTATTTTTGTGCTCTCTGTTCTAGTCCATGGGTGTATATATCTGGCACGCCAGTACCACACTGTTTGGATTACTGTACCTTTGTAACATGTTTTTAAATTAGGAAGTATGAGTCTCCCAACTTTGTTTTTTCAAGATTGTTTTGGCTATTCAGTACCCCTTTCAGAGTCCATATTAATTTTAGTATTATTTTTCTACTCCTGAATATACATCATTGGGATTTTGGTAGAAATTATACTGAAAGTGTAGATTACTTTGGGTAGTGCTAACATCTTCATAATATTAAATCTTCCAGTACATGAAAAGGAAATGACCTTCCCTCTTCCTTGCTTTTGAGACCGTCTGAGATGGCAGTTTTCTAATTGAGCTGCATTCATGTAATTCAGAAGCTAAACATGTTAATTGTTTAGGGTTTTTTCTGTGTTATGTTATGAAGATACATTATAAAAATAAAAATGGCTGTACATACTGGGTGCATGCCTTCATAATAGCACTGTACACATTTCTGTTACAGAAAAAACTACTAAGCTAACGTTTAGATGAAATGCTTTCTCTCTTTTTAAGATCATAAATTTATAATTATATAAATACATATATATATATATTATATTATATATATATGTGAGTTTAAGAACATTTGGAAATTTTCTGTGAAAAGCAGACAATCCCACAAGGTCACTTTGTTAAGTGCACACATCCATAAATGAAATAAATTTTCAAAAACATGGTTTATATATTCTTAGACCCAAATTCTTAGGCATACTTCATAAAGCAAGACATTCATGGAGAATGGTTCCTTCTAATTATCAATTAGCAGCCACCCATTAGAAATTATTCTTTCTGTGTTTTTTCAAAAATGACCTACAATGAAGCAATACTGAGTTCAATGAGGAGCAAGTTTAAATCAGACCACTGCCCATCATACTACTCCTTTTCAGAAACCTGAATAGCAATGCATGACTATTACACCAATACAACTACATGTCGTCATCTGGCTGACTGCTTGCTATATAAACTGTAGAATTAGATGGTATCCTGAGTGGCGAGAAAAGCACTATGATGCTGGTGAAGAGAAACCACAACTTACCAGTACAAACAGCGTTCTATACAAATTCTACAAGGCAACTTCTGGTCCTTAAAGAAGTGAGTGCAGAGATAATCCATTTCAGGTCTATAAAAACCTCAGGACAATGAATTGTCACTACCAGTTTCTTCAATGCAATTAAATATATTTCGGTCAAATACCATTTTGACAATAAAACTAGACAGCTTTCACAAGGAAAAGCTTTTCCAGGCAGCAGAGTGTATTTTAATCAAATTCTACCCTAAAAGCTTGTGTACTACAGAGAAAATTCTAATGTAAAATGTAAAAGAGGCCTCTATTAAAAAAATTTACTGTTTGGTATTTCTTAAGTGACTATGAACTCCCCTTTTCATAGGAGATACGTCTCAGATAAGATTGATGAAACGTGGCAGGGCGGCATCAAGGCTTTGGGACCATTAATTTAAAATGCCTTTCCTTTTCATCCTCTGGTGTAAATTGCTGAGCAATCATCATTTTTCTTTACCTTTTGCTTTTGGTGATTTAGTTTGTGTCATGCCAGGATCAGAGTTTTCTGACATTAATCATGAACCACTGAGTTCTCCTTTTTTACCTCATGCCCACGAGGGCAAATTCTGTGAAGAGATATGGAAAAACTCAATCTCATGAGCTCTTCTTGAGGAATTTCATTTCAGCTAGGTACTTTACAAACCAGTGCTTGAATTTTTTCTTTTCAATTTAAAAGCTATTAAGAGGTCACTGCTGTATTTAGGGATATAAAAACTTCAAAAATAGTCATGAAGAAAAAAAAATACTAAAGATGTTTCCCTTGTGGATACCTCAAACTCAAGTGCAGGACAGTAATCAATCTTCATTTAGCATCTAAATATTCATAAATCACACAATCTATGAGGCTTAATTGGAGAACACCAGCCAACAACCACATTGAAGATTAGTGAACGATGGTTCCACCCAAACAAAGAAAACGTATGACGTCTTTAAAATAGGAAGACACTAAAAATTCTAACAGTAATTTAAAAATATATGGATAAAATATTTATACAATACACAACATACTTATTGTTTATTTAGAAAACTTTCCTTTAAACTGCAATAGATATGTTCAATTTCATGTTAAAAGCTTTTTGGAATAGAATTGGGTGTTTTTTCATTATTTTATTATGCCTAAGAGCACTTGTGATAGAATCAGGGGTTTTGATTCACATTCAGTTCTTTAATGTGTAAACTATATTTCATACACTACAACTCTCTGAAGTTCCTACCCTTGCAGAGGTTTTCATCCTGAATAAATCTTAATTATCCAAGGTTATTTGTCAATGACAAAATCATTGGTGGATTCAGAAGGAAAAAGTATCAAACTTTTTGTTTGTTTCTGTTTAAACAGAAAAATGACAGCCAATTGAATATTTTCTTTTATTCATTAAATATTTGTTCCGAAAAAACAGCTACACCATGTCTGACGGAGATGGAAAGTCTACCCGGGCACACTAATTATACCGCGTAAGTAATTTTTCAACAAAACACATTTCACAAAGCTCGTGGAATTCAGCACTATATTTCAGAAAGGAGAAGAGTATCTTGACGTCATGGAAATAAACAGAAGAAACAATTAACTTAAAAAAAAACACAAAGATAATATGTCAAATAAATGGATCTCTAAGAGAGTTAACAATACTCTATGTATATTTTTAACTTAGCCCTCACCTAAGATAATACTTTGCCTCATTTCTTATCCTTCCTTACTTCTACATTTCTCCTTTGTACCTTCTCTTATTCCTCCCTCTCATGCCCGAATATCTCAGATAATGTACTCTCCTAGAACCTTCTGTGAGCACCACCCCTACTCCCGCACACACACATTTTCCTTTCTGGGCCAGATAATACCACTGGTGCTCCACATTATTTTTGGTATAGCTCAAGTCAAACTACATCATAGTTCTGTGTTACCACTTCTCCAGCTGCCAACCAGTAGACTGTGAGCATTTTGATGATAGGGTGGGGTCTTGTTTCTGGTGCTATCTTTCAGAACCTAACATAGATCATAGCCCATCATCTTCACCTAGTTATTTTTAAAATATATTTTGAAGTAAATTTTTTAAATAATTGAATAATCTGTAAGAATGAATGTATAACAAAATGTATATAATAATTTGTACAACAGACACATTTGATTTTTAAAAAGGGAAGCAGTCTTTGTTAAAAAACATTTTAATGACTTTTTTGTCTTCTTCAGGGTAAATTATTAAAGGTCAAAATTTTCATTGCAGTGGACAGCACAAGCTAATTTTTGCATACAAGGAGTTGTCAAGAGTATTTGTGCCAAACTTAGAAGGAAAATTTCACAGAGGCTCAGAAGATAACAATAAACTGGGACCACAGAAGGAGCATGACCTGTAAGAGGTTTCCCCTGGCATGGGATGGATGAATTTTTCAGTGGTAGCTAATATGCCATTTTAAGCTGCTGTCCATAGTGTACAGTGCTGTAAACCACTTCCATTGTTCCAAATAGTTAATATTTTGACTATACACAACTATCATGAATTTGTATCAGTAGAGGTGGGAGGAGATGAGAGCAGCTATCAGTATGCAAACATGTTATAAATCTATGAGGGAACACTTGCAGATGAGATTCAGTGTGGGGATGGAGAAATTGGCAGAAACCAGGTATCAGAGGAAGAGCTGAGAAGGAGAAATGACAGCTCTCAGATATTCTCAAGAAAGTAGAATAGAGGTTCCAGCCATATTATTTAAATATTGAAATAAAAATAAGAGTTTCCAGGAGGCTAAAAGGTTTCAAGACAGTAAGAATGCAGTTATGTGTATTAAAAACACATAAACATTTTTAGTCTAAGAAAGTTTTAATGTCTTGGATCTAGTTAATAACCAGCAAAACATTCCCTCAAACAATCTGAACCACATGTTTTTTTTAACTAATAGTTAAGCTTATGTGTAAAATGTAGTAGCAAGGTAACATAACACACTTGAATAGTCCTCTTCACAAAGTTCATCTGTAAGGGTAAACTTGCCATAAACAGACAATGACAATACATAAGAAATGTGTACTACATAACAAGAAAGATCCATGAATCTTACCGAATTGAAGGAGAACACTTCAGAGAGGATGATCTTGGTGTACAAATGAAAAGTCAAAAGTCAGACAACCTCTAGAATGAGAGAGCTCACAAAGCAGCCAACAAAGCTGAATGCATCAGGCAGGTGAATTATACTCACTACCAAAGATAATGAACTCTTTTCAATCACAAGTGAAACCTTGAAAGAATACTATATCTCTATACAGGAACAAAGACTCCACTTTCAGAGATTTAGGTGGAATTATAATTCCTTAGTGGGAAGACAATATGAAAGAAAGAAAATGTCCACCTCTCCAGTTTTTAGATTAATGCAGATTGAAATGAGTGCCGTAGAATTCCTCCCAACATTATCATTAGTCTGTATTTGTCTTGAGCAAGTGAAGGGTAATGAATAATGTAAGCATCCTACATCATGAGAATCAGTATCTAAAATGCAAAAAGTTACTCTTCGATGTGACATTAAATCTGAAAGTCTCCAGAGGTAGATTAAAGTCCAAACTGTATGACA
The DNA here is from genome assembly GCF_008728515.1 of Papio anubis. Taxonomy (NCBI): domain Eukaryota; kingdom Metazoa; phylum Chordata; class Mammalia; order Primates; family Cercopithecidae; genus Papio; species Papio anubis. Next base: position 68,021,260 of record NC_044979.1, on the reverse strand, counting down.
CTTCCTTCACTTTAAAGTCAGAAATATTATAATCACACATATGGTGAGCCACAAGGTGGCCAGCCATTTTAAGAGTACTATACATAGTTAATAGTGACTAGAGACAACAGCATAAGGCAAATGCCAAGATACCAGCCAGATTTCATGGTGATATCTATGGATGGCTCTGTGTGACTCAGCCCAAGCTATTATTACTTGCCACAAGTCAAAATTAGTTACATAAATAAAATAAGATGCATGAAAAGATTTTGGTTCTTTAGTAAAAGCTATAACATGAGCATTGGAATTATTGTTGAATTGTGGATTTATCTTATGCATGAGGAGCCTCCATTTTTACGAATAATTTTCAAGGTAATGAACTTTTTGGATATATTTTATGTGTTTGTATCCATTGAATTTATAAAATAAAATTTTCATATGAGACAAATAAAATCATACAAAGAAATTACTGTCATTATCATTTGAATTTCTAAGGAAAATTCTAGAACCAAGTGGGCTCCAATTGTTTAGCTCATGTTTTCCATGATAAGTATTCGCAGAAATGAATACTTTGTATTGAACACTTACTTTTGCCGCTCAGAAACCTAGAAAGCAATCACTTGATGTCAGATTCACTGCTGTGAGATGCAATCTGCCATTAACAAAATATAGTCTTCGTTTTTCTGTTTCATATTGAGCAAATCTATAACTACAGATATCACAGTACTCTGTGTATATATATACACATTTATGTTTGTGTACACACACACATATGCACACACATTTACTTATGTATTTATATAAATCAAGAGACTAGCTAAGTATTTTAGAAGTAAATGATCAATTATCGTCTCCTTTTATGTTTATTTTTGCTATTAAATATTTTTTTAAGACTAAGAAGAAAGTTAAGGGACGCAGAGAAGGAAGAACAATTAAACAACTCAATAAAACAACAGTTTAGAGTTGAATTTAATCATACATATTAAGAAAATTTCAGTTCAAAATAATACTTTTTTTTCTCAAAATCTCATCCACCTAAAAGTCAAATTCCTCAATTGCGAGAATAAAATTTTTGAAAACTTTAGTTACAATTCTCTTTCATAATTAATGCAAGAATACCAGAAAATATTTTTATCTACTTATTATAGACCTTGAATATTTATTTGGTTAATTCATGCATTTGATAACCTCTGCATGAAAGAAACACACACACACACACAGATTACTTTTCAGGTAATATTTATACAATGATACTCTATCAGTGTATAATTGTGCTTGAGGTTACCAACATGAATTCACTTTAGCCTCTTTATTCTGCCTTGAACTAAGTATGCACTGATGCTAGAAGTATTGTTCAAATAGAAAATCGTAATGTGATAGTTGTCAATCCAAGGTTTCTTAAGTATCAAATTAGAAAGAAAGCAAGGTTTAAGACATCTCAATAAACACAAGCTGTGAGTATGTTCTCTTATTCTGGAAAAACTAAGATGTGGGGAACATAAAGCGCCAAAGGGGCCAGAACTTTCTACTTTAAATGGGCTTCCTTTCATACACAGAAAATATTAATGTTGAGTCATAAAATGAGGAATGGTAGAGTGATGTGTTCAAAGTCTAATCATTGAGCTTTCATTCATTTGCAATTCAAAGTGTATCAAAAAATTTTTTTCATCAATAAGAGACAGATTGTCAGAACTCCTATTTTTAGGCAGTATTCATCTATAAGAAGAAAATAAGTTGCTCTAATTAATGCAGCATGAATAAGTCAAGGCACAGTTTGCTCTATCTGAAATTGAAGCTTCATGCTACAAGAAAAGCATATGCAACAAAAGTAAAATAGTTGTTAGCATTTATACAGAATTTTAGAAAAACACAGAATGGCATGGAGTCTTACCAATATGATTTTCACAGTATGAGATAACATTTTATATTAAAATGTTCATAATTAATTCCAGAAGGAAATATACTACATTTAATTTTTTTCTGTTTTCCTTGGTCCGTCATATTAAAAACCTATATCCAAGTTAGAAGTAGTCCAGTTGAGGGCAATTTTCTCTATTTTCAGACTAATTTAGCTTAGAAAATTAAAAGTTTAGATGGCAGAAATTTCTCTAACACATAAGATATCATTTTATTTCTTTCCTTTTTTTTTTTTTTTTTTTTTTTTTTTTGAGATGGAGTCTCACTCTGTCACCAGGCTGGAGTGCAATGGCACAATCTTGGCTCACTGCAAGGTCTGCCTCCCAGGTTCACACCATTCTCCTGCCTCAGCCTCCTTAGTAGCTGGGACAAAAGGCACCCACCACCACACCCGGCTAATTTTTTGTATTTTCAGTAGAGACGGGGTTTCACCATGTTAGCCAGGATGGTCTTGATCTCCTGACCTTGTGATCCACCCGCCTCAGCCTCCCAAATTGCTGGGATTACAGGTGTGAGCCACCACACCCAGCCAATTTTCTTTATTTTAAAATATAAAACTAAAATTTTGAAATATGGAAATAAAGAGTGCCATGAACATTATCATTGCTATGTTATTAATTTTAGTGTTATGAGCAAGGTGTTAATAGCAAAGCCAATGATATAAACTAAGTTTTTGAAATGCTCTTTATTTATGTATGTGTGCAATTAACAATGACATAATTTGGTTGATGTAAAAGACACTTAGGACACTTAGATTGATTCCATATCTTAGCAATTGTTAATAGCGGTGCAATAAACATAAGGATGCATGCATCCCTTTGATACACTGATTTTCTTTCCTTTAGATAAATACTTAATAGTGGGATTGCTGGATCATATGGTAATTCCATTTTTAGTTTTTTGAGAAACTTCCATACTGTTTTCCATAATGACTGTACTAATTTACATTCTCACCAAGAGGAAATAGGAGTTCTCTCTTCTCCACATCCTCACCAGCATTTGCTATTTTTTGTCTTTTTGATAATAGCCATTCTTACTGGAGTAAGAGGATAGCTTGTTGTGGTTTTTATTTGCATTTTCCCGATGATGAGTGATGTTGCTCATCTTTTAATCTATCTGTTTGCCATGTGTATGTCTTGAGAAATGTCTATTCAGATCCTTTGCCCACTTTTAAATTAATTTTTTTTTTGCCTTTGAGTTGAATTTCTTGCATATTATGGATATTAGTCCCGTTTTGGATGAATAGTTTGCAAATATTTTCTCTCATTCAGCAGGTTGTCTTTTCACTCTGTTGATTGTTTCCTTTGCTGTGCAGAAGGCTTTTTAGTTTGATATAGTCTCATTTGTCTATTTTTGTTTATGCTGTCTGTGTTTCCCAGGTCTTAGCCACAAAATCTTGGCTTAAACCAATGTCCTGGACTGTTTCCCTAGTATTTTAACTAGATGAGTCTGAATTCAATTTTAAGTCTTAATAGTTTAATACCCAAAAACAGGCTTTTTAGTAAAGATTTGGGTAGAATGTAAAATGATGAAAAGGGAAAAATTTAAAAGTTATAAATCATAATCAGTTGGGATCTGGATTACAGAAAAGTTAAGAATATGAGATTGAAATATACACCAGGTTTCTAAGACAAAGGCTTGCTTTTCTAGCTAGATAGAATTCTTAATATTCTTCACATTTGTTCTACAAATTTGAGGACTTCTGGATAATATTCAGTTCCAAAAAGACCTTAAAGCCTCTCATACAGATAAAATAATACTTTTCTTCAGGAGAAATTTTAGCTACTCTTTATAGTGAAAAGCAACATGCTTGTTTATATGGAATATCCTTTAAAAACTCATTTTTTTTTCTATTAAGGACTAAGAAATATGGGGCTCCTCATGGAAAATATATTGCATCAGGTTGCTATATAAACTCATTCAAAAAGTATTTACCACATAGTTATTTTAAAAAGGAAAAAAAAACCTTTTTTTTTTCCAATAGTGACAAGGTCTCACTATGTTGCCCATGTTGGTTTCGAACTCCTGAGCTCAAGAGATCCTCCCACCTCAGCTGCCCAAAAAGCTAGGATTATAAGCGTGAGCCACCACTGTCCAAAAATCTCCTTTCTAAGATGCATTCAAAATGATTTTGTTCTCTAATCTTCTCTTACTATACTTAATAATTCCTGTCAGACTCACATAATTCTTATCAAGGGGAAGTGTCTTCTAAAATATACTCATTTTTCAAATTGTAAAGCCAAATAGTGAAAATAAGTGAATTACCCACGGTTAAGAATTTAAACTCCACCTTTCGCCCGTTAACTTTTCTTAAGAGCAAAGCTGAAATATTATCAGTGAAGAAAATAATTTTCGTAGGAAAGAAAACTAAAGATACCTTAACGGTGACCCCAAAACTACACATTTTAAATGTTGCTCCTATTTTACTTGGACATTTTAGGAGTACAATATGATTGATATTTTTGCAAGGCAGCAGGTGCATTAAATATCTGCTCATGCCAACAGGTGGGGAAAAAAAACAAAACATGTTTTAGAAAGAGTTTCTCTTATAGCATGTTAATTGACATCTTTGTGAGATAAAAGGTAACATTTAACTTTCAAGAAAAGTAATACTCATCCCTCAAAGTTAGCTTAAAGGATTCTATTCATTAAAACAATGAGCAATATGAATACAATCTCTTGCTGATGTGTTTCAAGCCTTATTTTTGGCTGACCCTCAATTTTTTTAAGAGTATCAGTAAACAGAAGGAAGAAGGAATGACAACTTGAAACAATTCACATTCCTATTTTGGCTAAAATGGCTATAGAGTGAGACAACCAAATTAGTTTTCTCTGATTCTCACTTTGGAAAAAAAAAAATAATCTTTATTCACTTTAACAATGCAGTTAAATTTAAAAAAAAAAAAAAAACTGAAAAGTTAAACAATTGTATCCAAGAATTTCGAACTTTTCTGAAAATATCTATTTTTCATCATAAGTATTTAAACCATAAGTATTTTATCAAACTTTCAAATGGTAGTATAGAAAATATTGAAAGAGGGGCATACATTTTAATATAGCAATTTCATTTCAACAAATATAGTCTATGGAAATAATCAGAGTTTTACTCAAATAGGTGCACAAAAATATCCACAGAGGTGACATTCATAATACAGAACAACTGGAAGAAAATAAAATGATCAACAGTAAAACATTAGTGATTGAAAATATTTTATATCTGTATAATAGAATGCAATCATTAAAAATTATGTGTAGTATTAAGCATATATTTATATTATGAAGGAATGGAAATCCTTCTTATTTTCTCTGGGGAAGGTAGACAACCTTTTTGTTTTCAGAGACTAGGTCCTCTTTGTCTTGGGTGAATATAAAGAAGACTCTTAAGATTCTATGATCCGGAACTTATCTAATAATCACATTCATGCAAACAGATAACCAAGCTCTATTATCCAACATTCACTCAGTATTTACTTATTAGGCATTGCCCCTTTGCTAAAATTATCTAAACAATGAAGATACAAAGATGTACAAAATAAACAACCTCAATTCTAATATCACAAGATCAGAGGTTGAGGGAACGTGATATAAAATCAAGACAGACAATAGATACATAAATAAAAACCTCAAAGCAATTTTAAATAATGTATTCTATTTTTTAAATGGGGTCAAACAAAACGATAGGTGTTAATTTGAAGCTTATTTAGAGAGGGTGGTGAAGGAAGATCTATCTGAGAAAGTGACATTAGAGCTGGGGACCGGTAAAAGTCAGGGAAATGGACATCCCAGATTATGTTAATACAGCCTAAGATTGCTGAGCAAGGAATGAGTTTAACATGTTCCAGAGCAAATCAGAAAGAAGGAATGTATGACTGTATCTGATTGAGCAAATTAGAGAATGAAAGTTCATAAATTTGGAGTGGAATAGTGGAATCAAATCACATAGGGCCTTTAGGTCTCCATAAGGTTCAAGAGAACAACAAACATAAAGGGAAGAAAAAATTAGGAGATGCTCTGAGTCTAGATGACCAGACAAATGATTCAATCCTAACACCAGGTAAGAGTTGGTCTATGGCGGTAGGAAGTACTTGGACTTCCTACACCAATGCAGTATTTTTATATAATAGGTTAACAGGATTCCTCCCATTGCCTGTACCCAGAAGTAACACTTGCAAATCAATCAGGTACCATGTGATCAGTATTCTTACTGTAGTTGCCACTCTTCTATGTATCCATTCATTGTGTGAGATGGACTCAGCCCAAAAAAAATCGAGGAAAAGTGTGAGTGCTTTTATTCTTTAGAAACCCAACTTTTTTGCCAGTGTTCCCTAAGCTGGGAAAGACAAACAGATCAAAATATCAAAGGCATCTATGGGAATTATAGATTATAGTGTCTTTTGTTTGGAGTTTCTTGCTCTAGTACTTTCTAAGTTTTCTGGCATGAACTGTTTTATTTTGATCATTAAGAATAAAAACTGTTAAAAATCAATCAATAAAAGGAAAGTCTTTCCCCTTCTATAACCTGCATTAATATTAGATTTATAAAAACCTGATTACGTCATTATAATCAGCTACATCAAAGTACTAAAACATAAAAAGATATTTAACAGATAAGACAAAATTATCACAAATCAAATTTGCACATAAAAATGATTTTGTTACGAATCACATAATGTAGTATGAATTTCCTACTTATCCACCTTGGTCCCATGCATGGCTATTAATAAATTGCTTTCATTTTAAAAATAAAAATTCACACAGACACAAGTTTGAGGCCTTGTCAGTATTCTAATTTTCTAAAAATTTCAGACAGATGCAAAGAACAAGGAGAATGCATGCATATTAATAATACTAATGACAATAATTCTTGCAATGTGAATATGGCACAAGCCCAGTCAAATCATACTGATATGTACAGCTCAGTCAACAAAGCCAATAGGACTTTACAAGACCCATCAATCTGAGAAGTGAGCTTTACCAAGTCTGCCAAAGAACAGCCACATTTCTCTCCCATGGAATCAGGGACTCCTCCAAATGACATTTCAGAGCTTGAAATGCCATTGCTTTGTAGCTAAATGAATATTCTCTTAAGCATTTCCTTTCCAATGTATGAATTTCCAGGAATGAGATACCACCCACTACCAGCTGGATACAGATATAAATAAAGAGAAATTCACCCTTGGATATGAAATCAATTTTTTTAGTGTTTATATATTTTAAACTTGAAGTTTCATCATTTATTGAAAAAAAAAAAACCTTATCCTTTTAGAAGCTATTCAGAAATATGTTAAAGAATGCAGGAGCTGCCTACATTTGCATTAATGAGTTTTGTTTTGTTTTAAAGTTTGAGTTCAGTGCATTTGGTGAGTGTCTGATGGTCATTTTGCTCATCTCCATAAACCAATCTCCTGTGTCTGTGTATATATAGTTTATAGAAATCTATATTTTTCCCAGAAACCTTTTGTAATAAAGATGTTGAACTTCTTAAATGTAAAAGTAATTTTTGCAACAGAAAGTAAGTACATGTTAAAACTTTCAAGGTTTTTTAGGAGATATTATAAAAAAAAGATATTATTGCTCTCATTGCAGAATCAGTGACAGAAAATAATAGACATTACATACGCGTGCATGCGCGCGCGTGTGTGTGTGTACACAAAATATATTTTTCTTTGAAGAAAGAACGTAAAGGTAACAGGTACAATTCAAATTCAGTTTCTACTCCAAATCATATTTAGCATAATTATTGACCAATGGTTCTATATTAATACAAAATGTTGAAGCAAGGTCCACAAGTGCATACCTATCAAATTTTCTTTAATTTTTTATTTGGAAATGTTTTTAAGGAGACAGAGAAAGCATTAAATGTGGAATAGCAGTGACTAAGCACTAGCATAGAAAAGAAGCATCATCCTTCTGATGTATAGTCCCAGACAATTCAGACCCACTGAGGTTTTCTGCTATGCTAGAGTCCTCCAAATATTTCTTATTTGGAGAAATTGCACAAATTCCAGCAAAGTAGCAAAAATCAACTGGATGATTGGATGGGTGGCATTTAAAAGAACACCCATTGGATGGGTGGCATTTAAAAAAACACTGTTAATCTCATAAAACAACTCTGTCCTAATTGCTTAGTAATAGTTTCAGAGGTATGTTATGTAACAGTAACTAGAGTAAAAGCAGAGCCACACACACACACAAAATAGCTCACTTCTCTTTCTTCTTGAGGCTTTTAAGTTTCAATGAAAATTTTCCATATATCTGAGAAGCATTAGCAATTCAAAAAGTATATATGGAGTATTTACTGCATGTGTAAGCCATATCTAGCACTTGCCTCTCATTTTACAGCTTAAAATATGATTTTATATACATAATCTAATTTGATCCTTATATCAAATGTAAGAATTCAAATATGGCTAGCAATTTCTTAAAATCTGCAAACGCATAAAGAGAAAAAAACGTATTTTCTATATGTATATAATATGATTCTCTTACTTCTTTGACTGAACTTCTGTTTGTGTATGAAGACTTACAAAATAGCACAGAGGCTTAAAAATAGAAGAAAATGAGCATTAAGTCTTATATGTTCTACAGAGGTACAGTCTACATCAGCCACTGGGAGGAAATAAATAATATGTTTGTTTTCATGAATTCAAAATTTATGTGACTGTTATCTCTCAAGGTAAGAATGAGATAGTAAATAATTAGAAAATATGCTAAACTAACTTAAAACAGACTCTAGTTAGCTATCTTATCGAATCATCTATTTTTTAAAATGCCTTATTTAAAACTACTTAATGACAGAGACAGTTTAGTTACATAAATAGACAATCTAATTAAATTAATTACAATGCAATTAAACTGATAAACAGTTTAGACAGATAAATAGATAAAAATTAAACAAACAACATGGAAATATTTCTACTGCTGCAGATACAATGTAAATCTTTTTGTTGGAGAAGAAATATCCCTATTCACTTATGACATGATTGTCAAAGTAGAAAATCCTAAGGTACCTATCAGAGATTTACCAGGACTAAGAGGAGAGTTTAGCAAGGTTGCAGGATATATGATTAATATACAAAACTAAATTGCATGTCTATATAAGTCATGCATTGTTTAATAACAAGGATACAGTCTGAGAAATGCATTGTTAGGCAAACCTGCCATTGTGTGAACGTGATAGTGTGTACTGACACAAATCTAGATGACATAACCTACTACACTCCACATGATATATAGACTACTGCTCCTAGGCTACAAACCTGTACAGCATGTTACTGCACTGAATACTATAGGCAATTGTAGCATAATGGTAAATATTTATGTATCTAAACATAAGGAACAGTAAAAATACCACATTATAATCTTACAGGACCATTTTCATATATGTGGTTGATGAAAACATCTTTATGTAGCACATGACTATATTAGAAACAATCAGAAAGTGAATTTTAAAGCACCATTTATAATAGTATCAAATATATAAAATATTTTTAGATAAATTGGTCAATAAAGCTGCAATTTCCATAAAATAAAAACCATAAAACCCTGCTAAAGGAAATTAAAAACCTAAGTAAATGGAAGATATGCCACATTCATGGATTAGAAAAGTTACTAATGTTATGTTGGTTCTTTGCCTAATTTTCAAGCCAATTCTAGAATGTAAATGAAATAGCAAAAAACTGGAAAAATGGTTCTCAACCAGAGGACAGCTTTGTCTCCCAAGGGATTTTTGGCATTGTCTGGAGATATTTTTGGTGATCACAATTGGGAAAGATGCTATTAGTAATTAGTAAGTAGAGGCCAGGGATGCTGCTAAACATTTTAAAGCGTCCCAGGCAGCACTCCCATAGCAAAGAATTATCAAGTGAAAATGGTCAATTGTCCTGAGGGTTGAGAAACCTTGGATAGAATTGCCAAAACAATTTTGAAAAAGAACAAGATTGGATGACTTACATTACATGATCATATTACCTGATTTCTGGTATTAGTGTAAAAGTAGTTGTAAAGATTAATAGAACAGAATGGAACAATCCAAAAATAAATCCAAATATGTATGACATTAATTTTCAAAAAAACACACCAAAGCTTTCTCAACTCATACTTCACATAATATACAAAAGTAATCACATACAAAATTAATCTTAAAAAATAATTCAAAATGGTCAGATATCAAAATGTAAAATCTAAATCTAAAACTCTAGAGAAGTTAAGAGAAAACTTCTGTGATCGCGGACTAGAAAAATATATCCTAAACAGGACTCAAAAAGCACAAACCTAAAATATAAATTGGTAAATAGGACTTCATCAGCATTAGAAATAGCAACAACAACAAAAAACACCTCTCCTTTTTGTAAAGATAATGTCACTTCTGTGGCTCCTAGTGTTCCTAGTTAACCAGCTTCCCTGGGGTGACTTGTCTTCTTCCATCCATTACACATGAAAGATGAGTCTTAGAAACCATCTAACGCTCAAGAGGTCTATTTAGGGAGGGCTCTTATCAGATGGATGGCAGGAGCAGGCTGGTGGCATGGGCCAAGTACAGGCAGGGGGTCAGTCAGGGAGGATCTCTGTTTGGAGGCTATTTCCAGAGTTTGGGGGATTCTTCTCTTCTTATATTGGCATTCAGTCTAGGTCAGTTACCAGGTATTTCTTCCATAAAGGGACTTTTAAGCTATTCTTGTAAGAGTAAGCTTTGTTTTAAGGTTCATGGCCTTGGAGGTTGAGGCTATGGTGGCCCATGATTGTGCCACTGCACTCCAGCCTGGACAACAGAGACCCCATCTCAAAAAAAAAAAAAAAGGACAAGTGGCTAGTACATGAAGGTTGTTTCCGTGCAGAGGTGGCCTTGTCTCTAGGACAACCAGGGTTTTTTAGGACTCGTTATCACAGACATAATGGCATGTTTGCTATGAGAGTCTTAAAGTCCCATCCTGGTGGGGTCTCTGGGAAGTCCCCAGCTCTGGTTATCATGGAGATCTGGAAAGTCTCTTGGGCCCTTTTACCATCTACCATTAAGCAGCAGGTAGTATTGTTCGTGTAAGACACTTAATTAGATATTTTGTCTATCACTAATTTTATAACCATGAAATATCACTTATAGCTCACTACAGATATTCTTAAGAAAATTAAAAAACAATTTACAAAGAGATAAAATGTGTGAAAACATATGGTTGTTCCTCAGTATCCTTGAGAATTGGTTCCAGGATCCCTGCGGATACCAAAATCCACAGATGCTTACATTGCTTATGTGAAATGGCACAGTATAGATTGGGTACTCCTTATCTGAAATGTTGGGACCAGAATTGTTTGGAATTTTAGATTTATTTTGGATTTTTGAATATTTTCATATACAAATGAGATTTATTGGGGGTGGAACCCAAGTCTAAATATAAAATTCTTTTATTATTTTTTTCTTTTATATATATACTTTAAGTTCTGGGATACATGTGCAAAACCTGCAGGTTTGTTACATAGGTATACACGTGCCGTGGTGGTTTGCTGCACCCATCAACCTGTCATCTACATTAGGTATGTCTCCTAATGCTATCCCTCCCTTCCCCTAGAGCTCCCCCCACCACCTGACAGGCCCTGGTGTTTGATGTTCCCCTCCCTGTGTCCATGTGTTCTCATTGTTCAACTCCCACTTATGAGTAAGAACATGCAATGTTTGGTGTTCTGCTCCTGTGTTAGTCAGCTAAGAATCATGATTTGTAGCTTCATCCATGTCCCTGCAAAAGACATGCATTCATCCTTTTTAATGGCTGTAGGGTATTCCATGCTGTATATATGCCACATAGTCTCTACCCAGCCTATCACTGATGATCATTTGGGTTGGTTCCAAGTCTTTGCTCTTGCAAACAGTGCTGCAGTAAACAAATGTGTGCATGTGTTTTTATTGTAGAATGATTTATAATCCTTTGGGTATATACCTAGTAATGGGATTGCTGGGTCAAATGGTATTTCTGGTTCTAGATCCTTGAGGAATTTCCACACTGTCTTCCACAATGGTTTAACTAATTTACACTCCCACCAAAATTGTAAAAGCATTCCTATTTCTCTACATCCTCTCCAGCATCTGTTGTTTCTTGAATTTTTAATGACCACCCTTCTAACTGGCATGAGATGGTATCTCATTGTGGTTTTGGTTTGCATTTCTCTAATGACAAGTGATGATGAGCTTTTTTTCATGTGTTTGTTGGCCACATAAACATCTTCTTTTGAGAAGGGTCTGTTCATATCCTTTGCCCACTCTTTGACACCCTCCCAAGACTAAACCAGGAAGAATCAAATCCCTGAATAGACCAATAGCAAGTTCTGAAATTGAGGCAGTAATTAATAGCCTACCAATCAAAAAAAAGCCCAGGACCAGATGGATTCACAGCTTAATTCTATCAGAGGTACAAAGAGGAAATTGTACAATTCCTTCTGAAACTATTCCAAACAATAGAAAAAGAGGGACTCCTTCCTAACTCATTTTATGAGGCCATTATCATCCTGATACCAAACCCTGGCAGAGACACAACCAAGAAAAGAAAATTTCAGCCCAATATTCCTGATGAACATCAGTGTGATAAACCTCAATAAAATACTGGCAAACAGAATCCATCAGCACTTCAAAAAGCTTATCCACCATGATCAAGTTGGCTTAATCCCTGGGATGCAAGGCTGGTTCAATATACACAAATCAATAAACGTAGTCCATCACATAAACAGAACCAATGACAAAAACCACATAATTATCTCAATAGATGCAGAAAAGGCCTTTGATAAAATTCAACACCCCTTCATGTTAAAAACTCTCAATAAACTAGGTATCAATGAAATGTATCTCAAAATAATAGGAATTATTTATGACAAACCAACAGCCAATATCACACTGAATGGGCAAAAGATGGACATTCCCTTTGAAAACCAGCACAGGACAAGGATGCCCTCTTTCACCACTCCTATTCAACATAGCATTGGAAGTTCTGGCCGGGGAAATAAGGCAAGAGAAATAAAGTGTATTCAAATAGGAAGAGAGGAAGTCAAATAGTCGCTGTTTGCAGATGACATGATTGTATATTTAGAAAACTGCGTCATCTCAGCCCAAAGTCTCCTTAAGTGGATGATTAACTTCAGCAAAGTCTCAGGATACAAAATAAATGTGCAAAAATCACAAGCATTCCTATACACCAATAATAGACAAACAGAGAGCCAAATCATGAGCGAACTCCCATTCACAATTGCTACAAAGAGAATAAAAAACCTAGGAATACAATGTACAAGGGATGCGAAGGATCTCTTCAAGGAGAACTACAAACCACTGCTCAAGGAAATAAAAGAGGACACAAACAAATGGAAAAATATTCCATGCTCATGGATAGGAAAAATCAATATCGTGAAAATGGCCATACTGCCCAAATTTATAGATATAACGCTACTCCCATCAAGCTACCATTGACTTTCTTCCCAGAATTAGAAAAAAACTACTTTAAATTTCGTATGGAACCAAAAAAGAGGCCATACATAGCCAAGGCAATCCTCAGCAAAAAGAACAAAGCTGGAGGAATCATGCTACCTGACTTCAAAGTATACTACAAGGCTACAGTAAACAAAACAGCATGGTACTGGTAGCAAAACAGATATATAAACCAATGGAACAAGAACAGAGTCCTGAGAAATAATGCCACACATCTACAACCAACTGATCTTTGACAAACCTGACAAAAACAAGCAATGGAGAAAGGATTCCCTACTTAAAAAATGGTGTTGGGAAAACGGGCTAGCCATATGCAGAAAACTGAAACTGGAGCCCCTCCTTACACCTTATACAAAAATTAACTCAAGACGGATTAAAGACTTAAATATAATACCTAAAACCATAAAAACCCTAGAAGAAAACCTAGGCAATACCATTCAGGACATAGGTATAGGCAAAGACTTCATGACTAGGACACCAAAGCAATGGCAACAGAAGTCAAAATTGAGAAATGGGATCTAATTAAACTAAAGAGCTTCTGCAAAGCAAAAGAAACTATCATCAGAATGAACATGAAACCTACAGAATGGGAGAAAAATTTTGCAATCTATCCATCTGACAAAGGGTTAATATCCAGAACCTACAAGGAACTGAAACAAATTTACAAGAAAAAAAAAAACCAACCCCATCTTTTATGTTTTATATATACATTACACGCATAACCCAAAGGTAATTTTATACAATATATTTAATACTTTTGTACATGAAACAAAGTTTTTATTAAGTACTAATTGTAGAATTTTTTACTTGAGTCATGTCGGTGCTCAAAAAGTTTCAGATTTTGGAGTATTTCAAATTTCCTATTTTTGAATTAAAATTAGGGATGCTCAACCTATATTTGCATACAACTAACACACATCATTTTGTATATTTTAAACCACCCTAGGTTACTGTTATTACCTAAAACTATGTAAATACTATGTAAATAGTTTTTATAATATTTTTGTATTTTTATCTTTTTTATTGTTGTATTGTTATTTTTTAGTGTTTTTTTTTTCCTGAATATTTTCCATCTGCAGTTGGTTGAATCTCCAGATGCAGAACCCATGGCTACCTACGCATGTGTATATAGAACTTGTATCCATAATGTAAATATTAATCTTGCAACTCAATAATTACAAAATTTAAAAATACAATAAAAAGAGACAAAATATTTGAACACTTTATAAACAAAGATACAAAAGTGAAACAAATAAATTATACTCAATATCATTAGTTATTAGAAAATGCAAACAAAAATTGCACCGTGATACCTTTACATACTTTTTACGATGGCAAAAATTAATTTTTTAGTGGCAATTCCAAGTCCTAACAACCATATGGAATAACCTGAACTCTCACAGACTACTGGTGGGAATGCAACATGATACAGCCGCTTTGAAAAACACTCTGAGATATCAGTACAATGTTAAACATTTACTCACCAAAATCCCATAAATATCTCCTGGATTTTTATTCAACATAAAGGAAAATATATTTCTACACACAAATTTATTTGTAAATATTTATAGTACTTTTATGCATAATGATCACAAACTGAAAATAATCTAAATGTCTAACAAACTATAAATGGATAAATTTTCATACATCCGCACATTGCAATACTATTCAGCTATAAAAAGGAACTGATACATACGATGAAATGAATGAATATGAAAAGCATATGCTAAGTGATAGAAGACAAATACAGAAAGGTACATAGCCCTTTAAATGTTCTTTTAAAAGAAAATGTGGCTCCCATTTATATAACATTCTAGAAAATTCAAAGTTATAGGTGCAAAAATCGGACCTGTGTTTTCCAGGAGCTAACTGTGGGGAGGAGACTGAAAACACACAGTCACAAGGCAACTCTTTGGGATAATGAGAATACTCCATATCTTCATTGTACTGGTAGTCACATTGTTTATATTTATCAGAACTCATTGAAATGTACTCTGTAAAGGATGTGTTTTACTTTGTATTATCTCAATGAACTAAACTAAGCAAGCAAACAAAAGGCTATACTTTTGTTTCTCTACAAAAGTGAAGACTTCAGGGCAGAGGAAGTTAAACTCAAAACTTTTTATAACAAATTTAATTTACTGCTGTATGGCTTGAGATTTTACATAATTGGAAATTACAAAGAAAAATACTACAGAAATACTAAAGAAAGCGCTTGCTAACAGAGAAGTCCGAATAGAATCTATCATATGGAAACGATATTGTGGTGTGTTTCCTCCAGTACCTATGCTGGTAATCATACTCCTATAGTTTACACATCACTACTTTCAAGGCCTGGAGATGCACGAAAGGGAAGCTGCTGTGTAATAAGCTCCAGTGGAAACTGTTTCCAATTTCAATTATTAATACATAAAATAGAGAAATACCTTATCTGTAACAACAACAATTTACTAAGTCCTGATAAATTATTTTTGACTTCCTGTATTTATGAATGCTAAGCAGAGAGAAAGAAGCTTTTCCTCTTTTTAATTTGTTCTATTACAATTACTAGGGGTTTTCTGATTGTGGCTTGCAGCTTGCAAGCATAACAATGGTAGAATACATCAGCATGCATGACAAGTCACACCCATACATTTAAGTATGCAACTGTTTTTCTGTTCTTTGGGAAAGAATGCCATTAATAAACCTTATTGCATGTAAATGTTACACAACTGCAAATCAATATAGGTTAATATTGCTCCTATAAACGAGGTCTGCTATATTTAGTGCCATAAGCTACTCAGTGGTGAATATAAAAGAAGCAGTGATAAAATCACTTAAAGGAGAATGGAAATGTTTAAGAAATAAATGCCAAGAAGAACCAACACACATAATATATATGGTCCCAAGACTAGAAAAGACTTTATATTTTCATTTGATGGTAACACTTGGTCTAACCAAGTGATTTTCCAAACTGACTCTGGTATAACATTACGAGACAAGGAAGAAAATAAAAATATTTTACCCCAAAACATGTTTCTTTGCCGTATTTTGAAATAGCCAAGCAAAGTTGTTCTTTGTGGGGAAAATCATGCATCTATAAAGAATCTCTATTAACATAGCTAGATCTTTTTCTTCCAGACCTTCCCAATCCTAAAGAAATTGAGATCTGAATAGGAAACCCTTGTCATATATTTTCTCTTAGGGCAACTATTATAAGACTTCAAAAGAACTTTGGTCTCCACAATCTTTTATCATAACCTGAACATTCTCTTTCTATCAATCCTAGATCTTTAGACAAACTCAACCAATTGTCAACCAGAAAGTTTAAATTCACCTATAGCCTGGAAAGCTCCCCCTCCCCCCTGCCAACCCTGCTTCGAATTGGCCCACCTTTCTGGACCAAACCAATATGTTTCTTAAGTGTATTTGATTGATGTCTCATGCTTCTCTAAAATGTATATAACCAAGCTGCACCCCAACCACCTTGAGCACATGTTCTCAGGACCTCCTGAGGGCTGTCACAGCCCATGGTCACTCATATTTGGATCGGAATAAATATCTTCCAATATTTTATACAGTTCAATTCTTTTTGTCGACATACGTTTCTCAATCTCTCTTTCTCAAAGATGTAAAGTTTTTTTCTTTGGTTTTAACATGTTGCAGTTAAACTTGGTTAGGGCTTTGGACTATCCTATTTGGGACTCACTGTGACCCTTCAATATTGAAGGTGCACACATACTGATTTTTCTTTCTGAAAACATTGTTTGCCACTATGTCATTGACTTTTGCTTCTTATTGATTTTTTTTCTTTTGGATATCTTACAAGAAATTAATTTATTTATTTATGAAACTTGCTTTTGTCCAGAGCTCAAATAGCAACAATTACCCCAACTCTATTTTTATATCATTTCTTGTCCTGTAGATTACTGTGTTCTATAGTTAAGATAACTTCAAAACTTTCATTCACTTATAGTGAAGCTGGGGTTTTGATGCTTGTCAGTGATTCTCCCTCATACTGACTCAAACCCCTAGATTAACTAACTTCCCTGATATTTTGCAGGCCGATGGATAGATATTTCCTATTCAGAGCAAAGAATAAGCTTAGGCTCTTTATTTGATGAGGAGGCCTAGATTCTAGTGCATTGTTTGAAATGAAATATTTCTTTATCTATAAATGGGCATTAGGGACTGTAGCCTACAGTCCTGTTGCCGGTATCTAATGCCAGAATGCCAGCAGACCATCAGAGATTTGGTCTTCCCCTGTCATTTTCTTTTTAATTATTTGTTTTTCACCCCTGGGAAATCTCTTTCTGTCAAATTCAGTTATGTGGAAAGCAATAACACTTTGTTTTTGCTATTCTCAGTTTTTTAAAAAGTATTTATGTGTTTGAGGCAGGAAGCAGGCCTATTTCCAACAGCCTAATCTGCTATTTTGCTAGAATTCTCCAATATATCTTTATAGCCATGTCTTTAAATACATTGTTCTCATTACATCTATTTTATTTATTAATATTTTGTGGCTACATTTTTCAGTCTAGCTTAAATGTAATTGTTGAAGCTCAGAGAGCAACGCTCCATAGTATGGTGCCTTGGCATGCTGAGCACTTTTGAAGTCAAGGAAATTAAAAGGCCTTAGAAGCAACCTCAGCACCAAGAACTTTTTGACCTTCTCCTGTTTCTCCCCACCAAGCACAAGGTAGAACTCTTATTTATGAAGTTCCCTTATTGGAAGCTCTTCCTGAAGGAATGCATTTTCCTTCCATTCTCTCCCTGAAATTTCATTATCTAACACAAGAAGGAAGATTGAAGAATGTAACCAACACCTGCACACACTTTGTCACAAGGCCTTGTCTCTTTCAGTGTCTCTCATGTTCCAAAGAGAATCATTTACAAGCTAATTTCTGTCTCCTGGGCCCATTGATTTCACCTAAAGGTCATTTACTACCCCTCTCAATTGCCTACATCCCCCATTTCCCTCTCCCCTATGAAGAGGTTATTTAAGCTTCAGCTATCTGGCCCTTCAAGTCTTACATTTGCAGGAGTCCCATGTTTATATGCATACTAATAAATTCCTATGCCTTTTGCTCTGATCATCTGTCTATTGTCAGTTTAATTTGGCAGGATGACTCTATAACTCTGTTATTGAAACCTCAGAGGGAAAGTTCCTCTAAATAAACTTCCCTACATAAGAAAGATATCTTTAAATTAGGAATCATTAGCTATTTTCCAAGTTTTTATTCTGACATTAAAATGATAGTGTAATGCTGGGAACATCATTGCTTTTAACTTTTTTATTCTTAAAGTGCTTTCCAAGGCCATTTCCGCAATAGTATTCTAGGACCACAGGCATATGTTATTTTTATTTAAAAAAATAAAAGGGAGAAAGACAAAGGAAGGAAGAAGGGAGAAGGGGAAAGGGAAGGAAGGAAGAAAGAGAAGGAAGAGGGAGGGTGAGCATGAGGAAGGAAAAAAGAAATGGAGGAAGGGAGGGAGAGAGAGAGAAAAAAACAAGAAAAAATAGGAAAATGGGAAGATGAAAGAAAGAAAAGGAAAGACAGAAGGAAAGGAAGAGAAAAGAGAAAGAAAGGAAAACAAGAAAAGAAAAGAAGCAGAGAAAACAAGAGAAGAGATTCTAAGGAGGTTCAGTCTTTTAACTGTCATAAGTAGTTGAATGAACTTCCGAATAGGATAAAAAAATTTTTAAAATAATTTTGCTAAAACCTTATGGCACCTACTAAGCAAAGGAGGAGTTAGAATTAATACATATATTTAATTTTCTCCTTGATAGTATTTTAGACAGACTACTCAAAATAAGGAATTTGAGAAACATCATGTGCAGGAAAGACTTTCTGATCCTCATGTGGAAGGTGCCCACCCTACATTTGAAAGTAAGCAGCGTTCCTTTTAATAAAAAATAATAATAATAAATAAATAGAGATGAGGTCTCACCATGTTGCCCAGGCTGGTCTCAAACTCACACCCTCAAGAGATCCTCTTACCTCAGCCTTCCAAAGTGCTAAGATTACAGCTGCGAGCCACCATGACTGACCAGGAAAGGTGTATTCTTACTTTCTTTCTTTCTTTAATTACTTTTACTTCAATGGTTTGAGTAGAGGTAGTTTTTGGTTACATGATAAGTTCTTTAGTGGTGATTTCTGAGATTTTGGTGCACCTGTCACCTGAGCTGTATACATTGTATCCAATATCCCTACTTCACTCCCACCTTTCTCCCCAAGTCGCCAAAGTTCATTATATCATTCTTATGCCTTCACATCCTCATAGCTTAGCTTCCACTTATAAGTGAGAATATATGTTTGTTTTTCCATTTCTGAGTTACTCCACCTAGAATAATGGCCTCCAATCCATCCAAGTTGCTGCAAAAGATATTATTTTGTTCCTTTTTATGACTGAATAGTATTCCATGGTATGTGTATGTGTGTGTATACATGCACAGTTGTACATACACACACATACACACACACACGCACATATATATCTAAATATTTGTATTTATATATATATTTATAGATATATATTTACCTTTTCTTTACCCACTCTTTGTTTGATGGGCACTTAGCGTGGTTCCATATCTTTGCAATTATTAATTGCGCTGCTATAAACATGCATGTGCATGTGTCTTTTCTTATAACATTGTCTTTTTCTCTGGGTAGATACCCAGTAGTGGGATTGATGGATTGAATGGTAGTTCTACGTTTAGT
Source organism: Papio anubis (assembly GCF_008728515.1). NCBI lineage: Eukaryota > Metazoa > Chordata > Mammalia > Primates > Cercopithecidae > Papio > Papio anubis. Next base: position 68,001,202 of record NC_044979.1, on the reverse strand, counting down.
CTTCAAGGAATTGCCATAGTGTTTTTCATAGTTTACGTTCCCATCAGGAATGTAAAGGTGTTCACTTTTCACCACATCCATACCAACATCTATTGGTTTTTTACTTTTTAATTATCATCACTTTTGCAAGAGTAAGGTGGTATCTCATTGTGGTTTTAATATGCACTTCGCTAATAATTGGTAATGTTTAGCATTTTTTTCATATGTTTGTTGGTTGTTAATCCTCTCTTGAGAATTGTCTATTCATGTCCTTTGCCTTCTGTTTGATGGGATTATGTTTTTCTTGCTGATTTGAGTTCCCTGTAGATTCTGGATATTATTCCTTTGTTGGATGCACAGTTTGTGAATATTTTCTCCCACTATGTGAGTTGTCTGTTTACCCTGTTGATTATTTCTTTTGCTGTGCAGAACTTTTTTCATTTTACTAAGTCCCATTTATTCATTTTTGTTTTTGTTGCATTTGCTTTTGGAGTCTTAGTCATGAATCGTTTGCCTAAGCCAAAGTCTAGAAGCGTTTCTCTGAAATTATCTTCTAGAATTTTTGATTTCAGGTCTTAAAGTCTTTGATCCATATTGAGCTGATTTTTGTACAAAGTGAGAGATGAGGAACCATTTTTATTTTTCTACATGTGGCTTGCCAGTTTTCCCAGTCCGATTTACTGAATAGAGTGTCCTTTCCCCAATTTGTTTTTTGTATGCTTTGTTGAAGATCAGTTGGCTGTATTTGGCTTTATTTCTGGGTTCTCTATTCTGTTCTGTTGGTCTACATGTCTATTTTTATACCAGTACCATGTCGTTTTGGTTAACTATAGCCATGTAGTATAGTTTGAAGTTGAGTAATGTGATGCCTCCAAATTTGTTTTTTCCTTAGTATTGCTTTGGCTATGTGGGCTCTTTTTTGGCTTAATACAAATTGTATGATTGCTTTTCTAGTTCTGGAAGAAAGACGATGGTATTATTGCATTTAATTTGTAGGTATTGATTTTGGCAATATGGTTATTTTCACAACATTGATTCTACTCATCCACAAGAATGGGATGTGTTTTTGTTTGTGTCATCTATGATTTCTTTCAGCAGTGGTTTGTAGTTTTCATTGTAGACATCTTTCACCTCCTTGGTTAAGTATATTCCTAAGTTTGTTTGTTTTTTCAGCTGTTGTAAAATGGATTGAGTTCCTGATTTGACATTCAGTTGGTCATTGTTGGTGTAAAGCAGTGCTACTGATTTATGTACAATGACTTTGTATCTTGAGACTTTACTGAATTTGTCAGATATAGGAGCTTTCTGGACGAATCTTTAGAGTTTTCTAGGTACACAATCATATTTGGTGATTAGTGACAGTTTCACGTCCTCTTTCAAATTTGGATGCCCCTTATTTCTTTCTCTTGTTTAATTGCTCTGCCTGTGAGTTCCAGTACTAGGTTGAATAGCAGTGGTGAAAGTGTGCATCCTTGTCTTGTTCCAGTTCTCAGGGGAAATGCTTTCAACTTTTCCTGATTCAATATGACGTTAGTTTGTCATATATGGCTTTTATTACTTTGAGGTAAGTTTCCACTATGTCTATTTTGTTGAGTTTTTTTAATTATAAAGGGATATTAAATTTTATCAAATGCTTTTTCTGCATTTATTGAGATAATCATGTGGTTTTTGTTTTTAATTCTTTTTATGTGACATATCACATTTATTGTCATGTGTATATTAAACCATCCCTGCATCCCTGGTATAAAACTCACTTGATCATGGTGTATTATATTTTTAATATGCTGTTGGATTGGGTTAGCTAATATTTTGTTGGGAATTTTTGCATCTATGTTCATCAGTGATATTGGTCTGTAAATTTGTTGTTGTTGTTGTTGTTGTTATATCCTTTCATGGTTTTGGTATTAGGGTGATACTAGATTCATATAAAAATTTAGGGAAGATTCCCTCTTTATCGTTTGGAATCATTTATCTTTTGGAATCATTTCAGTAGGAATGTTCCAATTCTTCTTTGAATGTCTGATAGAATTCATCTGTGAATTCATCTAGTTCTGGACATTTTGTGGGGACTTTTAAATTATTATTACTGATTCAATCTTGCTGCATGTTATTGGTCTGCTTAGTGTCTCTACTTCTTCCTAATCTAGGAGGCTGTATATTTTCAGGAATTTACCCATCTCCTCTAGATTTTTTAGTTTGTGTGCATAAAGGTGTTCATAGTAGCCTTGAATGATCTTTGGAATTTCTATGGTGTTGGTTTTTAAATCTCTAGTTTCATTTTTAATTGAGCTCATTTGAATCATCTGTCTTCTTTTCTCGATTAATCTCACTAATTAACCGAGAATCAGCTTTTTGTTTCATTTATCTTTTGTATTTTTTTTGTTTCCATTTCATTCATTTTTGTTCTGATCTTTGTGATTTCTTTTCTTCAGCTGGGTTTGCATTTAGTTTGTTCTGTTTCTCTGGTTCCTTGAGGTGTGACATTAGGTCATCTACTTGTACTCTTTCAGACTTTTTGATGTAGTCATTTAATGCTATGAACTAGGAAATGAGTATTCATATGTGCAATGACAGAGGGATGCTGAGAGGGGTCTGAATGAACAGACCTTGCCAAGTTTCACTCAGCTTAATACTCTTAGCTCATACCCATTTTGTCTGTGACTTTCCACTCTTTATCAAGCCTAGCATAAAAGCACTCAAGTTTAATCATTTCTTCATTTCTTTATGAAGACTCCTGTATCATATTAACCTATATTAGAGGCATTTATACGCTTTTCTCTTGTTAATACGCCTTTTGTTACAGAGGCCTCTGCCAAGAACTTAGAAGGGCAGACAGAAAACATATTTTTCCTCTTCTATATACACTTCTGCTTCTGGGAAACACCAATAGTACTAGCATTAAATTACACAGTCTAATTTTGTTTTTTTATTAACAAGTTTCAATTGATCAAGTGTGAACAGGTGTTTTGAAGTTGTTTTAAAAAAATATTGAATCACTTTTCTTATAATTTGCTCATTAATTCAACAGACATTTATTGATCATTTACTAGATTTCAGGCAAGGTGATAGGTTCAGGGAATACAGTGATAAGCAAAATCTAACTGGACTCATTTTATGGAGCCTACAATCAAACAGAGGAGACAGATAATCGTATGATAACACAAGTAAATATAAAACTGAAGTCAGAGCTATAAGATGTTTATGCCAGATTACACTGGGGAGATAGGTCCATTATCCCTTATCAGTTTTTCTTAATAAGGAAAATAAATATACATAGACAACTAATGTAGTATTTAAAGATTCATAAAACTTATTTCCATGATGGCAGATGCAGCCTTTCTTTGCATTCCACCTGTATCCTTATGTAAATAATGCTATAAACAAATTTTGCATTTTAGTTAAACTGACCGTCATGAACTCAGAAAACAATAACAACAATCCCAATTTTACAGACAGATGCATAAAACCTTTGCATTGAAACACTGAGCTTGCTTCAAATATAAATACCAATTATTTACTTATCTGAGTTATCATGCATGAATTAACTATAGGTTTGATTCTTTGGTATTTGTTCTTAAATTTAGATCATTTAGATGAAAATTAGAATTATTTGTGAATAGTTTTAAGCCTTATGGCAAAGAAGTATCTTTCTCAGGAAAGTTTATACTGTGTACGCAACTTTTGCAAGAACATCAATAAAACTGACTCACTGAGGCAAAACATGCACATCAAATTCCCCTGAGCCAGTGATAAAGTAGACAGGTGTGCAGAAACTACTGAAGTCTAAATGTTATGTTTCAATTCTTAAGCTACTGACCAAAGAGAAGGCTAATATTATGGCTAGTGATGGCTGGGCTATAATATCTACTGATTACAGGAAGGACATTTCCTTGCAAGGGAAAAAATCATTTGATAGCTCTCATTATTTTAGCACTTGCAGTATTATCATAAGTGTATCTATAAAATAAAGGCACATCTGTATGATTCTGCATGTTGGTAAGAGGAAGATTTTATAATTCTTAATTTCTTCAACAAATTTGATGAATGCCATAGAAAGTTTTCCTTTCCCTGGTGAACGCTGTCTTGAAGAACCCATGAAAAGTCAGCATTCTAGGCCATTAACTCTCCTTCTCTTTCTTATCAACTACCACAAAACATGATGTCTTAATTAACTCATGCATACACATTCAATAAGTCTCTTTAATGGTAATGAAAGTTCAATATATGAATCATAAACATAATTTGAGAGACATAATTTGAAGCACTTTTTAAATATGGTCTGGGACATTTTTTGGAAACATAAGCCTAGAATTATATTCAGATATTTGTTCAACTAGAAAATATTGCTGATGCATATTTCTTGCCAACTTTCTCTCTACTTTAAAGATGATGAAGTAGGTTGCCTTTTAAATTGTTAGAGGTTTAGCTGGTTTGTTTGTGATGACACAGAAACACTTTGCATTTCTCCTCAGTTAATGCAGATCACTGGCCAAATGTCAACATTCATTGCTATTATCTTTAATTTTTACAACTATATCCCAACAGATAATCAAATAAACCTTCTCTTTCTGCTGAGTTTTTAAAGGAGATTTAAAACCTGAGACATTTGTAACACAATATCAAAATAGAAACTAAAAAGTAAATAGGTAATATTGTAGGTGCCTATACCTATAATTCACCTCCTAGTGAATTCTGAAAACTAAACATTTGTTTAATGATCTCCTCAACAAATTGTCTAAAAAATAATTGAATATGTAAATCTAAGACTATGTGGACACTCCACAATTACACTGAGTAGAACCAAAACATATATTTTGGAACTACCTTTCTTTAAAAACAATCTAAATTTTTAAGATACATTTTTTTTTGAAAGTTGGAGAAAAAATGCTGAGTCATTAAAAACTTGAAATGGTTGTAAAGACAAACATATTAACAAACAGTTTATGATATTTACAAATGAGTTGTATATTTTTATAAATTAAATATCTATGAAAAGACATCACAAAATTGTAACATCTTAAAAGTATTTTTAAATCACCATTACACTAATGATAGTATGGCAATAGGATTTCTCAGATTATTTTCCAAACAGAGATTTTGTTGTTGTTGTTCAAAAACTAACAGTCTCTTGTCAGATAGAATCAGGAAATGTTTACAGCAAACCAATACTATCACTAGAAGAGACTGAAAATTTTCAGAACATACAGAGAAAGTGACAGATTCCTTGAGGAAGTCTAGGATATAAAGTGTCCTTATACAAACTGTACAAGATGTGACATGGGGCTGACAAGAAATAAAATGTCTAATAATCCATGGCATTATTGGAAATCAGAGGTGATAACTGTATAAAGACTTGCTGATAACCTTTTATCTCAAAACTCAATTAATTAACAAATTGTTCTGGTAAGTGTATAAGTTTCAGGCATTTCTTAACCCATGAGCTATTTTTTTTTTTCTTTTTTCAGAACCTTAGGGATATAGTAGAAAAGTAAGATGCACTAAGATTTTTTGACTGGACTCTGTTGCCTCTTACTCCAATTCAATACATGAGCACACTCACACCCATCCCCAGTTTCTCTCCCCATTTTTCATACTAATTAGGAGGCTTGGGAGTTAAATTTCTATTGAGGGCCACAGGAGATCTTCCAGCAAGAGATCTGTGTATGATAAAGAGAGCTTATCTAGGAGCTCAATACTGTATTCAAGTTACTGTATTTCCCGAGACTAGAAGTCAGGAAATATTCTGAGGGTTGGTAATGTTACAACTTGAACCAAAAGACAAACTTGCATCACTAAATTTTATTTTTCCTTTGGTTATATTCTTTATTTATTGAGCAACGATGACAAAGGCTCAATTGAATACACTGTCCAAAATAAGTGTCATATATGAGCCAACTAAAAAGAATTAGCTAGAAGATTTTGTAATGATTAGTCAATAATAATAACTAGGAAAACAATAATGGCAGTGATAACCTCAGAGCTGTAACCAAAAAGCAAGATACTTTACTGTTACAAGCAGTGTTTTCTTATTCATAATTGGACATTACAGAACGTTTTCCTCCTAAAGATTTCAGAGTGATTTATGATTTAAGAATAATGCCAGGCATCATGCCAATTTTAATTTGAAGGGCAGAGGGAAGAGAGAAAGAATGCTTCAGAGATTACCTTGTTCTCTAAAAGCATTTCTGTCACTTTTGATTCTTTTTAAGGGAAACACCCCTGGATCTCTTCAGAAGTCAAAACACAGACTAAAAATAGAACATTCTAAAAATGTGTGCCAGATGTATCGTATCTAGGGCTTTTCTCACTCCAGGGTATTTGCCAACTCCCACTTGACACTTCCCAAATATTTTTAGCACTTCAAAGTCTCTTACTTATTGCTTGCACAGCTGGTAGCTAAAAATACTTAAACTGTATAATGCTACTTTGTAAGTCAGAGTTTGTTCTTCCAAGTGTCATTTATTCAGAATAAGTTTTCCTAATTAGAGCTCAGGTGGAAGCAAGAGAAACACATAGGGTCAAGGATACAAGCAGTTCTCTATCCATGGCTCAGAGTGGAAGAGGGGAGGATAAGAGGTCCTGTTCTAAAGAGAAATAAAGTCAGGAGTGGATTATTTTAGGACAGACAATTGACTCTGTAAATCTAAAGGACAGTACCAAAAGTTAACAGTATTCTACAAGAAGGAAGAGGTTGATTTGACCAGCTTCTGGAAAACTGGTCAACAAAATGTTAAGTAGACCTGTCTGTAGCAGCCAAAGTAGACCAAGAAACTTGGAGATATACAAATGGGCAATGCCTCACTCTGATGAGGTTTGGTAGGAGATATTGGGGATAGAGTCATGGATAAACGGGGGTTCAGGGACAGAAAATGCAGGCTCATAGAAGACTGGTCCACATATTAATTCAGTTATAAGAAGAATTAAGCATGCATGGCCCAAAAAACATAAATGCATGGTAATTTAAAGACAAGGTAGGAATACAGTTTATATATCATTGTAGGTGAGAAGATAATGAGGATATGATCGTGAAATAATTAAGGGTACAAAAGTTAGAGAAATAAGGGTGGCTGAAAGAGAAGTGTTGATCACTTGGGGAAGGGGCTAGAAACCAATTATTGGAAACTGTAACACCTAGATCAAAGAGAGAACAAGACAGAGAGAGAGCAAGAGAGAAAGAAAAATTCTGCAGAATCAATGTCAATGAACTTGAGTCTTATGACATACTTGTCTTAAGGACAGGGATAAGGCAATTTTCAGGCTGCCTATAAGATGAGTAATGTATAGGGTCTAGGATCCAAGCAGTTCTCTATACATGCTCAAATTACAACTCAGACTGAATGTGGTGTCTTAGGCCTTCAGTACGTGATGTTTCTCTTTATGTGTTTGAATGTATTAGATAAAAATGCCTCTCAGATCAAACTATAATATCGTTTGCTATTTCAAGTGTTAGTAATTTGTGCTTTTACTAGAATGAGACTGTTTTTCTCAGAAATGTATCTGATTATCTGAAACACTTTTGAAAAACATCTTTATTTATATGTCTAATTTAATCAAAGTAATTAACAGCATTTTATTCTAAAATGCCACTCTTACAATGATTGCTTTCAATAGGGCCTTTTTGAAAGTCTCCTCTGTGACTTACCATATGCAGCTTATAGATGCTAAAAAACATGTCTGTTAATTTTGGCACTGCTTTCATAGTCAAGGCACACTTGGGAATACAGGAACATTTCCAATATCATGAAGGACACTTCTTTTTGCTAAGCCCCCAAATTGCATGAACTGCTACTCACTTTTTAATTCTTTTGAGGAGCCCTGCACTTGCGCAACAAACTACGGAACAGCTTCCCCAGCTCCCCACCACTCGGCAGACATCTAAGTGTGGTCTATAATTTATTTTAAAATGAGAAAAAACATTTAGCAAAAAATAAAAAGTCTACACAATTGCTAGTTACTGTTATCTTACATTGGTTGTAAGGGTAATTCTGAAGCAGGACTTAGGAAAATCACGTAGCAGCTGGCGTCATGTATGTTTCAATGTTGCCTACGGGGAAAGATGGATTAGAAAATGCTAGCTAAGAAAACTGGGACATGACTTTACTCCCCTTCCACTTCCATGTGGGGCTTTGCATATCATGTGGACAGTTTCTTTTAATTAATTAATTTATGTATTTACTTACTTATTTTGAGATGGAGTCTCGCACTGTCACCCAGGCTGGAGTGCTGTGGCATGTAACCTCCTCCGCCTCCCAGGTTCAGGTAATTCTCCCACTTCAGCCTCCCGAGTAGCTGGGACTACAGGCATGCACCACTACACCTGGCTATTTTTTTTTTTTTTTTTGTATTTTTTATAGACAAGGGGTTTCGCCAAGCTGATCAGGCTGCTCTCGAACTCCTGACCTCAAGTGATCTGTCTGCCTCAGTCTCTCAAAGTGCTGGGATTACAGGCATGAACCACCACACCCAGCCTCCTTCGATTTTAAATAAAAGAACAGAATTAAACATGTCGGCCTAGGATTTCCCAGATCTTTGTGACTAAAATAACAGAAGAATTCTACCTTTTTCCATAAGCTGTGCCTGCATTAAAAAGGTTTATCAGATGCTTCAGCTTAACATCCAGAATGCAGTAAAATGAATTCTAAATTGTCACATATTTCCATAGTCACAGTATTTCCAATCTGCTGCCTTCCTTGATGACTTGGTCTAGAACAAGATTTCTGTTTTACATTTTTGACCTAGAAAATCCATTTCTTTCTGGTACCTAACTCCAGTATATGGGCAGGTCTCCCAACATCCTGCCTAGATTTTCTTCTCCAAGCCTTCTACTTTGCTCTCCTGCATAGGAAGCATGTCACAATTCTGAAGATCACCTAGCATCATAACTTTGTCACTTTATCTAATTTTAGACTTCCCTACTGTCAGAGCTTCCTCTTCTGCCATGCTTTCCTTTGTCTGCTAGATCAGAATCTTTGCCATTGACACTGGACTGTCTTTAGCTAACCAGCACCATGCTTTCTATTCTCCATGTTCAATGACACACCTGCTCCTACAAAGTTGGCTGCTGCAGACTTTTTTCTCTTTTTTCTCTTTTTTCTCTTTTCTATTATCATTGGCTTTTAAGATCCTAGCATTCATCATATTCAAGCTATCAACAGGTTTCTCCCAAGGCCTCTCTCCATGGCTTGCAGATGCCCACTTTCTCTGTGTCCTCACATGGTCTTTCCACCACACACATGCATCTTTAGTGTCCCTTTCTGTAAACCCAAATCTTCTCTTTTCATAAGAACACTACTCAGGTTAAATTAGAACCCACCCTAATGGCCTCATGTTAATGTAGTCACCTATTTAGAGATCTTATCTTCAAAAGGGTTACTTTTTGAGATACTGGGGTTAGGGCTGTGACATATGAATTTTGGGGGAACAAGATTCTGTCTACAACAGGTAGTTGTAGACAGCAGTCGCCTCGGCAGTGGCACAGGGCCTGAGGTTGGGATGTGTAAGTGTCAGAGTAAGTGATGTGTAAATGGTGATGGCCTCAGAGGACAGTGACTGGGGTACTTATGCTCAGCTCTAAGATCTAATTATTGCTAAAAACTTTACGATGTGAGACTAAGGACTAGGAAATAATGAAGAGTCCACCGATAGGTATTTGAGAATACTGAGTAGTGCCTACATTACTACAAACAAAGATTTGGAAAGGGAAATGCCCTAACCAAATGTACAGGTATAATACAGTGCTAGGCCAGAAGTTTTAATATAAGTTATTTGAGAGATTCCAGTGATTTTTAGATTTTTAAAAATTGGGATACCATCAATAAAAACAGAAACCAAATTATTCATCAAATCTAAATATGAATTTACTGTGTACTAGGCAGAGTTTTAAATGTTGGGTGTAGGGGTGCACAAAGTGAACAAAATAGACATTCCTGTCGTCATGGAGATTGTATAACAGAAGTGATAGCACACAGGAGATACATAATATACAGTAATGAGAAATACTACTTTTACGAGTAAAAATAACACCGAATGAGGAGAGAGAGTTACAACAGTGTTATTTTAGTCTTAAATGAAATGAGTGAGTCATGTAAACTTCGTGTGGAAGCGCTTTCTCAGGTTGAGGACTTAATACAAAGGCTTGTCTTGATTGACAGTTAGTCAGGAAATCAGATTGGCTAGAAGTAAACACAGGGGGTATAGAGGTAAAGGTATGATGTAGGAGAGGTAGCTAGTCCCCTACCACAAACGCTTACAGGGAAAAATACTTGTCACATATTTGAGATACATGATTAATGTCTCATAAAAGAACATCTATACATTGATAAGAAAAGTACAAACTAAAGTATAAGAACAGGAAAATCAGACACAGGGAAACCTAATATGTCAAAGAAAGCAAAAACACATGCTCAAGGTATCATGCAGACAAAGAATTGCAAATATAAATAATAATTAGATATGATAGTTTTTTTAACCAATCAGGTTAGTCAAAAAGAAAAAGGAAAATAAAACAAAATCATTAACACCATTTAGAATGACAAGAACATATATAAATTGTAAATCTCACATATGACTGGTGGGGATATATATTACTACAGCCATTTATGAAGATAATACAGTGATATTTTAAAAAAATATATACATCCTCTGACCCAGAAACTTCATTATTGGAACTCTATCCTGGAGAAAAAGGTGTACCAGTTGGAGATGTGTTTATTGAAGTATATTTATAGCAGCAAAGTCAAAACAAATCTACAAACAACACAAATTGGTATCACTAGAATGATCACACAAATTATATTACATCTAATTTATGAAATCTTATGTGGCTGCTTAAAATACTGTTTTAATTATTTCTATTGACCTGGAGGGATATCATGGTATCTTAAAAACAGAAAGCAAACTGATCTACTATGAACTTATTTTTGTAAAATAAACTTAAAGACACTTCTATTTTATATATATCTATACATATTTCTACATTTATTAGCATAGAATAAGGTGTAGTAAGATATATATCAAGTTGATAATATCTATTACCTCAGGAAAAATGAGAAAGATGACAGAATTAATCATTATTACTTTTAACTAAAAGAAAAACATATTTGAGAGACATTTGCACTAAATCATATCCTTTCAGAGATTTAAGAAGGCAAACATTGTCAACCATATTTTTGTCTCTACAGCATCATATAACTAGGTTGAACATTTCAAAGAATGGTCCATTTTGAACAAATTGAATCAGTTACTTTGTCTTTGATAAACACAGCCTTAATTATATAAAAGTTTTAATTGGATGACAAACTTTATAGACTTATTTTCCATTTATGTAGAGAACAAGAAATTAGAAGACAATTGTCCAGAAGTGACCTAAATTTAATTTTTAAGTGAAACTCATTCATAAGCAGATTTTAACATGGAGAATGACTTAATGGCATCTTGGTCCACTGAGGAGAAATCATTATCAGAGAGTTCTATGGCAGAGACCCCAGAAGCAACACTACAGAGTAGCTCTTATGTACAATCAAGTTCAATAAGGAACACTCACTCTTATTCATTTCCCTTTATGCTGGGAGTTAGCTCATGTCACACACCATGTCATACCAGAAAGCCTGCAACCATCTTATCTTTGCTTCCAGGTGCCAGTCATGAAATCCTAATGTGCTATACCTCATAATTAAATAAGAATAGAAAATGAGGAGAGACAGGAAAAATATGGAATATATAGGGTTTCTCTATGAGTTATTTTGTCTTCAATAATTACTTAATTAGCAGAATTGGATGTGGTTTAAAATTACACATTTTATTTCCCTGAATGATACGCAAATATATTTTTCCAATTTTAGAGATGTAAGAGGAATAACTTGAATCTGTCTGATTTATTAAAAGACTATATATTGAAATCATTATGCTCAAAAAATGAAGTCATAATTGAAAAAAAAATGCCTAAATGCAGCATCTGATGTTGGCCTTTTTAATTAATCATTACTATTATGAAAATCAAAATTACATAATAGATTGATTGCTGTCACTTTGGTAAATAGCACATCATACATTCCTTACAGACTATGTGATATATTTATCTGTGAGGCTAATTAGAAAAAGTATATTAGCTGTAATTAGCTATTAGCTTCAATTAAAACAAGTGCCATTTTGTATAAGGGTTGACAAGAATTAGCTTTGGTACATAAATATGCTTTAATACATAAATGTCTATACATATGAATTATAGAGACAACTTTCTTGGAATTTCATTAAAATAATTTTAAGAATGCAACAGTTTAGTAAAAATTAATCTAATTCATAAAAAGTAAAAATTCAAATGTAAACTTTAGTTCAATATATGAGTTCTAGTGACCACATAATAAAGTCAAAGGGACACAGGATGTCTTTTCGTTGAAATCTCATAAAAAGGCATATTTTAAAATTATTACATCAAATTCAGAAATATGACAGTTCCCAGCAAAACTGCTGATAACTTTTTCCAGTGGTAAAAGCTAATAGTGATAAAATGCATAACAAATGCACATCTCATGCTTTACTTTGGATATTAACTTTAATGAAATATAGACAGTAACAGAATGGGACTAACAGACAGGTTGAGAAAATTCTGAACCTGAAAATTCTAAACAGAATCAAATTCTGTTGATCCTGAAGTTGTGCCATAATCTTGAGTCATTTCTTTCTCCCTACCGACTGTTCCCAAAAAGTGCCATCTAAGCATGTATTCTGAAATAAAGTTAGAAGAATCAATTTTAAATAAAATCTCTTTTCTTTTACAATATTTTACATTTTCAAACCTTAAATTCTTCTTTACTCAGTGAGGGACAGTTAGTTATATATCAGCAGAAATTAATCCCAATCAATTTTTTAAATGTTGATACAATTAAGATAGAGATTTATCTTCAAATTACATCCTGTCATCTTGCTATACCATGTTTATTCCTAAACATGTAATTTGTCCCTGGGAAAGAAAGATTTTAGAAGCTAGTCTATGACCTATTTTTCTACCTGTTATTGGGGACACTAATGAGAATGAAAGAAAGCAGGTTAACCTAGTCTCACCCTCTAGTAAACATGCTAGTAACCATTCTCATGGGAAACAAATGAATTAAGAATCCTAATGCATATAAATGTTTTATTAGGTGGTCTATGGTTTAGGATTTCTGGATTTCTTCTACGAAACAAATCTAGGGTCTATAAATTTGTGGAATATGGTTCCCTATAAATGTCACATAAGCTATATAATTATTTGTGCATACAATAGAAATGTTTTATAATTTAAAATATTCCCTTCTGGGTGAGGTAACGCACACACTTCTCAGAGGAACCTCTTCCACTACTCTGGGCCAAAAATGTGAATTTAATGAAAGAAGGACGGACCTTGGGAGCTCTCTTGGGAGCTCCCTTTGGAGTCCTAGGTCCTCCTATTCACCTGTGTCTCTCAAGCGCTTGTATCTTTGACATTATTAGTAAAACTTGATACTTCACCAACCAGTCTTTTTGTCTTAACTCACTCCTCTCCTTCCACCAACTTTGCATTCTCCCAACTGTCTCTCCTGTTTTACCCATCTACCAGTCTCGTGTTCTACTTTTTCACAATTCCACCATCCTTCCACCTCACACTCATCCTTCTCTGAAATAACATAATTTTAAGATTATTGAGCTAAAAAGGATCTTGGAAATCATCTAAATTAGCGCATTCATTTTATCAGCAAGGACATTGATTTTTAGAAAAGTTGCATGAGCTACAATCATGATATCTAGTTCAGATCTTTTCCACGATATCACAACTCTTGCTATCCACACCACTGACAATAAATTGATAATTTATTCTTTGTTGACATTGGTTATCATGCAAATACTTACATAACTAATGACTTTACATTATAAAGTCTCTGCAGATAGGGATGATATATAATTTTTAATTATTTTAATTATATATTTATATCAAAATGCTGAATAAATATATGCATGGATAAATTAATAACTGTATCTATAAAATGAGTTTTTTACTAATGTTCTATATATTTAAAATCATCAAAATCTCCTAGTGATTTATTTCAAATTTCAATTTTCTAGTATTTTCCATTCCAGCCTCTTTCTCCTATGTGCCACTCCCCTTCCGCTAAGTAGATTCAGATTCAGTAGATTGGTAATGAAGCCTGGAAATCTTTTTTTAATATAATATGGGATGATGAACCAGGATATGGTAATAATAAACTAGGTTTAAAAGCAAATGAATTAAATGGCTAAATAAGTTGCCTTCTAAATCTAAATTTGAAATTTGTTTAATATATTATGAAAGAAATTATTCACAAATATAAGGGTTTATTCTACTTTACATGTATTCGTACAATGCATTTTACCCGTAAGGCTATCCAGGTAAATTAGCATAAAATCACCAAGTAAGTGTTAGTAGTAATGTTGCTAGCAGTAACATGGTTTCTAATGTGATTTCAGTTATGTAAAATTAATACTGTACTATAAGCCAGGAGTTAATTTCCTTTGAATAACAATACAATTATATAGATGATAATCTCTAAATTATCAGGCCATTATGAAGGAGAGTTCTGATTTGTGATAATTCTTTAAAATAGTTCTACATTTTAAAGTTTTGTTTTGTTTTGCTTTTTTAACCTTGTGCATCAAATTCCAGGATGTGGGGTGGTTGTATGTTAGTGATGAGAAGTAATGCTATCCTTTACTATACTTGAATTGCATTTAGCCAAAGTTCCTCTTTGTATATCTGTCAAGTCTCCCTCCTAATATGCAGGCTCAGAGCTCTTGGATGTTTTCTCTTTTGAACTGCTTTGAAGGATAGACCTTCACCTCTGGTGGCTTCTGTACTTGACACATGTCTGAGTACAAATTCAACTACTTTTCTTCTCTACTGAACTGTGTAATGATTAGGATATAAGAGGTCATGACTGACATTTAGAATCAGGCCTGTCTCAGAACTTACGCTGTTAATCAGAATTATTATAGTAGGGAAATCTGTTATTTTTGCAGTTTAAGTAATGCTATGATAGCAATGTGCCTGGATCATAGATTCTGAGTCAGCCTAAGACAGTCCTACGTGACCACAGGAAACACTGTACTAAAACCACTTTAATCAATTTGCAAATTAGGAATCACAGAAATGAAAATATACTTGTTAGCCAAAATAACAAGTCAAAACATATCTCATTCTCCTGACATGTATAGGCTTAAAATAATTCTATTCTTTGTTTTAATGGAGTGTGCTTCCTCTAGAAGAGACCAAATGGATGTCAAAATGTCTTGCTTTAAAAAGACTGTCCCTCTCAATGTATAGGCTCCTTTATCATGATGCCTTTATTTGAGAATACAACATCCTTTTCTGGTTAACAATCGAACCTAACTTCTATTTTCTCATGAATCATTAAAACTTCTTTTCTTATTTATTGCGATGAATGAATCAGTTTCATATTACCCATCAATTCAATCACAAATATTTTAAGATGTGTTATTTTCACTACACTTCTTTGTAAGGATGGCTTAAGGCATCATCAACGGTTTACATGAATAATAAGCTTCAGCTCGATCCAAGACACCGCAAGCAGATAAGAAAGGCATCTAGAAATATAGTTTATAATGATGTCTCCTTGGTTATATTTAAACATATAGCTTTAATGTGAAATGTAACATATCCACACATAATAAAATACATGATTGAGGTTTGAAAACTGAGTAGTATAAACACTCCTTCCACAGAAAAAAAATTAAGTAACTTGATTTTTGGGCCCCAAGTAAAATGAAAATTGTCCATCATCCCTTTTTCTTGTCTGTTGCTGATGAAGGACACATATTTCTTTGATGTGTTTCAATTGCTCCTCACTCTGTATGTAAGAAATATCCTCACAGAATTTATCACAAACATGTGTATATATCCAGGCTCACAGGGAAATGCTAAGTCATTTTATTATAGCATCAGGAAGAATCTATCATCCCCCTCACCCCCCAACCCCACTCTTGGGCCTTGGATACTGATGCCAGGGAATATTTAACTGAAATAAAAATTCATCTTGGTTTTCCAATATGTGTAAAACAAGTCTAAGTTGCATTCTGAAAACTGCTATATAACAGTCCAAAATTGTACCACTATTTACATTACTTTTGGCTATGTAGAAACATGAGAGACAACATACAATTCATTTTCCATTACGACATTTTAAACCTTATGTACGATTTTATTGTGATATAAACATTTTCTACAAATGTTTAAAATTAAAGTTAAATTCAAGTGAAACAAGACGCTCTCAACAGATAGAGCAATAACTCATGCAAAAAATCATAAAATTTAATGTAACAGATGTCCCTTGAACCAGCCGGCAATGCTCCTGAATTCTGACTTGACAGTAAGAGATCTAAAGTTCCCTAGTTATAACTGAACCAAAAAATTACAAATACAATAGCGTATATAATTCAAGTAGTGCCAATAATTCTAATACAATACACATCTTTAACAGCACATGCCAACGGATTATGTTTATTTGAAAGTATTTATTGAACCATGAGTACTAGAACTAAGGCTCACTAACTGCTTATCTAGTCCTTTCGGTACCACACTGGCACTGCTGCTAAAGGATAAGCTTGCTGAGTTTCAGATTCTCTAAATGATAAGAAACTCCATTATCTTTCCATGAGAGATTATTCTCTGTTATTATTCAAGCTTCATTACCAAGTTAGTTTTTCCTGATAATAATGCCCACACATTTCTTATGTTATTTTTATTACTTCTGGATAAATTTCAAATCATTAATTTCCTTCCTTAAATAGTGCTTTCCCCTCTTTCAGATATGGACTAATTTTTAACTATCTTATTCATTTCCTGATCTATCTATGTATTCTGTGTAATTCTCATCTTTAAATCTTTTCTGGATTTCCTTCAATTTGCTCACGTTTTTCTTCTACTAAAATAGAATGGAAATGTCAGGGTTTATTGTCACTAGAATAATGTGGCAATGAACAACCCATCCCTCTTTTGTGTATTGTGACATCAAAATTTAGTCCTTCACTCTTACATTTAGCCTGGCAATCTTGATGTCATTTGCAAAATTCCCAGAAAAATGTCTTGTAATCACTATTTTACTCAGAAAATAGTTGAATGTTATGAGGGCCATATAATGGATGCCTCTCTATTCTGAGAATAGCATCTCAGGCCCCTGATTCCAAAGACACACTTAAAAGAGTAAGCTGTCGAGTCACTCTTATTTCCACTTCAGTCAATAGTACACCATACCAAAATACTGTACATGACTACAGAAGGTTCATGACAGAAATGTTCAACTGTATTTTCTGTAGAATCACCATATTCTTCATTAGTTTCAACATGTACAACTGTAGCCTTGACAAAAATCTTAACATTTTAACATGTTCCAACCACAGCAATGACACTATGGCATTCAACATGGTTCAGACCATTTGAACACTATTTTTATTTGTATTATTATTATTATTTTTTTTTACCTGTCCCACAGGCTGGAGTGCAATGGTGCTATCTCGGCTCATTCCACCCTCCAACCTCCCAGGTTCTAGCAATTCTCCTTCCTCAGCCTTCCAAGTAGCTAGGATTACAGGCATCTACCATCACTTAGGCTATTTTTTGTATTATTAGTAGACATGGGGCTTCACCATGTTGGTCAGGCTGGTCTCGAACTCCTGACTTCAGGTGACCCACCCACCTTGGCCTCCCAAAACGCTGGGATTACAGGCGTGAGCCACTGCGCCCAGCCCAATATTAATTTTTTTGAAACATATTATATTTCAGCTAATTTTGAAGCTTCTAGACCTGCATATTTCAACACATCATCTTTCATTAAAAACACTAAAGTATTATTAACACTCTTATGTATATATATAACCTTAAGACAAATGATATTCCTCTCAAAACCAATTTTCTTAAATTTCAGGTAGATATGGGGGATTTACAGTACAATACGTCATTGAAAATATAGAGTATTACATTTCATAATATAACATCCTAAAGTGTTACTATAAGACTCTATATTTCAATGCCATATGACAGAAATAAAAGGCACAGAAAAGTTTCATATAATCTAACTTGTATATATTAAATAAGTATTCCTCTATATTTCTAAATAGCAAAATGAAATAATCAACAACCCATGATAGTTCCATCTTATTTTATACAGTCTAAGTCGTAACTGTCATCAATCATTAATTTTTTAATCGATCTAAGGCTTCTAAGATGCATGGAATCTGCTAAACCGTTCACTAGCAGTACAATAGAGTGTGCAGTTATGGTCAGTTGGACTCTCAGGCATTGCTTTCATTACCAATACCACTATGCCAATTTTAATACACAAGAATCTCAGAAAATACCTTATAATCATAATTTTATTTAAAAAATAATTTCGTGTTGGTGAGAGTTAATGGTCATTATCCATTCATATTTCCTAGGTGAGTTTACATAAATCTGAGCTCTCCATATATTCATCCAATATTCAATACATCCCAACTATAAAGAAGGTGGGATCTAGTTCTATTCATTAATTTTGAAAATAAATAATGGAAAATGTAAATTTAATAGCTTTTCATATTCTTTCTCCTGAAGTCAAAGGGCCTTTGAAAACAACATTGCTCAAGAATTTCTCACAAGAGCTTTCATTTTAAGTGATCAATATTTTTGTTAAGCCCACAGATACATTTTGTTTTCTTTACAGGAAAAATTTAAGGTGATTTATAATCATAAATATATTCACTCAAAACATATATTATGGGAGCCATTTGAATTATTTTCATTAATATGAATTAACTAAACCTTTTGTAGTGGGGAACAAATTCCTTCACAACATGTTTAAATATCTGATTTTAAATATATCATAGATATTGTTACACTATCCTTATTTTTATGATAAAACTATAATGTCAGCAAATATCTATTTAATTTTTAGTAATGAATCTTAACATTAAATAAATAACTTTATTGCCATTCTTCCAATTCTTCCCTGTTTCCAATATAACACAACATTTAAATTTTTCCTGGAATATGTTTTCAGGATCATGTGGCTAAGTTCTGTCTATTGAAAATAATTTAGTGTCTATTAAGCCACACTTAGAGTACAACTTCTACAAAATATTTTACATACATAGTCATTATGAAGCAAAAAATCTGTTTTTGAAAATTAAATAATTCATTAATACATACTTAATATAATTTCTTTCATTAATTTTCATCTATTTATAAAAGTACAGGCCATCTCAATCATTAAGTTCATCTATTTAATTTGTTCATAATGTGAAACTTATTTTTAAGTTTCTAGTTAAGTTGGAATAGAATCTATTGGGAATATCTTGTGAGACCATTTTATGAGTTAACCCCCAGATACTTTTAATATGTCACTGATTCTG
This sequence comes from Papio anubis, assembly GCF_008728515.1. Taxonomy (NCBI): domain Eukaryota; kingdom Metazoa; phylum Chordata; class Mammalia; order Primates; family Cercopithecidae; genus Papio; species Papio anubis. The sequence continues at coordinate 67,981,834 of NC_044979.1, read as the reverse complement.
TTTTTGAAAATATGTACCTTTGGAATTTAGAATTCACAAGCCAACATTGTTAATCAGGAAAGGCAAAATCTATCAGCAGGCAGTGTACAGTATAAGTACATGTTATCTGAAAAATGTTTTGTCAGAACATTTTACTTTTAAAATAAAAATCAGTAATAGAAGAAACTCTCATTAAAGATAAGCAATTATTTTCTCTTAAAATTTGATCAATATCAAAATGGTGCTCAGTTACCTAAAAATATACATATAATATTTCTAACACAACTCCTGTTAGATTAATAAATAAAAACTACTCATTAAAAAAGGGTAGGAAGAGATAATGTGCTATATTCTACTTAGGTTTTTTAAAAATAGATTTGGTTAAATCTAAACAGCTCAGAAATAAGGTTCCAAATTAGAAACACCTTAAATTTTAACTTAAAGGATTTTTATTATAACAAGATAATACTTTGTTCAACTAAATCTTTAGATTCACATTTTCTTCTCAACTTAAATTGCTTAATAAACTCAACAAGGCTTATAAACCAAAATAATAAATATCCTTTCTACATTAAAATGAAATCTGTCAACAATGTCCTTTGAAATAATTAGCTCCTACATTTAATTTTCAGAATGTACTGTTTCCATTTTTTTGTTTATCAATTATTGTCAGGAGTTTTTATATAACTTAATTGTAAAACATAATTATTGAAACATACACTGTATTAGTGAATTGTGCAAGGAAACCAAAATTGAACATTTTATGGCCATTATTTGAGAGCAGGATTCTACTATTTACTATGTTGGTGGTTCAGCAGGCAGAGGAGTTGCAAAATATGTGAGGGAATGATCAAGCACTGCTGGCTAGAGTCAAAAAAATTGGTTTTCCAGCTTAAGTGTTGCTCATTTGTCCTCAGGAAAGAAACCCTCTTCAGGTCACCTGTTTTTCACTTTGTAACTAGAGGGAGAGTATTAGCAGGAGCAATTGTGAAAGAAAAAACAAATGAAGGAGCAGGAGAGAGCATGCCAAACATGGACCCTATGGCAACTTAAAAAAAGTCCTATAAAATCCTCTCTGTAAGCCATTTTAGATTACCCTTTACTGGACTACATTCAAGACAAATTTTTGCATGAGAAGATTCATTTCCATTCCCAAACTTCTTTTTCCTTTGTCAATGTTCATTACCTGATGTGCTGAGTTTGAAGACAAACTGATATAAGGGAATTTGCAAAGAGATAGATAAACAGAGCATATGTCCACAAACCCACCTATTCTCTAGCAGCCTGGTAGGCACATTCAATAGGAAGCAGAAGGACTTTCTCTCAGAACCCAGACTTCAACTACAATCAATGCTTTTGGTTCAGTTTCCATTTTTGGAAAAGTCTACAAGTTTCCCATGGCAACTTTGCTCAGTCAGCTCTATTTACAGCCTGCCACTTTAGCAATACTTATAATGTCATTGCCTCTTAGCAATCCACAGGCATTCACAAAAGTAAAGTTGGGCTTCTTGGAAAACAGATTTTCTTTTGCTATTTTTTGCTAGAAATAATTACCATTTTGACAGGTATCTAAATTATTTCATCAGCAAATACACTTGTGTCATGTAGAGGAGAGGACAACATACTGTTTAAGAGTACATATTACGCTTAAAAATACACCAGATTCTGGCAAGACATGGTGGCTCATGCCTGTAATCCCAGCACTTTGGGAGGCCGAGGCAGGCAGGTGGATCACCTGAGGTCAGGAGTTCCAGACCAGCCTGGCCAAGATGTTGAAACCCCGTCTCTACTAAAAATACAAAAAAAGAGAAAAAAAAAAAATTAGCTGATCCTGGTAGTAGGGACCTGTAATCCCAGCTGCTCCAGAGGCTGAGGCGGAAGAATCGCTTGAACCCAGGAGGCAGAGGTTGCAGTGAGCCGAGATTGCACCACTGCACTCCAGCTTGGGCAACAAAAGCAAAACTCTGTCTTCCAAAAAAAGCATCGGACTCTAACCTCCTTGTGAATATAAAAGATACTGCTCATTGTGCTATCTCCAGAGAAACTTGCAGAAGCAATGAATTTGAATTTAAGTAATAAAGTTTCCTAAATACACTACATCTGATTTCTCCATTAAAAGAGATATAATATGCTTAACTATTTCAATGATTTCATTAGCACATTACATTCCAGTCTTAACTGGTAGGAATCACACAGCAAAGTGAAAGTTAAATAAATGAGAATATATGCCATCAAGACATTAAGGTAATCCCATTAGATATCACTCTTTGCCAGTCTGTGAACCCACTTCTTTTGTGTAAATAAAGGAGTAATGCTGGCTTTGTTGACCAGGAAACTACCTATGTTAACATTTTGAAAAACCTTATCTAATGTTTTGATAACATCAAAAACAATCTAAATGCAAAAGGTTGCTTCTGAAAGAAAGCATCTTGTAAATACTACTCTTTCCTTTTCTAGTTTTCTTTAGTTGTTCCATCTAACACTCCTATTAGAATTTTTGATTTATTTAATCAGTCACAAATCAATATTAATGCACACAGCATTTGGAATCATTGATTCAAATACAATTTGCTTTTTAAAAACAAAGTAAAAAAACCACACTGTAAATATATGGAAAAATATTAAAATTTTGGTTCTCAATATAATTACAAACACATTGAGAAGATAAGTTTTTATGTGAAAATTTGACTAACAAAAATGAAGAACCGAATTAGTGCATTTGCTTTAAAAACTCACAAAGCTTCATGGAAAACATAAACTTTGGAGATAAATAAGCTTTGGCCTTTATCTCACTCTATACACAAAAATTTACCTAAGATGAACATAGACAAAATGTGAAATTCAAAACCATATAGCTTTCAGAAAAATGAGTATTTGTGAACTTAGTGTCAGCAATGACACTAACTATACAAGAAAGAAATCAATAAATTGTACTTTATCTAAATTAAAAAATGTTGCTCACCAACAAACAATGTTATGAAACCTAAAAATTTAAGAAAATGAATAGGCATGCCATAGATTAGAAAAAATATATTTCCCATACCTATCCGATGAAAGATTATATCCAGATTATATAATAAACTCCTAGCAGTCAATAATCCAAAGATAAGCAACCCAATTAAAAATAGACTAAAGCCTTGTAGAGAAACTTTACAGAAGACTACAATGAGTAAGAAAGACTAGCAACAACAAGTGTTGATGACTATATGGAGCAAAAAGGACTCTCACATATTTCTGATGAGAGTGCGAAATAGTACAGTTACTTTGGAGGACTGTTTTTGTGGTTGCTTATACAATTAACACGCATCAACCATTTTCTCATTGGAAACATTAGAAAGCATTACAAATGTGTGAAAGGAAAATGGATAAGTAAATTACTGTATATTTATAGGATAAGATACTACTTGGAAATACACAGGAAAAAATTAAAAATATAAGCATGAACTTTAAAAACATGTCACTTAAAACATACTAGATATACACATATAACATATATATAATGCAATTCCATAAATATAAATAATGAGAAAAATTAATCTTATAACAATAAAATTCAGAAAAGGGACATCAGCTAGAAAAGGGCACAAAAGAACTTTCTGGGTGACGAAAATGTTCGAATCTTGATCTGGATGTAGTTATATGGCTGTGTATAATTTATAAAACTCATAGAACTGAACACTTAAGACCTTTGTTTGATTTTGTATGTAAAGTATTCCCCAATTAAAAAAACAACAGAACAAAAAACTTGCCTCAATAGAATAAATGATTAATTGCTGAGTGATCCAGAAAGAGATATCACTCTGTGCTGGTGGTGTAGCCTTACAATATATTAGGTGAAAAAAAGTTTTAAGAAATATGTAAATTATATAAAAATAATGTGGGTGTAAACATAAATACATAAGAATGATATAAATATACATAAATTACATAAATAAGACACAATAACTACCTATATAATGATATACACATTTGTACTGGGCTTTAAAGAAGGACAGAATTTGAATGGTAGACTGTAGGCAAAAATATTTCTTTCAAAAGGCAAGAGAAGAAAGAAACATTCATATACTACAAAGTTTTTCATGTCATTAAAAAAGCATCCTTTTATTGTTTATTAAGGTAAAGTCCTACTTAGGGTATGATTCTGAACCTTTCTGCAAATGTCCTTTCACACTTATGTAAATTCCTGTATTTTAGGCTCTTGTGCCCACTTTAACCTCTCTGCCTTCAAATAAACTCTTATCCTAGCATTGTTTCACTGTTCCTTTCTTTAATACCAAATCATTCAAAAGCTTCTTCAAGACCTGAATGAAAACCACAAATCATATTCTCTAAGTTTTCTCTGATTATTTGACCACCCTCTTACTTCCTGATACAAATGCCAGTTAACCTATTGCCTCAATTCTAAAGTTACTTCAATGATACAATTATTTATTACTCTTAAATTTGCAACTTTTTAGCTCTTATGGCACCAGCATACTCTGGCATGCAGAAAGGCTTGCTGGAAGAATATTGTGAGTTTTACAACTACTGATAACATTACTAGATGTAGAGACATGGCCCTCATTTTGCAGAACATCTTCCCTTACGATTCTTCAATCACACTTGCATTGGATCTAGTCTCCATAAATATTGAACAGAAGGGATGATTATACAACAGTCTGCTTAAGGTAGAGAGCAGATGAAACATTCTCTCACCTAACTGTGGAGAAGGATCATGCAAAGATTCACAGCTTGAGTGTCTTAAATGGTAAAATAGATCCGAGAACAGTTTATCCACGTTGAATGAGCATCTACTATTTACCAGCCACTGAATGGGCCCTCTAGAGAATTAATTTTTCATGTTTTTAAGACATTATAGGATTATTTGATGTTAAAATATTTATTAAAATAAATACAACAGTTCATAGAATTAAGCGAATCAATTTTTTCTAATCTAATAGATATTCAGTTACCTTTCTTAGAGAATTATTAGAAATATGGCATTCCAAAGAAGTTTCTGCTTCACCTTGAAGCAATTTAAATTGGGAGATCGTTGCTTCAGACTCCCTGAAATACTGAAGACATTATTCAGTTTATCAGTGCTGACTGAAATCACTCTCAGAAACAGAGGACATTATTAGTGACCTAGTTTTTGTTTGGTATTTTTTGTTTTTAAATTCACAATGGTGAGACATAAACCTGACGTGCAGGTTAAGCTTGCTGTGTTCTAAGGTAGCCTAAGGCTGTCACCACAGTCTATCTACTTATTCATTCTTTGCCCTGGTTATGTTTTTAAATCTAATGACACTTGCAATGAGCAAAAATGTTCCCCTTCTTCTAAAACATCTTCTCTAAAGTCAAATGGGGGTGGGGGTGTTTGAAAGTATTACTTTTTATAATAGTTATAAGGTATCTCATGATAATATGTACATGTTTTATATTCTAAGTTAGAAATAAGCAAATATACATTCAAACCATTGTCTATATTGACAACAAATGCATTAAAGCTGCATTAAACAGGCAATTATTTACCGAAAGACAGCTAATAATAGAAATATGAAATATGTGGGTAAAACTAAATTTGCAGTGGACATAAAGGTAATTAGGACGCTTATGCAGTCTTGCAATATCAACAAGTCAGGAAGTAAATAGCAATCAAGACAAATTGATAGCTAAGGACATAAATTAAAAAAAAAAAACCCAACAACCTGTAAATGAAATTCAAGTGAAGGAACTAACTAGGCTGCATAACAAACATCAATCAAACTAAATTGATTGCTAGGGAATAAGAGCATTAACAAGGCAATCAAGAAAACTCCAAGTCTGTGCAACATAAAATCTCCTGAATTAGAGAAAGTTGAACAAGCAAATTGGTGAACAACTTGAGTTAATAATAAAATATGAGCTAACTCCGGCATTCGAATATTTACTAGGAAATGAAGTCTGCTCTGCAATGTTAGGAGAAGAAAAACAAAGAGGAAGATTTTTTTTAAATCACCTATTTAAAGACCTACCCTGCCATCTTCTGCCTTTTCAGCACTTACTGAAGCAAAATGAAACACACTCTAGTAACACAGCTCTTTCATCCATATGCATTTCCATCAGATTGAAAAATAATTAGCAATTGGAATATAGGCACCTACAAGTGTCAAAGAAACAGTATTCTTCACCTTTGTTAATCTTCTCATGTAGATGAGGAAAAGTAGTTTTTCATGAGATGAACATGTTTTAAATTATAATCATCTTCCTAACGAAAAGCAAAAACTACAACTGAAGAACATACAGGGAGAGAATTTGGTTTGGAGTTCTGTAACTCTTCTGAGAATGCCTGTATTTAATATGCACCAATATCTGCCATAGGCTTACTCGCCAATTAGGTTGAATAGTAATTTCTTAAAAATAAAGATTGATTTTTTCCATCTATCTTCAGTAAGTAGTAAGCTTTTTCAGGTCAGGATATTTGCCATAAAAATATTTGAATTTCTCACACCTGCAGTGGTATATATCTCAATAAATACTCCAGATAGCAACATAATTTTATACTTTATCTTGAACAATATAACCTTTTCTTAGAAAAAATAAATTGAATTGTTCAAAGAGAAGCAAACTTGCATCTAATCAAACTTCAAGAGTGGCCAGTAGAAGACATGACAGATTACTTATTTCAAAGCTGGCATTCTCATGACATTATGCTACCTTGAATGAATGATAAATAAATCTTTAAAAATAGTCAGGTGACATTTGCAATGAGCAAAAATGTTCCCCTTCTTCTAAAACATCTTCTCTAAAGTCAAATGAGGGTGGGGGTGTTTGAAAGTATTACTAAGTCAGCATTAAAAGAAAAAGTAGTTCATTATTTTCTTAAAAACAAAACAAAACAAAAACACTGGGAAGATTCTCTCAAGTTCTTGTAAATATTCTTTGAAAATGATGCACGAATATGTAAATGAAGGTAGAAGTATTTTTTGTCAGTTTGAAACCCATTCTCAACATTTATTCATAATAAAAGATGCGCTTGCCTGAGTTTAATTTTATTGTTTTAGTCATCTGTGAAAGAAAAGGTATGATATGTGTTACTTTTTCAGATTATATATACAGGTGCTAATTATTTTTCTGGGAATAACTATCATTCATTAAAAAAAAGGACCAAACGAGTAGAAAAACAACCAGAGTATAACACATTTACACATTATGTTTCAGTTACGAAAAAAAATCTTTAAAGCTATGATCTGTATAATGTATCTTAAAGATCTCAGAATAATATCACCAATCAAGCATCAAATTCAAATGTTTAGAGATCAAGAATATAAGTTTCCTATTAGATTGTAATTACTTTATCATCTGAGACTACATGTCTAATATATCTTTTTTACCTTCCCAACCCCTCAGAGTGCATTTGGTAAATGCTATTGATTAACTGACTAACTAAGGAATCTCAGAAAGAATGCTTGTTCCCAAAGTTCTAATAATAAAGTTGTTTGTGCATGTAGACCCAGCCAGTTTAGTCAAATAGTCAATACAGTTTTAAAAAATTAAAGTTAAACCTGCTCTTTTACTAAACAACCTGATTTTTCTAACTGAATGAATTAAGTCAGTTAGCATGGATTTATTTAGTAGGTAATTAAAATTAATCTTTTTAGTAAATACAAGAGTTTGGTAGAAGACAACTGGAAGTTAAAATTCAAACACATGGAATTTGGTTCCATATTTTGTAAAAATGTGCAATAGGTAATGGTTTAGAACATGATGAAGCCATGCTCCCTCATTTTAAGTGCTGCCTCTAAACTTACAAAGTTAAAGGCCCCAAACTTTGGGCTACTTAGTTAGTCTGTGCTTCAGTTTCATCATCTACAAAATGGTCATTGTAATAGTACCTCACTCCTAAAATTATCATAAGGGATTAAATTAGTTCATGGCACATAGCAATGTTATATAGCAATGTTAGCTTCTGTTGTTCTTCTTAGTAGTAGTAGTAGCAGTCGTGTATTTAACTATATAAAAACTAAATGACTTTTTAAAATCACACATCTACAAAATCAAGTCTACATAACAATCAGCTAACGAGATGATGACATAATCAAAGTAACATATGAATATTAACCCTGAATTTAAACGGGCTAAACACACCAGTTAAAAAACATAGAGTGAAAAACTGGATAAAAAGACAAGACTCAACCCTGTGCTATCTTTGAGGGACCTATCTCACATATAACAACACCCACAGGCTTCTCTAAACTGTTAATATATCTAAAACTGCATTAAAGAGGTAATTATTTTTTAAAAGACAGCTAATAGTAGAAATATGAAATATGTAGGTAAAACCAAATTTGTATTAGACATGAAGGTAAATATCTATCATGCAAATGGAAAGCAAAAAGGAACAGGAGTCACTATTCTCATATTAGATAAAACAGACTGTAAACCAATAACAAGAAAGACAAAGAAAGCCATTACATAATGATAAAGGGTACAATTCAACAAGAAGACTTTATTATCCTAAATATAAATGAACTCAACATTGGAGCACTCAGATTTATAAAATGAATTCTTCTTGACCTATGAAAAGACCTAAACAGCCATACAATAATAGTGGGAAACTTCAACACGCCATTAACAGCATTATATACGTTGTTGAGGCAGAAAACTAGCAAAGAAACTGTGGACTTAAACTCGACACCTGACCAAGTAGAACTACTAGACATCTACGGAACACTCCACCGAACAATCAGAATATAAATTATTTTCATCTGCACATGGAACATATTCTAAGATTGACCACATGCTTTGTAATAAACCAAATCTCAATAAATTCAACACAATATAATTCGTACCGAGCACACTCTCTGACCATAGTACAGAAATAGAAACCATAATCAAGAGAATCTCCCCAAACCACATAAATATATGGAAATTAAACAACTTGCTCCTGAATAACTCCTGGGTGAACATTACAATTAAGGCGGAAATTTAAAAATTATTTGAAATAAATGAAAATAGGAACACAACTTACCAAAATCTCTGGGCAGCGCGCTAAAAGGGAATTTTTAGTGCTAACTGTCTTCATCATGAAGTTAGAAAGATCTCAAATTAACTATTGAACTTTGCACCTAAAGGAACTAGAAAAAAACAACAAATCAATCCCAGGGCTAAGAAATAACTAAAAGTGGAGAATAACTGAACAAAATTGAGATGCAAAAATTCATACAAAAGATCAATGAAATCAAGAGTTAGTTCTTCAAAAGAATAAAAATGGTTGAAAGACTGCGAACTAGACTAACAAAGAAAAAAAAGATACGAATAATCAGAAATGATTACAATCAGAAATGGAAAATATTACATTACGAGCTATTCTACATAAATACAAAAGATCTTCAGACTACTACAAACAATTCTATGTGCAACAAATCAGAAAATCTAGAGAAAATGGATAAATTCCTGGAAACACAAAATCTCCCAGATTTAATCAGGAAGAAATTGAAACCCTGAATAGACCAATATTGAATTCTGAAATTGAATCAGTAATTTTTTTAAAAACCTACAACCAAAAAAAAAAAAAAAAAAAAAAAAGCCTCAACTCAAATGGATTAATAGCTGAATTCTACCAGATGCACCAAGAGGAACTGGTACCAGTCCTACTGAAATTATCCCAAATTGTCAGGGAGAAGGAGCTTATCCCTAACTCATTCTATGAAGCCAGCATCAGCCAATACCGAAATCTGGCAGAGAGACACACCAGAAAATGAAAACTTTAGGCCAACATCCCTGATGAATGTTGATACAAAAATACTTACCAAAAAACTACCAAACTGTGGCCAGGTGTGGTAGCTCTTGCCTGTAATCCCAGAGCTCTGGGAGGTCAAGGCAGAGAAATCACTTGATGTTGGCAGTTCAAGGCTAGCCTGGCCAACATGGTGAAACCCCATCTCTACTAATCCCAGACATCTGGGAGGTTGAGGTTGCAGTGAGCTGAGATTGTGTCACTGTGCTCCAGTCTGGGTGACAGAGTGAGACTCCATCTAAAAAAAACAAGACAAAACCTAGCATACTGTATTCAACAGCACAATGAAAAGTTAATTTGCCACAATCAAGTAGGCTTTATCTCTGGGATGCAAGGTTGGTTCTACATATGCAAATAAATAACTGCGATTCAGCACATATACAGAATTAAAAGCAAAAGCCATATGATTATCTCAACAGACACAGAAAAAGCATTTGATAAAATCCAACATCCCTTCATGATAAAATCCCTTAACAGGCTAGGTGTCAAAGGACCATGACTCAAAATAACAAGAGCCATCTATGACAAATCAACAGCCAACATCATACTAAAGGGGCAAAAGTTGGAAACATTCCCTTGAGAATTGGAACAAGACAAGAATGCCCATTCTCACCACTCCTATTCAACATAGGACTGCAAGTCCTTGCCAGAGCAATAAGTTAAGAGAAAGAAATAAAAGGCATAGACTAGGAAAAGAAGACATCAAACTATCTCTTTTCACCAATAAAATAATTCTTTACATGGAAAACCCTAAAAACTCCCAAAAGACTCCTAGAACTGATAGGTACTTTCTGTAATGTTTCAGGATACAAAATTAATGTATAAAAATCAGTAGCATTTCTATACCAATAATATGCAGGTTGAAAATTAAATTAAGAACACAATCCCATTTATAATAGCAAAAAGTAAAATAAAATACCTTGAAATGCAGCTAACCAGGGATGAAATTCTCTACAAAGGGAACTACAAAAGACTGCTGAAATAAATCAGAGATGACACAAATAAATAAAAAATATTCCATGCTCATGGATTGGAAGAATCAATATAATTAAAATTGTCATAATGCCCAAAGCAATTTACAGATTCAACTGCATTTCTATCAAGCTATTAATGTAATTTTTCACAGAATTAGAAAAAAAATATTTTAAAATTCATGTGGAACCAAAAAGGGCCTGAATAGCCAAAGCAATCCTAAGCAAAAGTATTATAACAAAGCTGGAAGCATCACACCCTCCAACTTCAAACAACGCTATAAGGCTACAAGAACCAAAACAGCATGATACTGTTACAAAAATGAACATATAGACCAGTGGAACAGAATATAAAACTCAGAAATAAGTCCACACACCTACTACTATCTGATCTTTGACAAGGCTGACAAAAATTAGCAATGGGGAAAGGACTCCCTATTGAATAAATGGTGTTGGGATACCTGACTAGCCAAATGCAGAAGAATGAAACTGGAGCCCTATCTTCTACCATATACAAAAATTAAGTCAAGATAGATTAAAGATTTAAATGTAAGACCTCAAACTATAAGAATCCTAGAAGAAAAGCTAAGAAATACCCTTCTTGACATCAGCCATGGCAAAGAATTTTTGGCTAAGCTGAGCTCCAAAAGCAATTGCAACAAAACCAAATATTGACAAGAGGGACCTAGTTAAGCTCTTTTTCTGAGATTCTGTACAACAAAATAAACTATCAGCAGAGTAAACAGAAAACCTATAGAATGGGAGAAAATATTCACAAACTATGCATCAATAAGGTCTAATATCCAGAGTCTATAAGGAGCTTAAATCAACAACCAAAAGACCAAATAACTCATTAAAAAAGGGCAAAGGGCATGGACAGATACTTCTCAAAAGAAGACATGCAAGTGGCCAACAAACATGAAAAAATTGTCAACATCACTAATCATCAGGGAAATGCAAATCAAAATAACAATGAGATATCATCCCACACTACTCAGAATGGTTATTAATAAAAAGCTGAAAAATAACACATGCTGGTGAGGCTATGGAGAAAAGGGAATTATTTTACACTGTTGATAGGAATGTAAAGTAGTTCGGCCACTGTGGAAAGCAGTTTTGGAGAGCTCTCAAACAACTTACAATAGAACTACCATTCAACCCAGCAATCCCAGTGCTGGGTATATAGCCAAAGGAAAATAAATTGTTACACCAAAAAGGTACATGCATGTGCATGTTCATCACAGTTCTAGTCACAACAACAAAGATACAGAATCAAGCTAGGTGCCCATCAGTGGTGGACTGGATAAAGAAAACATGGTACAGATATACTATGGAAGAATACTATACAGCCATTAAAAAGAATGAAACCATGTCCTTTGCAGCAACATGGATGGAACTGGAGGCCCTAATCCTAAGAGAGTTAATGCAGGAACAGAAAAGCAACTACCACATTTTCTCGATTGTAAGTGGGAGCAACACTGAGCACATGTGGACATAAAGATAGAATCAATAAACACTGGAGACTATTAGAGCGGGGAGGAAGGGAGAAGGGTGATGGGTTGAAAAACTATTGGGTACTATGCTTATTACTTGTTTGACAGGATCCATACCTTAAACCTCAGCATCATACAATATATCCATGTAACAAACCTGCACACGTACTCCCATATCTAAAATAAAAGTTGAAATTTAAAAAAATAATAACATAAATAAAATCACAAACTGGCATTTTACATTTGAAACAGAAAATTTGCATAGTTTTATTTGTGCTGAAAAATAGCAAATGCCATCTTGAAATTTACTGCCTTTGTTTCTTATTTTTACTGAATCTCAGAAATACATACATATCCATATTTTAAAATAATGTAGGCACAGTTTTATGCATTTAAATAAACTTTCATTCATAACATAGTTTATTCAAATATATTTACTTTCAGAATTGATTATATTTAAAGTAGAAAGAGTTGGGAAATTACATTTTCTCTTACAAACATAGATTTTAAAATCCAAGCTCCTGAAAAAAAAAATTAATCATTCTCTCTTTAATGGACTCAGCACATTAACTTTTGCTCAAAATAAAAATGCCTCTTTTTAATGTGTTTATTCAGGAAAGAAAAAGTGCTATATACTCACTGATGCTCACTTACTCCTGTTCCTATAAAGTGACTTTTGGGCATCCAGAATCAGTAGCCTCTGTTTCCCCAAATAAATTACCAATTTGTCTTTTATTGTACTTAAATAATTTAATTATAAAGTGAGCAAATGTACTAGAATGAGAAATGGAAGGGTATTAATCCGAATGCTTTGGGAAGTCTCTATAGAGGCGAGCTGCTGAAAAACAGACGTGCATAAGACAACTATGAAATGTTTGGGGAAATAATAAAAACTTAGAATAATATCTTGAAATTGATTCTAATAGTCATTTATCCCACTTGAAAAAATCAAAATGAAAACTTATATACAATGTATGAGGGATGTGGCTTAACCAAGAAAGTCTTTGTGAGTCCCCCAAACTCAAGAGAAAGTATATCGGGTTTAGAGCTAAATCAAAAGAACGATGAATGCAGTTATATCTATGCAATTATGACTAAAGGTAGAATATCTAAGTTTTGCATATGTCATTTTTTTAATGATCTCCTGCTTTGAGTGGCTTAAATGACTGTGTTCTAACCACATTTTATAAGAGGTTTCCTCTAGAATTACAATAAGGACTTAGGTTCAAAATAAGTTATTTTAGGTTTTAGTAATATACCAAGCCAGCATTAATTGGGATACAGGGACAAAGCTTATCAAAAGAAAACATATCTCTAAGTGCTTATTATAATTATTCCAATAATACTAAATATTATATGTGAATTCAAATTCTAACTCTTTTCAGCTTAACTGAGTATATATTGTGAGGCCAATTTATTCAAGTCCCCTAGCTTCTAGCTTCATTTTCTAAAAATTTGTCTTTGGATCAAATCTAACCAAAACCAGTACTCTTTTTTCTCTCTCTGTCTCTCTCTCTCTCTCTCTCTCTCTCTCTTTTTCTATCTCTCTCTCACTCTCTCGCTCTTTCTTTTTTTTCTCTCTCTCTCTCTCTCTAATATAACCAATTTAAGATCACATAAATATCTGGATGGGTGATGGTGGAGAAAAAGAATTATCAAGAGAATTGCAAATACCTTCTCTAGTTAAGCCCAAAACCATGTATAAGGATAATGGAATGCAAATAGTAAAGTTGTTTTTACTATTTTGAATTTGCAAGCTTGGTTTATGCTGATAATGGACATTTCATGGAATAAGAAACAAACACTCATCCTAAGATGTGTTGAATTTCATAGAAACATAATTTAAAAGTCCTTGAAAATTGTAAGTAATTAAATGAGATGAGAAGATGAATTTTTAATATACTGAATGGAAAATAATTATTTTAAAGCCTTCAGTTTAGATAACTACATATCAGGCAAGTAGATTTAATGTCCTACATGCTCACTTTTATTTTAGATTGAAATGCTAACTTTGAAAGAATATTGAAAATGGAAAATATTAAGTTCTAATTCTAATGAATTATATGGAAAATAGCTCACTCACAACACTTTTTTCCTGTTGAAGAAAAAATCCATTTTCACTGGGTTTATATCTTTTATGTACCAAAATTAGTCTGGATAATGGCTGAAAAAGCCACTAATAACTTGAAAAAGCAAATTAAAATAGAGTATATAAATGTTACATTGAAAATAGGAAGTCACAACTTCTAGAAGCATTTATCATTAAATTACTTTTTGAGCATTCTGTATGTAGTATGGCTACTTTATAATATTTTACCTTTGTTTGCCTTGAACATAAGCAAAAAGCAGAGCAATTCTATAGAATTTTTTTTCGTGGGTCAATTCAATAACACAACTAATCTTCTTTGCGTTGTAATTTATTTCCATTAACTTAATAGTAAAGAAAAATATGATGGCCATCTAAAGTACAAAAGACATTGCATAAATACTTTTTATATCATTCTATTATAGGAATTATTAGTTTATATTTTAAATATTTGTTCAAATATCTGTCTAAACCCACATGGGAGTATACTGCATACTCCTCAATAATAAAGAGATTTTTTTCTGTTTTCCCAAACACTGATCACAGTGCCTGATACACACTAGATGCTTGACTAATGCTTTTGGAATGACCAAATTTAATTGAAATTTATTGTTGAAAATTTAATAGCTCAAAATGGAAAAATATTGTCTATTTGAAATAGTCCTTAATCTCAAACTATTTCTTACATTTCTGGCTTACGTAAATCTTTGGATATATTTTGCCCTACATACTTTTTTAAAGCAAGTAAAATCTAATAGGAATGCAATATCCATAGTTTTATTCATTTCCATTTAAATATGTTTTTAAGGTCTCTGAATAGTTCATCATGTGTAACGATTGCCAATTTTTAAAAATCCTAGAATCAAATAAAGCAATCTAAAGAAAAATGTGCACTGAACTAAAGATAAGAGAAGTGATCAAGTTACTTGAATATTCATTATTGTTGTATCATATCATGGATCATTTTGCACATGGCTTTGAGTTACTAAACATATTGGTTTTAATATCAGTAAAGGCCTCTGTTTATATTGAACTCTTAAAAATTTTGTCCTACGTGTGTAAGTTTATACTTTCATGGTGGTTGGGTGAAAATAATATTTTTAGCATAGGGATAATCCTTAGGTATTTAAGGGAAGCATAAAAATATCCTAATTCTTTCACTTATTTTTTCACCAAATATTTATGGAATTTCTACTGCATGTCAAGCCTTTTCTAGATGATACAGCATTGAACAAAACAGAGCTTACTTAATGTTTACATTGTAGTAAGAGCAGACAGGAAAGTATTAAATACTGTTAAAAACAACAGTATTAAATACTGTTAAATATGTAATAAATACTGTTAAAAAATGAAACAAAGGAGTTTTTATTTTATTTTATGTTACTTATTCAGCAAAGGCTTCACTGAGTTAAGACAGGAAAGAGATGAGAAATTTGGCTATGGAGATAGATGAGGGAAGTGGATTTCAGAGAGGTAAGAGAGTAGGAGGCAGAAGCGGACCTGGTTTGTTCTGAGAACTCTGGGGAAACCAGAATGGCAGAAGCAGAATGAAGGAAGGAGTTGAGATGGAAAATTACCTCAAAGAGACAACAGAGGTCAGACTAATCAGGCCTGACAAAATATTATAAGAATGTGCTCTTTTACTCCCAGAGAGCTAGGAAGCAACTGAGGAGAAGTGACATAACTGGACACATTTTTAAAGGATCACTCTGCTTCCCTATTAATAGACTATAGTAGGAAAGCTTCCCCATGAATAGACTATAGTAGGACAAACAGCAGAGAAAGAGAGTTCAAACACTGTAGTTGTTAGCACTTTTAATGGAATTTCTTTTCTTTATTTTATCACATGTAATTTTTTGTCATATACAATGTGCCTTGTCCTGTGAAATATTCCTATATCAAAATCCTTTGTAATGCAATATAATAATTGTACCCTTTGATTTTTAGGATTTAGATTATATATTTAACAGCATGGTGTATTTATTTTTATAGATTAACTGCACTCCATTAATTTGTCTCAAAGACATAGTACCCACAATACCCACCAATTTTCTCTATTCTGCATCCTTTTCTTCTCTTAATCATATCTTCTCCCAAAAGTACTCAACCTTCTTATGTTCTTGCTACTTTGCTGTAGAGCTTGGCTCTCACAAAGTTATTTGATACATTTCTTAAACCTGAAGAGTGAGTGCTGTGACTCAACAAACCTCTCTGAAGAACATTTCTTATTTTATTTAAATCAGAGACAAAGTCCATTTGTGACATAAGAAAAAGCATATGCAGTTTCAACAGGCAGAATGGAATAGACGTTTTGACTGAATGGAGGAAACATGAGGATATAGCCTTATGAAGGAATATATCTTTTTCTAAATCTTAAAAAAAAAAAAAAAAATCTTTTTTCTTAGCAATCCCAGACATCATTGTCTTCTCTGTACACATATCCTCATAGTTACATGGTATTAAGTTGAACAGAAGGAAAATGGCTCTGTCCTTACAGTCAGGAGAATAGATGCTATGGTGTAACAAGCATTTTTCTTCTTTTTTTTCTTTTTTTTCTTGAGTGTCTCACTCTGTCACCCAGACTGGAATGCGGTGGCATGATCTTGGCTCACTGCGACCTCTGCCTCCTGGGTTCAAGTGATTCTCCTGCTTCAGTCTCCTGAGTAGCTGGGATTACAGGTGCGTGCCACCATGCCCGGCTAATTTTTGTATTTTTAGTAGAGACGGGGTTTTACCATGTTGGTCAGGCTGGTCTTGAACCACTGACCTTGTGATCTGCCCTCCTTGGCCTCCCAAAGTGCTGGGATTACAGGTGTGAGCCACCGCACCTGGCTGCATTTTTCAAGACATTATAAAATTATGTGATTGCCAAGTGGCATGTTTTCAAGTTTACTCAATGCTTCAAAGCAGTAACAAATCTGTACAGCTCAGAAGGGGAAGAGTTAAATTGTTAACTACTAATAACTAAGAGAAAATGTACTCTGTCTGCTCTTATTTAGTTTCAAATTTTAATAGGATTCTAACCTGCCTCCAAAAAAAATGTTTTACAGGAATAAAAATAAGTCATTAGAAGTAAGCACCTGATTGAGTCAACTACAGAGGACCCATTTTATCAAATTAATATTTCATTAAGGCACTCCATTGTCCACATATACCTGAGCAGGTTCCATTATCAGATTATACAAGTGGTAACTTATGAGTCCATTCCAACATGCCAACAAAGATCCAGTAAAACTCTCTGAAGAGAAGGAGAGACTCACATTTCTGAGAGCCTGGCATGCCAAGTGATTTACATGTGCACAGAATCCCTGCATCAAAGCAACAAGCTGAATATTTTTAACCTCCCTTTACATATGAGATGACTGCAATTCAAATCTGATTAACACTTAAAGTTGCACAGCTATGTATTCAGCTCTCTCATTTAATGCCTGGACACTTTCCTCTGCACTTCAAGAAGAGTCAGTTGGCAGAAGAGCTTCTAGAATCCCATAGACAGTTCAAGTACACTTTGTCCAAATACTCTGAATTTTTAGGTGAAATGTCCCTCTTTGTTTTCTGGCTTCTATCTCTCAGCTTTGTCTTCTTTTTGTCTTCCCCTAGTCCCCTCTACACTTCCCATGGCTTTTTCTTTTTCTTCCTTATACGAAGTTCTCTTTTCCTTTTTGCTTTCTCTTGAACCACTTTCTTCTGACATCTTCTATAGGTAAGAGGGACTTTGAGTAAGATAAACTAGGTTTAAGTGTGTAAAGTGTGTGACTGCCTTTTAACTGTGTTAACGTGCTCAGCTAATGAGAGCAAACGTCGCAAAGAGCCAGAGATACTAGTAAAAGCCCATAGGACCCAGAAGACTTTTTCAAATTTTTGTTCTTTCTATTCCCTCCACTTATTCATAATCTTTACCTTCTCTATCTTCTCCAGGAACTACTCTGCCTTAGAGATTTCTTTCATCTTTGTTTTTAAGAAAAAATTTTAAATTATTTATGACTAAGATACCTACTGATTCTTCAGGTTGATGTGCATATTAGTTATAATTTACTAATTCCTAAATGTTTTAAAAGAGTCATTAGAAGTAAATGCCTATGAAAGGGGAAAAATTATTAAATTTCATTTGTTCATTTATTTATTTCATTTATTTATTTCATTTATTTATTTATTTATTTATTTTTGGAACAGGGTCTCACCCTGTCACCCAGGATACAGTGCAGTGGTTCAGTCACAGTCACTGCAGCCCTAACCTCTCAGGCTCAAGTGATCATACTCCAGCATCTCAAGTCGCTGGGACTCATCAAATTTCTTGATGGTGAAGAATTTTTATCTGTTGACCAGCAAGTGAGCTCAGTTATTAGACTACATATGTGATAAATTTGACTATGTCTCTCTTACATAAAATCAAGTCAGAAAGATTGAAACATGTATTTACAATCAACCAAGTTTTACCGCAATAAATGATTGAATAATAAAATTAATTTTGAGAATGAGTAACACAAGTATTAATTTTTTAATTGAATATATGGGCACTCACATAGTCTTAGCTGAAACACAGAAACATAATTAACAGAATATACAGGCCCAATATCATTTAATTATTTTTAATTTACTCATCATTAAATGAACATATTATAAAAGGAAGAAACAATTGTATTCTAGTCAGTTTCTTAAACCACTGACTGGCAAAGTGCAATATTTTTCACTATACAATCTGTGCTGTTTTTTTTTTTAAACTACAGTCTATCACCTACTAGTTACAAAATCAATTTACTGGCTCATGACATGTATTTTAAATTATTTAAATGGCATATTTCTAGACGGTAATTAAATAATTTTATATTAAGTTTGGCTTGATTTATTATATATATGTTAAATATTATTTGAAAGTTGTTTTAGATAGACCATATATTTTACGTAGGTATATGTATAACTTGCAATATAAAATGTATTCTTACTGGGAACTTCAGATAAAATATTGAACAGTTCCATACATTATATACTAAATGTGTAATAAACTTTATATAATTTTTTATAGAATCATGTTCAATGATTCCTCATCACTTGTCACAAAATCATCAAATGATGGATAGTACT
Source organism: Papio anubis (assembly GCF_008728515.1). Lineage (NCBI taxonomy): Eukaryota > Metazoa > Chordata > Mammalia > Primates > Cercopithecidae > Papio > Papio anubis. The sequence continues at coordinate 67,962,466 of NC_044979.1, read as the reverse complement.
AAATTTTGATGTGAAAGAGTAAGGGAATTAAAAAAGGATTGAAATATGTTGTTAAGCTAATATGTATAAGAATGTGAGTGATAGCAGGTACTCTGTGGTCGTGCATGTTAACTAGTACATTCTTTTTGAGTTTTATTAGGGGAAATAAATTGAATTAAACCAATAAAATGAGACATGCTTCAGAGGTTTGTGTTTGCAAGAAAGGGTGAGAGAGAGTGGAGTTTGGGAGGTGCTCTGGACAGGACAATATTTAGGATCCTATAGGGAAGGGCTGCATTGAGCCTTGAGTCTCTGTGCTGCCTGGCCTATCATTTCTTCTGCAACATGGTACTGACCATCATAAATAAACCAGGTGCTCACAGATCCACAAGGATTGCACTGTCCTACTTGTCCAGACTCCTGTGTCATGAAATCCCTGGGCTGAGAGACAGTTCATTCTCTAGGTGGTTTCTCTCTGCTGGTTTGTGTTGCTAGTGACTGTAGCCACAATCTGTCACTCTCCCTGCTTCCTGCTGCTCCCTGAGACCTATCCAGCCTTCCCAGAAGGTGTGATATGGAGAGATAAACACTTTTTTTCTATGTCAGATAAGCTTCTCCACGTCCCTCTTATAGTGCCACTAAGAGCACTGATTTTTGTCTACCTGTTCATCTCCAAGAATATTAATGTATTCTTGCATGTTTTGATTCAACAAACATTTTTTGAAAGCCTAAAATGTCCAAACCATGTAAAAAGTGCTAGGAAGAGAAAGATGCAGTCACAATTCTAACATGAAATGTTAACATATATGATAGTGATCTAACAACTCTAGTTGGAACATTAAAAGATAACTTCACTGAAGTAAGGGGCATGGGGGAAGGGCCAGGAGTTTAAAATATATGAGCATGTGATTTTTGCACATTAATTTTGTATCCTGAGACTTTGCTGAAGTTGCTTATCAGCTTAAGCAGATTATACACCAGTAACAGACAAACAGAGACGCAAATCATGAATGAACTTCCATTCACAATTGCTTCCAAGAGAATAAAATACCTAGGAATCCAACTTACAAGGGATGTAAAGGACCTCTTCAAGGAGAACTACAAACCACTGCTCAGTGAAATAAAAGAGGACACAAACAAATGGAATAACATACCATGCTCATGGATAGGAAGAATCAATATCGTGAAAATGGCCATACTGCCCAAGGTTATTTATAGATTAAATGCCATCCCCATTAAGCTACCAATGAGTTTCTTCACAGAATTGGAAAAAACTGCTTTAAAGTTCATATGGAACCAAAAAAGCGCCCGCATTGCCAAGACAATCCTAAGTCAAAAGAACAAAGCTGGAGGCATCACACTACCTGACTTCAAACTATACTACAAGGCTACAGTAACCAAAACAGCATGGTACTGGTACCAAAACAGAGATATAGACCAATGGAACAGAACAGAGTCCTCAGAAATAATACCACACATCTACAGCTATCTGATCTTTGACAAACCTGAGAGAAACAAGAAATGGGGAAAGGATTCCCTATTTAATAAATGGTGCTGAGAAAATTGGCTAGCCATAAGTAGAAAGCTGAAACTGGATCCTCTCCTTACTCCTTATACGAAAATGAATTCAAGATGGATTAGAGACTTAAATGTTAGACCTAATACCATAAAAACCCTAGAAGAAAACCTAGGTAGTACCATTCAGGACATAGGCATGGGCAAGGACTTCATGTCTAAAACACCAAAAGCAACGGCAACAAAAGCCAAAATTGACAATGGGATCTAATTAAACTAAAAAGCTTGTGCACAGCAAAAGAAACTACCATCAGAGTGAACAGGCAACCTACAGAATGGGAGAAAATTTTTGCAATCTACTCATCTGACAAAAGGCTAATATCCAGAACCTACAAAGAACTCAAACAAATTTACAAGAAAAAAGCAAACAACCCCATCAAAAAGTGGGCAAAGGATATGAACAGACATTTCTCAAAAGAAGACATTCATACAGCCAACAGACACATGAAAAAATGCTCAGCATCGCTGGCCATCAGAGAAATGCAAATCAAAACCACAATGAGATACCACCTCACACCAGTTACAATGGCAATCATTAAAAAGTCAGGAAACAACAGGTGCTGGAGAGGATGTGGAGAAATAGGAACACTTTTACACTGTTGGTGGGACTGTAAACTAGTTCAACCACTATGGAAAACAGTATGGCGATTCCTCAAGGATCTAGAACTAGATGTACCATATGACCCAGCCATCTCATTACTGGGGATATACCCAAAGGATTATAAATCATGCTGCTATAAAGACACATGCACACGTATGTTTATTGTGGCACTATTCACAATAGCAAAGACTTGGAATCAACCCAAATGTCCATCAGTGACAGACTGGGTTAAGAAAATGTGGCACATATACACCATGGAATACTATGCAGCCATAAAAAAGGATGAGTTTGTGTCCTTTGTAGGGACATGGATGCAGCTGGAAACCATCATTCTTAGCAAACTATCACAAGAACAGAAAACCAAACACCGCATGTTCTCACTCATAGGTGGGAACTGAACAATGAGATCACCTGGACTCGGGAAGGGGAACATCACACACCGGGGCCTATCATGGGGAGGGGGGAGGGGGGAGGGATTGCATTGGGAGTTATACCTGATATAAATGACGAGTTGATGGGTGCTGACGAGTTGATGGGTGCAGCACAGCAACATGGCACAAGTATACATATGTAACAAACCTGCACGTTATGCACATGTACCCTAGAACTTAAAGTATAATAATAATAATAAATAAATAAATAAGTAAATGAGAAAAAAATAAAATAAAATATATGAGCAGAATTCGGACCAACGTGATCAGAAGAGGTAAGAAGCAGAGGCACAGAAGATGCTCACACTATTGGTTCCATTCTCTATTTGAACTGACCAAACACCATCATGTTTGAACTGACTAAATACCATCATGCTTTTCACAGGCATGCTCTTTTTTTTTTCCTAGCCATTTACCTCAAATAAGGTTGACACATCCAAACTACATATTCCCCACATTCATATTTGCATTTTGATTTGATGTTCTGTTATCTGCATTTTTATTTGCCATGACTTGAGTTCAGATTTGATTATCCACCATTTGACTTATCCAGTCAGGTCTTTACTTCTGGTTTACTTCTCATCGTTGCCAGCCATTTGGCCACTTTTTCTTTTCTGTCTTTAAACACAAAGGTGAGCAAGAAAGTCTAGCTAGAGAAACTGTAAAATGTTATTTCTAATTATATAATTTGTTATTTGTTCCTCAGTTAAAAATTCTAGTGGAGAAGGAATTACTACAAGCGTAAAGTTGAGATGGAGTTTGGTCTAATTTGAGTTTATCCCTCGAAAATAATTTTTTTTTTTTTTGAGACAGAGTCTTCCTCTGTCGCCCAGGCTGGAGTGCAGTGATCTTGACTCACTGCAAGCTCCGCTTCCTGGGTTCACGCCATTCTCCTTCCTCAGCCTCCAGAGTAGCTGGTACTACAGGCGCCCACCACCATGCTTGGCTAATTTTTTGTATTTTTAGTAGAGAAGGGGTTTCATCATGTTGGTCAGGCTGGTCTCGAACTCCTGACCTCGTGATCTGCCCACCTTGGCCTCCCAAAGTGCTGGGATTACAGGCATGAGCCACCGTGCCCAGTCGAAAATAATTTCTTATCTGATTCCTGTGGGCAATGAAAATATTAATACATATATTTTTCTGTTGATTGCCTCAACTAAGCCTACTCAACATGACTTTAACAATCTTTCTTATTGAAGTCACTAATATTCAAATAGCTTATATTTTATAGGAAAACAAAATTTTCTGTCTGAGATCATTAGAGTTTATAATGAGATGTTAGTGTTTCATAAGACAGACAAAACTAAGTCAGTGCCATATTTACTCTGAAGATATGTTTACTTTGACTTATTTTCAGTGAATTAACTTGAATTAATTGCTTTCTCATCGAAGAATATAACAAGTTATTTTAAAATCTGTATATTTTTAACTGGGTGAATAAAAAACTCAGTAAGGAAGGCACCTTGGGTTATTTTCTATAAGACTTTTTATAGTATAGCAAGTCTACTCAGGATGCATCTTTGTTCATTCACAATCTTATTGCTGTATCATATGAATTTACAAAATTTTAAATCTTTATACATAAAGTATGTCCATCAATCTTGTTCTAAAATAAGTATTTTAAATACATACCTTTTTTGTAATATCAAAAGAAATTGTAACTCCCAACCTGCAATGTTAAACATAGCCTTAGAACATGTTTACTGTTTCATTGTACTATTCATAAAATTTGAATTTTTAGAAACACCAATTCACAATATCTTTTGTCAAGTAAAACTCAGTGTTTCATCCTGAATGCATTTTAATCTACATATGAAATCCACATTAATTATATCTCATAAAATATGTAAACAACAATGTAGAAAGAAAGGACTTGCCTTCTTTTCCTTCTTAAAAGTAGATTTTTACTACTATATACATACTTTGGACAAAATAGATTTTATGTACATAGGAGGAGATATGGGTATCAAAGGATGGTGGTACTGGGAGCTAACAGTAGAAAGTTAGGTTGTAGCCCCTTTCTAGAGGACCTTGTCTTGAATTGATTGAAATAAGTTGAAATTGATCCTAGAAGTAATGAGAAGTAAAAAAAGGCTTTTAAACGAAAAAGCAAATAATCCATTATGTTTGTTTTGAGAACTGTTAAAGTAGTGGGTAGACAAAAAAGGAGAGTCTGGAGACAAGATGATTGGCTAGGAGCTGAGGCAATTCTTAAGTGAGAGGTGATGCAGGCTTGAATGAAGAATATGACAGTGAAGATAGAGATTAGAGCTGGATGATATAGTGACAAGGTGAAACAGAATGTCTAATAAGGCTCAGTTTTAGAAACCTTGTCACCTATTTATTGTCCATATTTGGAAATGCATGTAACCTTAGAGCAGCTTTTTCTTATGGGATTTTGTATAAGGTGACTAGGTAACCACTGTCCCCAGAAAGTTTTGATAGGATCATTTATTTGGCTTATTTTAGCTGCTCTTCTCGAATACCTCTTGGTGTGCATAAGAAGTGCAAGAAAAAAATTGTTGAAGATATCATATATAAAGAATGCAGAATTTCTCTGAATACAACCTCTTAAACATTTTAGGAATGAAGTGTTGATCTATTTTACACTGATCAAATATCAGAAGCTCTGGCACTGTGGACCAGAATGGAATCTAAAGAAAGGAAAGGGCTCTAAAATGGAACTCACCAAAAATTGGGGATGGGGATGTGTACCTGCATTGTTTACTTAGACTGACAACTGGAACTTAAGGATTGGCGCTAGATGGCTCTAGAAGAGACAAGGGTTAAGACTGTGACCATTCAGGACCCACCACTCTGTCCTCTGTGTGTGGTTCTAGGAAACAATGGCTGATCATGATGATGTGAACCAGTGAAGCTATCACCCTGGAGCAGGAGCCCAGAGGCATGTGTGACCTGTGTTAGGACTAGACCAGCAATAGCATCACTGCAGAGCAAACAAGCACTTAGGCCTCTCTTCAGCACCAATATTGAGGGCAGTGAGGCATCTAGCGTTTGGAAGCAAAAGTAAATTGAATCCTCTTGAAGAAAATTACCTTCCACCATATCAAGGAGAAGGTAAGATCTGAAGACTGAGATGTTGGAAATACTGTTAATAACAGCGGGAGAGTCCTCTAGACTGTGGGAGAGAGAAGCGGGGGAGACGTGTGACCATATAAATGATACATGATAACTATATTTGGATTCCAAGTGAAGAATTTTACATGTGAACAATTAGATTTCTTGCGTGTGTGTGCAGCAGAGGGGGGAGTCATGGATAACAAAGTATCTAGTAGGAGGTTGGAAGAGAAGATGAGATGCAGAGAATGTAAGATGATGCAGCCATAAGAATGGAGAAATAATATAGGAAGGAGGTGGGGTAGCTTGAGAGTTTGGATAATAAATTCAATTTTGGACATTTCTGGTTTAAAAGACCTTCAGGCTATTTCAGTAGATATGAAAGTATGCTGCTAAATACTTAGATTATTTTGACAATAACGCAGGTTAAGTACTGTTATTTACCCATTTTGTTCATGAATCTGAGGCCAAAAAAAAAACAAAACAAAAAACTTACTATTCTTCCCCCAAGCTGTTAACTAACTTCACCAGCAAGTGGTAAAGTAGGATTCCAATAGAGACAGCTTAACTCCAGGACCACTGCACTAATCTGGCAGTAATAGAGCTGAAAGGGCATAGGCTTCAGAGGAAGAGAGACTTTGATTTAAATCTCAGCTTTGTCACTCACCAGAGAAGAGAAGCTGAATACAAATACGTTCCTTAATTCAGCTGAGACTCTAATTCTTTATCTGTAAATTTAGGAATCCAAGTTCCAATCTATAGAGTTCTGGTGAGGTTTCATGACATAATGTATTAGTTTCCTATTGTAGTGTAACAAATTACTACAGTTAGTGGTATGAAACAGCACATATTTAATCCCCTACATTTCTGGAATTCCAAAGTCCAAAATTAAGGTGTCAGCAAGACTGTGTTCCTTCTGGTGACTTTAAGAGAGAATTTGTTACCTTGTCTTTGCCAGTCTGTAGAAGCCACCCACATGCCTGCATTCGAGCCCCTTCCATGGTCCTTAAGGTGCATGACTTCAACCTCTGGTTCCACTATGACATCTTTTGCTGACTCCCATTCCTTCTGCATCCCTCTTATAAGAACTCACACGATTATTTGGGCCTATTTAGATAATCCAGGATGATCTCCCCATTTTAAGATCCTTAACTTAATCCTCTCTGCAAAGTTCCTTATGCTACATAAGGTAACACATACACAGGTTCTGGGGTTAATGCATGGATATCTTTAGTGGTGGCATTAGTCAGTCTATCACAGTTTATGTAAAGTAAGAGTAAAATATCAACAACAGGCAATAAGTTTATTGAACATCTCTCTTGACTATCAATTATCCATGCACAGCCTTTGAGAAGAATTGGAAAGCAGTCAACTTGTGATTAACTCATAATAGGCATGAATTATAGCTATTATTATCACTATGAGCATTATTCACTTTTATGAGAAAAATTAATATGCATAATTCTCAGAGCATACCCTTTCAAATGCCCTGCCAAATAAATTTCTCACTTCTGAAAGACAACCTATCTTTCCTCTTACAAAGGCACTGGGCACAACACATAATTGCAATGTCATATTCCATCTTCAATTCCCCATCAATTATAGCTCTAGCATTCCAATTATTTCTTTGGCCAAATGATTAAGCATTACCTCCCAGAGAAACCTCTCTGATAAACTTATCTCTTAGAATTTCTTCCATTTCTATATCACATATTCTTTAGGCAATTGTTACTTTATAAATAACTGGGATATCAACATACAAAATCATACATAAAGTATAGATGAATGTAAAAATAAAAAAAAATGTAAACATCACCCAGTTTATGAAATATTGCTAACCTTTTTGAAGGCTCCATGTGCCTTATTCCTTTCCCTCCCCCTGCCAAAAGTAATCAATATCCCGAATTTTAGTTTCATTATTCTTCTTATTTTCTATGCAAATGAGCTTTCCATTTTAGAATAGTTTACATTCGCAAAACAGTTCCAGAGGCAGTACAGAGAGTTCCTTTGTACTTCTCACCCATTTTTCCATGTTCCTGGCATCTTATATTAGTATGATATATTTGACACAGCTAATGAATCCATCTTGACAAATTACTATGAACTAAACTCTATGCTTCATTTGGATTTCTTCAGAGGTTTTTCACATGGTTACACTAGGGTAGTGAATTTTGGAGACATAAACCAGACAGATAATCATTCTCAGCACATCATATTAAAGGTACATGTTATCAACATGACTTATCACTAGCCACCTGCCTAAGGTAGTGCTTGTCAGGTTTCTCTACCATACAATTACTATCTCTCCCCTAGCTCATTACTCTACTCTTTGAAATTAAATCACAATGTGTAGTCTGCACATAAGCAGTAAGGAGTTATAATCCAATGTCTTGATGGAACAGTGTCTACATAATTTATTTGGCGTTCTTGTGCATGAAAACTTGTCTATTTCCCTCATCTGCTTAATTATTCAATAATGTATTTATGTAAGTACAAACTCATAGATACTTATTTTACACTTTTGGTTACAATCCAATATGGTTTATTCTGTTGCACAACTTGTTCCAGCTTTGACTACTGGGAGCTCTTTCAGTTGTCTTCTGTGTCCTTTTGACAAACCTTCACAGTTTTCTTTACTGAGCACATCCTTACTTTCTGGTATCACAAGACAAGACAGGACAGCCTCATCTTGTATACCCTGCCCTGGTCCCATAACCATGCATTTCTCGAAGGAGCACTGGTTTCTTTTATTGGAGAATGGTATTAGAAACCAGATCTTGGTGCTGGATGTGCTCATTGCTAATGAGGTATCATTGCTTCTAGGCCTTCTGAAGGGACAGCGCTAGGAAATATATGCATGAACACTAATTCCCATGTGTACCAGCACATATCAACAAATATTGCTAGGTATATCTATCAGTATCTAATGAAGCTAAACATGAAGTCATATTGATGCATCCAACTCTAATCCAGTATGACAAGGTGTATTCTAGCCTTCCTCCTTGCTTATTTGTAACTTCCCACTTCAACAGTGAGAAGCTTGGCTTCTACCATCTGCCATCCATTTACTTATTTGTTCCATTTCCATGTATAAGTATAGTGATTTCATAATTGTTAAATTTCTAATGTGAGAACCAACTTTGTCAACTAGAACATAGTAGTTATATACACTTTCTTTTGGCTTTACTCTCAACAATCTCCATTCATTTCCAAAATTACTTAGGTCAGTTTAAAAAGAAAAGCAAAACAAAATAAAAAATTTATACCACCTTCAGTGAGATTGTCTTATACATTTTAACAGATTTTTTGTCATTTGGCACTTTATTAGGTGTACCTTTACTTCTTAATTTAATTTTAATTGTATACATTAAAGTTCACTGTTTGTGTTATACAGTTCTAGAAGTTTTTTAAAATGCATAGCGTCACATATCCACCAGTTCAATAATATACAGGATAGTTTAACCTAAAATATCCCCAGTGTTTCATATATTTATAACCACTCCCCTCCCCAAACCTCTGATCTATTTTTATCTTCATAATTTTATCTTTTCTAGAATGTTATATTATCAAAACAATGCAGTATATATCCTATTTAGACTGGCTTCTTTCACATAGCAATATGCATTTAAGTTTCCTCCATGTCTTTTTGAGGCTTGATAGCTCATTTCTTTTTATCATTGAATAGTATTTTGTTATATGGATTTACCAAAGTTTGTTTATCCATTTACCTAATGAAGGATATCCTGGTTGCCTCCATTCTTTGATAAATGTTATGTGATGTTTTTTCTTAGGATTTTCAAACTAAAATATGTCATTAATAACATATGATTGTGCCAGGTGTGGTGGCTCACATCTGTAATCCCAGCACTTTGGGAGGCTGAGGTGTGTGGATCACTTAAGGTCAGGAGTTTGAGACCAGCCTGACCAACATGGTGAAACCCCATTTCTAATAAAAATACAAAATTAGCTGGACGTGGTGGTGCATGCCTGTAATCCCAGCTACTCGGGAGGCTGAAGCAGGAGAATCACTTCAAGAGGGGAGGTGGAGTTTGCAATGAGCTAAGATTATGCCATTGCACTCCAGCCTGGACAACAAGAGCGAAATTCCATCTTAAAAAAAAAAAAAAAAGAAAAAAGGATTGCTTAGTTTTTAAATTTAACTCACTGATGCCCACAACTGAGAAATTCACTGTAATGCTTAATCTAAAATTAACTATTTTCCAACACTTATAAAGAGTCTGTTTGGAGAATAGATTGGGTGGTTTTATTTATTTTAGAGACATGCTAATAATAAATTTATCTAATTTTCCATGATGTTTGCTTATTTTAAAGAAAATCATCAGAATGCTTCATCCTTTTTCCACATTAAGTTAATTTGTAATAATGTCCCCAATGAATGTTAATTTCAAATTATCTGATGGACATTGAGAATAAAAGTTTAAAAGAGCCATGTAATAACTGTTTCCTCTGTTTTATAAAGTTATTGGAAGCTATTGTCTGTTATATCTTTCAAAATGTCGCTTCACATTATGACACACAGCTTTTCGAGCTAAATGCTGGGAAGTGTTGGTATCTGAGTGTTTTTCCTTACTAAGTTTCCTTATGCCTATTACTTTTGGTAGCCACACTTTTAAGTCAAATCTATTAAGTTCAATACTGTATTTTAATAAGTATTATTTGCATAAGCTTTAGTATAATTTACTTTCTACTGTACAGTTTTTGATATTTTATCCATACTTTGAAAATGCTATGATTTATATACCATATTTTTGAAAACTTAAATGAGACAGGTAGGGTATGTATTTATTAAATATATATCTCTCAATATTTTAAAAATATTTTTTAAAGAGTTTATATAAATAATGGGTTCATATTTCAAAAATAAAATTTTGAATGTGTATAATAAAGCAATATGGATGATAGATGTTCAAATGAATATGTCCCAAAATGGTAGATGACATATTTTTGAAATGCCTTTTTAAATTCTTGCTTGGGTGGTGAGAAAGCAACTATATTCCTTGGAGGTCAGAAACTATAATAAAATAGTAATCCATGTGTGCTTACCATATCAAATGCTGAAACTGGCATTTACCCTGGAGGTATCTTTTGATAGCTGTTGACTGACCCAGATTTGGGATATAATGACCAAAGTGCTTGAGGGATACGAAGCAAAACCTGGAACCTCAGCAAACAGGTTAAATTTAAAACCCACATTAAAACCCCATATAAGCCCCCACAAAAGGCAACACATTCTTCAAATAAACTAAGTTAAAAAAAATTACTCTGATAGGAAGACAATGGGAGAATAATTAAAAAGTTTCCTCTAAGAACTTCTGACCATAATTCAACATTTAAACAAGTTTAGAGTTATAAGTAACAATACCAATATAGTTCAAAATGCCCGAACTGAAATCTGAAATTTCAAATCTGAAATTCTCTTTTAACTGATCCCAAATTAGTGTTCCCACTAATGTGTGTTTCCAGAAACAAAGTGACCAGGAGATGAAAGGTACAGAATTTTAACAAAAACAAAAGAGAAAGAGAAAACATTTTGGAAAAAGATGAGAGGGAGAAGTTAATTCTGAAATACAATAATGGCTAGGATTTTTCCAGAAATGATTAATGATGTGAATTTGCCCTTTTAGGAATCTCAAAGATCACCAAGGATACTTTTTTTAAAAAAGTCTGCAATGAGGCAAATGGTAGTGAAACTGTGGAACTTACAAAAGGAGCAAAAGAGAAAAGATATTCTATACGAAAAACGAACAATTAAAATGACAATGACTTTTCAGGCTGGGCGCGGTGGCTCATGCCTGTAATCCCAGCACTTTGGGAGGCCGAGATGGGTGGATCACGAGGTCAGGAAATCGAGACCATCCTGGTCAACACGGTAAAACCCCGATTCTACTAAAAAAAAACCCCAAAAAACAAAAAATTATCCAGGCGTGGTGGTGGGCGCCTGTAGTCCCATCTACTCCGGAGGCTGAGGCAGAAGAATGGGGTGAACCCAGGAGGTGGAGCTTGCAGTGAGCCGAGATCACGCCACTGCACTTCAGACTGGGCGACAGAGCGAGACTGTCTCAACAACAACAAAAACAACAATGATTTTTCAACAATAATGGAAGCCAGAGACATAAGAGAGAAGGAAAAAACTTGTTTATAAAGCTAGAAAGATAATCCCCCAAAAAACTATTTTCTACAAGTTAGAGTGGAAATTAAGGTATCTACAGATAGACACAAACCCATCATAAATAAACTTAAAAAACTAATACCCCCTAAAGCACCACGTAACTTCTATACTTGAAGCATGAAGAAAAATATCTGAGAAGGAAGGTCTATGATGCTGGAAATAATAGAGATCATACAAATTAGGAAAAATATGTAGATCTAAATAAACACTTACTGCATTAAACAACAACAATAACTAACTTGTAGCATCAAAATTAATATATTTAAATATATTTCTGGACAGTAAAGGCATTTATGTAAACAGTAGGGTGGCTGGAAGTATTGCATGACAAGGATCTTTGGTTTAAAAGGAAGACGGTAAAAATATTGTATAACTTTAGGCTTTTGTATGTTAAATTTGCACATGAGTACAACATCTGCAAGCTGGAGAACCAGGAAAGCTAATGGTGTAATGCAGTTCCAACTGTAAGGTCCTGAGAACCAGAGGATGGCACCAGTGTGCATCTCTAAACCTGAAAGCCTAGCACTCTGATGTCCTAGCACTCTGGTGTCCAAGGGCAGGAGAAGATGGATGGCCAGCTCAAGAGGAGAGAAAGAAAATTGGCCCTATTGTTCTTGTCCAAATAGTTCTATTCAGATGCTCAATAAATGGATTAGATGATGCCTGCCAACATGAGTGAAGGCAAATCTTCTTAACTCAGTCTACTAATTCAAATGCTAATCTGTTCCAAAAACATCCTCACGGATATACCCAGAGATAATGTTTCACTGGCTATCTGGGCATCTTTTAGCTTGGTCATGTTGACACATAAAATTAACCATCTCATAAGTTAGATAAGAACAAGGAGAAAGTTCCAGTCAGAAGATACCAGGAGGAACTTGGGATTCTTTACACCTTTCTGAAACATTAGAAAGATAATATAGGGATCCCCATTGAATATAGCTGTAATAGTCTGTTTTCATGCTGCTGATAAAGACATAACCAAGACTGGGCATTTTACTAAAGACAGAGTCTTATTGGACTTACAGTTCCACATGGCTGGGGAGGCCTCATAATCATGGTAGAAAGCGAGAAGGAGCAAGTCACACCTTACGTGGATGGCAGCAGGCAAAAAGAGAGCTTGTCCAGGGCACCTCCAGTTTTTAAAAGCATCAAATCTCAGGAGACTCATTCACCACCACAAGAACAGCATGGGGAAGATTCATTCCCATAATTCAATTATCTCCCACCGGGGCCCTCCCACAACATGTGGAAATTATGGGAACTACAAGATGAGAGATTTGAGTGGGGACACAGAGTCAAACCGTATCAATAGTTCAAGCCAAAATTTGTTCAACTATCAAAGAAAAACAATTCCTGTTAACTCCTGAGTTTTCACAGGAAGGCAATAGCTAAAACTCACGGTAACTTGACAAATGGCTTAGAGTGCCCAGTGTCTGTTAGCAGGTAGGGCCTCTGAGTAACATCAAAACCTACCCGCACCTACAAATATACATTTTTTCAGAGCAGGAAATCTGTATAGGAAAAGTAACATCCCTAATCCATCTACCTTTACCACAAAACCTCCTAAATTTCAGATAAAATTTTAGAATAAATGTATAACTGCCCCTTTATGTGCTTTAATGATCCTATAAATATGGTCCATTGTTTTGGACTAATTCATCTCCTAACTTCTTTTCATATCTTATGGTGAAATGTAAGATATATATTTGTGGTTAATGGAAAACTAACAAAATGCCTCAAATTCCTGAAAAGAACATATAGATACAAAAGCATTAAATTCAGACTTCCCATTTAAATATTTTCTGCAGTGATAAATTTCAGAGCAAAAGGTCAACTTAAAAAATTCGATAAAGAACATTTTATTTTCTTAATGATCTGAGTGCTAATATTAATTAATAATGCATTATTTTATTGCACACAAGGTATGGTGATTTTCAATTTCATTATAATGTTTCATCAGGTGTAAACAGATGTATATAAGATGGCTTTTATATGTTACCGATTTCACAATGAAAAGAAGATATTCTCTCTTTAATCTTAAGAAAGCTTATGAAAAGTAAGAACCTAATTTCTGAAAGATGCAGAAAGGAGATATAATTCCTAATAGACTTTTTATCAAAACATTTTTCATATCTAGTATATTGTAATTGTTCATAGTTGTTCTTTGTGCATCTGCACATTTAATATGGTCCAACTTAGGAAAAATAGACTATTCAAGGAGAAAAAATAAAATTTCTAATAGAAAATGATATACAGTTGTACTGAATTATCTGATATGGTCCTCTTATTAACCAGATTTTAGCAATATTGGATTGTTTAGCCAAAATCAGATCAATACCTCACTGAAAAGGCAGCAGTCACAGAGAAAACTCAGTATTGTTTTATGAGAAAAGATAAATTAGCATAGTAAATACAAGTTAGTGATGTCATTTAGACAACTGGACTCTAAACCATAAAAATTTCAATACTCAGGGAAAAACAAAAGACATTTTAATCCAAAATAAAAGTTCCTGCTCTCAGAAAGGTAGCAGATAACATAATATGATGCCCAACTATTTTCACTTTGGTGATGGAATCTTTAGTACATAAACATAAACTGAATTTTACTCAAAAATAAGAATCATCCAATATGAGGTGACTAGAACTCTAATGCTGCATTTCAAGTAGGGATACAAATTATATATGCATTGAAATGCTTCCTCTTTTGCATTGGTTGATGGCAGGATTTAGTGTAGTAATTTACTCAGGAGCACTTTAAGCTCAAAGTGGAAAAGCATTGAGAGAAAATTATTATTAGTAGCCTTCTAGAAGGGAAATATGTGCACCCTGATTCAATGGATGAAACTAATAAACATAATTGTAGACTGCCACTATGGTGACTTCCACTCAAAGACAACAGAATTCTGGTTAAAATTCATTTCATAATGAAATAAAAAATATCTATATAAGGATGCTCATTATACAAGTTTTTCTCACAATGTTTAATTTTTTTAAGACAAAAGAGTATGAAAAAATGTTAAATTACAATGCAATTTACTAGGTAAATGACATTGGGCAAGTCAGTTATTATATATCAATCTCATTTCTCCATCTGTCATATAGTAGGTAATATAAATAGCTATTTCTAATATGAAATTTATGTAAAATGCCACGCTTGTTTAAAATATAATAGTTCCTCAACATACAAATAGGAAACCACTGGAGGAGAATCAAGGTCAAATAGGTGTATATAGTGCCATAGATTTTTTTAAACATTAAGATAAAAAGCCAAAATTAGATAGATAGAAGATTGATAGATATAGATGATAGATATAGATGATAAATAGATATATAGATATAAAGCAAAATAAATAAATATGTAAGAAGCAAAAGAGAACCTACATAAGTCAGGCATGTAAAAATGAACAAGATACATGTACTCTTCATTTTGAAGTCTCCAATACATTCAGGAAATTAAATAATATCCTCTGTATTTAAAATATATATAATATAAATAATGGCTACTTATGTAAAGCCTATAAATTATTTTTGTGTAATACTCTGCATTCATAACATTTATCAATATATTTACTTTGCTCTCCTTATTTTTTAAAGGAGGTAAGGAATATGGACAGTGCTCAGAAAAAAAAAAAAAAAACCCGGTTAAAATCATTATAGAGATATAAAATAATACCCTAAGGGAAGAGTTGAGGTAGCTGGTATTACTTAGTTTGCAAAAAAGTGAGATTAGACATCTGCCTTCATTAGGATCTCCATTAAACTAGATGATTTCTTGAGATCCAGTTTTCTTTTTCTGTAATCTAGAATGTGATTTCTGGAGATCCAGTTTTTCTGTAATCTATAATGCTATTGTCTTCTAAAATAAACATATAAAAAGATGCAGAAATAGATGTAGTTTGATAAGTGACATATAATTGGTAACCAATACTAGCATTAAGTACATTGACTATTACTAAAACACACATACACGCATTCAGTGTTTCTCAACTTATAGAGCCAGAAGCACACAAATCAGAATTGCCTGATTTTTAAAATACGGATTCATGTGTTTCTTCTAGACCTATCAAAATTTTTGGTGGTAGAATTTCATAATCAGTGGGTTTAATGAGCACATGATTTCATCTGTATGCATGCTGAAGTTGAGAACTGCTTATACACGGATGGTGGGAATGTAAATTAGCCACTGTGGAAAGCAGTTTGAAGATTTCTCAAATAACTTAAAACAGAGCTTCCATTTGACCCAGCAATTTCATTACTGGGTATATACCCAAAGAAAAATAAATTGTTCTACCAAAAAACCACATGCATTTGTATGTTCATTGCAGCACTATTCACGATAACAAAGACAAGGAATAAACCCAGGTGCCCATCAGTGGTTGATTGGATAAAGAAAATGTGGCACATATGCATCATGGAAAAGAATGAGATCATGTCATTTGTGACTTGCTCCTATACATTTTGTTGACTTTCACTGCCACCACGGTGGTCACTTCCACTTACGCTAGCCTGAAAGGGGAAAAGAGCTTGGACAAGTGTGTTGAGTAAGGTTTTATGAGTCAGGACTGATAATTGCCTTCCACTCACTTTTAGTTGTCTACAGCTCAGTTATATGGCCATGCCATATGTAACAGTGTCTTGTAAGTCTAGTCTAGTTGTATGCACAAAGAAGAAACAACAACTCTCTGCCTGATTTTAAACACATGGAAGACAAAGAAAAAAAAAGATTATTTTTCAATGTTTGTGAAAGTGTGGTGCATGCAGTCTCCGGAGTTCCCTAGATCCCAACCTGATGAGATCAAAATCTCTGGCAATGGGGCCTGTAAATAATCATTTTAAACAATTTCCTTATGAGATTCCTAGATATCTTGAAATTTGCAAATGATGGCTGGCAAATGCTTCTTTTGTGTGACAATTCTTTACCATGTTTAACCCAGAGGGAATATTTTTTTTAATTTTTTTCTTCTATTTTTGTATAAAGCATAGTCATTTAAAAGACTAGTTAGAAGACATTTTTTAATTTCAATTTTTAGTTTAGATTCAGGGGGTACACGTGCAGGTTTGTTACACGGGGATATTATGTGACACTGAGGTTTGAGATATGAATGATCCTGTGACCCAGCTGCCAAGCATAGTACCCAATATGTAGTTTTTCAACCCTTGTCCCCTTCCTCCTTCCCCACTGTAATAGTCCCCAGTGTTCCCACCTTTATGTTCCCACCTTTATATTCTATTGTTCCCACCTTTATGTTCATGTGTAATGCTAAATGTTTAGCTTTCACTTGTAAGCAAGAAAATGCAATATTTGTTTTTCCATTCCTGCATTAATTCACTTAGATTCATGATCTCCAACTGCATTCATGTTGCCACAAATGACATGATCTCATTCTTTTCCATGATGTGTATGTGCCACATTTTCTTTATCCAATCAACCACTGATGGGCACCTGGGTTTATTCCTTGTCTTTGTCATCATGAATAGTGCTGCAATGAACATACAAATGCATGTGGTTTTTTGGTAGAACAATTTATTTTTCTTTGGGTATATACCTAGTAATGAAATTGCTGGGTCAAACGGAAGCTCTGTTTTAAGTTATTTGAGAAATCTCCAAACTGCTTTCCACAGTGGCTAAACTAATTTACATTCCTACCATCCATGTATAAGCATTTCCTTTTCTCCACAGCCTCACCAATATCTGTAATTTTGTACTTTTTAATAACGGCCATTCTAACTGGTGTGAGATGGTATTTCATTGTGGTTTTAATTTGTATTTCTCTGATGATTACTGATGTTGAGCATTTTTTAATATATTATTGGCCACTTGTATGTCTTCTTTTGAAAAGGGTCTGCTCATGTTCTTTAGGCATACATGTTTTAATGAAGAATTGCACCAGCGTTAATTCTAAAAATAAAGCCCTTCTGCATACAATCTTAAACACTAAGTGAGGCAAATGTGCTCATGAGCTGGTGCTGAACACTGGAGCTTTGGTTGTGTTTTCTCCAACAGAGGCAATGGGGTGAAAGAGAACAGACTCAGAGCTTTGTTTTGGTTTTATTGAGACAAAAATAATACGTCTATATTAGCTATTTTTTCTACTGAAGAGCTCTTCTCAAACAAATGTTAATACTCTGCACTGAAGGATGATTATGTGAACCTTTATTTCTAAGATAAGACGCAACAGTTGTTCATTTACTTGGCCATTTCGGGTAAGCAGCTAAATGTTACTTACAGTTCCCAGAATATAAGTTGTACATAGTAATCTAGTATTCTCAGTGATCCCTTACCAACACCAACATCTTCCAAAAATAAGCTGAATAAATATATAATGGAAAATTGCAAATCTATTATGATGTTTTTAGAAAAAGAACAAGTTTACTAATTTTTTTTGTCCTAATAAGAAGCACCCTACAATTGGATTCCCCAAACAATTGGATGGATTTATAAGGAAATAATCTGTAGCCTAAGCCATTTTAAAATACGTTCACAATAATTAGTGAATATTCTGATACATGTTCAGATGTCTTAGACTCAATAACTTTATGAAGCAGTAAAATAGTTAGAACACAAAGAGGGTTGATTATTCTATTCTTATACCATGAAATCTCTGCATTCTTATTTAAATAATTGGGATAAATTTAAATTCTAACAAATATTGATGAAGAATCTGCTGTGGGCTGGGCACCTAGAAGAAAAAATCTGCAGAAACACTGTTCTCATGGTCCTAACTCAGCAATATAATCTCATAGTATTTTTATGAGTGCGGACTGAAGTTCTTTTTCAGAGATCTAGGTTTCAATTATCGAAAAAATATTATTTGGATGGCAAAAGAAAGTTGTATGAAAATTAGCTTTATAAATATTCTTTCCAAATGCAATCCATTTATTTATTTTTATAAACATATAGTCCAGTCAGAATCCTAAACCTTCTATCATAATTTTAAATATCTCCATAATAATTTAATAATGATGAAGATATATTCTTTCATTTATCTTTAAAACACTATTTGGGAAATGGAAAGATTAATATGCTCATTTTACTATGAGTTAGAGTTATGAGATGCCTTTTGTGCAATGGTTAGATAATAATATAAATCTTTAATTAAATAGTGTTTATTTGTTTCTATTAATCTATCTCGTTAAATGCCTTAATGTTTAAAGAATTTTCAATTAGAATAATGTTCACTAGCCATTAAATTAAGGTAACAGATGTTAGAACAGTACAAGTATTCATACATGGAAGGAAGACAAAAGAAGCAAAATTAATAATCACCATATTGAAAATGGAAAGTCATCAATTTTTAATCAACATCCTCAATTACATTTAAGAAAAATTTAATTTAAATTTTCTTCCTTGGTTTGTCTCGTTGTGTACAAATTGCTCCTGCCCAGTGTCTTTCCTTAGTTTACTGTATCACATTGGTAAATTCTACTGCACAATATTTTAAACTTTGAAATGAAAAAACCAAAAGAAAATTAAATTAAAAATAAAATTAAAACAATAAAGCAAGTTTTATAAAGAGTTTAAAATATGTAATAAATTCAGTACTTTTTAAATTACAAGACATTGTTATGTATCAATAAGAAAATGACAATCCAACAGATATTAGACAAAAGATTATAACCATGGTGTTTCTGGGAAAAAATAGAAATTAGATAATCTATATACAATAAACTATTTCTACTGTAATCTCTTTTCAACTTGTCATCTGCTTTGCCAAAACCAATGATCTCCATTTTGTTAAATACAGTAAATATTCTTATGGCATTCTTCAAATTCTCAGCAAAAGCTGAAACTGATTATGAACTGCAGATACTGTACAATTCAGATTACAAACTGTACAACTCAGCCTCTTTATATCAAATTTTCCCTTGACTCTGCTAGCAAAACACCATATTTTCTGAAGTTCCAAAGTACCTTTCATACCAGTTGCTCTGGGAACAAATTACATACGACTGTCACAGAACAACTTTTATTCGTTAAATACTCCTCTCCCCAGATAAGTGGAGTTCTTTTTTCTTTTTTAAGACAGTCTCACTGTGTAGCCCAGGCTAGAGGCTAGAGTGCAGTGGCACGATCTGGGCTCGCTGCGATCTCCACCTCCTGGGCTCAAGCAATTCTCTTGCCTCAGCCTTCTGAGTAGCTGGGATTATAGGTGCCTGCCATCAAGCCTGGCTAATTTTTGTATTTTTTGTAGAAACTGGTTTTCACCATGTTTTCCAGGCGGGTCTCTAACTTCTGAGCCTCAGCCTCCCAAAGTGCTGACGCTACAGGCATGAGCCACCATGCACGCCCTTAAGTGGCTTTTCATTCTACCTACACTTTAAACATAACTTGGGAAGCTTTAAAAATTGAATTTCCACAGGGTTGGGTCCAGAAAGATTATTAAACCTCTCCTAATGTTCTTCATGTGAGTTGGAATTTACTGACCCTGGTAAACTCTTCTATGTGTGTGGCTTCAATTCCTGTGTGTACACTGACTCCCTTTAGATGTATATGTGTATATGCACATACACACATATGATCTCCCGAACATATTCTCACATAAATTCCATAGTTCTTGAATAACTTCATACTTTTTTACATTATCTGCGCTTCCCAATGTGTTATAGACAATATTTTTCTAATTGCCCTCCATGAAATTTTGATAATATAAATATACCACATAAATGTTTATATACTATATGCCTTTCTATACTTTGTGCATAAAAAGTAAGAATTTTTTACTCCGCAGCAACCAATTTTTACCCCCTTTGGTTGCAATATCATCCTTGCTGAGGATGCATGGGTAAAACATATTATAGGCCCTTTAAATTGTATACATCAAGAACAGAAGTCATTAACTTTGCTCTAACAACGTCTCCTCCAAAGATGTTTATGTCAGTAATTGGCACTAACATTCAATCTACAAGGAAGGCTTCTTTGTAATCTCTTGCACCTTGAATCCTGTTTCAAACCACCTGGTCCTTTTTATACTGTTTTCTGAATATAATAATAATAATAATAAAATATTTTACTAATTTATCTATATTGGATGCGTGTGTATTAAAGTAGCTTTCAGTATAAAAGTACATTATCCAAAATTGCCAATTTCTTCATGATTATTTCAAGTACTATTTTGTTTTCATTGTCAAAAATAGCGTAGTATAGGTGATTAAAGAAGTGCAAAAGAAGTCTAGTTTTTATTTAACAAATAGATTTGAATATATGCCAGACACTCTTCTAAGGATTTTACATATATTGACTCTTGATGCGTATACCATTCTCATCGGGCAGACACCCTTATTATATGCATTATACAGATGAGAATACTGAGCAACCTATCTTCTATAAAATTAAAATTGAGGTAGTAAGTTGCAAGACAAGGCTTCAAATTATCAAATTTTTAAAAATGTGATATAAATAACAAATTCTAAAGGGAAATAGGAAAATTTTTGGTGTTATCTAATGGAGAAGGTGAGACCAGAGTCTGGTTTGAAATCTGAATTGAATTCTGACAGAAGGAACTGAAACCCTTCTGACCCAAAGTATGACCGAAACCCTTGTATGACCTAAAGTCATACAAAAAGTACCAGTGGGTTTATAGCCCATTTCAAATTACCACCACTGGAAGAATTTTAAGTTCAAATGAGATTAATGAGTTATCTTAAGTTAGAGGTAATACCTAAACTAATTATTTCAGTTAAAATGTACATATTGACTAATTTAACAATATACTTAATCCCAAAATTTTACTTGCAATGGCCAATGATTATTTAACCCCATCTCTTTTACAATAGTATTTTTCAATATTTTCTGTCATATTCTGTTGTTTCATCTTTCAAATAATGAGGAATATTCTCAAAAGCTCTATTTTTGTAAGGAAGAAGTATAAATTCCTTATGTATTGAAATGAGTAACATATTATCACACAACTTTTCATTTAATTCCAAAACAATAAGGTTCACATAAATATTGGCTCTGTTATGAGTGAATGTAAAAGATAATATATCTTGTGAAAATAATAATAGCAATAACAGCAAACATTTATTTAATGTTTTTGATATGCCAAGAATTTTTCCCCTGCTATAAATTCAGTCTCGCTTTTAATCTTCTACTCATTCTATGAGGTAGACACTATTATTATGTTTATTTTATAAAGAATGTAATTGAGGGGGGAAGCTAAGTGACTAGGCCACAATCACACCATAATTAAAAGAGTAGACAGGATTTTATCTCAGATACTTCTAACTCCCAAAGAGATTTTAACCACTGGTTCACATTCCCTTAATATCCATTTAACCCCTAAAATAAGAAGGACTGGAATTCAAATTATAATACCTTCAGATAGATATGTATTACAGATTTCATCTCTTTTAATATAAATTAATCAATTATTTAACAATTCATTGTTTCCAAATTGCTTCTTTCTAATCCTACATATACCCACAAATTCATGACCTGGCTAATGTTCATCTCAGGGTTCTAATGCTGAGGAAGAGTGAGAAATGTTCTACTTTCTAGTTCTTATCAGTCAGTATCTACAAAGACTTGATTAGTCATTTTGCTTTTTAAAATTGTATTTTCCCTGGTGGCACACACCTGTAATGCCAGCTACTCAGGAGGTTGAGGCATGAGAATCGCTTGAACCTGGGAGGTGGAAGTTTCAGTGAGCCGAGATCGTGTCACTGCACTCCAGTCTGGGCAACAGAGGGAGACTCTGTCTCAAATATATATATATACACACACACACACATATATATATATATATTCTATTTTTTCAAATATTCTCTGTATAATTTCCTGTACTACCTCAGATGATGTTTTTAAGGTAAAGCTCACTGTGATATGTTTGTCTTTATTACTTATTTTTAATTCATATTTCTAAAATTTCACTTTAATCACATACTTTTTAAGTGGTATATATTTTATTAACATTTCTAGGTCATTTATATTCTCTTATAATGATTTTATTAGAGCTAAAGCATAGTATTGAAAACTCCTGGAAATTGACCTATGAGCTAGACCCTGCTTTTAATTAAGAAGATGATGAAAGCATAGCCCAGGTTTTCAAGGAGTTTACAGCTTTTTGCAGGACAATTGATTAAAACACATGAACTTAACAGCAAACAATATAAGACAGAATTATTCTAAATGCAACAAGAGAGTAGAGAAGTGAGGGAGTGGGTGGATTAAAATAGACCTAGTGGTCAGAGAACTCATTGATAGGTAAGGAAAAGTTTGGCCTGGGATCTCCAGAAGGGTCTAGGATTTTTGGTCACCGAATAAATGACAAACAGATATTTTGATCAAAGGGATAATTGTAAATAAAGGTATAGATGCTGGAATAAGCATTATAGTTTTATTTAAATTAAAGAGGCCTAGACTCATTAGACTCGCAGGAGTGCATTCAGAAAGAACAGCAAAAATTAATTCAGCTAACTTAAATCTATATTAGAGAATTCAGAAAGAGCAAGTTAGATCTAACGTGATAGGAAAGAGTCACTTAAGGAATTTGTTCAACAGAGATCACTGATCTGACAGGTCTGCAAAGACTGGGTCAAGTCCAAGAGGTTGCTATGGCAAGCTAAAACTGATCTGTCTTGGTAGACT
Organism: Papio anubis; assembly: GCF_008728515.1. Classification (NCBI taxonomy): domain Eukaryota; kingdom Metazoa; phylum Chordata; class Mammalia; order Primates; family Cercopithecidae; genus Papio; species Papio anubis. The sequence continues at coordinate 67,939,022 of NC_044979.1, read as the reverse complement.
GGGAAAGAAGGAAAAGAAATAGACTTGAGAGAAAGAGGGGACATTATTTTATTAGACTAAATGCAAATCAATTCCTCCTAGAAGGGTGTGCAAGAAGCATGATAGAAATATCATGGATTCTTTATTTTATTTTTTCTTTTAGGGAGAGGCTCTTGCTCTGTCACTCAGGCTGGAGTGAAGTGGCACAATCATAGCTCACTGCAACCTCAAACCGCTAGGTTAAAGCCGTTTCCTGCCTTGGCCTCCCAAAGTGTTCAGATTACAGGCATAATCATGGATTTTAAAGCACCAGTTCAATTTTGCACAGGTCCATTATTTATCCGCATAATACTGAACTGTGTTTAAACTCCCTGAATCCCACTTAAATGTGTTTACCTATTTTATAGCATTTCAATAAATAAGATGATACACAAAATTTCCAGTTAAGTTCCCCTGAGATACTAAAGAAATAATGCATTTTTGTCTAAGTTTTAAAATTTCTTGTGTTTGAATACAAAACACAGTTCACCATGGAAATCTGTTATATACATTTGGAAAAACCATAAAATTTCCTGCATATTACCACTTTCACTTCAGTTTTCACGTTTTTTGTTTGTTTGTTTTTGTTTTGTTTTGTTTTGTTTTGTTTTGTTTTTTTGAGACAGAGTTTTGCTCTTGTTGCCCAGGCTGGAGTGCAATGGTGCAATCTTGGCTCACCGCAAACTCTGCCTCCCGGGTTCAAGCAATTCTCCTGCCTCAGCCTCCCTAGTAGCTGGGATTACAAGTATGCACCACCACACCCAGCTAATTTTTGTATTTTTTCTATAGAGATGGGGTTTCTCCACATTGGTCAGGCTGGTCTTGAACTCCCAACTTCAGATGATCTGCCAGCCTCGGCCTCCCAAAGTGCTGGGATTACAGGCGTGAGCTACAGCAGCCAGCCCAGTTTTCACTTTTATCATTGTCTTCAACAATTGGAAAAATTCTACAATAGCATCATATTGTGTACTGAAGTTTAAATATATATTTTATGTTTGTGTTTCTTTATAATATTTACATGTTGCTCAGGTCCACTAAAGTATAGTGTAATTATTCTCTTATTAGCATATATTTTCAGCTATATAATTCATGCATTTTTTATTATCTTTCACTTGTTTTTAATAATTGAAAAATTTAAAAAACACTTTTCCCCTACGTTTTCAGGTTTTTGTAGTGCGTTTTTTTTTTTTTAACCAGGGTAAATTGCACTTTTACTTTTGTATTATAATAATGATGTGTTCTCTCCTCTACCCCCTTAATTGTTCTGAACTTAGGAGCCTCTATATGCTTGCACAGTCTTCAGTTCAGACTCCCTAAGAGTAGCTTATTAAAGTTCACAGAGATAGTTCAGATTGCCATACTTGATCTCATTTAATCACCTCACTAAGAATGAAAGATAGCATGTTTTGTTTTCCAAGTGCCTTTACCTATCTGCAAGAGACAATTCAACATATCAATCATTTATTCCTAAATGTTTCTCCAGTTTAATAAAAAGTCAGTTTATGTTGTTCTCCCTTCCTTGCAGAATTCAGAATTATCAATCCTTTAATAGAAAAATGTTTTGAAATATAGAACTTAATATCAGAAACAAATGACATTAAATTATATCATTACTGAATCTTATTAACACAATATCTTTCCTTATGACAGACATATTAGATGTTAATATCTAATTGCTGTCATCAATAATATAGATAGAAAAAGTGTTTCAAATAAATAGAATACAGGCCTAGAAATAATATCCTAGTTTAGAGCAAATGATTCAAGAATATTTTGTTTATCTAGGCAATGCCTTTTTTTTTTTTTGCAATGTGTAACTGTTTTGATCAGGGGTCATACAAATGACTTGAGCACTTGCATTCTTAACATATCAGGATTGACTCCCTTTGGTATCTTTTCTCACCGTTTTCTGTACCATAGGGCCTAGAAAGCTAAAAATCTGCATTTTCAAGACTCCCTTGCAGCTACACCTCTGAAAGTGACTTAGGTTCTGACTATCATTTGTCATTAAAGAAAAATCATTTATTTGAAAGTGAATTGAGATTGAGAGGGAAGCCGTGGATTCTAGGAATTCAATGTCAGCTGATGCAGTTCTAACGAGATAGTGTGGCAGTTTCCTGATCTTGGAATTTCATCTAATAGTGTAGCAGTTTCCTGATCTTGGAATTTCATCTAAGACAACCAGGAAGTGGTTGTTTTCCAATCACCCACCTTTCTAATGGTGACAGTTGGCAGCATCCCTGGAGGGCCTGGTCTGTGGTAGAATTACAGAGGCCAACCCAGAGCCTGTCCTTCAGTACTTCCAACTATCTTATAATTCTATATTTCCCTATATTTAAGCCATTTCTTCTTAAAATTGCTAGGCTGGTTTTAGTGATTTATCTGTGGCTGACATCTGGCTGATACATTTTCCAAATACAAGGGAAGCCTAGGTAAGAAGCCTTGGCTGGCCCTGCACTTGCTTGTCTTCCTTGGGAAGGCATGAGGAGATTTTCACTTCCCCACTACACTGCTTCATTCTCAAGTCAGTAATACTTGCAAGTCTACCTTTAGATTAAACATGTAACTCCAGGGGTTCTTTATCTTTGAAACATACCCCCACACATATTCTCATACTCAAAAGTACATTTAAAGGAGGCTAAAACCTAACATTGCCACCATTAAAACTCAGAAATTGAACTTAAAGTACAATTTTTGATATATATTTGGTCAAAATGTATTTGTTTTAGCTTATGATTAGGTAATAAAATAATGAATATTGCTATTTACTTCCCCTATCTGATGGAGTGAGAGGGGATATTTTAAAAAGGAGATTTTCTAACACCTAAAGGAAGAGAAAGTAAGCAGCGTTGGGAAATGTTGAAAAGCGTCATAAAGATCAAAAGAGGGCTGACTAACTTCTTAATTTTGCCCAGAGAAAATACCATTTATTTTAAAAGTAACAGGTTATTGCTGAGAGCTGAAGGACTGATGGATGGGCCCCAAGGTAGGTATACCTGGTGGGTAATACAAAGGACTGGAAGAAAGATGAAAGGGAAGCAAAAATAAATGCCATGTTTTATAGTTGTGGCCTATACTAGCCCTATTCTTCAAAGAATTATGCTGAAAAGTTTTTAAAAATATTTGTAAGTCTTATATTAAAGAATTACTGTATTACTAAGATATCATATAAGATGAAAGCATGTGATTTATAAAAATATGTTGCCTCTGTAGTGTGTGATGGGTTTAAACTTTTTGAAAAAACAGACTAAATACGTGGATATAAGAAAGCATCTTCAATAGGTGATTCTTCTCACTCCACTAAAAATAAAATAAACAGGCTGCACTTGTGATATACCTAGACTTGAATCATTAAAATGCGATTCCCTTCTCTTTTCTCCCACAAGGAACTGACACCTAAGAAAGCTTTTGAGTCTTTTTCAAACTAGCATTTCAAAGCTACTTTGCTGGTTGAAACTTGCGTTTGACTTAGCAGATTCAACTACTGAGTTCAAAGATAGCTGTAAATTTGACCCAATATGTTTTCCTGTCTTTAGAAATGTTGTAAAGCATCTGAGATTAATGGGAAACATGAATAAAAAGGTCTTGGGTCCTGAAAACATCAATAAAGGCAGCAAGCCAATTGAAGCTGGCAGTGGTTGCCCACAGTGTGAGGTAAAAAAATTGCCAAGAACATTAAGCTGATGGGTGGAATAGAGTTTGTTATGTGTGCATGGGAGTATGTGCCTGAATGCTTAAAATCACTTCTACAACCACTCTTGTGATTTGAAAAGAGGTAAAAATTATTTTCTCCTATTTGGAGAACTAAGGAATAATAGTTGAGGAAGAAGTAATGAGAAAACAATAGATTATGTATTATACTCAAGTACCTTTATGCTGTCCTAACATCAGGTTACTGTTCTTTAGTAATGGATATACATAGCCCAGTTGGTTCATGAGCTGATCAATGAGCAGCAAGGAGGACTGGAGAAGGTAATTCTAGTTCCAACATCCAAATAAGGGATAGAAGGAAGGGGAAGGTAGATGCAGTCAGGCTATCAGTAAAGGGAAGTCATTTACCAAAGCTATGTACTACCTTTGACACTGAAATATAGAGGACCTTGGCGTTCCAAAACATCTTGTCATGGCAGTATTTGTTTTAAAGAAAAGCATAATAGACACACACATACACACACACACACACACACACACACACACAGATTAGAATTATGAATATTGCCCATATATATATATATAAAATAGGTGATTATGCTAACAGACATTATATATTAATATAACCAGCAGTTAATATTGAGGGGTCTAGTATCAGATGATCAATTTTCAGCCAGACTCTATCACTTGTCATGTGGCTTGGTACAAGTTACTTAATTTCTCTATATTTCAGTTTAATTAACTGTGAAGTAGCTATAATAATAGCAACTGTCTCATGTGGTTATTCTGAGCATTAAATGAGACACTATTTTCTAAGCATATAAAAGAACTCAGTAAAATGTGATTTTTTATTGTTCTTGTCATTACTAGCATTATATTAAACACATTGTTAGAATGTTGCATTATTGCAAGCAAGCAAGGTGTCAACTTGACCAGATTAGGGGATACCAAGAGAACTGGTACTATATGATTTCTAGATGTGTCATTGAGAGTGTTTCCCTAGGAGATTGGCATGTAAGTCTGTAGACTTAGTGAGGAAAATCCCCCCTTAATGTGGGCGTGCACCATTCGACTAGCAAAGGGTGCAGATGAACAAAGAGGCAGAGAAAAGGCAAATTCATTTACTCTTTCTTGGATCTGGGACACCCTTTTTCTCCTGCCCCTGGATATTAAAACTCCAGGTTCTCTGGTCTTTGCACTCTGTGGCTTTCAGCCACAAACTGAGTTACACCACAGGCTTCCCTGTTTCTAAGGCTTTCAGCCTTGGACAGCAAAGCAACTGGCCTCCCTGGTTCTTCAGCTTGCAGACAGCCTATTGTCTATCATGAGACTTCTCAGTCTCCATAATACTGTAAGCCAATTTCCCTAAAAAAAAAAAAAAAAAAAAAAAATCGCCTCTCTCATATACATATCTCCTATTGGTCTGTCTCTCTGCAGAACCCTAATATAGCAAGTTTACTCCTAATGATGTCAAGATTTTTCCTTTACTTAGAGTCTTCTCCACTAGCTATTATTTTTCTCATATTTCTTATGTACTCATCGTTCCACTAATGAGGGCCTACTGTGTTCATATGACCACAAAGCAATGTGCACAATTCTGTTGTGCCCATCTTATAAGGCATTCTATAATGCTCCACTTTCACAGAAACATTTGGTGGACTCTTGTAAACTGAATGACCAGGCTTGACTATAATCAATTCTAGGGTCATTATCAGAAGCCAACCATTTTAGTACTAAGTCATCAAGTTAAGATTCATTTTTAAAGGAAATATCAAGCTAAATATGGGTATGTCCATTATCTATCAATACTCAACAAATCACCCTAAACCTTGTGGATTAGAACAATTATCTATTACTTTTTCATGGTTCTGTAGGTTAGACGAGCTGAGCTGAGAGGTTGTTCTGCTCCAGGTGGCATTGGCTGGGATTACTCATTTGGGTGCATTTTACTTCACTGCAGACCTGGGCAGAAAAAGCTTCATGTCAGGTCACACGTCAGGGCTTTTTGTTTTGTTTTGTTTTTTTATGTGACCTCTTTCTCTTCACACGACTAGGTTAGTCATGCTCACAATACTACATGGTGATATTGGGAAGATACACCACTTATATTGCATATTGCAGCTGAGTGCCCCAAAACAAAAAGTGGAAGCTTTTCACCTCATTTCAGGCACTTCTTTTACACTCTGTTGAGCAAGGTAAGTTATAATCCCAGCCTGAATTCTGAATTTAAGGGGAAGGGAATAAACACAACCTCTTGATGAAAAAGAAACAAAGTCACAAAGGAAAGGAAAAATTGATCATGGCCATCTTGAAAGACTCTATCACAGATAGTCATCGCTTTAACTTATTTTCATAATATTATTTAAAATTACAATTAAATCAAAAGTTTATTAATTATAAGGTGAAATTATATGTATTATTTTCTGGCCTTTTTGTCCATGTTAAAATTAAATAAGATAAATGATCTCCTGGTCAGTCACCTATTCTATTAGTCTTAACTAGTATAGTTTTGCTTAGCCAACATTTATTTACTATTCATTGTGGACAAGACATTGAACCAAAAATCAATACATAAAGATGAATTTAAAACAGTGAGAGAATTCACTCTCACAATATTTTTGGAAGAATGTATAAAATATACTATATTAAACCAATGTAATAAGTATTAAGATTCAGGGAAGGGCAGGATGCCATTTTAAGTAAGGAAGCACACGACATTCAGACTAAGCTGGGAAAAGGGTCAGCAAATGGCATAGACGCCATTTTAAACGGCCTGGGTTACAAAGACATAAAGAAGTCGAAAAGGTCACTCTAGGCGCAGATGGCAGCAAGATCAAAGAGATGGGAGCCATATAAGAGCACAGCAGATGTAAAACCCTAAAGGGGGCTGGCCCTCCATGGTGTGTCAAGGGTGAGGCATAGATAGATGGAATAAAAGTTTTAGTAGAAAGGAGAGAGAGAACTAAGTGGAAATTAAAAGGGAATTCGAGGTCACAGAAGTTTGTTTCTTGTTTTCATTTTATATGTGTATTTATGTATGTATTTATTTAAATTTTTTGAAGAAACAGGGTCTTGCTCTGTCACCCAGGATGGAGTACAGTGGTGCAATCATAGCTCACTACGTCTTTGACCTCCTGGGCTCAAGCATTTCTCCCACCTCAGCCTCAGGAGTAGCTGGGACCACAGGTGGACACCACCATGCCCAGCTAATTTTTTTTACTTTCTGTAGAGACAAGGCTTCCCTATGTTGCCCAGGCTGATCTAGAACTCCTAGGCCCAAATGATCCTCTTGCCTCCCAAAGTGCTGAGATAATGGGTGTAAGCCACCATAACTGGCCTTTTTTTTTCTTTTTTTTTTTTTTTTTTTTGAGATGAAGTTTCGCTCTTGTTGCCCAGGCTGGAGTGCAATGATGCCATCTTGACTCACCATGACCTGTGCCTCCTGGCTTCAAGTGATTCTTCTGCCTCAGCCTCCCATGTAACTGGGATTACAGGCATGCACCACCATGCCTGGCTAATTTTGTATTTTTAGTAGAGATGGGGTTTCTCTATGTTGGTCAAGATGGCCTCGAACTCCTGACCTCAGGTGATCCACCCACCTCAGCCTCCCAAAGTGCTGGGATTACAGGCATGAGCCACTGTGTCTGGCCAAGTTAAACATTTTTATGGGTGGAGAAGAAAGAGACTAGAAGAAAATCAAGTCTGCAGATTTTATTAGTCACTTCTTATGCACTTTCTCAGAGCAGCTCAAATTTGCCTGCCATCTCAGGTCCTTGGCCATTTGCTCCACCATAGCTGCCACTGCCACAACTGACCCTGTGGGCCCCTGTTGACCAACTGCCTGAGACCAACACTGAATCTCCAGTTCTTTCCATTGCTTTTGGTCTCAGATGAAGTACAGGCAAGAGATCTTACTTCTCCAGAGGATACCTGTGGGGCCAGTTGACCCAGGGGAGTTAACATCAATACATTGACAAATAATAGAAAACTAGAGGCAAGAGAAAGTCAGCAGATAAATTCCCTTTCCATCGTGCCTCTGATGAATACTCCTCTAGGGGTGGATTTTCCAAACACCCTATCCCGAGACATCTCATATGACCAAGCAACTAGTTGGTCTCTGAAAGCCAGCTGTGTAACACATTCTCATTCTCATCCTTCCTGGCATCACTTCCATTTGCCTGACCCTGAAATTGCACATCTCAATAACCACGTTACCATTTAAGGTACCTTACCTCAGGTTCTGTTTTCCAAGAAACCTTGATCAAGACAAAAATAGAAGCCATAGCAGAGATAAGGCATATATACATTCATTGTCTCATTCATTGCAACAAAATTTGATTGCATGCTTAAGAGCTTATTACACTAGGCATTTGAAACATGTAACTGAATCAGAAATAGCCCCTACTCTCACGACTGTGTTAGAAGTGAGAGGTATAAAAACAAACAAATATGAGAAAGAGTTCTACATGTTAAGAAAAAAATATGAAGGCAGTAGCATTGAATTACAAAAAGAAAGTCATTTCTACCCAGGATGAATGCAGGTGTGTGTTTTTGTAGTGGGGATGGGCAGGGAGTAGGAGAGAAGACATCAAATTCTTCCCAAAAGAATTAACTGCTGAGCAGAGTTTTAAAGTGTGATTTTGTACAATAAACTTCAGAGATAAAGGAGACAGAGCCCCATCCTACAGACACTTGCAGTCTAGTGGAGGAGACAGGCACGTGATGGCAAATTTTAATTAAATCTGTGACACCAGTCTTCCTCTTCCAACCGCCAAGCTTGTTTCTGCCTCCAGACAGACATTTTCACTGGTCTTTCCCTTTCCTTGAAAGTTCTGCTGCCTGATAGTCCTGTGATTGGCATTCTCTTAGCAATAAAATTACAGTTCAAATGCCACTTCCTCAGAAAGCCTTACTTGACATCCACTCTAAATAGCCCACTTGTCCCTCTCTACTTTGTGCTACTTTTTACCAAATCACCTTGTTTTATTTCATCTACAGAAACTACATGTGAAATTCAGTTTTTAAAGTATTATTCACTTCATTTTTTCCACCATTAAACTATAAACTCCGTAAAAGAAAAAACAAAATAAAACAGGGCTTGTCTTTTGTAACTCCGGTTAAATGTAACATGGACATAAGACCATGTAACGCCAGTGTCTGGAACATAGTAAATGTTCAATAAATACCTGTTGAATGAGTAAATATAATTATATTAAAATGGCAAAACAGATTGATATTCAAGCTATGAATAGGCATGGCACACCAACAAAGACAACCAGCTTTATCTGGAGGACAAGGGAAATGTTTGTAGAGGAAGGGTCATTTGTACGGACATCAGGAATAATAAGTATTAAGGAAGCCGAGGTAGGGTTCCGGGGGCAGGGGTATCAGAGCGTTGTAGGGAGAGGGAACAGCATGTGAAAAGCTATGAGACAAGAAGCCATAGGATGTATTCCAGGATTTGAAAACAGGCAAGTTTTGCTGTAGCAACATGAGCAAGGAGACAGTAGTACAAGATGAAGCTAGAAGGACAGGCATGGATTAGACCACTGCAGGGCCTTGTAGACATATTATAGGATTTTATCATCATGGCCACTAATAGATATTATGAGGGGAAGTGACATGATTAGGCTTATCATTCAAAAATTTTACTTTAGGGCGTGCCCAAGATTCCCGAATAGGAAGAACTCCAGCCTCCAGTTCCGAGCATGAGTGACATAGAAGATGGGTGATTTCTGCATTTTCAACTGAGGTACCGGGTTCATCCCACTGGAGCATGTTGGACAGTTGGCACTGGTCCACGGGTACAGCCCGACCAGCGAGAGCTGAAGCAGGGCGAGGCATCACCTCACCTGGGAAGCGCAAGGGGGAAGGGAATTCCTTTTCCTAGCCAAAGGAAATTGAGACACACAACACCTGGAAAATCGGGTAACTCCCACCCTAATACTGCGATTTACCAAGGGTCTTAGCAAACTGCACACCAGGAGATTATATCCCACACCTGGCCTAGAGGGTCCTACGCCCACAGAGCCTCCCGCATTGCTAGCGCAGCAGTCTGAGATCTAACTGCAAGGTGGCAGCAAGGCTGGAGGAGGGGCGCCCACCATTGCTGAGGCTTAAGTAGGTAAACAAAGCCACCAGGAAGCTCGAATTGAGTGGAGCCCACCACAACTCAAGGAGGCCGGCCTGCCTCTGTAGACTCCACCTCTGGGGACAGGGCATAGCTAAACAAAAAGCAGCAGAAACCTCTGCAGATGTAAATGCCCCTGTCTGACAGCTTTGAAGAGAGCAGTGGATCTCCCAGCATGGAGGTTGAGATCTAAGAACGAACAATCTGACTGCTCAAGTGGGTCCCTGACCCCTGAGTAGCCTAACTGGGAGACATCCCCCACTAAGTACAGACCGACACCTCACACCTCACACGGCGGCGTACACCCCTGAGACGAAGCTTCCAGAACAAGAATCAGACAGCAACACTCACTGTTCAGCAATATTCTATCTTCTGCAGCCGCTGCTACTGATACCCAGGCAAACAGGGTCTGGAGTGGACCTCAAGCAATCTCCAACAGACCTACAGCTGAGGGTCCTGACTGTTAGAAGGAAAACTAACAAACAGAAAGGACACCCACACCAAAACCCCATCAGTATGTCACCATTATCAAAGACCAAAGGCAGACAAAATCACAAGATGGGGAAAAAGCAGTGCAGAAAAGCTGGAAATTCAAAAAATCAGACTGAATCTCCCCCTCCAAAGGAAAGCAGCTCATCATCAGCAATGGAACAAAGCTGGACGGAGAATGACTTTGAGGAGTTGAGAGAAGAAGGCTTCAGTCAATCAAAGTTCTCAGAGCTAAAGGAGGAACTACGTAACTAGCACAAAGAAACTAAAAACCCTGAAAAAAGATTTGACAAATGCCTAATTAGAATAACCAATGTAGAGAAGTCCTTAAAAGAACTGATAGAGATGAAAACCATAACACAAGAACTATGTGACAAATGCACAAGCTTCAGTAACCGACTTGATCGACTGAAGAAAGAGTGTCGGTGATTGAAGATCAAATGAATGAAATGAAGCGAGAAGTGTAGAGAAAAAAGAGTAAAAAGAAATGAACAAAGCCTCCAAGAAATATGGGATTATGTGAAAAGACCAAATCTATGTCTGATTGGGGTTGAAAGTGACGGAGAAAATGGAATGAAGCTGGAAAACACTCTGCAGGATATCATCCAGGAGAACTTCTCCAACCTAGTAAAGCAGGCCAACGTTCAAATTCAGGAAATACAGAGAACGCCACAAAGATACTCCTCAAGAAGAGCAACTCCAAGACACATAATTGTCAGACTCACCAAAGTTGAAATGAAGGAAAAAATGTCAAGGGTAGCCAGAGACAAAGGTCGGGTTACACGCAAAGGGAAGCCCATCAGACTCACAGCAGATCTCTCGGCAGAAACTCTCAAAGCCAGAAGAGAGTGGGGGCTAATATTCAACATTCTTAAAGAAAAGAATTTTCAACGCAGCATTTCATATCCAGCCAAACTAAGTTTCATAAGTGAAGGAGAAATAAAATCCTTTACAGATAAGCAAAGGCTTAGAGATTTTGTCACCACCAGGCCTGCCTTACAAGAGATCCTGAAGCAAGCACTAAACATGGAAAGGAACAACAGGTACCAGACACTGCAAAAACACATCAAAATGTAAAGTCCATCAATGCTAGGAAGAAACTGAATCAACTAGCGAGCAAAATAACCAGCTAATATCATAGTGACAGTATCAAGTTCACACATAACAATATTAACCTTAAATGTAAATAGACTAAATAGTTCAATTAAAAGACACAAACTGGCAAATTGGATAAAGAGTCAAGACCCATCAGTTTGCTGTATTCAGGAGACCCATCTCACATGCAGAGACACACATAGTCTCAAAATAAAGGGATGGAGGAAGATCTACCAAGCAAATGGAAAACAAAAAAAGGCAGGGGTTGCAATCCTAGTGTCTGATAAAACAGACTTTAAACCATCAAAGATCAAAAGAGACAAAGAAGGCCATTACATAATGGTAAAGGGATCAATTCATCAGGAAGAGTTAACTATCGTAAATATATATGCACCCAATACAGGAGGACCCAGATTCATAAAGCAAGTCATTAGAGACTTACAAAGAGACTTACACCTCCACAAAATAATAATGGGAGACTTTAACGCCCCACTGTCAACATTAGACAGATCAATGAGACAGAAAGTTAACAAGGATATATATCCAGGAATTGAACTCATCTCTGCAGCAAGCAGACCTAACAGACATCTACAGAACTCTCCACCCCAAATCAACAGAATATACATTCTTCTCAGCACCACATCACACTTATTCCAAAACTGACCACATAATTGGAAGTAAAGCACTCCTCAGCAAATGTACAAGAACAGAAATTATAACAAACTGTCTCTCAGACCACAGTGCAATCAAACTAGAACTCAGGACTAAGAAACTCAATCAAAACTACTCAACTACATGGAAAGTGAACAACATGCTCCTGAATGACTACTGGGTACATAACGAAATGAAGGCAGAAATAAAGATGTTCTTTGAAACCAATGAGAACAAAGATACTACATACCAGAATCTCTGGGACATATTTAAAGCAGTGTGTAGAGGGAAATTTATAGCACTAAATGTCCACAAGAGAAAGCAGGAAAGATCTAAAATTGACACTCTAACATCACAATTAAAAGAACTAGAGAAGCAAGAGCAAACACATTCCAAAGCTAGCAGAAGGCAAGAAATAACTAAGATCAGAGCAGAACTGAAGGAGATAGAGACACAAAAAACCCTCCAAAAAAATCAATGAATCCAGGAGCTGGTTTTTTGAAAAGATCAACAAAATTGATACACCACTAGCAAGACTAATAAGGAAGAAAAGAGACAAGAATCAAATAGACACAATAAAAAATGATAAAGGGGATATCACCACCAACCCCACAGAAATACAAACTACCATCAGAGAATACTATAAACACCTCTACGCAAATAAACTAGAAAATCTAGAAGAAATGGATAATTTTCTGGACACTTACACTCTCCCAAGACTAAACCAGGAAGAAGTTGAATCCCTGAATAGACCAATAGCAGGCTCTGAAATTCAGGCAATAATTAATAGCCTACAACCGAAAAAAGTCCAGGACCAGATGGATTCACAGCCGAATTCTACCAGAGGTACAAGGAGGAGCTGGTACCATTCCTTCTGAAACTATTCCAATCAATAGAAAAAGAGGGAATCCTCCCTAACTCATTTTACGATGCCAACATCATCCTGATACCAAAGCCTGACAGAGATACAACAAAAAAAAAGAGAATTTTAGACCAGTATCCCTGATGAACATCGATGCAAAAATCCTCAATAAAATACTGGCAAACCTGATCCAGCAGCACATCAAAAAGCTTATCCACCATGATCAAGTGGGCTTCATCCCTGGGATGTAAGGCTGGTTCAACATATGCAAATCAATAAACGTAATCCAGCATATAAACAGAACCAAAGACAAAAACCACATGATTATCTCAAAAGATGCAGAAAAGGCCTTTGACAAAATTCAACAGCCCTTCATGCTAAAAACTCTCAATAAATTTGGTATTGATGGAACATATCTCAAAATAATAAGAGCTATTTATGACAAACCCACAGCCCATATCATACTGAATGGGCAAAAACTGGAAGCATTCCCTTTGAAAACTGGCACAAGACAGGGATGCCCTCTCTCACCGCTCATATTCAACCTAGTGTTGGAAGTTCTGGCTAGGGCAATCAGGCAAGAGAAAGAAATCAAGGGTATTCAGGTAGGAAAAGAAGTCAAATTTTCCCTGTTTGCAGATGACATAATTGTATATTTAGAAAACCCCATCGTCTCAGCCCAAAATCTCCTTAAGCTGATAAGCAACTTCAGCAAAGTTTCAGGATACAAAATCAATGTGCAAAAATCACAAGCATTCTTATACACCAGTAACAGACAAACAGAGAGCCAAATCATGAATGAACTTCCATTCACAATTGCTTCCAAGAGAATAAAATACCTAGGAATCCAACTTACAAGGGATGTAAAGGACCTCTTCAAGGAGAACTACAAACCACTACTCAGTGAAATAAAAGAGGACACAAACAAATGGAAGAACATTCCATGCTCATGGATAGGAAGAATCAATATTGTGAAAATGGCCATACTGCCCAAGGTTATTTATAGATTCAATGTCATCCCCATCAAGCTACCAATGAGTTTCTTCACAGAATTGGAAAAAACTGCTTTAAAGTTCATATGGAACCAAAAAAGAGCCTGCATCTCCAAGACAATCCTAAGCCAAAAGAACAAAGCTGGAGGCATCATGCTACCTGACTTCAATCTATACTACAAGTCTACAGTAACCAAAACAGCATGGTACTGGTACCAAAACAGAGATATAGACCAGTGGAACAGAAAAGAGCCCTCAGAAATAATACCACACATGTACGGCCATCTGATCTTTGACAAACCTGACAAAAACAAGAAATGGGGAAAGGATTCCCTATTTAATAAATGGTGCTGGGAAAATTGGCTAGCCATAAGTAGAAAGCTGAAACTGGATCCTCTCCTTACTCCTTATATGAAAATTAATTCAAGATGGATTAGAGACTTAAATGTTAGACCTAATACCATAAAAACCCTAGAAGAAAACCTAGGTAATACCATTCAGGACATAGGCATGGGCAAGGACTTCATGTCTAAAACACCAAAAGCAACGGCAACAAAAGCCAAAATTGACAAATGGGATCTCATTAAACTAAAGAGCTCCTGCACAGCAAAAGAAACTACCATCAGAGTGAACAGGCAACCTACAGAATGGGAGAACATTTTTGCAATCCACTCATCTGACAAAGGGCTAATATCCAGAACCTATAAAGAACTCAATAAATTTACAAGAAAAAAACAAACAACCCCATCAAAAAGTGGGCAAAGGATATGAACAGACATTTCTCAAAAGAAGACATTCATACAGCCAACAGACACATGAAAAAAATGCTCATCATCACTCACCATCAGAGAAATGCAAATCAAAACCACAATGAGATACCATCTCACACCAGTTAGAATGGCAATCATTAAAAAGTCAGGAAACAACAGGTGCTGGAGAGGATGTGGAGAAATAGGAACACTTTTACACTGTTGGTGGGACTGTAAACTAGTTCAACCATTGTGGAAAACCAGTGTGGCGATTCCTCAAGGATCTAGAACTAGAAATACCATTTGACCCAGCCATCCCATTACTGGGGATATACCCAAAGGATTATAAGTCATGCTGCTATAAAGACACATGCACACGTATGTTTATTGAGGCACTATTCACAAGAGCTAAGACTTGGAATCAACCCAAATGTCCATTAGTGACAGACTGGATTAAGAAAATGTGACACATGTATACCATGGAATACTATGCAATCATAAAAAAGGATGAGTTTGTGTCCTTTGTAGGGACATGGATGCAGCTGGAAACCATCATTCTCAGCAAACTATCGGAAGAACAGAAAACCAAATACCGCATGTTCTCACTCATAGATGGGAATTGAACCATGAGATCACCTGGACACATGAAGGGGAACATCACACACTGGGTCCTATTGTGGGGAAGGGGGGAGGGAGGAGGGATAGCATTAGGAGATACACCTAATGTAAATGACGAGTTAATGGGTGCAGCACACCAATATGGCACATGTATACATATGTAACAAACCTGCACATTGTGCACATGTACCCTAGAATTTAAAGTATAAAAAAAACCTTTTTTTACTTTAACTGCAGTGAGATGTGGGGTGATGAATAGAGACCACTGCAACGGTACAGGTGTGAAATTCTGGGTTCTTGGCATGAGACAGGAGTGGAAGCAAAGTGAAAAGCAGAGTGCAGGATAGTGAACAATATAATCAGTGTGAAGCAGAAAAAGCTGAAAAAAATGAGTGTAAACATCCATGAATCAAAGCAACAAAACCCCGGTTCATAGTTGGCACCTACCCAGTACAAGAGGGTGGGTTAGGCCCAGTACAAGAGGGTGGGTTAGGCAGTAGACATTTCCTGACTGGGAAATTGCTCTCTTGTCTCAGTCAATGCCATGCAAAAATTACATAGTGATCATGTATTTCACAAAAATAAAAGTATCGTTACAAGTAATCTACAAAGGGGTGACTTTAGGACCCATGGAACAAATTTTCAACTAGAAAATTCTATTACTTTAAATTTTGGTGTATCTACAGTATTAGCTACAGCTCATAACATTGTTTCCCATGTTCCTTGGGTTTAATTTTCCATTCTGTCTTCTTGTATACTTCCATCATTATTCCTAGGCTAGTCATTTACCTTGACATAAATACTCAGATGCTCTATAATCAGTGTAATTATTGTACTATTGGCTAAATGGTGAGCTTTTTAGGGTAGGGGCTATAGCATTTCATCTTTGCATTCCCAGTGCCAGACATGGTGCCTTGAAAGTATGAGGGTTTTTTTCCCCCCAAATTTATGAAGCTCCAAGGGGAGTGAGTAGGCCTGAAGTAGATTTTAGATGATCAAAAAAAGGTTAAAATATGGGCTGCATAATTTTATACTACATGTTCTTTACTTATTTGAAAGCACATAATTCAACCCAAAAGTTCTATTAAACTGAGTAAGTTATTTAGTAAAACATCCCATTTCTCAGCCATGCCAGATGGTAGTTTACTATAGCGGTGATGTTGCTAGTGAGGCTGGCAGATGGGAGATATTGAAGTGATTGTCAGTTGTCCTTAGCATTGGGTCCCCCCCCCACCCCAAAACAGCATTCACTTCTCTTGCTTCTCCTCCATGCCACGTGGCTACATCTCCTTCTTGTTCCCATAATTCTAATCTTATGCTACTGAACAATATGCAAGGGTGATTAATGATAGCTGCTGGAACACTCAGCATTTCTCCCTTCTCCAAAATGGTTAAAGTATATTCTACATATCTCAGATTCTTGTAAGAATAAGATATCTTTTATGTGAAAGTACACTGAAAGTGTAAAGAATAACTGCAGACCTATGATAGAAGAAATGTTATTACAGTGACACTGTACTGGAGACAGCGGGTATCAAAGGTTTTAGGAACCACAGTAGAAAATGTGACACATATCACTGAGAAATCAATAAAATCCATACAAAAAAATGTGGTAGCTTCCCACTTCTGCTGAGGATAAAGTATGAAATCCTAAGCACCCTATATTAAATGCCTTACTTTATCAGTTAGATATTAACTGGTATTTGTACTAGTCCAGTTCCAGCCACTGGATCCTTCCAGAACATGTCTTCAGGTCTTTCCTCAGCAGCTCTGCCGGCAAGGTTGTTTCCTTCCTGTGCATTGCTGGCTAGTTTCAGAAGCCTCCTGGCTTCATCTTTTTCTTTAATTCCATGGAAATGTTAAGGGAGTTGGTGAAACCATTTAATAATGTCTAGTAGATGACTAGTGCTTAAAATGGTAGCCACTAATGTTATAAGCCCATTTTAAAAAATTACAATACTTCTCATTTATTACACTGGGATCCTCATAACGACAAGGACCACATCTCACTCATCTTTATGTTCTCTAGCACTTAAAAATATATCTGGAACACTCTAGTAGATTAATACGTATCTATTGAACGAAAAGAAACTGTAATCAAAGGTAAAGATTAACAGTTTAAACCAAGGCAGTCAGTCAGCATCCTGGGCAGAAATTTAGCATAATTGACTAGTGTGATTCTGTAATAGACTTTGCCAACTTTATTTCTTCCAGGAATAATAACTTACTTTGCCCATGGAATAAAAAGCATAAAACTGTACCATTCAAAACAACATTACTTAATCAATGTTCTGGTGCTATTTTATTAAATGGCATTTGAAGATACCAAATACAGACCAAAAGTTTTTCTGGAGGTACACTGCTTTAAACAAATTAATTATTCATATTCCTTTATATCTCACATTGGTTAATGCAGTGCCTAACATATTTCTTTTATTCATGTCTTTCTATTTGTATGTATCAAGTTCCTTCTTTTCTTCCTCTGCCTCATTTTCCTTTTGTTAGCACAATTCTTTACCAAAACAATCCAATTATCTCAGACACAGGATTGTAAATATGAAACTCAGATTCTCATAATACAATAATCCTGCTGATAAAGAATTCACATGAAGCTTGGGTAACTTGCTTTGATCCAATTAAAGAGATTATTTATTTGTGAATATGAAGAGTAAAAAACTTACTGAAGTCAGAAATTTCCAGGCATAATTTTGCTACCCACCAGGGTATACATAAAAATATTCAAAGAAATCCCATTTTAATTCACTTAATGTATCAAAAATAAATATATCACCTGTAACAATTTAAAGGAAGGATAAAATATACTCCAATGTCAAGCAAACAATTGAAAAATTAAAATATTAAATCTGCTAAATGATACATGTATAAACTATAAACTTAAGTCTTTACCCAGTTTTTATTTCTTCAAAGAAAAAGTTGTCAAATATACTGTTGTCCTCTAGAATATTTTATGTTGTAATACTCTGAGCAAGAGCATTTTCTTTCTCTATCAGCTCAAATCTGGTGAGTTTTGATTTTCCAAATATTACAAAGCAGAGTTCTTAATTATATCTGAAGTCAGTGTAACCAGATTTTAAAAGAAAACAGACACAAGTGAACATTATATTTTAGAAAGTTTAGATATAAAACATCAAATATTAACCTTACTTTTTCTATAATTTAAAAATATTTATAAAATATTGATTTTTCTCAATAGAGAAATTTATACAACTCCATAATTTTATTCTTTTTGAACTACATTAGGAAATTTATAGTTTTTTAATGAATGTAATAAATTTCAGGAATTATCCTTTTGACTAAAAGCACATTTTTAAATTGTTTCTGAATACTCAAATATCCATTATATTAGTTTAAACAATAAGTATTAGTTTATATCTAAACGACACTATATTTCCATACGCATGCACATGGACACAGAGTCAAATGTTTCCTTGAGGAAACACTGAGCTGCACATAATTGCTATGGGAAACATTTCTGTCCTAATGGGCCTGATTATTTATAAATTATCTTATTAATTGTCAGATTTAAGTTGTCAGATCAAAACTGGAAAACATTATGACTGTAAATTATGGTGCTAAGTGGTTACTCAAAACTAATGAAAGAGAAAATTAAAGAGAATAGTATATTCTTATTCCCCAAATAAAATTTTGCTAAATCATGATTCACATAACTCACATAAATCAAGACCCACATAAAAGTAGACTGAATTAATTATTATTTTTAAATGTCTTATAAAATTACCATTTAGAGAAAAGCTCGTGCCCTTTTATTAAACTGGCTTATATCAGTTTTTGTAAAACAGATGAAAAAGTGGCCTAATCCAATTTTCCTGCTAAACTCATTGGTTGTATCTGATGAGTTGTCATTAAGTCATAAGTTTTTAAATAAATATAGACAAAACACTAAACTCAAATATTACCCATACAGAAACACCACACACACAGACACACACACGTGCACACACACCCACAGCTCCTAAAGTAAGCAAACATTCCTCATTCTTATTAATTTGATTGGTGAGAAGCATTGCCTGAATAAAAACCAATAAAACCTATCTGCTCATTAGACAGAGGTCCAATGATATGCAAAATATATACTTAAATGTCAATATTAATATTTAATGCATTCATAATGGTGTTCATTTATATATCCATTCCTATACATTCAGGGAATGTTTATAAGCCTCCTCATTAATAATCTTCCATCTCAAGCTGTTTTATTTCCTAAAATTACTGTTGAAAATATGTCTACCTTATAGCTATAGAACCAGAAAAACAAAAAGCCAGAAAATATTGGCATCATTAAGTTCACAGTTGTTGCCGCTGTGTTTTCTCAAATGCATAATGCTAACAGTTATTTTCAAAATCATTATTCTGGAAAATAACTATGTTTCTCCATGCTATAATGTCTCCAAAAGTCTTTCAAATGATATATTATTAATCTCAATATTAGTATAACTATAATTCATTATGGCCTTTCTGTTAATGATTTTTTTTTTTTTTAATCATGTCTGTACTCGCCTCAAAGTACCCCAGTGTGTTCACTGTGCTCTACCACTTCAGGGATCCTGCGGTAGCACATCATCTGGCAGCGTTTAGTAACTGGTTTTCTATTTTCATCAACTATAAAATATTCATCAAATTCTATTGCATGCCCCATTCTCTCTGTCCCTCTCTGATAATCACCAACTGTATAAAAAGTAATGGCTTTAATTTTAAACAAAAAATCATCACTCCATCTCTGTCTACTCTTTGACTTCAAGTAATATTCATGCTTATTTGCATGTTTTTTGTTGCTAAAGTTACTTTCTATCCTTCCAATAAGTGATAAAATTTAACAAATTTAACTCCTATTGCTACAAGAGGCTTTATGTTGGTGAAAGTACCTTGAAGAAAGGAAACTAAGAAAGTAATATCCATCAAGACAAAGTCAGAGGTTAGCCTAATTTGGGGAGAAGAAGTATTTAGACTTTTTTGCTGTTTATGAATTAGTGAAATTAGAGGTGAAGAGAAATAGATAATTATAGGTAAAGAAATGCAGGCCAAGTGCCATGGCTCTCGCCTGTAATCCCAGCACTTTGGGAAGCTAAGGTGGGCGGATCACCTGAGGTCAGGAGTTCGAGACCAGCATGGCCAAAATGACGAAACCCTGTCTCTACTAAAAATAGAAAACTTAGCTGGGCATGATGGCACAAGCCTGTAATTCCAACTACTCAGAAGGATGAGGCATGAAATTGCTTGAACCTGGGAGGTGGAGGTTGCAGTGAGCCGAGACTGTGCCACTGCCCTCCAGCCTGGGCAACAGAGTGACACTCTGTTTCAAAAAAAAAAAGAAAAAAGAAAGAAAGAAATGCAGTACTTACTTAAGAGCACAGCCTCTGGAATAAAACTTCCTAATTTGAATCTGGTTCCCCTCATTTTCTGTGTGTATGAAAATAGCCAAATGATGACTTAAGCTTCTGTTTTGCACATATAAAATGAAGGTAAAATGGGAATTCATCATCGAGTTATTTAAGGTTTAAATATGATAACTTGTCAAATGTCTAATACATTTTCCTGGCTTATAGTAAAAATAAACAAATATTCACTATTATTATTATGTTGAAAGACCCATGAAATATGGAAACCACTACCAAGATATTAAAATGTTAATTCCTACATTCAGTTAAAAAATTGAAAATAGTTGAAAACAGCATTAAAAATATTATTAACTATGTACTTGAAATATTTTCCTTGTGGAATTTGTGTTTTTTAAACAATGTGCTAAATCTAATTGTAACAGCCTTCAAAACATTTTAATCTTATCCTTAGCACCAATAAACACACATTTATTAAGTCCTCATGCATGTTTAAAGCTCTGTTAGAATTAAATAAGCACAATCTATTTTCAAGAAGGTCATACCATCTTAATATCTATGGTTCTGTGCATACTCATCTTTATGAAAGTTATTATACATTGGTGAAATTTTTAGCCAAAATTTAAATTTAAAATTTGGAGAAACTTGGTACATTGATAGTTCAGTGAAAATATATATACATATTTATACAATATTTGGGGACTAACTTTCTATATTTGGGAGTTAGCATTTTAATGTGATATAATGTCACATATTTAAAGTTAAGCATTTTAGAGAGATATTGACTACTGAGCACAAAAAAATCTTTGAATAGAATGTGAAAAATCAATGTTAGCATAATCCAGCTATCTTTCAACGACCACCTCTTTGAAACTGGCATCTCTACATTTCCCAGAATAAATTCACTTTACCAAGAACTCTTGGAGAGCAGTGCCAATTTTAGTTAAGATTTTATGGAGCCTTGACCCCACATAACCCTCAACACAAAACTAAATAAATCCTTTACGTATCTCTTCTGCCAACTCCGTTAACTCTGCTTCCAATTGTGTTCCTCCTTATTCACCCTTCAGCTGTTAGAAAATCTAAGACTGCCTGAGGGCCACTACTTAAGCTTGTCCCAGAATACGTTTGTCTGACTGATGAAAGACCGACTTTTTAATTCCAGAAGAAGGTAAAGCAGGTTATCTTTTCTCCAGATGATTGAATCTTTTAACAGAGACACCAATTCACAGAATATGGATAAAAACACACATGCATAAATACCTACTTAATGTTGCCTTTCATTCCTCTTTAGTTTGAGCTAGAGAAGAGTACAGGGGTATAGCCTCTTATCACTCCAAGCAGGGTAGGGTCACACCTCTGGTACAGAAATGGGTTGGAGGAGAGGAAAACCATTGTTTGATGATTAGCCATGGGTCCTCAAAAAGCCGTATCTTTTCTATTTCAGCAAGAAAAGAGAGTAGTTTTTACCAGTTTAGAGAAGAGGCAGTTTGGTATTGGGATAAAGTGCATAACCTTGGAGTCAGACTGCCTGGCTTGAATCGAAACTTCATCATTTACTAGCTGCGTGAATTTGCAGTTACTTAAGTGCTTCAGGTTTCTCATCTGTAACAAAAAAATGTTAGCACCATTCTCAAAGGGATTATTTGATGTTTATATGAGGATTGATGTCTTGTACACTGCTTAAATCATAATGGAACAGAGTAAACACTCATTAAATGTTAGCCATTGTTATCAGATGTTTTCTTGTATTCCATCATGAAGAGGGCATAAGTTAGGTATGTGTCTTAGAGAGTCAGCCAGTGGATCCTTTTCCTCATGGGGTCAGTCATTTTTAATCTGAGTCTTATTTGGAGTGGCCAGGTAACAAGGGTTGGGCAGCAGAATTACAATGTGATTGTTGGGTACTCATAAATCAGGCTATCTGAGCAATACAAAGGTATTCAGCCTTCTAGGGCCTTAATCAGTCTAGGTAGAAAAATCCCTGAAGCTGTCTTAAAACACCTGAGTAAAATATCCTCAAAAGCATACACAAGAAACTGTCTCTTGGTTGCTTCTTGGAAGGGAGGCTAAGTCTAAGAGAGAGAGGTGTGATATAACATTTTTATTGTATTCTCTGCTTTTAGAATTTGCTGCTTACCCAGAAAATAAATTAATTAAAAATTTTAAAACTTAGCTAAAAGTTGATCACATACTAATTTTTACATAGCTTAGTTGCCTAAATTGAAAGTGCTATACTGCAATTTGCTTATATCCATTGATTTTTATAGCTAAGGTCAAAGACTTTAACTCATCTCAGACCACTGGCTCTCCAACTATTCTGACTGTGACTCATAGTAAGAAATATATCTAACATTGCAACTAGAACATACATGCTAGTTGGAAGCCAGGGATCAAACACAACTTGACTGGTCCTCTGATAATACATCATGATGTATGTTCTTGGGGTGTCAGGCTTAAACTTTGCCTTGTATGCAAGGACAACCAGATGCTGAATTGTGTTTTTGACTTTTGCATTCCCTCTTTAAGACAAAATTTTAAAAACTTATCTTTTCATCTTGGGCTTCATTTCTTCCATAGTATCTACCATGAAAAAACTCCCTGCCCTCTTTTCACCACCACCATATGCCAAATAGATTTGAAGAAGCTATCACTGGAAAGCAAGAGATGTTCCTTTCTCAGAGCAGACATTTGCATCTCTGAAGTATTTCATATCACATGGTACTCAATGTTATACCACTTCACATGTAAGAACCAAGTATGCGTCCATTTCTCCCTTACCAAATTTTGTATCACTGTTTTCACAGATTTCAATTCTGCATATAAATTCCATGATGCGTTATTATTGTTGTTGCTTTAAACAGTTGACAGTAAAGAGTATTAAATAATAAGAAAAACTCTCTATATTTACTCATATAGTTACTGATCCATGCTGTTTCTTCCTGTAGAACCAGAATTCCATGTGGTAATGTTTTGCTTCTATTTAATAATTCCTTCAACATTTCTTATAATGTAGGTCTGCTAGTATTATACTCATTAGCCCTTGCTTGTCTGAAAACAAAAATCTTTATTTCATCTCTGTTTTTAAATGGTATTTTTGGTAGGTTAAGAATTCTAGATTTTGGTTTCTTTGTTCCAATATTTTAAAGATGTTGCTCCACTGTCTTTTAGCTTGCATTGTTTCCAAAGAAATCTGCTGTCATTGGTGTCTTTGTTCCTCTCTTCCAAAATGTGTCTTTTTTCTTTTGGCTGCTTTTAAGATTTTATCACCTCTGTTATGCAATTTGATTGTAATGTGCTTTGGTGTGCATTCTTATGTTTCTTATGTTTGTTGTTGAGGTTCTTAGATCTGCAGATGTATAGCTTGTATAAAATTTAGAAATATTCAGCTATTATTTCTTGAGATATTTTTATGCCCTACCCCTTCTGCAGGCACTTCATTTACACATATATTAGGCTACCTGAAGTTGTTTCACAACTTACCAACAATCTACTTATTTTTCTTTTCCAGGCTTTTTGCTTTACGTTTCACATCAGATATTTTCTACTGCTGTTTCCAAGTTCTCTAATATTTTCTTCTGCTATGTTTAATCTTCTGTTAATCTCAACCAGTGTATTTTTCATCTTAGACATTGAAACTTTTCATCTTTGGAAGCCTGATTTGAATCTTTTTAAAAATCTTTCATGACTATGTTTAACATGTTCAACCTTTCCTCTAGCTTTCTAAACATACGGAATACAGTTATAGTAAATGTTTTAATACCATTTTACTATGTCATTTATGGATTAGTTTTGAATGATTTTTGTTCTTTTGTTGTTGTTGTTTTGCTTTTTTGTATGCTTGGTACTTCTTGTTTGAATGCCATTCATCGTAAATGTTTAAGTTATTGGGTAATAAATATTTTTTCTATAAATATTCTTGATCTTTGCTCTATAGTATGTTTAAATTTCTTAGAAACGGTTTGGTCTTTTTGGATCTTGCTATTAAGCTTCTTAGGCATTTTGTCTAGGGTAAATCTTACCCTACTGGGGCAAAGATTTCTGAGAACCGTCCCCTGTAAATTACAAGATTTTTCACTCTGGTTGATGGGAATAGTACTATTCCCAGATGTTTCCGCTAATCCTTTTGGGTGTTTTTTCCACAAGTCTTAGATGATTTTCACATATACATGCACTGATCAGAACTCTACTGAATAATCATGGGAGAGTGTATATAGATTTTTCAGGTTTTTGGCTGTGTCTTTCTCTCCTCTGATATTCTATTCTGCAAACTTTAGCCACCTTATATTCCCTGGATGACCAGTTTTATCTCCTTAACTCTGAAAAAGAGCCAGGCTCTAACTGAGTTCCCTCTCCCCGTGTTGTGCCTGGAAACTTTATCCAGGAAGTAAACTGAAGCACTCACATGACATAAGGCTCACCTTGTTTGTTTTTACCTCACAGGGACCTTTGCTCTCTTTGCCTGATGTAAAATGTCTTGAGAATTATTGTTTCCCATATTTTGACTTAAAAAACTTATTTCAAATAGGAAGATAAATCTAGTCTATATTTGATATAGAATTTCTTCCTATTGTTTGAATCATTTAACCCATCCTAGGCTTGTGGAAAAAAATCTTTGCATTTATTTATACTCAGGTATTTTGCTGGTACATTTTTATTATATTTATAATGAAAGGCAGAAAGAGGTCAATTTTTTTTTTCTCTAGGCCTGAATACAAGGAGAACTTAACTCCATAAGTTTAAAATAATTTTGCCTTATTTTTAAATAAGGCAAGAATTTTTTAAAAATAACCTTGCAATTATTTTTTTAAATGTTCACATATTAAAGTGAGGCTTGAATGGAAATGTCCTTCTATAAACACTGAAGACAAGTTAAATTTTAAGAAAATTTAGATTTAAATAATAAATTAATAAAATTAAAATTTTAATTTTAAGAAACAACTTTTAATTAGCTGGCCATGGTGGTGGGCATCTGTGATCCCAGTTACTTGGGAGTCTGAGGCATGAGAATCAATTGAACTCAGGAGGTGAAGGTTGCAGTGAGCCAAGATTGTGCCACTGCACTCCAGCCTAGGCAACAGACTGAGACTCTGTCCCAAAAAAATAAAAATAAAAAAATAACTTTTAATACAGTAGTTTATACATTTACTAATCAGTTTTTCATATGTTGTTACTCATTATTTATGATTAAAAATATAAAATGTTGGATCAAGCCCACTCTTCTCATTTTTCTTAAATTCCTTAAAAAATAAAAATAAATAAATATTTTATTTTGAATAGATAAGACCCTTTCCTTCTACTCAGTTTTGATCTGAACTTTATTAGAATACTCTGTTCAATTTGAATCATGGTAAATGAAGTGAGATATGGAAAAATAAAATTGGAGAGTACAAAGGCAAGAGCAAAATAAATCACCGCAGTGTTGGGAAATGTGCCCGATGAGAAAAGGCTAAAGGACTAAGTGTACATACCCAAGAAAATTGAAAGGAAACTTAATAGCACGTTTCATGTATATAAAGGAATATTTTATGGGGAGCAGTGAGCAGCTATTTTGTTTGTAAATTGAGGGCAGAACTTCAATAGTCTCCTAGCTGATCACCCTTTCACATGCCTCATTTTCTTCATGCTATGATCTATCTAACACAGGGCTGGAAAAACAGTATTACTCAAAGGCCATTTTCATCCATCTCTCTCCTGTTCAGGAACTTACAAGGACTTTTTCTAACCTACTGCATCAAATCTAAACTTCCAACAGCTAGTATCCAAATCTCTTTGTCAAGTAATAAACTTTCCTGCCTCATGGCTCAGCACCTCCCATACTAGTTCCTCTATTTGTGTCACCATTTTTATGACATAATTATTGATCTTTCTTGTCCCTGAGACTTTTTCCCATTTTTTTTACCAATCTATATGCCCTTCTTAATCCTCTCCTAATCAAGTCCATAATCTCTAAAATTAGACACTGACCTTTTATTTTCAAAAAAAAGAAAAAGAAAAAGAAAATGCATTTTCATATGAAATATTTCAATCTAAATATACTTTACAATCATTTCGGATTTCACAGTTTCTTCAGGTTTTATATCTGCAAAAAGATTTCTTCCCTGAGACTGATGGTGCAGTTTGCTCACTGCACAACTCCAGGAAAAACTAGGTGCACGGTAACCTCTGTGAGTGCACTCCTTAGCTGTGCTATTCACACCTATGCAGTTGTGCTTGGGCCTGCATCTTTCCTTTTATTTCTTCATCACTGATAATACTCACGCTACTCATTTGCTCCTGAAGCAGGTATTCAAAGCCATCCCAACTCCTCCTTCTGCCCCCATAATGTGGACACTCTCTGCCTGTTCAGCTTCATCTCTTTTGATCACCTAAGCTTTCATGCTCTAACCCAGCATTTCTCAACCTTGATATTATTGACATTTTGGCCTAGGTAATTATTTGTTGTGGAGGATGTCTTGTTTGTACTGTAGGATATTTTAGCATCATCCCTGGTCTCTCCCTATTGGATGCTGTAGTACTGTTCCCCTACTCCTTTTGTGAAAGCCAAAAATGTTTCCAGCCATTGCCAAATTTCCCTGTGGGGGCAACATCACTTCTGACTGGAAACTACTGCTCTAGCCATACCAAATTAGTAATAATTCCCCAAATGCTATATGCTGACTCATGTCTGTGCCTTTTTCAACGTGGTTCCTCCTCCCTTTTATATTATTCCTATATAGGAAAGCTTAAAGAACTTGTATCCATATTCGAAAACAAACCAACTAAGAACCAAAGCAACTACTGAAAAACAACCACAACAAGAACAACCACAACAGTTTAGGTGTCACCACTTCAGGAAGCATAGCCAAGTCCTTAGACAGAGTTTCTTTTTCTCTTCTCCATGCTAAGTACGTTTAGATTTTGCATATTTCCCCACTGCTGCACTCATCACACTTTATCATAATTTGTCTTATTAAAATCCACCTCACCTCATGTAATGCAAACATTGTGAAGATAACATGAGCCCTGACCATCCCTGAACCCCCACACCTAGATAACTTTAATGGAAGACAATATTTAATATCACCTATTCCACTGATTCTCCTGATCAAACCTGTGTAGACACTATTCCAAGTCTATTTAAAAAGTTTATTTAAAACATCCTTTTATTTTATATTTTAATAATTCAGAGGGTTTTAAAATTAAGCGTTAAAATTAGTAGCTAAAGAAATGGTTTAAAAAATAAGCTTCTAAAGCTAAATATATATTTTTTAAAAGGAACTTCTTATTCAAGGAAGAAATATTTTGATTTCTTAACAAGGCATTGGAAACAGAGTTTTTCTTAAACAAATATTTTTTGATGGAATACTAACATAGTTGAGAACAAGGCTACGCTCACAGAATGAGACTGAACACTATCAGAGTGAAGAGAATTTTGCTGAAGAGTTTTCTGTGCTTTGCTTTTTCACTTCATTGATATATAGTAATATTGTTTCTTATATTTTCTAAAGGATAGTTAATTCTGCTAAATTTAATACACTAATTTACACTGACAGTATCTTCAAGTATTCCAGATACCATGTCAAATTAAGAATAGTTTGCCAAAATCAAAAGATTGTTTTCCATTTCTTTGCTGCCATTTTCTATTTTCTTCTTAGTTTCTGGAACAATAATTA
Organism: Papio anubis; assembly: GCF_008728515.1. Lineage (NCBI taxonomy): Eukaryota > Metazoa > Chordata > Mammalia > Primates > Cercopithecidae > Papio > Papio anubis. Next base: position 67,910,737 of record NC_044979.1, on the reverse strand, counting down.
CTGCATATCCTTAAATAATCGTTAGTGTGTGTGTATATACACATTTTTATATATATATGTATGTGTATATAATTACATATAAAAATGTGTATATATATTTATGTGTATATGTACACTCATATACATATACAACAACATATGTATATACACATATGGTAGTCTCACATATAGACATATATACACACATATATACATCTATATGGTAGTCTCACATATAGACATATACCCCTTTTTGTTTTTCATCTTCCCTCTGAAAAGAATGTGATACCAAAAAGGAAATAGGCCTCCATTCTTCCTGTTCCTCCCTGGGCCTTAGGAAATAAGCATTGTGTGTGAGCAGTTGAGTTCCAATCCCAGGTTATTTTTCCCCAGGTCGTATCAGACTGTGGCAGGCCTCAAGGCATCTAAAGTCAATGTGTGGATAAATGTCTACTTCCACACTCTGACTAGCACATCCCTGGTGGCACTGAGGAGATAACATATAACATTTGCCCTGAGGTGTTTCTTATCCCCCACTTTTCATTCTTCCTTTTTGTAGCGGCTCTATAAACTTCCAGAAAGCTAGAGATTATCTGGTTTCTCATTGGAATTGTTTTTTCATGAATATTCTTTTTTGGCAGATAGCTTTTTCTACTCAGCTCAATAAGCATATCTAGTACCTACCAGTGACACTGTGGGTGGTTTCACAGATGCAAAAAGTATTAGACTCTGCTCCAGTAAATCATATTGCAAATAATACTTATTTGAAAATGTAAAACAATAAGAGATTTATTGGACATCAAGAGTTATGGCATTATTAAGTTAATGTCATAAGTAAATAAATTAAATTTTCAACTTAATGCAAAATGTTCTACCAGTGTCAGCATATCTTTGACCACCAGTGCCTTTCTACGCTGCAAGCTGGTGATATTCCAAAGTCAGAGACTTAAATAAGATCTCAGACTTCTATGTTGATGACTTTCTTTCTCCCCTTTTCTTTCCTTTCTTCTCTTTTCCAGTTTTACAGAAGGCTGACAATATTTTTTACCAATAAACAAATATTTATTGCTTATTATAACCTAAGAACTAACAGAGATGAAAAGGACATGTCACCCAACTTTGAAGGCCTCTCCCTTCAGGGAGGAAAATAATTATACCAGCAATCAATTGCAAACTGGAAAGTTCTTGTGATAAGACAGAAGAGAGGCTCAGGGAAGATTTTAGAAATGAGGTGACTTGTATTCTGCTTTTGAAAGATAATTAAGATTTTTTCAAAGGAAGTGAGATCCTATCTCAAAAAGAAAAAAGAAAACTTTCCTGGCAGAAAAAAAGGAAGAACTGTAGCAAGAGAGAGAAAAAAAAAAAAAAAAAAAAAAAAAAAAATCCTGAGCAAAAGTCAGCAGCTTGAAATAGCCAGTTCCATTTGAAAAATAATAGAAACATTTTACGGACCATGCCTGTGGGTTACACTAGCAAAGCATACAAAACACACATGGTTACCCATTGTCCCTCATCTGGAGAGGAGCTAGGTTCAGGATTTCCAGATTCTTCTCCAGGCACAATGCCATCTGGATAATTCAAAGGGTCCTACACCATGTACTAAGATCCAGGTGGACAAGAGGTGGCATATTTCGTATAGTGTGTGTTGTTATTGTGTGTGTTTGCACGCGTGCGCGCGCATATGTGTGTGCTTTTATTATTCTGTTTATACCTTTCTACCTTGTAACCCACATGTTACACAGAATCAGAAGTTCAACACATAATAGATGAAAATGGAACTGATCTGGCTAAGGCAAGAGCTATTGCTACATGCTTTTACATTGAACCACCCCTTGCCTTACTAAAACATCAATGTCTCCCTTTGTTAAGTTTTCCAGAAGCAAATCCTGCTCTTCACGGATTTGGAAAGCAGGAGGAAACTAAGTTATTTTAAAAATAAACTCACAGAAAAGGATTTCTATGATGGTTTTGCTTTAATGAGAGAACTTCCTGCTCTCAGATCCACAAACATTAAGAGCAGTTTCACATTTTACAGAGATTTATTCAAGAGATAAAATGGTCTGCAACAATTAAGGATTATTTAACTCCCCATATATCCTATTATAAATCTCAAAATTATGTGTTAAACCAGGGGAAATATAAGAATATGGTATTGGTATTACAGAGATTGACACGAAACTAAAAATTAAAAATGTACAGCCTCCAATTGCATTTTTAACAGCAAGATTCAGATGGGGAAGGGAAAAGCACAAATCTACCATGAAGGAATAATGCTGCAGCCACCTGAATTCCCAGATCACTCTTAGCAAAAGGAATAATGGGACAATTGGACATTGTATGCATCAGATGCAATGCAATAGGTTTACAGAATCACTTATGAAGAATTATTTCCAAAATACTATAATATGAATTTAAACAAGCTGCTAAATCTAACTTCTTGTTTATCAATAATACAGGGAGTAGAGAAACAGATTGGATGATACTATTATGCCAAAGAAGAAATAAGACAAATAGGTGGAACTTTCTCTTCAACAAGTCAATGTCACAAAAAAGAGGGTTGGGGGTGATGCAGAAACTAAAGATACCAGAGAAACATACCAGCTAAAACTAATGCCTTATTAATTGGATCTTGGTTTAAACAAATTAACTTTAAAAGACATTCATGGTTAATTAGTGAAATTGAAAAATGCAAAGGATATTAGACAATATTAAGGACTTTTAGTAAACTTTTTTTGGTATAGTAATGATACTCTTTGTCATTATAATGGGAGAAACGTTAAGTTGATAAAAAAATTTAGGTTTGAGGTATCATATCTGCAATTTATGTTAAAATAATTTAGCAAAAAGGTTATAGAAGCAAATTTGCAAAATATTAACATTTGTTAATTCTACGTAAAGGGTTTATGGGAGTCATGTTAGAATCTATGTGTTTTCCACGTATTTGAACATTTTTATATCAAAAAAATAAGATTTTTTAACCTTTATAAACAATTAGAAGTTTACCAGGTATTGTTAAAAGAGTTTATTTTATTTTTTTCTAGATCGATGAATGGCATCAATAGGGATCTTTTTGCATAAAATGTTTTTAAATTAACTTAAAATATTACAATTGCCACTGTGATTCAGAAGTAAGATATAATAAGTTTGACATTGTCTTCATTTGTTATTTTATTATTTATTATTTTTTTTCTTTTGAGACAGAGTCTCGCTCTGTCACCTAGGCTGGAGTACAGTAACACAATCTTGGCTCACTGCAACCTCCACCTCCTGGGTTCAAGTGATTCTCCTGCCTCAGCCTCCCGAGTAGCTGGGACTACAGGCACCTGCCACCACGCCCAGCTAATTTTATCTTACCTAGAGATAGGGTTTTACTGTGTTAGCCAGGATGGGCTCCATCTCCTGACATCGTGATCCGCCCACCTCCACCTCCCAAAGTGCCGGGATTACAGGCATGAGCCACCACGCCCAGCCTTTGTTATTATTTATTCTACTCATTTAAAAAATTATTTATAGTGATATCCTAAAAAACATTCTCAGGAAATTAATGAATTTTTTATTTTGATGCCTGTAGATCTACTTAAGTTACCAAAATCATTTGAGTTTCAATTTCTTCACTATAAAATGAGAATATTAATAAATTCCTCATAATTACATGAGGAATAAATGAGCTAATAAGTAAATAGTGCTAGAATTCAACAATAACAAGTGAATAATGGAACTGTTGTAAATAGGGATACCATGAACACCAATAATACAATTTTAAATGTTCCCTTACTAGAATATTTTCCAAAAGATACTTTCTATTACAAAGCATTCCTCAGCTTTTGTTTCTAACAGCAAACTTTATTGCATGTGTCAAATTATTTATTAAAAAGCAGAATAAAAATTCAATTTTTTTCCTATAATTTAAGGATTATAGAAATTATTATGAACATATTTCAACTAGAGATGTATTTTCTGTACTGCAGAATCATGAATATTATTTCTATTAGTGAACAAGTAAAATAAAAATTATAAAATGCCCAAACAATTTGAGGACGAATCTTTAAAAAGTTATACTACATTTTAAGAGGGTACCAGGTGAGTTTCTTTAAAAAGCTTGGGTCAGGTTATACCATTTGTGCAAAGGAGTACAATTATTTCTTAAATTCTTAGTTCTTTTGAAGCAGCAGAGCCCAGTAAATCTCTGAACTATTTCTTCTAAGGAAAATTGCACAATGTTGAAAAGTCTTAATTTCCAGAAACATTCGATTTCAGAAACAGACTACCTAATTAAACAGACTATGTGCAGAGAGATCAGGTGGCAACCTTCCTTAATTGATTTTTAACAATTCTGTAGCTCTAGTGCTGCCATTTGTGGAGCTGTAATTAAAGGCACAGTGTTTCCACTTACACTCTTCATTTTCTGACCTGTTCAAAAATGTCTGCTGCAGGCTGAAACCCACAGTGCAAAGTTTTATTAATAATGGATTTGAGATATAACTGTGATATGATTTATGTTCCCCCAACAGAGTTGGCAGTGTTCCACTTCACGGGAGAGCTGGTTTCTGTAATCTCACTTCCCAACAAATGACAATGGCTGAAGCAGAATGAGTGGGAGCTAATCAAACGGAACCAACTTATTTGGCTGGTTCAATTTATTTGTAAAATTGATGAGGACATAACAAAATAATTAGTCTTGCTATTCACAGGTCATTAAGACAACCTTAGGGAAAATCAACAGAAAAATATACAACTTTTATTTGATTTGCCCCATGCTAAAAATATAAAAATTGAGATGGATTTGGAATAGAATAAGACTATTTTACTTAAATATTTGTATTGAATCATTTGATGAAAAAGTATATATTGTTTAGTCCAATCAGAAAGCAGAGCATAGCTGAGATTATGACATATCTCAATCAATGAAATATCTGGACTAATAAAATAATCTTACATGTTAGCTAGACATGCCTAGTAGGCAATTGATAAATTCTGTATTACATAAGTGTTTGATTACCTTTTTCTGAGAACTATAATACGCCCAAAATAACTGCAAAATTCTACTGAATATAATTTAGGCTGAGAAAATTCAGAAGTCAATACAGGATTTAGTGATGCTTATAATGTTTATTATGAATCCCTGGAGTTAACCAAACTGTGAGGTTTGAGAGCACAGTCCTCAACTGTCCTTACTTCTGACACCAACCAAAAGCTCAGGAGGGAGGGGTCCCCAAATCACCCTCAGGTTGAATGATTTTCTAGAAGAATTTACACAACTCTCTGAAAGCTTTTGTACTTATGGTTACTGATTACTACAGAGAAAGGACACAAACTGAAATCAGCCAAAGGAAGAGCTACAAAGAGTCTAGGAAGGTTCCAAATAAAAATTTCCATTGTCTTCTCCCAGTGGAGTCTAGACATATTACCTTCCCAGAATTGATGTGTAACAATATGCACAGATTACCACTAAGAAAGCTCACCCAGTTTCTACGTCCATAGTTTTTATTGTGGCTTTATTATGTGGGCTTTCTTAATAGATTGATTGCCCATTAGTTGGACTCAGTCTCCACACCAACTGATACAATGTGACCAAAAGTCCTCACTCTAAGTCACATTGTTGGTCTTCCTGGCATGAATAGCTCCCACTCTAAGACTATGGTGTGTGGCTGGCATCACTCTAAGATCCAGTGTAAATCCAGATCCAGATTCATCCTAAACAATGACATTCCTATTATTTATGATGTAAATAACCTCCCAAAAGCCTAGGGCAAAGGCCAGATCTTTCTTTGGACAGGCGAAATTCTGTGCTACATAATGAATATTAACAATCATTTCATATCTAAGTGTGAAGTTAAAGAAGACAGATAAGAGTTAAATGTACTAGAATATCTTTAGTTTTACCCATGTGATTATTTTAACTAGGACAGTATAATAATCTGCTATTAAATATTCTGTTCCCTAGCAGTCAATGAGTATTTTAAGTATTCTGATATACAACCCTTCCAAATTTGGGACTTATGAAAGCATTATAATCTCAAGTCACTGTATTTTATAGTCAATCAATTTTGTTTGTAGATCAATATGTACTTTGAGCTGTTTTCTCACTCATTAAGAATGCTTGTTCATCACACTTTATCCCACCTTCCCAAACACAAATACTACAATACTAATTATTGGTTTTCTGTATGTCCAATCTAGTGGCTTATTAGTTAATGTATTCAATTCAATCTCATCTCAGTTCAAAACTATCCCTGAAAAGTTAATGTGATAGAACATGAGTTAATGGTTAATGTCCTACAAATGAAGCTGAGTTAAATATTTTGAGAATCTTGTTTACTGAGTTGGCTGGTTTCAACACAACTACTAATATCCCCAATTTTAAGGATATTTACTCAAAATAATACTTTTAATATTATCTATTGCTATTCTGAAGTAAATAAAATTCATGGCCTTCTTATTTTACAGACAATTGTTGCATTAAAAAGGCTAGATATTGTTACTCTTCCAGAAGAAGTTCCATTTAGAACATATTTATCCAGATGGGAAATACTCATTAGCAGAGGACCTGGTAATAGGAAATAATAAGCTGCCAATCAAACAAATTGCCTTCATGACGATGATCATTAGAAAGGAAATGCTTTAGATGAACAACTGATTGAAGGATGACGAGGTCAGAGCATAGCTTTGCCACGGACAGGGACAAAGAAAAATGCCTGCATTTGTGGAAGGCTGCAGAACTCTGCCTCTGTGCCAGAACTTTGTTCTGGTCTGTGGGAACATTTTTCTCTAAAATGTGCCTTCTCAGTGGCTACACATTTGTATGGTACTTTTCTATAGCATTATCTAAAATTCTTTGGCATCTACCATGAAGGGGCTATCACAAGAACCAGAGCTTTTAGAAACCTGGAGAACAAATGGCTTCTTTACAAACTCTCTTCTAATGGAAAAGGGCTAGCACCCAAGGCGCCAAACTAAAAATAGTCCCCGTTAACAGGAGGTGAGATATTATATGTTGAATGCTCATTATATGCCACGTGCTACGTATAGACTGTTTGATTTAGTCCTCCTGAGTATCCTGTGAGGTAAAATTATTATGCTTATTTTTGTTTTTAGATGAAGAAATGAGTACATAAGGGTTGAAGAACCTGCTCTCGGTTAAACTGCTAACATGGCTAGTAAACTATTCAATCTTCACTTTATAGGATTCCAAAGACTGTGTTATTCCCCATACTCCTGTTTCAACTGTTGCAGAATCACAGGATCTAATATTGCAAATAAGCTTATAGATGGATCTAATTATTTCAATTTCAATCTAATTACTTCAATTTCTTGAAGTTAGGAAAGTCAAAGTCTTTAGCTTTCAAAAATGAGATGATCAGTCTAGGCTTAAACCTCATATTTGCCACCTAATAGCTGTGCAACACTGAGCATATTTCTCTACTTTCTGGACAGCAGTATTCCTCCTAAGGAAACTAAGAGGTATACCTTATGTTATACCTAATGTAGGTATAACATAACCAATTTATGGGTTTTCTATTGACTAAATATAAAAAGGTATATAAAGCACTTAGCATGTGCCTAATATTAAGGTGTGGACAACTTAGCAGCTTCTCAAGGTGCCAAATATAAGGGACTCCACCATGAGAATCGATTAAGGTTAGATACTAGGAACCCAGGTTTTTCTATAACTCTTTAAACAGCAGGTAGACATAAACTGGTCTCAATCCTACTGGAAAAGGAGTGAGGATAAGCTAAGCATACGTTAACCTATTGGCTCAACTATTTTTATAAAGCTAACAAATTGAGAGTTGCAATTATGCCAACTATGTAGTTATCAGGCACTGAAGATGGAAACTGAAGTTAACTGTGATTGTATGTGGTCTAGTTACATGTAATTAATAACTGAAATTATGAATCAAAGGATGCAAGTTCTCATTCTACTTAAAAGACTTTATTCATGGAGGTTACATTCATAACCCCCTAACACTACCTAGTTATTATAGTAAGTATAGTTAGTATTTATTGGAAAGCTTACCATGCTAAGGGAAGGTTTCTGAGACTTTAATATTTATTAGTTCAAGGAACTTAAAAAAGTTCTTTACAAGGTAGGTTCTATTTCTCTCAGTTTTCAAGATTATGAAACTGAGGCACAAAGAGTTTGCAGGGTTTGACAATGGCCCTACAATGTCAAATCAAGAAAATCTGAGCCCCTGCTCTCACCACTATAATGTACTTTATAAATTAGGAGAAAGTAAAAAATGTGTAATAAAAGATATTTAGTATTCTAAAATCTACTTAATAGTATAGGTAACAAATCTATTTTGAACTTAAAAAATAAGCAAACACTTTTTAATTATAGAAAACTACTTTCAAGCCCCTTCCAAATAAATACTTCAGATAATCTTCCAAATACTTCAACAAGGATATCCCATGTGTTCTACTCTAAAATATTGAAACCACTGTAACATGTAACAAAACACTTAGCCGAAAAATATAAAATGGTGTTTAAGAATACAAACTTGAGAGACGGTCAACCTGTGTTTAAATTTTGACTTTTTTCACATTAGCTTATGATTTGGGAAAATTATATCCCATTTTTCATATCTATAAGGAGGCTATAATAGTATTTATCTTATTGTACTTTCCTTACAAACAAATGGCTTGAGCATATTTTAACAGAGCTTTGATAGGACCAGGCATGTGATATATGCTTGAATAATGTTGCCTTTATCTGTATATGATATTACAGTGATGAAAGAAGCAATTTTAAAATATTTTTGTCTGTGAATCCCTTAATACCCTAAAGTTAATTTAAAATCCCAAAGATTTTTTTAAGTCAGTTATATTTATCAATATTTCTCATAAAAGAAAAATTTGAAAAATTAGAATACTTATTAATTTAATTCAAAATAATACATGTATTATATTTTTAAATAAATAACACATTTTAGTAGAAAGTAAATAAAATTTCTCAAAAAAATTGGGGAGATTAGTGGTGGTATTTTACATTTTTGCACATCTCTTTAATGGATGGCCATCGAAAGTCAGCTAAATTCTCTCATATATTTCTGAATACAATCTGTTGCAATATGTTATTTTGAAGTACTTGAAGAAAATTCAGTCTCACACAGACAGGCAGTTGGAAAAAGAGGAATATTTTAATAGAGTTTCCAGATAATTGTGAACATTCTTCCTTGATACTACACTAAAACTTGACAGTTGGTGGTTTATTAAAGCTTCATTACAATGTGCAATCTGAAACCCAACCAATAAATATTATTATACCCTGTTACATTATACTCTGTTATATTAAATTGTATATTCCACTCTTTAAATGGTCTTTCATATTTGCATACTTTTCTACCACTGATCATTGAAAAATATGATTTCACTCAGTTATGCAGTTCTTCCAATATTAACACTTTTATTAAAAAATAAAAAATATGTTTGTTAATATCACCACATCCTTATCAGAAAAATCTAAGTATTGGGAATCTCTCAACTCACAGTGGATGCCACACAAGTTTTCCAAAATTTTGATTTCATTCAAAAGCATCAATTTTATCACTGGCAACCAATATTGATCACTCACTTTCTCTTGAAGTTACAGGATCACTTCTTTCATTTTAAAGTAAATGTAGGCCATATAGCCAAGTATGAATAACCATAATTTGTCTGTCAGTTATTCCTTACAAAAAAAAAATATTGTGCACCATGAAGAAAGGGGATTGTTTAGCTCTCAACTCAAACAAGTGGACAAGTACATTTTAGGGCAACAATCTTATTTTGGTATGCAGCAGAAAACCCTTATGAGTACTTCGTATTTTGTTACAATAATATTAAACATGTATGTCCTTTCTCGCTTGTGGCAAAGAAGGACTAACAGAAAATAGTTTTTCCCTCCCTGAAACAAACAAAAGAAAAGCCAAAACCTATGAATCAAGGTTTTTCGAAACACTGGACATCAGCCAACAAAGAACAGAGTTCCTTGTCAGACAGGAAACAAATGAAGTGATCCCTATGTTGGCCCCCTGTTCACTCCTCTGAATAAGGCTGATGGACTTCCAAAGGTGAAGGGACTTGGAATCCAGGTGAAAAGTGTCTGCAGGACAGAATACTGGGAAAGAGAGAGTTGCACAGAAAGAGAAAGAGAGACAGCATGCTCTGGAAATCTGCACAGAGCTCCTCAAGCATTCAGTAGAATGTTGATCATCATTCATTTACTCATTTGTACATTTATACATTTTTATGTTTTTATAATTTGTTGATTATTTCTAGTCTTATGCCCTCTAAAGGGTGAGTATTTGAAGTAGATATTTCGTTTGGCAATTTCCTAGAATGATAATAATTTTACTTAATTTTAAAATAGAAAGAACTGTATCTGAATGTAAATGTCATTGTTGTTCTTGCTTGACTACCAAGTGATTTGTTGTGTAGTCCAGAGTGATTCAATTTGCTACCCCATGGGACTTTTAAGTCCAAGAATTTCACATCTTTTCCAGAAAATATGTCATCTCTACTTTTGAAATGATCAATACTACCTTATTATTCTTGTGTTGTGACCCAGTCACTTATTGTGATTCAGAACTTCTGTTAAATTTATCTGTAACTTCAATAGAATGGCAATTTATCTACTAGAAAATGAAGGTTCAAGTCTGTCCCAACAATTCTTCTTTTTGGAACCTAGCTAACCTATTATCTCGAAATGTAATGTTAACTAATTAATGTGTATGACCGCCAGAGGTGATCAAAGGATCACCTTGATCCCTTGCATATGCCTTGGCTATCCCTTTGATATAGTATCTTTCTAAGTGGTTATCATATACCAGGATTGCTTAGTAAGAAAATAGCTGTTACAACATCCTGCCATTGACAGAGTTCTTACTTTTACAGAGAATGTTGGGCTTACTCAAATTTAATCCTCTTTACTCTTTCCTATAGACTAGCTACACAAAGATACACATACAAATATATATGCACACAATCTGCATATGCAGAGTTTATATGAGCTCAAATATTTATATTGGCTTTTTCTTTGCTTTCATTTTACTTATAACTAATAACTACATATATATGTGAAACAATCTTAAACACTGAAAAAGGATATATGTATATGCATATATTGAATGCCTGTACACACACATTCTACATAGTTGATAAAATAAATAAAAAACAAGTATCTACTATAGAAGTTACCCTCTCTTGGAATCATAACTACATCATAGTAAATTTTATTATAAGTTTTCATTTAAATTACATTTTGAACTCATGGCTTTTTACAGATTCAAATTATTTTCATTTGAATTCAAGCTTATTCAAGCTTACATTTTTATCCATTGGCCAGTAATAGCCTCCTTCAGTGAGGTTCTTTGTCCATTCAGGAATATATTTGATATATTTAAAAAGACTTTTTGCTTTTTGCAATAATAGAAAATTCTGTGCTCATTCTGAATGATCTCTCCTTCAACGACAGAAAGAGATCTCTAAAAATGCCTGCTTCCCCTTTTTTGACTGGGATTAAAATTCAACAGATCAACACAAGGGGGCAATCAGGAGTACTGGTGATGTGAAGATGTAGCTACTTCTGTTGCCAGCTTCAGAAGCTTTCAGCAACAGAGATAGAAAAGTGATTTCATGATCTTGGGTTCATGCTAACTTCTAAAAATTAATGTAGTATGCTACTGTATCCTGATTTCCTTGCAGAATGTCATTTTATTACCACTAAAAAATGTTAACATTACCAATGTGGAAACTTCAATTTTAAAGTAATATAAAAATAGAACAAAACTCCAGTTGATTAAAACACAATGAGTACTACAGTTCCGTTCATAGGAGCCCACTGAAAGTTCAGTGGTGTCTTTTCTATATGAGCATAATTTCCTTGTACAAAAGAAAGTGCTGCTGAAATCCAAAGAGGGCTGGTGCCTTTCATAGACGTCAAAATTCTGTCATATGCTGTTCTGGACATTTTTCAGGTAAGTATTTCATCATACTTTTATAAGAATATATTATTTTTATTTTTTCCCAAAAGCTACACTTCTAGTAACCAAAGTATAAAGAACAAGGAGACTGAATGAGGAAAAATAGTTTGACAAACAGAGCATTTGACATCAATATAGCATCTTTCAACTTAAGGTGTTTTGTTCAATCTACTTTATTGGGATATAATTTATATATAGTAAAATGTATACACAAAGTAAGTGTATAGTTCAATAAATTTTGGCAAATATAAAAACCCATAAAACCATCACCCCAATCAAGATAGTCTATAAATCATTATAAAGTAAATCTCAGAAGGGGTTCATAAGTTTCTTCAAGAACTTTCTATTACTTGAACTCCATTATCACGTGCATTTTCAATTCTGCACTCACAAGATTATTAGAATTACTTGTCTTTTAATCAATTGGAGATGACTAGTTTTTCTTGTATAGACTATATCGGAATTCTAAAGCATGAATTAATACGTGTGATCAGTTTATTGTCTGAATACATAATTCTAGGTTTTTAGCTACATTCCTGGTTATAATAGCTGTAATAGTCACAATTCAAAAATAATTCACAATATAGCCTACATTCCTTCATGTCATTTGTATATTATTACATTTGGTTAAAATAATAGTTACCTATAAAGGCATTTTATGTAAAATTGTTTTTAGAAAAAATAATTCCACATAGAAAGCCATTTACTCTCAAGGTAAGTTTAATTTCCAGAGTTCTAATTCTTTCTGATTATAACCTCCCATTTGAGTTTATATTTCAAATACAAGCTAATCTGCTTGGAGTTCACTAGAATGTATTTAAATTCTAAATAGATGCTGAAAACTAGCTCCATTTCTGGATAAGAGCTTTCCCTGTAATTGTTTTTTCTTTTTTTAATTGTATTCTACCTGAAAAAAACCTGATCTCATTTTCTGAATAGTGTTTCTGATAAAAAGAAAATAAGCAATTTTGGCATAAGTATGAAAATGCACTAAGTTACATAAATCTACTGGAAATTTGGATCTAGCCTTGATCTTATTACTAAAGCCTTAAGAAAATCACCACAAGTCTCTGATTCTCAATTTCCCCACCCTAGTGAAATAAATTCACAAAAACACAATCAAATTATTTGAGAAGCTGGGCTTTCTCACATGAGGTCAATAGAATTAAGGCGCTCCCTTAAGTTAATAACAAAACAAACATTCAAGTATGATGACAACTGATGTTTTGCATTATATTATTAGCAGAAATAATGAATTGTTCTTCTAGAATCAGTCTCGTTAAAACTCGCAGACTCTAAATTTTCCTATCTTTTACTGGTCCTAAAATTTATTGAGGGCCAAGTCCCTGAGTTTCTACCTTCTTCATCTCAAATTGTAATTCCCTAGCAACATGCCAGATACATGTAATCACTTGACTTTTTTGTAATAGCTGAAGAACCTCAGTTAATCCTCACTACTGCCTTACAAGACAGCAGCTTTCAACCCATTTTATGGATTAGAAAAGTAGAATCAGAAAAGTTAAGTAATTTCCTCAAATTCCCAGAGTAAATAACAGAGGTCAGATTGCATCCTCAAATCTTCTAAAGTTAGAAAGGGGAGATAACTAGTTAAAAAAGAAACCTCTTTTTCCTATAATCCTTGGAACTGATTAATGTCAACAATACTTATTTTTTTTTTAAAAAAGCGTAAGATAGAATAGCGAAAAAAAGCAGAAAGGAAACACTGAAAGAGGATATAAAATGTTAAATTGCAAATTTGTATTATGCAAACATAAATTTACGACAGGGTAAAAATAAAAGCATTCAATAAAAACAATCAGATTTTATCATGAAGATGATCATTCAAACTGCATTAATGACACTGATGTATTTTCAAATTGATGGTCCAGCCTAAATTCCTCAGAGTTCATAGTGCAAGAAATGGCTAGATCAGATATGGGGCAACTATGCTTTTTTCAATTTGGCTATCAGGCCTATTTCTAAGGACATTATTATGGAAGAAGGTTGATTTCTGTGCCAGTATTGTTTTGTTTTGCTTCTCCACAGGATGATAATGCAAGCAGTGAGCTAGGCTAGGTTCAGCCTATGGGAAATTTCAAACAGCAATGACTGAAGTCAGTAACACTTAAGATGCGACCAAACACATCTTTGACCAAACAATTTGATTCTGATTCAGGAAATGCCATCAAAAAAATCAAATCTATTTTATATCAATAATCCTTCCCTAGATTTTTTTTTTTTTTTTTTTTTGCAGGACCAAGACTATTTGTATTCTAATTATAAACCCAGAGCAGAAAGGAAAAACAAACAAAAAATAGCTCCCGCTTTTATCTCAGGTACAGAAGGAGACTGTGTTGTGCAGGTCTAAAATTCTCTGATTTCTCCATAAAATTTAAGAATGAGCCACGTGCATCTTCCAAATACAGATTCAAATCAATTTCAAATTACATTGAAATTAGCTTGGGTGGGAAAGTGTGCTGGTTGTCTGCACCTTTAAAAAATTCAGTATGTGTTTTAAGGTATACAAAATATAATGATTAATATTTGATATTCTAAGTTAGCACATTATTACTAATGTGCTCACTGAAATAACTTTAAGCACAAGCAAATGATTATGATAATTGTTTGTATTTATGGCATAAGAGTACATTAGACAATTTTCACTGATTTTTTTCTGAGCAGGAATAGTACATGTTCCTGTAGAAATGCATCACCATTGGCTTCTACAAAATGCATACGCCACAATTGTTTAATTGGGGAAACACAGAGCTCTACCTAATATACAAGTCAATAAATTCCACATATACTAATGGATAAAATAAAAATAAAGGAATTAGAAAAGGCTTTCCTTCAGGTGTATACATAATATGTGTAATTTTCAAGATTAAAATAAAAAGATTAATATATTTATAAAAATATTTTCACATCTACAGACCAAAAAACAGAAACAAAATTTTAAAAGGCAAAAAATGGAGAAAAATTGGCCATATATTTCACAAAACTTGTGAATATGTTTCATATATAAGCTCTTAGGCATCAGTAAGAAGCTATCATTTCAATTATAAATGGTCAAAGAGCATGGTCAGTCTGTCATAAGAATATCTAATTAATGTGATTAAGAAAAAAATTGAATTCCTGTTAATCAGAGAGTTAGAGGCATCTTTCAAATAAGATAATTTTTAAAATAATCTCTAATTACAATTTTTGGTAAAGGTTCAAGAATTATCCATTTTCAAAGGGAGTTCAAATTAAAACATCTTCCAATTTTTTTTTTTTTTTTTTTTTGGCAAAATGTGACAAAAGCTTTAAAAATGTGCCCTGTCTTTGACCAAACAGTCATTAGGAAATTAACATAAAAGTAGTCATAACTCATTAGAGTGTTAATCAAACGCATCATTTATAAGGTGATATTTAGAAACAACTTAAATATTTAATAATCACACTGGCTTAAACAAATATGGCAGCGTTTTACCATAGAATACAATGCAGCTCTTTACAATATCATGTTTGTAGACCTATTAAGTCTTAGGATGTAAGGAGAAATTTCAAGAATAGGCAAATCCTTAGGAATAGAAAGTAGGTTGACCTTTACCTAAAGCTGGAAA
Source organism: Papio anubis (assembly GCF_008728515.1). Classification (NCBI taxonomy): domain Eukaryota; kingdom Metazoa; phylum Chordata; class Mammalia; order Primates; family Cercopithecidae; genus Papio; species Papio anubis. The sequence continues at coordinate 67,895,190 of NC_044979.1, read as the reverse complement.
ATTTGGGAAGGAAATAGTGACTGCTAATGACTATAAGGTTTGTTTGTTTCCAGGAAAGAAGTTCCAAAATTAATTGTGGTGATGGTTGCACAACTCTGAATATACTGGAAGACATTCAAGTGTGTGCTATAGATGTGTGAAATATATGGTATGTGAACTATATTTTAACACAGCTTTTTTTTTTCAAAAAAATATTTTAATCTAAAGACAACTGACAAAGTAAAATATTTGCAACATATATCACAAATAAAGAGCTGATATTTCTAACGCTTAAAGAATTGTTAAAATTTGCAAAACAGAATATGAAAACCAGTTAGAAAAGTAGGCAAATACATGAACAAATAATTCACATAAAAGATATAAAAACTGTAATTAAACTTATGAAAAGATATTTAACTCATTCACCATAAAAGAAATGCAAATTAAAGCTATATTGAAGATAAAATTTCAAAGAAATACACACACATATGCACCCACACAAAAGGGGCATATATAAAAACTTGTGAAATCTAAATAAGGGCTACAGTGTAGACCAATAATGTTTTACCAATGTCAGTTTCCTATTTTTGGTCACTGTATTCTGGTTATGTAAAATGTTATCATTGGAAGAAGCTGGGTACACTGAAAACATGCTATTTTTACAACATTTATATCAGTCTAAAATTATTTCAAAATAAAAGTTTAAAAAAGATGTAAGGGTGTGTTAGCATTTTGAGTATAAAAAGAAAGTTATAAAAATGCATGAATATAGGATCCCAATATGTTGAAAAACATGGCTTTCAAATGAAATAAAAGAAACAGAATGAAATGTTATCTTTATATGGTGGGTTTTAAAGTGATTTGTATTTGTGTGTATATGTATAGCAGGTGGATGTTTCTGTTTTTTGCTAAATTTCTAACTTGTACATGTTAATAAGTTTTGAATTAACTTGAATAACTTTTCATTTTTGTTATGGATCGCTTCGTGCCCTGGCTAATTTGATCAGCATAAACACTTTAATTACATAATTTGAGTTCTTAAATGCCCTTTGGCAACACAAGCCCCAGTTTAATATTTTAGTAATCGAGTATGATTTGGTTTGTATGAAAGCCTTCAGCTGCATCTGCGCTACGTTCTCTTTGCCTCTTTTTCTCTTTTGAACACACCACTTAAATCCTGCCAGGGCCACACCATGGTAAAATATCAGAAACACAAGAAATTGTAAAATCATAAACCCAGGGATAAAATAGCAGCTTAACTAGCTTTCTTCAAACAACTGAAATAAATGGTTTAGAAATGTATTTGAGATGTGAAAAATTTGATTCAAGGTAAATGAACATGACTATAATCAACATAATTGATGATACTATTACAAACATTAGTACAATAGCAAATATTCAGAGTAAAATATTATAGCACAATTTATGGTTAAAACAAATAATCTTCCTTTATTTTCATCTCATAGAAGATTTTATATGAAACAATAAATATTTTACTTTTTAGCATTTTAACAAATGAATGTTTCTAGGCTACACAAGGTCTTGAGAGAGCACATAAATACAAATCACATCAGTCACTAACAAAACACACTTCCAACTTCTCTTTTTTATCTTAGAGTAAATTGTGGAAGAGTATCTAGTTTTATTATATGAGACTTTCTTCAATTTACTTAGGAAAAAAATTAAAAATTTTTTTAATTTATTTACAAAGTTTAATGTCAAATTCTGGCTAAAATGATTTTTCTCACTTTCCCTTTAATAGGATCACATTAGTTTAATAGCGGCTCCTTCAACTGTCTTCTTTGAGCTTTATGATTTATTAATCACCAGAAGGGATATCACACCAAGGAAGATTTCCTAAAATAATTGATATTTAATTATAGAACAAGCTCACATCTATGTGACTTTGGGAGAATTAATCCAGAACCATGACCTGGTCAATGTAGCCTTCACAGTGACATCATAGATCATTAAAAAAAAATTAAAATGATCAGGTGCAGTGGCACACACCTGTAGTCCCAGCTAGTTTGAGCACAGGAGCTCAAGGCTACAGTGAGCTATGATGGCACCAATGCACCCTAGCCTGGGTGACAGAGAGAGAGATCTTGTCTTAAAAATAGAAAAAAGTATCTCAACAATAGATACGTGATAATAGATAAAGGATAATGGATGGGATAAGCCCCAATAAAGTAATTACTTCCTTCTCCTTCTCTTTCTCTTTCTCTTCCACATAACAGTTCAGTAGCTGGATAAACATAGAGCTTCTTTTTGTGTATTAGGAACACAGAGTTAAGGCACCCTACAACTACAGAAGATATTAACTGTAAGGTGATCTAATGTTTTTTTCTCTAAATTCTACTTTCAATGGCATCTTAGAAAAATATATTGACCAATAACAGACTAAAGAAAAACAGAGAGCTCTTCTGGTTTCAAGCAAATGTCAGAATGAACAACATACCCGCATCAAAACTGTCTCACTTTGTAAATCATATGATCACCTCAATAGATGCAAATTAGTGTTTTTCTTTTAAACTGCTACCCATTTTTCTATAATTTTATTACAGGAAAATCCTATTGTTCAAGCTACCAATTTATAATTCATAAATAACTAACATTTCTTTAGTGCTTAATATGTGGCCAGGCACTCTTCCAAATGACTCAGGAAATGATGTTTAAATTGAAAATGGATGGATAAAAGTTGGTGGGCAATTGGGTATGTGTTTGGCATTAGAGGCAAAGAGGAGGATCCTAGGCAGAGGAAACAACACTAGGGAAGACCCAGCACTGCATGCACATGTCAAGGACTCTTCCGCTTAAATTGAAGAAAAAAAAATGCACTGAATCATAGAAACCAGTAAGGGCCTGGGGTAGAGTTTGGGGCTGACTGAGAAGAGGCCCAAGGGAACTTTCTGGTATGCTAGAAATGTCCTATACCCTAATTATATAAAGTTATAAATTTGTCAAAATGGCAAATTCTGCACTGAAAATGGTTGCATTTATTGCACATTAATTACACCTCTATAAAGCTGATTTTTAAAAACTAGAAAGCATTAGAATTCAAATGTCATTGACGACCTTGTGGGCCATAGTAAGGACTTTGACATTTTCTACTAAGGAAGAAGCTATGAGAAGTTATGAAGGGAAGAAAAGGTATGATCACATCTGTGTTTCAAATGTTTATTGTAACAATAAGAAAAAAGAGCTTGGAAAAGTATATGTGATGAATAATTAGGAGGCAATTACAATCGTGTAGCAGAGAGAGAAAAGAAGAAGATATTTGTATCTGATACAAGAAAAGCCTCCAGTTCCATTCTTCTTCAGGTAGCTATCCATTAGCAGGTGAAATCAACAAGACTTATTCACTATTTGGCAATAATCAGTGGAGAAAGAAAGGAGTTCAGAAAGGTCCTACGCTCCTGGCAGGGTGTGTTGCAGCACTGCTAGTGGAGATATGGCATGCTGCAGAGAGAACAACCTTATGTGATTTTGAGAGTGGAGGGAATGTGAGAGTGGGCAATGGATAAATAACTTAGGTTGGGCCAAATTCAGTTTTAGGTCATGAGAAAGTGAAGTGAGATAGTAAAGTACAGACACAAAGCAAACTGTTAAAAGTGCACCTAGGGCCCACATGAGTGGCAAAAACTAAAAACATAATCCAGAACCCAGACTGGAACACCATAAAGACAAACAGCACCATAAAAACAAACATTAACATAAAAGTTTTCCTGAATATATTCCCAAGTTGTTTTTTAGTTTAAAAAAACACACATATGTAAATACAAAGACACACATATAGTTGCACAACTGCAAGTACAAATATTTTAAGCTGAATGTTTTCCAAGATAGCATGGATCAAAATTTGAAATTGTGTAATACTCTTTCTTTATAATTATTATATTTTAATCTGTATCAAAATTTTTTAAAGTTCCCTAGTTAATAAGTTTATTTTTAAAAATGTGTATACTGTATCCATCTCTTGGAAATTAACAGTAAATATCACACTAAAATAGTAAGGCTTCTAAAAGTTCTATAGTTAAAATATGACTTAATTTGTTTAAAATAGTGTTTCCCAAATTTATTTGAATACAATGCCCATTTTTGAGCAATAGGATTTTGCAGACATAATGTTCACAAAATACAATCTGAAAAATATTTATCTACACAATTTTAAAAATTATTTTCTGTTTTGTTGCTTATTTCTCCACATGACATCTGGTAGGAATAATGGGGACAACTGTTTTATCTTGGAAACATATTCACTTTTATTATTTAATCCCAAAATATTTCTTTCTGTTAGAAAATTATCCCTATAAATCTTCTGATTAATGAATCAGGTTTATATATTTCCTTATTTTAGCATTGTTCTTGTCCTGGTAATACTGCATAAATTTTCCAGGATCGCTTCTGGCTCTGAAATTATGTAACCTACGCAAAATATATTCATCATTTTTCATTTAAAAATAATTCCCATTGCCAAAGTCTTTCTACACTATGAACTTACAAATTAGTATGACTCTATTGAAAAGTACTGCTATAAAATAAAGATGCTTTGGAATTCACCCAACCCTAATAATATTCTGTAAAGCCACCATCCAACTAAGGCCCATGAGAAATATCTTAGCATAAATTGAATTTATATCTAAAAGCTCCAATTAGACCCCTGTTGAAGTCATTATCATTAGGTTTTCGATTGCGCCTAGCCACTAAAATAGTTGTTCTCACTGCATATAATAAATGACAAGCAACATCGAATCATAACATTTTCAAATTGGAAGGCACTTTAGAGATTAGCTATTTACTCTGCAGTTTACAGATGAGGAAAAGGAGTTGCAGGGAGGTTAAATGACTTGTTTAGAAGCAGTTTTCAAAACTAAAATTTGTTATGAGTAGGATATATTATGTGAGTTAAAAGGTTTTGAAATGCTATGGAATATTTTCCCTAATTAAATATATAATATCAGTTGTAGAACATTTTTAAAAAGTACTAAGATCACTGAATTTATTCATGATGGCTGAGATTACAATGGTTTCGACACCCCTGTATCATTTAATTTCCAAGCATTTCTTTCAACATAATCTAGATTACTTCATTTCTTTTTAATCTTTTTCGGCTTATTTATTAATTTGCCCGAGGTATACGCACAACGTAATCGCTTTGTTTTTCATATTTTTATGTATAGATGTTTTGTGCCATTGCTAAGGGCTGCAACCCCATCAACCGCTGTATATTTACACTCAGGTGATAAATCCCCTGGTGCGTAATCCCTTCTCCCCCTCACCTCCCTCCCCTGGCTACAATAGGGGCCCCTCTGCGTGTGGATGGTCCCTCTCCTCTCCTAGTCCTATGGATCTCTTTCATTGTTCCTAGTTCCCCACCCCAAGTGAGGAGAACATGCAAGTGCCTGGCCTTTGTCTTTGATAGTTTGATAAGAATGATGGTTTCCAGCTGCAACCATGTCCCTACAAAGGACACAGCTACAAACCTCATCCTTTTTTATGGCTGCAGTATAGTATTCCATGGTGTATATGTGCTACATTTTCTAACCAACCTGGGTTTCTGCATTGATGGACATTTGAGTTGATTCCCAAAGTCTTTGCTATTGTGAATAGTGCGAATGAACATACACGTGCATGTGTCTTATAGCAGCATGATTTATAATCCTTTGGGTATATCCCCAGTAATGGGATGGTTGGGTCATATGGTATTTCCAGTTCTAGATCCTTGAGGAATCGCCATACTGTTTCTCTATAATGGTTGAACTAGTTTACAATCCCAAACCAACAGTGTAAAGTGTTCCTTTATTTCTCCACATCCTCTGTGCACCTGTTGTTTCCACCTTTTAATGATTGCCATTCTAACTATGTGAGATGATGGTGGCTCATTGTGGTTTTGATTTGCATTTGATGGCCAGTGATGCTGAAGCCATTTTCATGTGTCTGTTGGCTGGAAATGTCGTCTTTGAGAAATGTCTGAGTTCATATCCTTTGTCTACTTTTGACAGCTGCTTGCTTTTCGTAAATTTGTTTGAGTTCTTTGTGGTTCTGATATATTAGCTCCCTTTATTTCATTATGGATTTGCAAAAATTTTCTCCCATTCTGTAGGTTGCCTGTTCACCTGATGGTAGTTTCTTGCTGTGCACAAGCTTTTAGTTTAAATGAGATCCCATTTGTCAATTTTGGCTTTGCTGCCGCTGCTTTTGTGCTTTTAGATACAAAGTCCTTGCCTATGCCTCTAGTGTCCTGAATGGGAAAATGCCTGTGTTTTCCTCTAGGGTTTTATGGTATTAGGGTCTAACATTTTAAGTCTCTAATCCATCTTGAATTAATTGATAAGGGGTGGAAGTGGGTGCTGATCCAGTTTCAGCTTCCTACTTCATGGCTGTCAACAGCACTACGATGTTCAGTAACTTTTTCCCATTTCTTTTGTTTCTCCTTAGATTTGTCAAGATCAGATGGCTGTAGGATGTGTGGGTATTATTTCTGAGGACTTCTGTTCTGTTCCATTGGTCTATATCTCTGTTTTGCGTACCAGTACCATGCTGTTTTAAGCATTGTATTCTAGGCAGTTTGAAGTCAGGTATGCATGCTCCCAGCCAAGTTCTTTTGACTTTGTATCGTCTTGGAGATGGCCCCTTTTGGTTCCATATGAACTTCTTTAAAGCAGCTTTTCCAATTCTGTGAAGAAACCCCTACTATGTTTGATGGGGTTTGCATTGAATCTATAAACACCTTGGGCAGTATGGCCATTTTCAATATACGACCTCTTCCTATCCCTACATGGTATGTTCCTTCCCAATGGTTTCCCAGTCTCTCATTTAATTGAGCAGTGGTTTGTCGCTCTCCTTGAAGAGGTCCTTATGCATCCCTTTGTAAGTTGGATTCCTGGGTATTTTATTCCTTCCTTCAGCTACTGTACCTGTGCCCATTCCTGATTTGGCCCTTGTGTTTGTCTGTTACTGGTGTATGGGGCAATGCTTATGATTCGTACATGGATTTTGTAACTTGAGACTTTGTTGAAGCTGCCACAGCTTATGAGATTTTGGCTGAGACAATGGGGTTTTCTTAACATACAATCATGTCATCTGGCAAACAGGGATAATTTGACTTCTTTCTTTTCTTTCCAACTGAATAATTCTTGATTTCTTTCTCTTTGCCTTTTGATTGCTCCTAGCCAGAACTTCCAAACACCTGCTGAATAGGGAGTGAGAGAGGCAACCTTGTCTTGTGCCAGTTTCTTTAAAGGAATTTTTCCAGTTTTTGCCTTATCTTGCATGATATTGGCTGTGGGTTTGTCATAAATAGCTCTTATTATTTGAGATATGTTCCATCAATGAATTTATTTATGTTTTAGCATAGTGCTTCGTTGGAATTCCTGCCCAAAGGCCTTTTCTGCACCGGCCATTGGAGATGATCATGTGGTTCTTCTTGTCTCTGTCCCCGCTCTTATATGCTGGATTATGTTTATTGATTTTATGTATCGTTGTCCAGCCTTTGCATCCAGGCAAAGCCCACTGGACGAAGGGATAAAGCCTTTGATGTGCTGTTGAATCGGTTTGCCAATATTTTATTGAGGATTTTTGCATCATGTTCACTCATAGGGATGCATAATTCAAACTTCTCTTTTTGTTGTGTCTCTGCCAGGGCTTTGCATCAGGGATGATGTTGGGCCCTCAGCAAAGCTGGGAGGATTCCTCTTTCTGGCCGGAATGGGAAACAGCTCGTGAAGGAATGGTACCAGCTCCTCCCAGCCTCTGCACCCAGTTGTGAATCCATCTTAACCCCGGGACTTTTATTGGTAGGCTATTAATTATTGGGCTCTAATTCTCAGAGCCTCCTGCTGGCTGGTCTGTCTAGGATTCAACTCTTCCTGTTTAGTCTTGAAGAGGTAAGTGTCCAGGAAATTATCCATTTCTTCTGTGGTATCTCTTTAGTTTATTTCATGTAGAAAAATTTATAGTATTCTGATGGTAGTTTGTATTTCTGGTGGGCCTGTATGATATCCCTTTATCATTTTTTTATTGCATCTATTTGATTCTTCTCTTTTCTCTTATTAGTCTTGCTAGTGGTCTGTCAATTTTGTTGATCTTTCAAAAAATCCAACCCTGATCTACTGATTTTTGAGGGTTTTGTGTCTCTATCCTCCTTCTAGTTCTGCCTCCCCTGATCTTAGTTATTTCTTAGCCTTCTGCCAGCTTGAACAGGCTTGCTCTTGGTTTCCTTCTAGTTCCTTTAACTGATGTGTTAGAGTGTCAATTTTTAGGATCTTTCCTGCTTTCTCTTGTGGACATTTAGTGCTAAGTAAATTTCCCCTACACACAGCCAAATGTGTCCTAGAGATTCTGGTATGCTAGATCTTTGTTCTCATTGGCTCTTGAAGAACATTTTTATTTCTTGGCTTTCACTCTCTGCCATTACCCAGTAGTCATTCAGGGCGGGTGCTGTTCAGTTTCCATGCAGCTTGTTTTGCTTTGATTGAGTTTCTTAGTCCTGAGTTCTAGTTTGATTGCACTGTGGTCTTATATACTTTGTTATAATTTCTGTTCTTGTACATTTGCTGAGGAGTGCTTTACTCCAATTATGTAATAATTTTGGAAGTGTGATGTGGTGCTGGAGAAGAATGTGCGGCCCTGTTGATTTTGGGGTGGAGAGTTCTATAGATGTTCGGCTAGGCCTGCTTTTGCTGTGCAGAGATGCTGAGTTCAATTCCCTGGATATCCCTTGTTAACTTTCTTGTCCTCATGATTCAATCTAATGTTGACAGTGGAGCGCTGAAGTCTCCTAATATTATTGTATGGGGAGTTTGTTCTTTGCAAGTCTCTAAGGATCACTACTACCATTCTGGCAAGCAAGATATCATTAAACCTTTTAGTAATCTTGAATCATCTGTGTTATCAGAAATCTTCCTATGTTATTAAAAAGCAAACAGAGTTATTCACAGAAGATTTGCTGGTTTTGCAGTCAAAACTGACTTCAGAAAAAGGAAATGTACCAATAAAATAAGAACTATTTGTTCTATATTTCACCATCTCAGAGGAGGCAGGAATCACCCAAGCCAATGCTGATACAAAGAGGAAACTGAGTTACACGGGACTTGGTGGATATTGGATGAGACAGAGGAAGAGTTTAAGTGAGCAGCATCATCATACAAGTACAGATGGAACTGAGTGAAATTTTCTCAAATGATTTATAAATTTAAAAATTCGAAGTGCTGGGAAAGATGTGAGGAGTCATCCAGACTCAACCTCTTTTTTTAAAAGTGAGAAAAATGAGGACCAGCAAGGAAAAGTGACTTGGTCTTTGTATTAGTCAGGGATACAGTGATGCTGAAGGCCAAGCCTTCTGGATTCTGTTAGATTACTTTGACCTCTCTCTACTGTGGAGACCAGAGGACACAGGTATCTGCGGGAAATTGTATATGTGAAGTCAGGGACAGAGTAGCAGGCCAGGGAGCATCCAGGCTGCAACCTGAGAGTGTTGCTGGTGTCTCAGAGTGTCTGGTTGGTATGTCTGCTTCTCCACACACTAGATGCTCAGAGACTAGTGGTCTATGGTCTTTGGACTCTGTAAATTAAAGTCATTTCTTTCTCTAGGAAAATCCTCATCGTTAGTCAATTTTTGGAGATGACTGAGAGTCCACAGTACATAAGCTGTGGAGTTACCACCACCAGTGCCAGGACCTTTAGCTTTGCTGATAAAGTAGCTGATATTTTGAGCAATGTGATTCTGGAAAATGAGATAAATATATTCACTTATACACTATTACCATCTCTCAAAGGATCCCACTCAGCTCCTTCTGCACTCCCCAATCCACCCTTCCATCCAATTTTTTGAAACGGTGCTGCCTTTGAGTACAGAACCAGATGAGGACAAAAATGTACCAGAAAATTTCTAATATGTCATCACCTTTGTTTAGGCTTAGAAGTTTCTAAAGCCCTTTTCAAAGCCAGGATCATTTGGATTTTCCCTCAGTGATATAGCTATACATGATTAAGACTGCCTTCTCCATTAAGAACTTTTATAACTCATTAGCTATTTATTCTAAACTTCATTCATAGACCTGTTTGATCATTAATGCTGATTGTAAGTCTTTGGATCATTTTATTTTGTCGGCCTACTCCACAATTCTAAAGGCTAAGGCAAACTTAACTTTTATTTTGGGATAGGGTTCCAAGATCTGGAATGTATCAGATGCAATGTTGAAATCAAGGACAGACTCAGAAAGTCAAAGATAACACAAAATGAGCTTTATTCACCATCACATTTACGGGAGATTGTGAAGAAATAGATGAAAGGGCCAGGAACAGGTAAAGAAGTGATGTTTAAACATTGATTTGAAGGTGCTAGATAAGGTAAAGTTCGTATATATGTTGATTTAGTAGCCCTAGGTATCAGTCCGTTCTCACAGTGCTACGAAGAAATACCTGAGACTGGGTAATTTGTAAAAGGAAGAGGTTTAATTGACTCAAAGTTCTGCATGGTTGGGGAGGTCTCAGGAAACTTACAATCATGGTGGAAGGAAAAGCAAGCATGTCCTTTTTCACATGGAGGCGGCAAGGAGAAATGCAAAGGAAGTGGGGGAAATGCTCCTTATGTAACCATCAAATATCACAAGAACAGCATGAGGGTAACTGCCCCCATGATTCAACTACTTCCATCTGCGTCCCTCCCAGGACATGTGGGGATTACGGGATTACAATTCAAGATGAGATTTGGGTGGGGAAACAAAGGTAAACCATATCACCCTCATATACCAAATGCTTAGCACTCCTATTTCTTTTGTCTTTTCAAATGCTCTCAGAAAAACTGGGATTGTAGAGAAGGCTGAACCAGACCAGTGTACTTTGACTTCTCTGCACTGTGGAGACCAGAGGACACAGGCTATTGTACATGTGAAGTCAGAGATAGAGTAGCAGGCCAGGGAGCATCTGGGCTGCAATCTGTGAGTTGCCATCTGCAGCTGTCCCATTTTCCTTTCTTTCTGGGCATTCAGGCTGCTGCTCATTCTTTCTGGGGTGGCCCCCATAGGACCTCTTGCATTCTGTGGCCTCTTCAGGCCTTATGCTTCCATCAGTGCTTCTTTTTTACTGACATTTTCTTCCTTTTCTTTTCATTGTTCTCTCAAGCCAGTAAGCGAACACCTTCCTTTTCTAGTGTCCAGCCATCAGTGAGTGTATCCCTAGACCCCAACAGCAGAAACTGTCCTTGTCCAACTAGTGCTTTACAGTTTGCCACATGCTCACGGTACCTGGAGACTGAGAAGGGTGGTAGCCAATTTTACTCAGCTCGTTGCACTGGAAACCACTGCCATTCCCCACTGAAATCTCATACCTGCTGCCTTTCTGCCCACCATCTGAGCCTGGCACCCCCTGTCAGACCCCTAACATTCTCCCGGTGACCTTTATCTATTAGAAAATCCTTTATCCCATCTTGAATTGTGGCATCAGTAAGGAGATAATTTGCCAAACATCTTTGTCAGTATAACACATCTGAATCTCAAGTACATGTAAGGTTCATATTCTTGCATTCTCAGGAAAAATCCCTGTCCAGGCTGTTTATGCCTGTGCAATAGGCATCATGGAGATGGCTGAGCATTTTGGGTTTTGACTATTTTGCTCACTAGTGTATATATGCACTACAACTTCATTGAATGCATTTGTATATTTATATATTTATTGCAGTTTTTGTGTTTGTTTTTGCGACGGAGTCTCACCCTATTGCCTAGGCTGGAGTGCAGTGATGGTGATCTTGGCTCACTGCAGTCTCTGCCTCCCAGGTTCAAGCGATTCTCCTGCCTCAGTCTCTCAAGTAGCTGGGACTACAGGCACCTGCCACCACGCCAGACTAATTTTCGTATTTTTGTGTAAACAACGGATTTCACCATATTGGCCAGGCTGGTCTTCAACTCCTGACCTTGTGATCCACCTGCCTCAGCCTCCCAAAGTGCTGGAATTACAGGCATGAGCCACTGCACCCAGCCTATTTATTGCATTTTCCTAACTAGACTTACATAGAAAATTCTAACAATATATCTTGCCATCTCTTACACAATTCTTTCTACCAAGTAAATGCTTCATTAGAGGACTCTTGATTACTCAAAATAATGGACAAAAGAAATGATGTGACTAAATCAAAGTGGGAAATAACTTAAATTGTGTTTGCTGATTTTATTTGTATTTACAAGTGGCCATGAACAAAGCTATTCTTGGAATCTATGCCACTACAAGATTGTGGTGTTGCCGTCAAGTCCTATTGAATTGTACCATTTTCCACCTCACTTCTCTGCAGCATTACATTTTCTTCTCTCTACACTATTGATCAAGAGAATCAATTTTACAATTGAGGAAAACCATCAGACTAAATAGAACTCTGTTCAATTGTTCTTATGCTAAAGTTCACTATCTTTCTGCCCATACTTTCTCAGGCTGAAAGAAGTAATTAAACATTATAGGATAAAAGGTCTTCCCTTTCAGCACCAACTGGCCTGTGGGCTACATTTAGCAGTAACTATAAACCGTAATGACAATAATGTTAATAAACTTTAAGCAGAGAAAATGACTCGATAAACAAGAAACCAAGATTGGTTGTTTTTAAACTATCATGAGGTTAATCAAGGTTCAGTATCCATTCTTTTAGTTCCCATAAAAATAAAGCTGGCTTTGGTTTTCACTTAAAAAAGTTCTTCATACAACCAAGGCTATTTCAGAAGCTTCAACTAGCACTAATAAAAGGTATTTTCTGTATAGTTACATTGCCTTAAGAACTCTGATAAATAAATCACTGTGGTAAAAAGAAAATTGATAAATATAATTAGTTGGTCTTACAGTCCCACAATCCTTCTAAACAGTGTTGCAGCTTAATTTGTACAGGAGTCAGTGTCAGTTTATACTAGCACCATACTATAGAGAACATTTTGGATTTCCACCTTAAATTAATTATTGCATTACAATAAAAGAATAGAATGTTTCCAAAAGACAGTGGTGCTCCAGCATTCCTCAAACTTTTTGCTTCTATCTGAAGTAAAAAGCGTTTCAGACAGAGCACAAATAGTATAAATTGCAACAAACTGAAATCAGTACTAGAACAGTAATAAAAATGCTACATATATAAGATGAACTATGTTACATGAGCTGAGTAATAACTGACTTTCCTCAACTAGCCAAAACAGATACTATAGTGGTTTCCTTTGATTTTTATAATTAGTTAGAGATGATATTTTGAAAGAAAAGAAGCCAACATTTTTCTAAAAGAATGTTTGACTTTGGTATTTCGCCTTCCAAAGTACCTGTGAGGAGATGGTTACAAGGTTTTAATTCGATAATTTCTGCAAGTTTACAATAACCTCGAATGTAGCCAAAGGATATTATTTAAAGATACTATATTCAATATCATATTCTCCTTCTTTCCATGGTGCTGCATATACAAGAAACACAATTTAAAATTTAAAGCATATCTGTGTTGGAAATACTGGGATTTTATGAACACCATTTGTAATTACTGGCAACACACAGAAAAACAATGGAAAATATCGACTACAGTCACATATAGATTCATCGTATCTATCTGGTCATTATTTAATTCTTTCATTTGAAGTAGGATATAAGTAAATATAAACTGTATTTTGGAATTAATGTGAGCACTTAGCAATGCCCACTAGACTTGGATTTGATGGAGATTTGACTTGTTCCCTTGTGACCAGGGAATTACGGTATATAACAGGTTTTTTAATACACTCACATGGAAAAGGTGATTCTTGACATTTACACAATAGATATGTTTGTATATTATAAGTCATGCCCTAAACCACCTTCTGTAGGCCAAATTCAAAATTTTATTCCAGAATTGACTGAGATTAGAGATACACATAGATGTTTGAGCCAGGGAAGAAAAGTCAGCCCTCATGAGGTAGCTGTGACATTTTTAGGCTATTATTTGTAGCAGCACCAGCCAAGCCAAAAACCAAACTGCTTTCTGACGATTCTCACCACAGCATATTCACAGGTTTTTCTCCCCTCCCTTCTCTCTTCCATGCTGAGGGGACCCATGCAGATTCCTAGGACTCTCAGACCCCTATCAGTTCACACATTGTCACCATCGCTGCCAGTATCCCCTTATCCAACTTAATCTCTTCCTTTCCAAATCCTTCCCTCCTCTCCTCAGTCCTCATTCAATGGCTGGCAGTGAGAACAGCAATAAGAAAAGGCAACTTGCAGTGCTGCTTTAGAAGACGGCTAGAGTTTCCCACAGGTGGCCACATACATAAGCCTGGGATATCCCACTCACTTTTCCCTTCACCATGCACCAGAACACTCCAGGCATCTAGTTCAAGTGATTTAACAACTGCAAGCCACGCAGCATTCAGATCAAATCCTCATGGAAAGGATCAGACAGAAACAACGTTCCTGTGAGACAGGGAGGCTCATGACGTGACTTCTCTTTTTCCCAGAAGAGAATGGGCAGGCAATTGCCTCTCCTGCTGCCTGTGAAGGACTGAGCCCACTCACTGCAACACCTGAACCCTAGGAAGCAAAGGCACTGCCAGCAGGGTGATGCTTAAGAAATGGTACTCATTGATAGCTTCCCGAACGTGAAATATTATACCCATATCATAAAAAAGTCTATTGTATTTTTTAGACATTTGACTTTTCAAACGTATTTTTGTGGAATGTTTTTTTATCATCAAGTATGGGCTGGCTGTATCCTACAAAAGATGTAACAAGTTATGTATCTATATGTCCTCCTTAGAATTCTTAAATTGCTTTGTAATTTAAAACATTCTCACATTTCAGCAGGATTTGCTAAAAAAGAAGTGTCAAAAATATGTATCTTTATTTATTATCTTGTTCCTTGAGGGGACAGCACTTGAGTAGAGCTTTCATTACAACTTAAATGACATTAAGTTCAACCAATTGATTTAAAATATTTATAATATGTTCAAAAGTTACATTTAAGAAGCTTCACAGGACAAATTATGCTTCCTGAGCAAAACTTTGAGCAGTTTTATGACCTTGCCAAAACATATAGGTCAGTTCCTTTGAGGAACCTTCAATAAATGCCAGGGTTTCAAGCAGTGGAATCATAATTTGTTTTAGTTTTCAGAACAATTTTGCTAAATTTTTTTGAAAAGAATGAAACTTTTAAATTTATGTATATTTTTATAACGACTTTCTACCTAGAAACTCATGTTCTTCATATAATTATGGAGGGCAAAAAATTTTAATAGTTTTTTTCTGTTCTTTGTGGATTTTTAAAACTTAAGATAAAAGTCTATAGACAAAGAACTTTTATGTCCCTAGGACAAGTCAGTAAGGAGGAAACATTCAAGATGGGTATGTATCTTCCAAGACAGCAGACAGAAACAAGTTGGTGGGATCTATCATGAGGTGCCTGTCCCAAAATGCCTCAGGTACCCCTCTCTTCATTGGAACCAAAAATAAATCAAGGAGACATAGAAAATGTGGACATACTGGCCGGGCACTGTGGCTCACACCTGTAATTCCAGCACTTTGGGAGGTTGAGGCAGCCTGATCAGTTGAGGCCAGGAGTTTGAGTCCAGCCTCGCCAACTGGTGAAACCTCATCTCTACTAAAAATACAAGAAAAAAAAAAAAATAGCCGGGTGTGCAGGCATGCACCAGTGGTCCTAGCTACTCGAGAGGCTGAGGCAGAATTGCTTTAACCTGGGAGGTGGAGGTTGCAGTGAGCCATAGTTGCACCAATTGCATTCCAGCCTGGGTGACGGAAAGAGACTGTCTCAAAAAACAAAACAAAACAAAATGAAAATGTAGATATATTTTCACAGGGTATCACAATGGGCAGTGAAGAAAATACAGTCAATCACTCTACTATCTCCTACTGCTGTTTATTTAAATAACTTGTAATTATCTGAAAATTGACATTGAGAGCTATATGAAGAGCCTAAAATGTTCTAATTATATCAACCTCATTGGTTCTGACATACATCTAAAGAAAGGACGTAGTAGTACAACAAGAATCATGACCAGCAATTTCATCTAACATTGTGATAGGCATGACAGTTCATTGAGTGATTTTATGAGTACTTTAGTGTTGATACACAGATATGATTAGCATTCCTACTATACAGATAATGATATCAAAGCTCTTAGGCAACACATAGCCTTCTGACATTAATGAGTAACTAAGTGGCAGAGGAGAAAGTCACCCAGGGCTTCTGACTACAAGTCTAGGTTTATTTTTCCCATATCCTATGCTATGGGATCCCCTCATAATGAACTCAAATAATCAAATCTCCTGTTGGAATTTGCCAGTGCATGCGTTTTCTATATTATTATCTCATAATTCCCCATGATACAAAATATTTGTTTATAGAAGAAAGAAAGAGAAGTAAAATTTGCTGCTCACTCACTAAATTGTAGATGGGACATTTTTTTGACTTTCATATGTATCATAACAGTATATTAAAATTGACTATCTTTCATTAATATATACTTTTCTGAGAAAAAATGGACATAATTATTATTATCCCCTTTGCTTCTAAAATTTTTGGCTATATGTTATTTATTTAATTAGGATAATCCATAATTTATCAGCAATGATTTTATGCCAACTCGAGATTTTTGGTGAAGAAAATCTAACCTACAGATTTTTTTTCAAGTACAAAGATATTTTTGTGACTACAAGTTTAATAGATCATGAAGTTGATATAATGTTATGCTTCACGGACGTTTAATAAAACATTTATTCATTTATTATAGATTTTGCCTTTTTAAAAATAGGTTCCAGGGACAATTTATTTTCCTCATCTCAAACTTTTTTCTTTTACAGTCACTGAAAAACCTATATTCCCCTAGCACTCTGCTCCAGTGCCTGATAAATCAAGTGGCCTGTGCACAGTGCCAGGCCCTTTACAGACCTCATCTCACAAAATTATCTGTCCAGTAAAAAAGGAATGCTGGGCTACAGATTATAGGTTACAATAGCAACCCTCCACAAAAATCTATAAAGAGGAGAGCAATATCCTAGGGAATTCCTATCACACCAGTAATTTCAGTGTTCCTCTATTTGAGTAACAGTTCAGTTCAGGGGAGGAAATTGTAAGATATAGGATAAATGGAAAAAAATAGATTAAATCCTTTTCTCCTCTTTAAAAATGTTACTGGAAATCACAGTCAATTATGGATGTTGATACAAAATGTACCACAATATTGGTTTATTAGTTGTGATGAATATATCATACCAATGGAAAATCTTAGGCATACTGGGTGCAGGGTATACCAGAACTCTCTGAACAGCCTTTGCAAGCCTTCTGTAAAACTAAAGCTATTCTAGAATAAAATATTTATTTTTATAAATGCAATTAAATATTTAAAATAGAATGCAAGTCACTAATAATCTTTTCTGTATCCTCTCCCTTTCCTTCCTTTCCCTTCATGGACAATTCCATCATAGAGCCATTAGGTGGGGCAGTGCTAACTGCCTACAGAGAGAGCAGCCTTTCAAGGAATGGTGGAATTTAAGCAAGGTGAATGAAGCATCCACACAGGAAGAAGGCGCAGCAAAGGGGATTTGGAACCCAGTGTAATAGAAAGGGCATCTGCATGTGAGTGCAGCTTGGCATGGGATAACAGAGTCTGAGCAGGGTGATAAGGGCATTCATGCAAGAGGAAAGCTCAATGAGGAGTGTTAAATTTGAAGCTGGGTGAGGAGGATATCGTGCCTAAAGAGGGAGGAATTGCCTGGTGTGAAATATTAGAGTCTGAGCAGGATAGCAAGAGCATTCACCAGCAAGAGGACTGGTACAGGGTTACAGAAACCAAGAAGGGTGGAAAGAGTGTCCACATTTTCAGAAAGAATGACCAAAATGGGATTTTGGAGCTTCATGAAGGTAAAGAGGGCTATGTGAATGGGTGTCCTAGAGTGCCCTGACAGAGCATGAGCAGGTTAAAGATGGTGACCATGCAGTGGGAGAGGAAGTCAGCCTGGCATGGGAAGACAGAGCCCCAAAAGAGCAGTGAGGTACACATATGCAAAAGAGGAAAGCTGAGTGCGGTGTGTGGGAACCTAAGCAGGCTAAGAAAGTGTTATCCAGTGGGTGGGACTACACAGTGAAAGTGTCAGAAAGGTGTCAGAGCCTGAGAAGGTGAAGGAGGACATTGGCAAGGAGGGGCTACCTTGCATGGGATATCAGAGCATGACCAAGTGGGGAAAGGTGCCCACAAGAGGGAAGGAACAGCAACAATGTGAGATTGGTTACATACAAGGGACATTATATATAATTATATATTATATATTTTTTGGTTACATACAAAGGACATTATATATAATTATATATATACACATATGTATGTTTATATATAATATATTCTAATAATATATAGAATATATGATATATTCTAATAACATACCTAACATATAGTTATATACATATCCTAATAATAACATAGCCTTACACTAATTTTAACTTATAGTCTAATATGTAAAGAACTTACTTGAAAAACTGTACTAGATTTCTGGTATTAAACACAATAAATTGTATTCTATGCCTAGCTTTTGCCCAAGTTGTTTTTTGTTATACTGAGTTTCTGCAGAATCATATGGATAGCATTGAAAGAGATTACAATTAAATAATAAAATATCATTTTTAAATGTTACATATAGAGGATATATAAAAATATAGAGAGATTTTATATATTTTATTAAACATTTAAAATATTCTTTTATTCTAATTTATTTATGTCATACATATATGTGAGAATATGTAAGAATATACATAATACATATATGTATGAACCCATATATACATATATGTAAGAATATATATATAGACATATATATAAGAATATATACATATTATTTTTAAAACAAGAAATTTGCAGGACAAGATTAATCCCCAGAAATCATTCCACTAAAAGCTCAGGATGATAAACAGGGTACTATTCAAAATTTTTCTTATCTGTCTTCATTTATAAACTTGACATGTTTGTTTGTGTTTTTTCAACATGAAAGAAAACTAAGGGGAAACAAAAGTAAAAAATTCAAGTCTTTCTGTAGGAAATGAAGGAGAAGGAAGAAACTCTTATAGGATACCAGAGTTTACATTAGGCACTTAATATGATCATATTTTGCTTTATACAACAACTTTAGGTAGGCATTGACATCTATTCCTATTTTTTAAATTAGAAAATTGTCTAACAGATTTCATTCATAGCTTAATGATCCAATTATAACAAAATATAGAGGCCAAATTTAAACCCTAAATTGTCTTTACATGAAATCTATGACTTTTCAAAGAATTAAGTTGCCTCAACTGAGTCTCATAATAATCTATGAGTAGAAAAAGTGCTGTCATCATTAACCTGTGTGTGTGTGTGTGTGTGAAGGGAGATAAGAGACAGTAACTGGTTCATATGGTTCTATGACTAGAAAAGATTATACATCAAACCTCAGAATGGAAATAAACTTGCTCTGTAACAGAGTCATGTAAGAATTAAAATAACACATTATTCCAAAGAGTCTACATTCTTTCATGCATTTATTGAGTCTGGTTAAATAATAGTCAGATGTACACGCTTTTAAAACTGTTCGATCTTTGGAAACATGTATAAAAGTATATATACTGTTCTTTTACCAGAAATATGAAAAGTCTTAATCACTTGACAAAATGTTTTCCAGATACGGCATTTACTGACATGATAATTAGCCAATATCCAAGAGCAGAATATATAACATATTAGAGCCAGAAAATAAGTACTATAAATATCAATTCTGCATGTATTTCTCTCAAATCAGAATTTTCACACTTCCAGAAATGTCTTATCTCTGTCTGCCTGAGTACTATTTAGCCTGATGGAGCATCATCTATGCATGTCAAGAATTCACTACAAAACCTAGTGAGTGCAAATTCACCATTTTTCTTTAGCATTTAAAAATCTAAGTAATTATGATGGACTCTTGCTAAGGGTCTTAGAGCAGTCAAGTGTATAACAACTATATAACTAATTTAGCATCTTTAATAGATAAAATACCCTGTACATAAGAAAATACATAAGTTTATGTGGATCTTGAGAATATCTCTAACTTACATTTTAAAAAGGATGGGTATGACTTTAAAAATTGTCCAAAGTTTTTAGTATTTAACACAATAAACTTCTTTCCTATGTCTAGACTTTATCCAAGATATATTTTGTTATGTTGAATTTCAACAGAATAATATGGATATCATATATTGGTAGAGAGAAAAGGGTTTATATAAAAAACATGAAGAAATTGATGGCATGTAAAAACAACTACAGGAAGAAAGCTTAGTCTATACAAGAAAATATAATAACACTTAAAAATATTTAGCAAACTGAACATAGAGAATTAAACATGTTTTTAAATTTCACATAAGATTTATGGGAATTTTTTTTAATTTTAAAATTAAAACATAATTGACATTACATGTAATTCACCATTTTTTAATTGTAGTAAAAAAACATCTAACATAAAATTTACCATTTTAATTATTTTTAAGTTTACAGTTCAATAGTGTGAGGTATATTCACATCTCCAGAACTTTTTGTGCAAAATAGAAATTTTATATCCATTAAACAACTCGCCATTTTCCCCTCTCCTTGGTCCCTAGTAACCACTATTCTACTTTCCGTTTCTAGGAATTTGACCAATTTAGATACCTCATATACGTGGACTCAAACAGTATTTAGTTGTATGTGTGTGTGTGACTGGATTATTTCACTTGGCATAATGTCTTCAAGGTTCATTTGTGTTGTAGTGTGTGACAGGATTTCCTTCCTTTTTAAGGCTGAATAATATTCCATTGTGTATATGTATATATCATATATACACACATACATATATATACATACACCATATTTTTTCATCTATTCATTCATCAAGGTACAGTTGTGTTGCTTCCATTTCTTAGCTATTGTGAATAGTGCTGTTATAAACATGGGTGGGCAAATATTTCTTGGAGACCCTATTTTTGATTCTTTTGGCTGCATATCTAGAAGTGGGATTGTTGACTCATCTGGTAAATCTATTTTTGTGCTTTGAGGAACCTCCACACAGTTTTCCATGGTGGTTGCATCATTTTACAATCCTACCAACAGTGTACAAGCATTCCAAAGTTTCCACATTCTTGTCAATACTTGTTATTTTCTTTTTCTTGTTTTTTTGTTTGTTTGTTTGTTTGTTTGTTTTTTATAGTAGCCATCGTAATGGATGTTAAGTACACACTTATTTTTTACATGGGTAATGGACACTATATTACCAAAAATATTAAAGACAAATTTAAATGCCTTTTGGACTCGATAAAGGTCAATTTCTTTTGGAATGGATGAAGGACAATCTTCCTTGGATTCATAGGGATGGATTATTGCCTGGTGCCTAAGTACTCAACTGTTATACCATGAAATCTATATTGGCTGTGTTAAGAAAGGCTGTACCACTCCTACATGATTTTAATTACTCTGGTAGAGGCTACTGTAACAACAGCAGTGATGAAAGAAGGGGAGATTTCCAGTGTATATGAGAATTTATCGACAAAAGATATTACATGGTATTGATCATCAAAAAGTTCTCAAATTGGTGTTTTTAAATTTTATTTTAAGTTCTGGGGTACCTGTGCAGGATGTGCAGGTTTGCTACAGAGGTAAATGTGTACCATGGTGGTTTGCTGCACCTATCAACCCATCACCTAAGTATTAAGCCCAGCATACGTTAGCTATTTTTTCTGATGCTCTCCCTCCCCTGTCCCACAGGCCCCAGTGTGTGTTATTCCCCTTCCTGTGTCTACATGTTCTCATTGTTCAGCTTCTACTTATGAATGAGAACATACGGCACTTGGTTTTCTGTTCCTGTGTTAGTTTGCTGAGGATAATGGCTTCCAGTTCCATTTATGCCCCTGCAACTGACATGATTTCATTCCTTTTTATAGCTGCATAGTACTCCATGGTGTATATTACCACCTTTTCTTTATCCAGTCTATCATTGATGGGCATCTGGGTTGATTCCATATTTTTGATATTGTAAATGGTGCTGCAAAGAACATATATGTGCATTCACCTTTATAACAGAATGGTTTATATTCCTTTGGGTGTATACACAGTAATGGGTTATATTCCTTTGGGTATATACACAGTAATGAGATTGCTAGGTCAAATGGTATTTATGGTTCTTAGTCTTTGAGGAATCGCCACACTGTCTTCCACAATAGTTGAACTAATTTACATGCCCACCAACAGTGTAAAAGTGTTCTTATCTCTCCGCACCATCTGTTGTTCCTTGACTTTGTAATAATCGCCATTCCAACTGGTGTGAGATTGTATCTCATTGTGGTTTTAATTTTCTCTAAAGATGAGTGATAGAGCTTTTTTGCATATGTTTGTTGGCTGCAAACCAACAGCCATACAGTTGGTATTTCTGACGACCCCAATGCAACAGATTGATGTAATAACAGGATCTTTGCTAGGTTTGGTCAGAATTAACATAAGAGCACCTCACACCTTAAACTCAACTGTTTCTGATAACAAAACTAGCATCTATTTAGTTTGTTTTTTAATGGTTTTTTTTTTTATTATTCTGAGATGTAGCATTCTAATTTTGGTGGGTTTCTCAGTTTATCCTATCAAGGGTTTAACTAAGAAGCAACTCCTGGACATAAACTGGTTTATCTTTCTGTAGGATAACTTGAAAATATGTGTCAAACCCTTAAAAAATACATAATCATTTTGCCACATATTTTACATCTGAAACTACTTAAATTGTACAATGAATTAACTAAGATTCAAAGATGTTCATAGACTGTTGCTTATTTTAACAAAAAGTAGGCAATTTAAAATGCTGAAGATTGGAAGATTATTTAATAAAGTGCATTTGTACATTGGAATTTATGCAACCATTAAACATAAAGCTATTGCTTTATGGTTTAGGCTTTAACACTTTTTTATGCTTTTTTTTTTTTTTTTTTTTTTTAATGTGAGACGGGGTCTCACATTGCTTACTGAAACTGTAATCTCCCTGGACTCAGGTGATCCTCCCATCTCAGCCTCTCAAGTAGCTGCGACTACAGGTGTGCAGCACCACACCTTGATAAATTTTTTGGGGGATTTTTGTAGAGATGAGGTTTTGCCATGTTGCCCAGACTGGTCTCAAACTTCTGGGCTCAAACAATCCACCTACTTTGGTCTCCTGAAGTGCTAGGATTACAGGCATGAGGCCCTGGGCTCAGCTCTTTTTTATGATTTTTATATACTTTTACATTGTCTTTAAATGTATTTTAAAGTACTTTTTGTTCTTATTTTTATTTTACTAATAACAGGAATTCATAATATGTTACTAAGTGGTAAAAGCAAGGTAGAAAACCATAATTATAATACAAGGCAGGAAAAAAGCATGACAGTGTGAGTGAGAGTGTGCAACATTATCAGGGATACATGTTAACTAGAATTCATTATGTTTCAAACTAAATACATCTATACACAATTGCAATTACAGAGGAGTATCACGGAATATGGATAGTGGTTAATTTATCTAGGTTATGAGATATAAGTGAGCATCATCTTCTTGTTGCCTATGTTTGTTCTTTAAATTTTCTATAAGAAATGTATATTACCTGTGTCATATAAAACAACAAAGGAGTGGAAAGTTGGCATGAATACATGAGAGCAATTTCTCAGGTTGGTCCATAGCTACTTGGCCTTTGGTCTCAGAAAGGTCAGGATGGTTACTGATACAGAAGATGGCCACCTTCCACTGCTAAGAGAAGCAACTGTGCTGAAAGGCTGGGAACACTTGGGGCAGGAGGCAGTCACTCTTAACTAACTATAGGTGTTGACTTCTATCTCCTCACATTCTCATAAGGGAGAAGACAAATGAATACTGTCAATAAAAAGTGTTCCTGTGTCCTTGAGAGAAGCTTTTATGCATAAAAAATTTCATCAGTTCACTTTGGTTTTAAAGCTTAATATTAAATTTGTCCAATTAGCAAATTCAAAACCTGACTTACCCTTAAGTTTTTAAAATCAATTTGCAAATTATTAGTCTAACATATTTTAATAGTATGTTATAAGAGGATTTCAATAGATCATTGGCCCAATTTTTAAAAATCCTTCCTTTAAAGACAATTCCTTTAAAATTGCCTGGCTGACAAACCAAATAGCTCAGAAGGAAGGTAGATAGGTAGGTAGGTTGGTAGATTGGTAGATTGGTAGGTAGGTAGGTAGATAGATGGCAAACAATAATAGATTCTGTATACATACATAAAATCTCAAATGTTTCAATGCTATGTAAAACTTGGAAAGATTTCTATTTGAAGTAGCAGATCTAAATCAATTACTCAGTTATGCATTTTAAGATGGAATTAAAAAGCTAACCTGTTACTTAGTAAGGCAGATTCTCTTTCACATTAGAAATCCTTAAAATACCAAGTGTGTACACCATTTCTTAATACAAAAATATGTTGCCAAATTTAGTTAATTTAGGTATTTCTACTGTAAATTATAAATCTTCCAGGGTTAAAATAATTTTATCTAAGAAGGAAATAATGATATCACCACAAACAGTTTTGAGGTTAGCTTCTTAGCCAACTGAAGATCTCTATATTGATCTGGGATTTCAACCCAGTTGCTGACTGTATTTTGCCAGTGCGACTAAGGGTCACCTTGAGCCCTATGCATAGTCTATAAAAGGGATTTCATAACTTACCAACGGTTGAGTTCATAACTCTTATAAACCACATAGCCTTACCTAATTTTTAAGTTGTTTAACTTTCATCCTGCTATCAGTACCACTTAATTAAATCTAACATATTGAGTCACTGCTGCATTCCTTTCTGAAGTCTTTTCAGATGCTTTTCCAGGAGGACCAAAATTTCATTGTATTTTACATATTTTTCACAGCTTTTAATCGCAATGTCTACTGACAAATATTTATATATTCACATATATTCTAGAGATATAATGGGAGAGTTAGAAGATGGTTAAATCTCAGTACACTGTACAACATAGAGGTGAGGAGATCTCACTTCCTTCTTGCTACTCTACCCTCCACCCTAGACAAGATGACAATATAATACTTGCAACGCCTAGGAAAGAAGACCTACTTAAAAAAAACTCCAGACTACTTTTATAGTTTACTTTTTTTTTTTTTTTTTTGAGATGAAGTCTCACTCTTGTCCCCCAGACTGGAGTGCAATGGCGCAATCTCGGCTCACTGCAACCTCCATCTCCCGGGTTCGAGTGATTCTCCTGCCTCAGCCTCCTGAGTAGCTGGAATTACAGGTGCATGCCACCATGCCTGGCTAATATCTAGTAGAGACGGGGTTTCACCATGTTGGCCAGATGGGTCTCGAACTCCTGACCTCAGGTGATCCTCCCTCCTCAGCCTCCCAAAGTGCTGGGATTACAGGCATAAGCCACTGTGCCCAGCCTGGTTTTCTTTTCAGAAGAGAGAAAGCAAGTACATATTTGAATGTAAGCCTGATTGCTGGGCCTTCAATGTGGTGTCATTTGAGGTTCACTGTATCAGAGGTACCATGCTGCTCTTCACCCTATGGCTCACACTAACAGCAACCAGATAGTTTACAGCTTAGTGAAGCCTTTTCCACTTTGGTTGTAGGAACTCTTTTGACCAGAGAATTTAATAGTGAAGAAGAAAAATTGCTGCCTTATATTTAGAACACCTTGTTTATACTTTCCTGAGGGCAGAAAGGTAAAATACACTTGATAATGCACAAGACTTTACTTTAGATACAATTATTTACTGATTCTAAATCCCAAAATCAAGTTGAAAATCTATAAAGCTGTCTATAATCTTATGGAAGAGTTACAGCTTGAGACCTTTTGAATTGTATAGCTCTCACCAACATAGGAGTGCTCTAGTTTTATCTATGCCATGAATAAAAAGACGCTGGTACCCAGCACCAGGATTATCATCCACTTACTCAGAAAAAATAAAAAGATTAATTTAAGATAAATAGATGCTGGCTTCAGACACACTGATTGTATTTCCCAGATATTGCTGCAACAACATTCTCTCCTCTTAGAGGTTATAAAGTATTCAGAGCGATCATTCTTTTCTACTCATGTAACACAAAGCATTAAAGATTTAATCTAGCTCTTCTGTATGGTGTGGTTGAATTTCATTTGACTTTGCCATCACCCTACCCATACAAAATTCTTTCTCTTTAATTTTATTTTTTATAATATAAACTTATTTTTGTTCCTTTTATTGTTCACCTTTATATTTTATTATTAAAAAATGCTTAACTATAAAATAATAAAATTATGCCAATGAAAACAAATTTGAAAGTCAAATGGAAAACAGCAATTACAGCCTGAAACTGTTTTAAAAGTTTGCAGAGCATGGCTATGCTTTAGTTTTCGCTTAAAATATTTCATTTTTCCTAAAGATTGGCTTTCTGAAATATAGGTTAAAAGTATAAAGTCATCTTCAGTCAAAAAAGATATAGAATTTTTATTTTTTAAGTCACAAAGAAAACAGCTTTTTGAAGGCAGAGAAGATATACATTAGGCCAGAGACCTGCACTTGAATTCCAATATAATAACATGACCACGAAGAATTTTCCTCTTTTTAAGAGGCATAGGTCTTGGAGAATGACCTTATAAAAAATGTAAAAGTAGCCTGGTTCTCAAATAGATCACTGGAGGCAAATTTCTAACAACAAAGATGAGTCACTGAACACAAGTCACACCATTGGCCTTAACCTCTAGAAACTTATTAAATATCACCTCCCTGAACCTTGTGAGACTGAGATCCAAAATCGGCCTTCAGTTTGGTCAAGAGTCAAAGCTTAAAAGTATGCTTTCTTTCTACTGTGATAATGGCTCATTACTGAAAAGTTTTGAGAACTTTTCTAACAACACACACACACACATACACGCATACACACAGACTCAAATGAGATAGGCATTAAATATGGGTCCATGGTAGATAGATGCATTATTTTGAGAAGTAGATGAGAGATTTAATCCATATAACAATGACTAGGCCAGGCTATTCTCTACCTTATTTTAAGGTAGAGAAAATACCAGATATGAAAGTTAACTTACACTTGCCACTCTGTTAATGATTAAAACAAAGTTACTCTTCCCAGGGAACCAAACCAAAAAAGTGTGACCTCTCTTAAATCCAAACTATCCTCAATGAAAATGATAATTAGGAGCAAATATAATCACAGCAACTGCAATCTATACTCAAGTTCTATAGCTAAAAGAGTTGACAATTTTAAGAATTGAGTAATTCAAATAATTTTAATATTTGACTCTGAAACTAATTATATGATTTTGAGAACTTTGCCTTTATAGTTATGCTTTTATTCACCTTGGATGATTAATGTTTCGATTTTTCTGAGTATACCACAACTGAACAGTGGAAGGGATATAGCCAATTTAAAATTTAAAAAGTTGAAATAGAAAACACATGGAAATAATGATTTCTACTAGCTAAATCAATGGGTTAGAAATAAGGTCCTCACAGTTAGGTCTGCCACTATCTTACAAAATGTGTCACTTAAAATCTCCTGAGTTAGGAAAAAAAAAAAAAAAACCCACAAAGCTATTATCTATTATCTATATTTCAGCACACAAGGCACACAGAGGCCAGTACAGCTTTGCCTAGGAACTCTTGGAACACATACCACTATTGAAATGGTTTCCATGAGGCCAACAGTGGCACATATATAGTTAAGAGGTACTTGTCACTGAGACAAAGAACTATAATGACAGGTGAGACATGGATCAGAGAGGCATTCATGATGATGATGGAGGACAGGTGCCTGTACTTCTCATACCACTGCATTCTTACTCTAGATCCCTAGGAATGTGCTGTCCCTAATGAAGCAGGCACCATCAACACGATGCTCTACTTCATCACGCTATTAAATTTTCACAAAATAGTCTTCACAAAAAAAGTGACCATACATTATGTTCACATATATTAAAACAGTGATACATAAGTCTCTCAATTGTCTACAACTGCTATGTTAGTAGGTACAGTTTCCAAGAAAATGTGAAGGTATCTTGAGTTAAAATAGGCAAAGGGGCTTTAAATTTAGTGGATGCTGGGAAAGTTCCAGGATAATAAAGGCTTGTTGGATAAATTAAAGGCAATCTGCTTAGGCATCTAGGACATACTCAATATTTAAAAATATTTTATTTTGTTGTTTTTACTGTACTGCTGCTCTAGTTACATAGAATAAAAACAATATGTTATTTAGACTTGGATTAATATTACTGTTACTTTAAAAAGAAATACATTTTAAAGTTCTAAATTCTAGCCTAGACCCTCATTGCATATTTGGAATACAATGATGTTTTAGTAGGGCATACCTGACTATAAAATTTCTGTCTTCCCAAAACTAGTCACCATTAAATGTGTAACTCATCATATAACTTTATTGCTTAAAATATTTAATGGTTCTCAATATTAAGTGTCATAAAATTCAGGTTCCTACAACTTCTTTCAGAATAGCTCTAGCACCACTTTAGCTACTGAAACTTTTATAATATATTAAAAAACACTCTAGTGTGAACTATTATCTCACTGTTTTAGTATTTCATGTATACGTGTTTGTTGGCAACTTTACAAGTAAGCAACTTGAAGTCAGTAATATTGATCTCTTTTTATCATGGTTTTCTTAATTTTAAACGGAGTATGTTATGTCAGTGGTACCAAGTTCCCCTCCAGCTCTAAACTTCTACTAGTCAAATTTTCTCCATTCCATGTGACAATTGTTCAAAGCTAAACCAAAAGGAAGCATTAAAATAGATATTAGCTTATTGATATCACATTTTAGCATAATAGGTTATATGGGCCTGAGTAATGAAATTGTGAAGCTATTACTCCAATCATAATAAAATTTGTATGTGTAAAGCAACTTTGCTATTACACAAAGATTTTAAGTCATAAAAACTAAATTCAAATGTGTTGTGTTTATGTCACCCCATCATAATGTGCACTGTGTGTTAGTTAAGTCATAAAGCTTTAGCGTTCTGTCTTGCAAAGAAGCTGAAAAAAAAAAACTGATTAAAAGAAGGTAAAAGAAACATAACTGAGAGTTTAGTGTTATCTGTAGTCTCCAAATCTCTGTATAGAAGTTAATAATCTTAAAACATTTTCAAAGCATACCATACAGCATTCCATTTTCAGATTCCACCTTCCTGGCTGGACACAATGATAGAAAAGACAAAAAGAAACCCAGCATGCTAGTTTTTAATAGGTAAAAACCTAGGATTACTATACTACTGTTAATCTACTATCTTCCTCCTCTACAGTTTACTATCAGAGTGCTTTCATTCTTCTTACTGACAAATGTGGAGGAGTGGTCTACCCTCTGACCACTTATTCTCCTTTGATCCACTCAATGCTCGCAACCTGGCTTCCCTTAGCTATTTTACCAGATCTACTTTTCTTTAAACCCCTAGGAAATGTAATTCCCAATATTAAATGGTCACCCCAGTCCTTAAGCTTTTTTATCTTTGTTTAGAATTTTACTTCAACCACCAACTTTCAAACCTTTCTCCTGCAGGGACCTTCATAAGCCTGTGTTTTCTTAATTCTCTACCTATTTCTGATTTGTTGTTGCCTCTTTCACTGCCTCTTATTTGCCTGCTCCCTAAAACTGTATGTTCCACAATGTGCTTCTCCACCTTCTTCTTTCCTTTCACTATCTCATGACTTCATTGTTTCCCATGGTTTCAGTTCTACCCTCAATGCAGACAACTATCAAATTTGCATCATAAGTCCAGACTTCCTCCGATCTTCAGATTCATAGTTACATTTATACCTGGATATTTCCATGGCCATTCCACTTCAAGATAATCTATACAAACTATTTTTCTTCCCAAATCTGGGCATCCTCCTGTATCTTCCATCTTTATTTAAAGAAAAAATGTTAGTCCTCCCAGTGACTGATATTCAAACCTGAAGTGTCATCTCTAAATCCTTGCATTCCTAACCTCCCATATCCAGTGGATCAAGTTTTGTCTACCTTGGTGACGGCTCGCACATTTTCAGTCTTAGCAACTGCCTTAGTTCAGACTCTATCCAACTGGAGCAAATTCTTTAAAGACTCACCTTTTACTCGGTAGTATGCAAGGTGTCTGGGATAAAATTCCTGGACTGTGTCTTAGTAACTGCCCTATCTTACACCCTTGTATTTTCCTATCTTGACTCTTAGTAGGTCAAGATTTCTCTGAGTGAAGATTCTCTTTGTTCAATTTGGTTCATGATCCATCATTTTACAAGTTTTACTCAATAGCAGGCTTTTAGGCTAGACAATCCTAGACTTACAAACAAAGCAACACATGTATCATCATTCACTAAACCAAAGGGATAGCCTTATTTTTTATGTTATTTTTTTCTGAACATAATAACATAGACACACTTGAAAAATTTGGAAAATACAAAACAAATATCAGTCCCAAATTCTACCAGTTAAAACATGGCTAGATTTCTCTCTTTTCTTGTTTCTATGCTTTTTAAAAATAAAGTTGGGAATCCAATTTAAACTTAAAATGGTTTTCAGAAAACCATTTTAAAATTATGCACAGTTGCAGCCTGGAAAACTTAAGGTGGTGCCTTATCATATCAATGTTAGGAGCTTTATTTAGTGCATTTAATGTAATTGGCAATTGCAAAATCCACTTTGCCTGCATATGTGAAAAATATAGATCATTATCTTGTTGGCCCTATGAAATTCTGCCCTTAATATTCAGTATATACTCCAC
The DNA here is from genome assembly GCF_008728515.1 of Papio anubis. Taxonomy (NCBI): domain Eukaryota; kingdom Metazoa; phylum Chordata; class Mammalia; order Primates; family Cercopithecidae; genus Papio; species Papio anubis. The sequence goes on along the minus strand of NC_044979.1, from coordinate 67,864,483 downwards.
TTTCATTAATTTCTTCTGTCACAATGTTCTGCCTTAGCACTCAGTTGCATTCTTTTCCTTTTTCCCCCTGTTCATTATGGTTTAAATCTGAGGACCATATGAGGGTAGAAAATATGATCTTCTAAAAAATTACCAAAAATTATATAGGCAAACCATTTTCTTAAAGTTGAAGGACAAATGTCAAAATGTTATTTTCGTTTATATTCTCCCAACCCACTAAACAGAGTTTGGTTAGATCTCAGAGAAAATTACATTCCAGAGTAGTTTTGTTGCTTTTTTTTTTTTTTTTTTTTGTCTTGTCCCAGAGATAGAAGGCAACTTTACTACAATTAGTTAGTGTAGTATAGAATTTCATGCAAATGAAGTGTGCCAGCAGTGTGACAATTTTAACATATTTTAACAAAAACAAACAAAAATGAATGCATAAACTTGCTGCTGCTTAGACCACTGTAGCTTCTGGGACCCAGTTTCTTTTACTGAGTTTAAAAAAAAAAGTTGTGCTTGAACAAAGATATTATTAGCTCACTTTCGTACTGTTATAAAGGTAATACCTGAGACTGGGCAATTTATAAACAAAAGAGGTTTAATTGACTCACAGTTCCGCATGACTGAGGAGGCCTCAGGAAATTTACAGTCATGGCAGAAGGTGAAGGGGAACAAGGAGCTTCTTCATATGAGGCAGGAGGGAGAGAGCACAGCACATACCGCCATTTTTAAAGCCATCAGATTTCCTGAGAACTCCCGCGCTATCACGATAGCAGCAGGAGGGAAACTGCCTCATGATCCTATCACCTCCCATCAGATCCCTCCCTCAACACATGGAGATTACAATTCGAGATGAGATTTGGGTGGGGCCACACAGCCTAACCATATCAGATCCCAATTTTATTTTTAAATATCTATAATTTTTTATATTATGCTATTCGTTTCAGTGAATAACTATTTTTTCTTCCCTTGAAATATTCTTCAAAATTAATTTCAAGGGCATCATAGTAGTTGTTCATTAATATATATATTCATTTTTTTAAAGTTTTTTTGTATAAAAACTATCTTTATATTTCAAATGTTTGTCAGTAATTTTATTTCTTTTTTAAATTTTTTTCTTCACTTAGCCTCAACTTGAAACTCATAATTTTATTTACTTACCACGGGATCTAGAAGAGGCATTACTTAGTCAAAGAGTAGATTTTTAAGCTTATGATTTACATTTGCAAATTGGTTTTCAGCAAAGTTGAAACAATTTACTGTTAAACCGGCAGAAGATAAGAGGGCTCACTTGCCAACTGCAGAGTTCCTAAAAGGGCTCTGGGTACCTCTAGTATTTCCCGTCTCCATTTCCTCTGAACTTCACGGCAACTTCCTTAACACAGTTAGGATTATGGGCACTCAAGAAATTCTCGTGATTCTCTACTATCCACAGAGTAAAATTCAAACTTCTGAGCGTGGCATCGAAGTCCTCCACAAACTGATTCCAACTTACTTTTTTTTTTCCCCTCTCCTCCCCACAACTCACCCTCTAGCAGTTCCACTCCTGGCTACATTTAGAATCACCTGGAGATGTTTTAACAAACATACACACCAGGGTTCCATTCCAGACTAATTAAGTAAGACTGGGAACTGGCTTTTTGAGTGCTGGGTGGGTGCACCAAAATCGTGCAAATCACCACTAAAGAACTTACTCATGTAACCAAACACCACCTGTTCCCCAAACACCTATGAACATAAAATTAAATAAACAAAAAAATCTCCACTAGATTATTCTAATAGACAGTCATGGTTTGAATCACTGTGAGTTAGCCTCTTCTTTCTTAAAGTGAGGTATGTAGAGAGACTGGGAGATTACTGGTCAAAAATGCAAATTTTGGGGTCTCACTTTAAGCCTACTAATTAGACATTTTAGGCCTAGAGACCAGGAATCTTCAGTTTAACAAAATTTGCAGATTCTGTGGTTTGAGGGCTAGTGCTTTAGCCAGAACACATTGTTTCCATTTTCTTAATGATGTGCCACACTTCCTACCTTTAACATATGCCCTCTGCTCTTTGTGCTTTAAACACACACACACACACACACACACACACGTCATATCTATTTTTTAATACCAGCTTAAATGCTTATTCTTCCAGCCAGGTTTAAATGTTGCATTTTGTGCATTCATTGTTTATATCTTTGCACACTTGTATACGCCCATCCAGTCCTGTACTAACATAGTCGTGGGGATCTTAAGATCCACTAACAGAATTAAATTTTTCATGTGCAGATAGAATATCTGATTCACAAGAATATTTCCATAGAGTCTGGCACATTTGTCTACAAATAGCAGATAGATGAAAACTATGTTAAATGTTGTAATCAAATAACTAAATGTTCCTAGCCTGCGCTCTCCTTGATAAGTAATTACCAAACACTGTTCCATAATACTATTGAAGAGAGTCAATGAAAGAGAAAGTAATCTAGTTTGGGTTTTTGTTTTTGTTTTTCTTTTTTTTTTTTCTTGGAGGGGGAGCATCTTTTTCAATAAATATTCAAATACCTAGTGATTTGATAACTAAGCTCACTCAGATTTGCTTTGCTAAATCAAGTATATTTTTTGTCTACTCAATAGCTTATTATATGTGATCTTAGTGAAAGGCTCTACCCAAGCTGTAAGCCATTTATTTAGATGATTAGTTCTCTTTGGCTGATCATTTTGATATAAGACATAAAGTGAAAGGAAATGATTTAGAGTGTTTTGTTTTGCTAGGACCCAAGCACAGGTGAGAGTTTAAAGTCTGGTATTCCAGATGGAAATCAACTTTAGTAAATGCACAACCTCACATGTTAAAGGAATGAATGTGAGACCAATTCATGAAGCTGTCCCTCAATCCTGTTTCTCCGAAGGCCATGCTCAAATGAGAACTCTTTCACTAAGGTTTCTAAGAAAACTCCAAATTTACCCTTTCTAAATCGGTGTTTCTAAAGCACTAAATATCACTTGCATGGTATTTATTGTTTTTCCCTGTTCTGTCTCAAGAACATCTCAGATTCATGTACATTTCGTCACCTGTACCTGACTCTAAGCTCCTGAAATTAGGGAGCAGGTATTTTTCAGACTTACATTTCTTATAGTGCCTAATGATATTGCCTGGTACACCAAAGGCATCAATAAATCTGAGACAAATGAGTAGATAATAATAGTAGATAAATGCTGCTGAAACCTAGCTATAATGTAGAAGTTTTTCTTTAAATTTACTTTATCCAAACCATAAGCTATCTTTTGGTTTGGATATCATCTCATCTCATAGACAAGGGGAAGAATTACACTGTGGTCATGGATAGAAATAGGAGATAATTTACCTCCTCTTTACTCAGGTAGACAGAATATGGAGGCTGCTGAGAGAAGATTTTAATTGTGTGCAAAATACGTAACTACTCTACATTTTAGTTTACTCCTCTATAAATTGTAGAAAAGTTTCTGTCTATCATATAGGGTTACTGTTAAAAGTAGCCTAGTTACTGTATGTAAAAGTATCTAGTGCATGGCACATGGTGAATAATAAATGGTATTTAGTTGTTTTAATCCTTTCTATCTGGCTTACAAAAACAAAAGGACACGATTCAGTTTGTTTATTCAGAAGCATTTGGTTCTGAAAAATGAAACCAGGGCATAAAGTATATCAGTAATAGTAAGGTGTACTGTTTGACACGAGTTACAAGTACATGCTATGTATTAATGTGAGATAAGTTGAATTAAAAAGGTAGATAAGTAGAATAATTGAAAGAAGACTTGGCATCCTAAGCTTCTATTAAGGTTCTGTGACTTATCGGTTGTTTGAACTTGAATTTGGATAGCTATTCTAAACGGATCATTCTGGGTAGAATAACACAAATGCTTCTTTATCCAGATACATAGACAGATAGAAGAGTTCTCTTCAGTCATCATCTAAGGGTAAATAACTTGCCCTTAATAGATGGCACATAAGGATTGTGGCACCTGGGCACTTAAATGCTGAATGTCCATTGAGCAGAGAGTCTACAATTCTAATTACACATGACAATGACCCAAAAACTGTTTGAATTGCATGTTGCTTCTATTTCTATCTAGTCAGAACTTACCCTTGACAGTTCAGAGTGTGACTGATGAATGATAAGGAAATAAGTTGCCTTTAAACTTTTCAGATAGCCATGTGACAATGAAGCTCAAAGTTTGAGGAAGCAACCCAACAGAAAAAAAAAAAAAAAAAAAAAAGCATTGAAAATGGAAAATTACTTTGGGAAAATTGAATACAGATGTCAAACTATCCATGGAGATTACAAACTGTTGCTTCTGAATGTATTAGTTTGAACCACACAAATTGTCTCTACTTGCCTTTTTTGACTTACAGAAATGATAATTCATATGTTTTTCAAGATAACAACAATTAGGCTTTGTTAAGATATTATCACTCTTTTGAAGAAAGGATAGCTTAGTTGATTTTCTATAGAGTTGGGGGAGAATAATAGAAGAATGAAATATCATTCTTCTATTAGGTTTATATTGGAGGAATCTAGATATATGAAATAAAAGGAAAACAAAAAGCACACATGGTAAGAAAAAGTTACCACTAAGCTTCTTTTGATAGCAGCAAAAAGTGGAAAGACACATGTGCTTATCAGAGAGATATTGTGTTGGAAGTATTGATCAGAGTGGGGAGCTATGATTTAGAAGAAGGGGGAAGTCATCAAGGTTGTGATACCCATGGAAATAGAAATCTTAAAAAAGAGATTTGGAGAAAGCAGTGCACAATAACTAGATCTGGAGGAGAGTGAGCAAAGCCAGAAGATAAAGCAAGCAGAACTATGAAATAGTTTTTATTATTTATTCTGAGATTCAGGGAATCCAAGAAGATAGTGGGAATCTAACCAGGTGAGTTAACAATCTTGTTCAAAACTCTATAGTACATCACTCTCATTTGCTGTGGCAATTCTTTATATTTTGAGAACATAATTATAATAAAAATATGTAAATGAAGTCAACAGAAAGTTGAGGTGGAACAGTACATCCTGGGGTTAGCCTTATCTTGAGGGGTAGTTCTTGACCATGTTTGGGAAGAAATTGGTCTGTCAGTAAGGAAAACAGTTTCATGAAGAGGAAGAATCTTACCAGTGTATAAAAGACTAGTTTGAGTTTATGCACTGAAAAGGGGCTCCTGGGTGGCAGTGTCTCATAAATTCTCCTACTGACTTTCATCAGTAGCTGTGTTAGGTAACAAATCACACTGTTGCATGTCCCCATGTTCTCTCTGGCTTAATCCATCAATGGGAATTGGAAATAAATACCGGAAGTCCCTCTGGACGTGGTGAAGGCAGAGGCTTTGCCTCCCAGGATTCTATGGAGGGGAAATAAGCAGGGAGGACTTTGTAAAATCAGAATCTTTTTAACCTTATAAAGTAGATTTGTCAAAGGGCTTACGGTTTCACACTCTTAGCTGAATTTTTGGGGTGGAGAAATCTAGAAATACTGTGGATAGAGACCCTTATTATAATCCAAATAAAGAAGTAGGACTGTGAAAGAGGTAGTGTAAATCAAGAACCCTTAAGGCATATTAAAGTGAGTAAAAAGACTTAGTAACAGAATACAGTTGGAGTATACAACTTAGAGGAAACATGAAAAAATAATACCAAGGATTTTGGCCCGGGAACTGAGAGGAAAAAAAGTGTTAATTTAGACACAAGTGGGGTATTTGTAAAGGAAAACATGTTCAATGAGGAAAATAATTGTTTAAATGTTTTCGTTTTAAATTTGAAAAGACAGAGTTCCATCCAAGGAGAGAAGAGTTGTGAATAAGTGACTGGAGATAATTTGAGAATTTTCTGTGCAAAAATCATCTAGAATGGGATCTCGGTTTCTTCTTCTTTCTCAACCCCAATCAACTAGTTGTGTCTACCTTGAGCCTCAGATTGTAAAAGATTTTTAGTCCACAGCTAAGCTCCGCAGGAAAGTCCCATGATCACTTTCCAATTTCAATCGTGCAATCTAGTGGCAAGAGTGACTTTAAGGACCACTTACCTGCCCTCACAAAAGAGACATATAGATAGTACTGAGCTAACTCGGCAAAGAAGTAGAGCAGGACATCCATCCACATCATGAGCGCAGAGCCTCAGTATTTTCCAGAGTTGGGTGTGGGAAGGTATTACGGGGTGAGGCCACATATAGAGATTTAGAAAGAAATCCAAGAAAGTGCAATATCATAGAAACCAGGAGAGGAGAGAAGGCCATAATGAAGGCTCTGGTCAACATGGACACATTCTTCCAGCAAAGCTGTAAGAACAATGAGAGTGAGATAATAACTAGACTGGGCAATGACATGGTTTGGCACCATGGTTTACATCTTGGGAAACATTGTATTGCTTCAGGGAGTGACAAAGTGAATCACAATGAGGGAGAATAGTCCATTTTTATGTATTACACCATTAAATAATTATTAACTCACCTCTCTACCTTCATTTACTTAGATAATTTATCATTGTATTTTCATTAAAATCAGATCATTAGTTTGGATAATACAGACCTCAGGGAAAAAATTACTCTTAGGTTTGTTAAAAATTGAATAAACGTGTTTTCTAAACTTGTTTTAAAATTATTGTTGAGAACTCATGTGGATGCAATTTTAAGAGATGCATCTCTTAAGACACAATTTTAAGAGGTGCATCTTTTAAGACACAATGTTAAGAGGTGCAGCTCTTAAATTCACATTAAGTTAAATAAGCCAAATCTTACTATAGAAGTTTCTCATCACATATTCACCATTACATAGATTCAGATATGTGTTCTTAAAGTCTTTAGTTAGTGTCTAAGTAGAACAGAGGAGTTCTACAACCATACTTTTTATTTATCAAAAAGAAAAAAAGAAAGGAAAAAGATGTCCAGATTCTCACCATCTGTCTGACTTACAAATGCACCTGACTAAAAATAAACCATTCAGGAATAAGCCATTCACACTTCCTCTGCAGTGACTTTGAAGTGTTTGTCAAGATACCCGTATTAAATTAAGAAACTTGGCGCTCTGGTCCTTTAATGGTGCTGACATTCTGACTCACATATGCCCGAGGGAAGGCAGAACACAGGACAGCTGAGAACACCAGAGAACTGGCAGTTGGGAGCCTGATGGAGGACAAGCAGGGCCTGGAGGACAGGTACATGACAGAAGCACAGGAAACAAAGAAAAATGGTAAGTTGACCTGGAAAAAAATTTGAGGAGATTTGTAAGCAGAGTAAGTTAAAGTAGCAGAAAACCTTCATGTAGCCCTTAACAACAACAAAAACAAGAAAAAAATAATAATAAAGGGGGGGGAAAAAGAATCATTTCTGAGATTTGTCGATAGGAGGAAAAACAAAGAACCAAAACTTTTCCCTTGAAATGTTTACTGTTATTAATCAAGGAACATTATTAACTATTAGGGTCCTGACTAAAAGTTACATAGCTAATTAGGACTTAGAAAGCCTTGGATTTTTAAAAAAGAGTTATAGACCAGTTAGATTTATAAAAGAAATTGGAAGAATTACCATAAAAATATCATTTTTTAAAATTTATCTTATAAAGGACAATCTGTAATCAGCATTACATGACATTTACAAAGTTTTTTCCTAGGATATGATTTAGCTCTTTCATTGTAAATTAAAAAAAAACCTCTATAGTTTGAGTATTGTTTTAACATTATCTTTCATTTCAAAGATATTGTTTCCTGATAAAACTGGTAAAAGATTGGGATTTTGCTATTTAGTAACATTTGACAAACTGTGATTTATTCTTTTTTTTCTTTTCTTGTCAGAAGAAATGAAAACAAGAGTTCATCACTACAAAGGCACCCTGACAGCGTAAATATCATGAAAAGCTAAAAACTAGAATCATCTGGTAAAATAAATAAGACTCATCATGTCCTTTTCGGTCCGTAACCAGAAGGGCAGCAAAAGGCCTTTGCCACTGGGGCCTCATCTTTTGCTCCAAGTCCCACGTAGCAATTACCTGCACTTTCAAGAGGAGAAACAACGACTACACCTAAAGAAATTCCTTCTTCATAGGATGTTTCTAGTGGCCAAGATACAAACAAAGGTAGAAAGAAAAGATGTTGCTGACTACTATGAACAAGTGTTTCAGTCAGTTTTGAAACATCACCTGGGAGAAACAGTGACAGGATTGCTGCTCATCTATCCTACTTCCATTCTGCATATCCTCGAGTCCTCCAGCGACACTCTCTACCAAGTGCTTTTAGATTATACTGGCCATGACAAAGATGAAACAGAATTTTTTATTCAACAAATGAAAATTATAGTCATTTCTCATAACATTCCAATGAGGCTTTTTATGCAATGGCATGTTTCAGTGATAAAAGTGCCAGTTATGTATCTCGATGATGTGACACAATCACAGTCCCTAAAAGAGGTCATCACAGATTTTCTCACACAAACTCATAAACTGTCAGTCTATCTTTGCAAGACTATGAAAGTAGGCACTAAAGGACCAGGTGATAACTTACACCAAGTTGCACCTGACCTGCTCCTTCCAGAACAAATCATAAAGTACTTGTGCAAATCTGAAGAATTCATGGACCCAGCAACATTTATAAACATGTATAATAGACCCATACACATCATTCTGGATTCTGAGGTGGTATGGCCTGCTCCTTCACGTTTCTAGGATTGAGAGGGATAATGTGCTCATGTCTCTTAAGGAATTTGTGCTACTTAAATAAAGAAGAACACATTCTTAAAGTTACTTGTCCCTTTTAAAAGAAAAGAAACAGAACATTGCAATATACATGGAGGTAATATATTAATCTTCACAGAGTATGTTGAGCTAAACTTTAAAATGTATCTATTTGTTGTGATATTAGAGTTCAATACATTATTTTACTAGATAGATGGGTTTAATAAGTTTATCATAAGTTCTCAAATATTAACATCATTTTCATGAATTGACACTTTTCAAAAAAAATAAAATGGATGAAAAAAGACAAATGGAATTCAGATTGTCATCCAATCCCTCAATAGTTAATGAATAGTCATGACTACACACCAGAAGTACAGTGTTCTGAGGGTATAAAACAGAGAAGAAAAATCCCACTCTTGAGTTGCTTGCAACCTAAGGTTAGAGGCAAGTACATGTAGAAGTAGTTATGATATGGTATGTAATGTAATATAATATATCATTATAGTAGCAGTATATAGGAAGGGCTTTGAGAGCACAAGTGAAGGAATAATCACTGTAAAATTCCTGCATTCAGAAAACAAAATCTAATTATCAAAAATGTTTCCAAAGCCCATATATTCTGGCCTATACAATCAAGAGCATTGAGACCATTATAAAGCTACAGAAAACAATAGCTATTTGGAATGAGAAGAAAATACATTTTCAAATGGCATTGTGCTACTCCATGCAACATCATTTATTGAACATCCCTCTATGTTACAAACATTTGCCAGGCGCTAAGGGATATGGCAGGGTACACAGAAAACATTATCTGCCCACTATTAAAACTTACTTCTAAATGATTTTATGTAAAATAAACAATCTGGTTATTTTCTCAATTCACTTTCTAGAAAGTAACTAATTATATATGATTTCTATATGACCAATTTCAAGTTGATCCCTTCTTTTATCCAGATGAATACTTTTCGCATTGTTTAAAAGTTTTTAGCTTGTTTAAACAATTAATTGACATCAACATTTTGAATACGGCAATGATATATGTCCCAAATTACCTTAATATCTTATGAAACAGACTTTGGAGTTAATGGAGAAAATACTTATATCATAGTTTTAATTTTTTTATTTACTTAATTTTTAACTTATTTGGGGGCCAAACCAATCTCACTGTGCACTTCAAATTTTTTGTTTGCAGAAAATTTTGTTCTGCATATGAAAATACTGGCCAAATTTTATGTAACAAACAAAATGTATATAATAAACAAAAATGAGATGCATCATTGTTACATAACAGAATCAAATTTTAGGAAAGACCATTCTATTTTCCAAATTTTGTAATACATCATTAATTAGAATGGTGTTTTTCACTTTTAACTGAACTTGAAGTTTCTTTCAAGTTAGTAATAGAAAAAAATGTTTTAGACAAAATGAGAATTCTTCTAGCTAAGAAAGAGTATATAACTTTCAAAATGTATATCAATTTAGAAAAAAACACCTAATATTAATCAACAATAGGCTGTCTATTCTTTAAACTGCGAAAAAGACACAGGGGCCCATCAGTAGTAAATGATCAGTGACAAACTGACTGGAAACGTAAGTAAATATTTTCCCAGCCAAAAAAGGAATAGAGAAAACGTTTAACAAAGATATACTCCTTGGTTCAGTATTAGAATGAATGTGAAAGTGGTTTGGGAGAGAAGACTAGCATATATAAGAGAATAATGGATAATAAATGTTTATTGGATCAGACAGAATTTCTTTAGCAGGGTGAATTTTGTTTGGGAATAGTATTTTCTAAAGTTAGCTAGTGAATAGAAGTTTGGGCTTTGGATAAAAAATTGTATGTTTATAAATAAGAAATTAGGGCATATTGTATTTTCCAGAAATGGTTACTGCAATATATCCAATCCCACACGCCTTTCTTACAACATGAGCTTGCTATTCCTCCCATTGTGTAGTGGCTTCTAACTCTCTCCCCTTGAACGCAGGCAAACCTCCTCTGTGACTGCCTCAACCACTAAAATACAAAAGAAATGATTCCGTGTGATCTCGAAGGCTAGGTCATAAAAATGTTGTGCACTTTGCCTTGCTCACTTGAATGCTAGCTCCTGGAATTCAAACACTATGCTGTGAGAAATCCAGCAATTTCAGACAACATCCCGAGCTGAGGTCGCAGCCAACAGCCCTTATCATCCACTAGACATGTGACCCCAGATCCCAGGCCTCCGGTAAACCTGGGAAGCCAGCTCAGCTGACATTGTGTGGAGAAGAGATGAGCTGTTTCCACTGAGTCCTGCCCAAATTGGAGTTCCGTGAACATTAGTGATTATTGTTTATTTAACCACTAAGGTTTGGGTGAATGATTATGCAGCACTGTGGAAAAATAATACATATGTAATGGGGAAAATAATATATATGTATATAAGCTCTTTGTATCATTTATTATTCATTAATTTATGTACCAAAATGTATTGGATAGCTACTGGTAAAAATGTACTAGTTGGCCAATCGCTGTGCTAGTCACTGAATGTACAAGTAGCAATAAGATGTATATTCACCACACTGCCTGGCATAGATTTTTTTATGGGTCTATAATACTTTTTGGCGTGAGAAATACCAATAGAAACCTAATTCACTAAGCCAAAAAGAGAATTATTAACAATCTTAATCATTTCTGGAAGAAGTTATAGAGTATCTGTCAACGATAAAATTGCTGATTTACTTAGTATATCATAATTTTAAAGAATTCATGAAGGCTCAACTATGAACATAACTGGAAAATAAACACATTGTGACTAGAAATAATTTCAGTTACTTATTTATTTGTTCATTTTTGTGAATACATCAGAATGAATTTATTCAAATAAATTTACCCCGTATAGGAGTCACTTCTGGAAGATTTATATTTGTCCAAGTAACACTACCATTGCTGAAAACATTTTGTGACTCAATGGCAGTTGAATAAAGGAGGTTTATAAATCAAAGGGAGATTGAATATTTTAATTATACCTAATTTTTGATCTCCAAATTATCATTACACTCCAACTTAATTAGTAACTTTAAGATTTTTTTTAATCTATACTCACTCTCAAAGACAGGTCTGCTGTCACTAAACATATTAAAAAGAGAGTGACAATGCTTCTAAGGGGAAGCACAAATTGTTTTCAGTAACAAATGAGTTACTGAGATACTTATATAGGTTACTAATATAATGTCTTTAAATCGGACTCATTTAGCTGTGTATGTTTGGGTATATTTGATAAAATCCAGAAATCTTATCTTCATACCTTGCAAATGTAGTAAAAATGTGAACTTTTAAGCCTTAGTATGACTCATAAGTTAATTCTTAATGAAAATAATAGTAGAATGAAGATATATGCATGCTTATGTTCATCACATCCCTGTTTACAATAGCAAAGACATGGAATCAACTCAAATGCCCATCAATCATAGACTAGATAAAGAAAATGTTATATATATGTGCGTGTGTGTGTGTATATATATGTATATGTGTGTGTGTATATATATATGTGTGTGTATGTGTGTGTGTATATATATATTTTAAATTTATAAAAATTGATAAAATTTCTGGATTTTATCAAATATATATATATACACACACACACACATACCATAGAATACTATGAATATATACTATACATAAAAAGGAACAAGATCATGTCCTTTGCAAGGACATGGATGGAACAGAGGGCCATTATCCTTAGCAAACTAATGCAGGAGCAGAAAACCAAATACTTCATGTTCTCACTTATAAGTGGGAGCTGAATATTGAGAACACATAGATGCAGGGAGAGAAACACACACTGCAGCCTGTCAGGGGTACGAGGGGAAGGAGAGCATCAGGGTAAATAGCTAATGCACGTGGGGCTTGATACCTAAGGGATGGGAAGACAGGTGCAGCAAACCACCATGGCATACATTTACCTATGTAACAAATCTGCACATCCTGCACATGTATCCGGAACTTAAAATAAAATCAAATAAAATTTTTAAAAATAAAGAAAGCTATAATTGCCTTAAAATAAAATTTTAAATAAAATAAAAGTACTTAAGTTAACCCAAACAAAAAAATGAATATTTAACAGTATGAACATATAATATTTAATATTCATGTAACAACAAACATATAACATATACTCATATGAAGCCAATGATCATATTACATTCAAGTGGTGTGGCTAGCACTATTCTAATTCTTTTCTTTTTATATGAATACTTCACAACAGACTGCCCTGTTGATGATCCTATCCTTGTTTCAGAGTTGACATTCAAGAAGGTAATAGATTTCTTGCAGAATAACTTAAACAACATTATTTGAAAGGAAAAACTCTTCCACGGTGAATTCTAACATTCTACTATCATCACTTTAATAAAAAAAGGCATCTGGATACCTTCATGGAGCATCATTGCTTAATACAAATATAATTTGACATCCGGTGACTGTATCATAACTCTACAAACACAAAATCACATTTCAATTAAGTTAAACCTATCACTAGCAGTTGAATGTCCCAATTTCCACAAGGAAGTGGAAATGAAGCAGCCTATCCCCAACCTCACATAGCCAAGTACTTTCAAATCATTTCATATCGTATTAAATAATTTAATGCAGAATTAAAGTTCTCCCCCTTGTGGTCAGTTACTTAAATTTCCTGATTGTGGACAGGATGTATGTGGTAAACACAGTGCACCGATTTTAACAGCATACAGAGAGAACCCAAGAAGTACCTTTCAAATATCTGTTTGACTCCTCTTATTCCACAGGTAAAGATTCTGAGACCTAAATACATAAAGGTGTTTTGCCGATGGTAAAAGGAAGTATAACAGTATACTGGTATAACTGTAACAGCAGTAACAGTAAAAGCAAGTTAACTGTATTCTCCCATTTAGGGTCTTGTGATCATTAACTTCACCACATTAATTATGCCAACATTTGTTCCTCTACAAGTAAGTAACTTTAAGTAAATTATGCCTGTCTACTCACTTTTTCTCATTAGTTTAGAATTTTAATTGGTATGGGCAGTTTATAGTATCTGAGAAAAATTTTATATTGGCTGGCCTCATGTTGAGTTACTATATAAAAAAACTAGTTCTTATTACTGTTCTCTGTGTTTTCTTATTTATTTGAAAGACCAAGTTCAATACATTTTATTTTAGTTATTTGTTTTGTTGTTAATTTCTAACAATGGTTGTACTTTGGATTTATTAAAATGCTTTTGCTAGTATGTTTCCATATAGACAGAAACTTAAAAGAGATTTTCCATATAATGTAGACAAATATATTTTATTTAAGCATAAGTAGCTATAAATTTCAAATGAAAAAGAAACCATTTTTAACTGAATGTGAATATTTATAGAATTAGTTCACCTATATTTTCAGTTGAAAAGATTACCGTTTATCCTTAAAGAAGATATGAAGAGAATAATAGTGATGTCAAGCCATTCTTCTCTTTCCCTGATCACTCTAGTTGCATGCTTCTCTAATGCATTCTAATTAATGCCATGACCTCAACTCTCATCTAAGAGATAATGACTTCAAATACATATTTATATCTTCACTAATTCATTTAACAAATATGTATTGTACAACTATGTTGTCTGCATTGCTGCCTACACCCTGAAGATACAATGGTAAAAAAGGCAAGGCCAGTGTTTCCAGTGAGCATATACTCTGGAAGAGGAAAAAAAAAACGAATAGAGAAAATGATTTCAGATGATTTCATGTGCTCTAAAAAATGTCATAATATTGACAGTGACTAATGGGTCTGCTTTACATTTGGTGATCAGTGAAGCCTTCTCAAACTGAGATCTGAATGAAAAGAGGTGGGATGGTAATGGTCAGAACATTCCATATGACAGAAAAAGTGCAAAGGCACTGGGGGAGGAGCAAGCTTGGTGTGTTGAAGGACAGAAAGAATACCAGAGAGACCAGAGTACTGGAAGCAAGAGGGGAGTGAGGTTGGTGAGAGTTGCCAGAGATACACTATGTAGGGACTTGTGGGCATAATTAGGGGGTCTGGATTTAATTCTACGTGTTTTCTTCACTACTACACCAAATTCCACCTGGCCTCCAGGCCTCATGCAGGGCCTTCTCAAGAAGTCTCACTGGAACTCCACAGGCATCTGCATCTCCACATGCACTAGATGAATGCATCATTCCCTGCTGCCACTATTCCTTCAACCTACCCCTCCCACCCCCTCCTTGTTGCTATAAAATGAACCACTCTCCAAACAGCTGCTAAGTCAGGAATTCGAAAATTATCCTAGATTCCTTTATTTCTTTGTATGATTGACAGCCAATCAATTCAATCCTCATTTATTTTCCAGGGTATTCCCATTGTCTGATCTTGTTTCTGTGCCCTGCTTAGGCATTTTCCTCCCTCCAATTTCTTCTTCCTACTCTCTCTTCTCAGTTATATCATGTTTCTCTCAAACATAAAGACACCGTAGCATAAGGTTTAATCAAGAGAGCCATTCTGGTGTCAAATTGCTGAAGTGAAACCGGTTCTACAACTTTGTAGAAGTGTAATTTGTTTCTTTACCTTTCTGTACCCCAGTTTCCTCATCTGCACAATGAGAGTGATAACAGGATCTATATTTTACGATTAAGTAAATTAATAGTAATTTTCTATGTAATAAAATTCATAATATTTTTAAGTAATATTATCATCTTTCAAGTAATATTCTCAGATTCATCTTTCACATATGTATGTAAACTCCTAGTAATAAGGCCTTTAAACTCAATGGGAAGGAACGTCTTTAAAGAAGTGTGCATAAACACTTATTCACAGAGTTCACTATTTGGTTAACAGTTAAATTCACAGTAATTTGAGTATAGTCAGCACTTAATAAATGTTATTCCCCTGATCAAAATTCTTCAATGGATTCCATTTCACCTTCAGGATAAAAAGCAAAATTATATAATAAATAATCTGCAAAGTCTTAATTCTCTGATCCATGCTTACTTTGCCACCCAGACTCACCTTATGGTTTTCTCTTGTCTCTTTCTCCTTTCTCATTCTCTTTTCTCACACTTTGTTCTCTAACATTTCCCTAATTTTTCCATGCTTTTTGCCTTTGTCACCCTTCCTCACTTCTCTTAGCAAAATTCTGCTCCTCAATCAAATTATGTCCTCTGTGAAGACTGGCAAATTCAAGGAACTTTCTTCTGTCCTCACTCAACCACGTTCTAGCAACTCTGCTGCCATGTTTGTGTGCACACTCATCTTCCTGCCAGCAACTTGTAAACAATTGCCATGGCCTCTTTTTCATTTATATCTTTAGTGCTTCATCACAAAAAGGAATCATTTAAAATATCTGTAAAAATTACTCCATAAGGTTAATTTTACTTTTTTCAAAAGCGTTATGCAATCCCATAAACAGGCCATTATCAATATTTTCATTACTGAAATGGAAATCAAACAATTTTTGTTGGAATTATCAAACAAACATTGCTCCTTCCTGGTTGGATATCTCCACATTGATATCTTCAGATGAGGTGTAGGTCATATAAATTATATGAAATCTTATTCTTTGTTGAAATAGCTAGGTACTAACAGTATTTTCTGATATAAGTGAGCAACTCCTAGGAGAGAAAACAGAATAAAAGCAGTTTGATAAATTAAAATAAAGGAGGAATTACCCCAAAGATTATTCTTAGCCTGAAATCTCCGATATCTCCCCTTAATCTTATATCTGCATTTAGTAAAGAGAAGAAAAATCAGCAGTGCTTATTGAGCTTAATTTCTTCCCTTAATCAAATAAAAGTCATTCAAACATTAATCCAAGAATTATTTATTGATTGCCCGTTATATGCACAGTCATATCCTAGGGACTATGGAAGACACAAGCACATAAAGGGCTCTCTATAGCCCTCCCCAAATTCACTGGTATAGCATCTCCTCTATTCGCAATTAAAATTTAGGTGCCAAGGTGTCCTTTGGTATTATATTGAAATAGCTTGCCCACTATTTCTCTCAATTGGTACTGGGAGTACCTGACAAATATTACATTTTATTTTCTCTCTGCATTTAGTTATTCAGCAGGGATGAACTGAAAAATGGTGTCAGGCACTTTGCCAAGCATCAGCAGAGGTACAGTCATAAGCAAAATAAGCATAATTTCTACCTTAGAGAGTATGCAGGATCTTTCTCCCTTCACCCCAGACATATAAAGAAGTTAAAAAATTATAATAATTGTTGTCATCCTGGAGGTCCAAGTTACAATGGTTTCTTAACTTCACCTAATTTAGAGGATCAGGGGATGCCTCTAAGAGAACAAAGATACCGAGATTTCTGAAAGTTAAATAGAAGTAAGCCAATTAAAAGTCAAGGAGTAGGAGGGGAGTGTTCCTGGCAGAGGAGACTGTATGTACATATCTATATATGTATGTATTCTAACAGAAGGATATTCTAAAATCTGAAGGCAAGAAGATCCATACCGTGTTGGGAGAACTGAAAGAATTTCTACAAGGCAGGACCTCAAGTACAAAGGAAAGTCATGAGAGATGAGGCTGGAGAGCAAGGTATGGGGTCAGATTATGCAGACATTTAAAGTGGAATAAAGAAGTATCATGACATTATCTTAATAGAAATGGAAAGCAGTTTTATTTTTCTCAGAGACATACTATGGTTAGATATGCATTATTGAAGGACCACTTTGAATTGTGGGAAACAGATCGGCTGAGAACCAGGTAATGAGACTGTATAGATACACCTTAAGGGAAGAGGTTATTACAACAATCCAGGAAGGAGATAATAGAAATCTGTACAAAGACAGACTTCTATAGTGTCCTTTAATGAATAGAAAGAGCTGGAAAGAATCAAGAGATGTGTCCAATATCTTGGTATTTGTCTGAAAATAAAGAGTGTGAAGAAGAGGAAAGAGTCTAGGATGAAGTACCAGGCAGGTGAAGGTGCCATTCCCTAAGATCAAGAATACTGGAGAAGCAACAGTTTGGGTTTCACAGGGAGTGAGATGAGGTTCGTTTTGAACATACCGAATTTGAGGTGTCTGAGAATCACCAACGTTATACCACCCAAGGCAGAGTTTGATATATTTCCTCAAAGCTCATAGGTAGATCTGACAAGAACATGAAGATTTGGAAATCAATTTCTGGATAATGTCTGAGACTTCAGGAATGGTTCTATCTGTCACCAACACAAATATATAGAATAAGCAGAGAAGAAAGCCTCATTCTAAATCCTGAGAAATGCCTATGAAAAAAAAAAAAAGAGCGACCTACAAAGAAATGTAAGATAACATAATTTAAATTGCCCAGAAGCAGAAAAAGAAAAGCAGAGAAAGAAAAGAACATTCCCTAAAGAGGAGAATGCTCAACAACATCAATTTCTGTGTCAAAGTCAAGTGAGAAAGAAATGTAAAAGTAAGTTTAATAACAAGAAGATCACTAGTGACTTGGAGAGGGTGACCTATGCAATGCAGTAGAGGCAGAAGCAGGATATCGTAGGTTGAGGAGCCAGAGTCTGGTGAGGAAACAAGTATAGACAATATTTCCCAAAGCTTAGCCATTGGCAGTGAATGTGAGGAGTGTATTTAAAAATATAAAGGTCACTTTTAGGATTCTAAAGTTTTTAGTAAAAGGAAGATCATCTCTTTATTCTGGTTTCCAGTGAGATTGGTTCTGCCTTTTCATGTGAGATTCAATGTCCAATTGTGGCCCCAGGGGAAAAGGGCTCTATCCAGTTTTGAATGGCAGTGTATAATAATCTTGGACTTTAAAGGTCTTGAGTGATGATGTGCACAGCTCAGGAACAGCATGGTGTCTTCTTAATAAACATTTGCTTAGATAAATAATCGCACTCATCTCTAGAAGAAACCTAGCTGTGCAGAAAGTGAGTTGAGAATATGTGTGAGCTCTAATGTTACAGCTCAAGCCTTGGGTTAATACACTGCTATTTCCATGGTCAAACTTTTACAGTTAATTGAAGATTGTCTCCTGTGTTCTATATACTTTATGGATCAACCACATTGTATTTATAAATTTTGCTCTGAAATTTGGCCCTTATCCAGGTCACTTCCTTTTTTGCCCAGTTAGGGCATGCTAGCAAATTACAAATTAAAATCAAATCTCAATTTTCCAAACTAATGACTTTAAAGAGCAATAATGCATGATCCAAAATGATGGTGAATTCATGAACCATTTATCTATGTAATGTATATTCATTAATGTATATTCATGAAACTTGTAATGTATATTCATTAAATGTGTATTCATTAAACTTGACTATGAATACGTCTTATATGACACGTATAACAAAATGATAAAGCATTTCAACCAAAATGACCCAAGGGGCCTTGGAAATTTTTCCGACTTCTCTGTTCCCATTTCCCACTACGTTCTACTGTTCATACCACGTTTTATGTTGCAGTAACTTCTTAGAATAAACTAACATATCATGTTTTTTAGGATGGAAGAGGCAAGAAAGTTCAATCTACTCTTTTACCATTCCTGTATTATTGTAACGATTCTCTGCAGCTATGTTTCTCTTTCCGTGTTTATCTAAATTATCTAAACATTTTTATTCACAAAAGTGAAGACAGTAGCATAACAAACCTATTTACCCATCGTTCACCTTCTACAATGATCAGCATCTCTTTTCAAAATGTACTATTTTTAAAGAAATATAACTATCATACCTCTAAGATATTATGTATGAAGACCTCACACTAAGGGAACTTTTAATATTGTCTATTCCAGCCCAGTGTCTCAATGAGGAAAATGAAGCATGTAGAGATGTGCCCAAAGTCACAGCACTAATCAATAGGAGTGTGGAAACTAGATGTAGTCCTCATCTTTCTCATTCTCCCCTTGAAATCAGGACTACAATTCTATGGCCTTATTTTAGGTATAGAATTTTTCCCAAAATCCACATATTACTGTTACTTTCTACAGTCTCACAAAGCACAAACGACATGCAAAAACTTAAAGTATTTATAAGTCTGGCACTTTAGCCACATGCCTATTGGGTTGACTTATTGGGGTGAGGGAGCTGAACGATAGACTGTAAGAGATAAAGTTTGAATATTTTTTAACCAGGATGATTTTTATGAAGGTACTCAATATTATCTTTTAATGAGATGATTTCCACAGTTTCTATATGCCTTTTACCACATAAAGGGAAGGTAATTATCAGTTTGACATTTGCACGTTTGGCCTTTTTTTGAAAGTGCCAGTGTTTCTGTAACTGAAAAAATATTTAGGGATCTCACATAACATTGAAATAAGTGTGATGTTTCCCCCAAGAGTCCTCTTGTACACAAACGCTTATTTGTGCGATAATTCTTAGGAAGACCACTCACCCATGCCTGCTGCTAAAGATATTTACACAGAGGACTGTACCATATCAGAGGAGCTGGAAAACCACAGCTAAGCAAGTTCTACTCACAGAAGCACTGTTTCTTTTTTCTCACATGACCTTGTTCTTCCTGCTAATACTAACCAAGTGATGGTTGCATAAACATAAGTAATTACTTTACAAATGACAATAAGGCAATGTTTGCCCACTATGTGTTTCTAGAAGCATCAAAATATCTCTTTGATGAAGAAGACTCCTAGTTGATTAATGGAAATAAAATGCCTGTGTAAATAAAATTACATACATTTGCATATTTGAAATATGGAGAGATGGAGATATTAGTGTATATAAATACATGTGCATATATGTACATATATGTGTATATATAACTATATTGAACTAAAGAAACCAATTAAAATTCATAAAATGGCTCCTAATCAAGTGGAAGAACCAGGGATTTAACTATCAGTGTTTAACAGTGCCATACAAGAAAGGCTTTGCGTAAATAATGCAGATTATATCTATTAATATTAATGCCCCTCCTCTGATCTCCTTCTGATAGAGCTGCCCATGAATTTTTCTCAGAGCGTCTCTTTCCATAGCTCCCTGAGAGATACAGATGTGTGATCCTGTCACCCTCTCCTCCCCAACCCAATCTCTTTTTCTCCCCTTTCTTGCCCTATTACACCACACACACACACACACACACACACACACACAAGCTGGAATAGTTACTACTTACAAATGGGTGTAGAAAGCCCATTTGTAAGGCAGCAAATTATGAAGCTAACATAAGAGCAGAGATGAGATATTTGGAAATAGACTGTAAACAATGAGTAACCTCAGCTCCCAATTTCCTTTCCTATCTTGGCCAGGGCCTGGAGACGTTTTCTACCCCTGAGTCTTCTCAATCAATTAATTCTTTTTTGCTTTAGTCAGGTGAAGTGTTGTGGGGTTATTTGTCTCTTGAAGTCATAAGAGTAACCTGAGGATTTTTTCAAAGCAACCTACTCACACATAGCAGAAAGAATCCCAGGTTTCACATTTGAGGATCTGTGTTCAAATCTCAGATTTGCCACTCGCTAACTGTGACTTTGAGTAGTTTGGCCTCTGGGTTTCAGCATTTTGCAAACTGAATGAGCACTCAAATATTAAATACAATAAATGATATAAGAAAATAATCAGCAACTCCATAAATGTTTGTTGAATTAAGTTGTGTTTGGCATATAGTCTGTTGGCTGACACGTTCCATAATGCAGTTATGATGATCAGCTTTGTGACAAGGACATAAAATGGTTTGAATTCTGACCAGTATCCCTGGGTGACCTCAAGAATGTTAGTCCAATTAGTTAAGCTGCTGATATATAATGTCTCTGCAACAAGGAGTCAGTAGGCTGAAGATACTCTAGAATATGTCTTAGCAAGACAAAGCCCAGGGTAAGTCCTTAAGCAGGCTTCTGCTGCTGCTCTTAATATCCTCGGGAAGAATATGAGCTACACTTCAATAAACGCTTGAACGCCAATTCAGATAACCAGACCCTGATCATTTAATTAACTTCTATTAGTATGCATTATGGAAACCCTACTTACATTCTTCAATAATAATGTGAATATCAGAAAATTACCCCACTATTTCAATTAAATGGCTTAATATACATATGAAGGATTTTTTATTGTTATTTTAAAGAACTCAAATTCTAAGATTAAAATAGACTTGTGTCGGTTTCACAGGGTTTTGTTTCCATTATATGTTTCTAACAAGAAATTGGTTGCTTAACTATATGTGCCCAGAAGAATGAGATGATAATACTACTGTGCCTTATTGCCTGATGTATAAATTAGTTTTTAATATTCATACCTATGAACAGAATTATTATATTATAAAATAAGTAAAAGTGCATAATGATAAGGGAATCAAAATACTCATTTTTATTTCTTCCTATGAAGAAAGATAACTAAGAGCTTTCAAATTATATCATTATTTGCAGTTTATGTGAGATAAAAGTGTTGAAAAGTATTTGCTTCACTTTTGAAATGTTACACACTTTTGATGTCTTTGGGTTCTCAGAAAGTGTCTTTATAGTTTTTTGTAATTGCCAATTAGAGTCTTTACCATTAGGCCACATACAGTGGTTTACGCCTGTAATCCTAGCATTTTGGGAGGCCGAAGTGGGAGGATCGCTTGAGCCCAGGTGTCCGAGACCAGTCTGGGCAATATGGTGAAACCCTTTGTCTACAAAAAAAATCAAAAAACTAGCCAGGCATAGTGGTGCACCTGTAGTCCCAGCTACTCAGGAGGCTCAGGTGGAAGGATCACCTGAGTCCTGGGAAGTCAAGGCTGCAATGAGCCATAATCATGCCACTGCACTCCCTCCTGAGTGACAGAGTGAGATCCTCTCTCAAAAAAAAAAAAAAAAAAGAAGTCTTTACCATTAATTTCTTACTAAAAAATAGGGTCTGAACATCAGTTAATTACACGTACATATTAACTGCTGAAGATATGAATATGCCTCTAATTTTTAGTTTTTTGAGGCTCTTCCAAACCGTTCTTTTTAGTGAATGTACTAATTTACATTCCCACCAACAGCGTACAAGGGATCCCTTTTCTCCACATCCTCACCAGCATTTTGTATTCCCTGTCTTTTGGATATAAGTCATTTTAGCTGGGGTGAGAGGACATCTCATTGTAGTTTTGATTTGCATTTCTCTGATGATCAATGACGTTGCACACGTTTTCATATAACATTTATCTTTTAATTTTGTTGATTATGTATATACCCAAATTTTACTTTTACTTAATATTTACATTTTAACCCACTCTGATCAACCGAGATTGAATGAATGAATGACCAGTTGGACAGTTTATTGAGTATCTAAACCCATAGACCCTGCAGCACCTTAGGGCTATCAAATACTTGGATAAAGAAGACACTGATCCTGTTGCTGGGGGAATCCAAGAAAGGAGAACAGATATGTGAACCAACAATCTAAATGCCATTATTCTGTAATAAAAGAATGTGAAAATTTTCATGGTGACACAGAGAGGGAATAATAGTCAATTTTCAGAGAAGTAGTTTCACATTTGAGCTTTGTAATTTGAAAGCCCTGGAATGAATCCCCAGCACTCTGCCATGTAATGTCGTAAAATGTAAAGTTAAAGTTCGAGTGTTTCATCTTATCTACAAAATGAAAGATAACAGTGTCTCCAGCTTAAGGTTGTGTTAAGGATTAAATATGACAACATGTGAAAGGCTGACTTTAACACTGTATGTCTGGCATAGAGTGAGTGCTTCTTGCATGTTACTCTGATTGTGAACTGGGCACTAGGGACACATTTAGTCACCAGGGAAGCTTCACAGAGAATATTCACAGGAGTTACTAATGGAAAAAGGAGAGAACAGACAGTGAGCCAGCCATAAAACCTTCCTCATCCTCTGGCCTCAATGTTATAAATCCCGGGATTATTCATGAGTTGATATTGGTTCAATAATTTCATAATGTTAATGGGCACAAAAAATCCATGGAATACTTGTTTAAAATGCATAGCCCAGGCCCCACTCCGGACATTCGGATTCATTAAGTCTAGTGTGAGGGCCTAAAATCTTCAACTTAACCCCGTTTAAACAACAATTGATGGAGATGAGCCCTAAAGCCATTCTAGCTTGATTTTATTAAAAATTAAACTGCCATACTTGACATGTCATTTAGTAGTCTTTTTTGCCATCTTTATATCTCAGAATCAGGGAAAAGTGACACACATACACAAAAAGTACTTACTTTGATTACTTTTAAATAACACAAGTTGTCCTCTCTCTAGAATATTCAGAAATTTTAAAACCCCGATTTTTGAAAATGAAACCGGGGAGCCATGAGCAGAAAGATCAGAAATGGACATTTACCCCATATTTATTTGTTTAATGTGCACTTTCCATGCTAGATTGCACATTCCATTGGAGCAGACAACATGGGTACCTTATGCACATCAGCTGCTCCACCAGCCAGCACAATGCGAGGCACTATTAATCAAGAAGTACTTTCGGGGTAATGCCTGCATTCCTTGGCAGGATATAGGAGTGGTAAGAGAAGTGCAGGGCAGGGGTAGATTGGAGATATATTTAGGAATGAAAGTTAGCAGTTTTCCCAATCTAATGAGCGACTACAGAAAAATATTCTCAAGCTTCAAGCCTTGGCTGCTAGATGAAGACAGTGTCCCCAACCAAGGGGGAAGCATGTTTGCTGGAAGAGTAATTTTGTTTTAAAGATTATGTGTTTGAGATTTCTAAGGAAAAAGATAGCCAGTGAATAACTACAGATGTATATGAGTCTAAAATTCTGAGATATAGTAAGCAGAATAATGCTCTTCATAGATGTCCATGATCTGAACCTGTGAGTGCTGTCTTATATGTCAAAAGGGACATTATAGATGTGATTAAAACTAAAGATCTTAAAATGGGAAGAGTATCCTGGTTTATTCCAGTGGACCGAATCTAATCATGAGTTCTTTAAAGCAAAGAGTTTTTCCCACTGCAGGGAATCATAAAGATGGCAGCATGAGAGGAAGTTGCTAGCTTGAAAATGGAGATAAGTTGCAATGAGCCTAAGAATGTGGGAAACTTCTATCTAGAAGCTGGAAAAAAACATTAAAATGGATTCTCTTTTGAGACAATACCTCTAGAAAGCAGGGCAGCTTTACGTATAACTTGATTTTAGCCTAGTGACACTGACCCACAGAATAGCAAAATAATAAATTTATGTAATTGTTTTCACTAAATTTGTGATAGTTCATTACAGTCGCAGTAGGAAACTAATACATGAGGTGTGAGTTGAACATAAATATTTGTACCCATTCTTCAGATTTCTTTATAACAGATATATATATACATATATATTCAGAAAATAATTTCCTTCATTAGTTAATGCCACTTCCTCTCAGTTTCTGCAATCTTTTTTTTTTTTTTTTTTTTTTTTTTTAGATGGAGTCTCACTCTGTCACACATGCTGGAGTGCAGTGGCACGATCTCGGCTCACTGCAACCTCTGCTCACAGATCTCAAGCTATTCTCGTCCCTCAGCCTCCAGAGTAGCTGGGATTACAAGCACATGCCACCACACCTGGCTAATTTTTATAATTTAATAGAGATGGGGTTTCATCATGTTGGCCAGGCCAGGCTGATCTCAAACTCCTGACCTTAAGTGATCCACCCACCTTGGCCTCCCAAAGTGCTGGGATTACAGGCGTGAGCCACCGCCCCCGGCCAGTTTCTGCAATCTTATATTAAATGGTCTAAATACAGTGCTGGGTATTTGTCTGATAGCATTCAACTCTATTCTCACTCTTTCTACTTTGCTCTGGGACTGCATGCCTATAAACTGCTGGCTTGAAGCCAGTAAAGTACCTATCCCAGATCCCCTTGCCAGCTGGTTTCTGGTTGGGTCTTACAAAGGAAAGGACTGGTGGGAGAGTGGAAGTTAGGAGAAGGAAAGAAACCATGATTAATTTTCTTCTGCTTCTGTGTCCAACTGCCTTAGCATCTTAGCGCTCATGAGTTTTGGTGGTGGCAGAAGCAGCACCAGGCCAGTGGTTGCCTCTCTATAGTATCAGCATCATTATGGCAGGAGCCAGTGGTTGTAGGCACCAGTCGCTCACCTTGTCAGTAAGTCCAGTAGCACCAGCAGGACTGTGAGCTCATGGATGCCTGCAAAGCAGAGGTCAGGTGGTTTCAGTAGCAGCTGCAGCATGCCCAGGGTACATGCTTGTAAGGTCCACATAATACTGCTTACACCACTTTCCCCTTTTCCCTTCCAGCTCTAGGTGCAATAGTGACTTCCTGCAGTTACTAATCCTGGGTAATAACAACTAAGTCCTTTCTCTCTCTCAGGGTTTTTAACACATTGGTAAACAATTCCTTGGTATTGGATTCCCTCTGTTTGAAAAGCTAAGACTTATTTCTGACATCCTGACTAGATACTGATACACATGTTTTTGCAGTAATATTTCCTTATTTTAACTTAGGAAGTGAACAGGGTGGGGGTGGGGGTTTATGAGTACCAATTGGGATTCATCAGAATTTCCAAAGATGTAAAACATTTAAACCATAATGAGGTTGGATGCTTACCAGCACAGAGACAGTAGTTTTAGATTAAATATCTAGCCTTATAGAAAAGTGGTAAAAAAAAAAAAAAAAAAAAAAAAAATCCTTCCACATGGCGGCAAGTTCATGAAAACAACTGGTCTATTTTACTCAACTTGCTCTGACAAAAAAAAAAAAAAAAAAAAAAAACCACAAGAAATAGAAAAGCCACTGCAAATGTATCATTATCTTGAATTAAAGCAGTACCAGGAAAGTAGGGCACACTGGACATTTTTGTATTATGAGAGTTGTGAAAACACTGGGCTGCTATTTGCAACAGTTGTGCTCAACATAATGCTAACTGGCCCTCATGCCTGAACTTCTTTTCCCAAGAAAAACCAACTACAGTATAATGCAATCTGATAGGGCCATCCAGAAGAGCAACAATGTCAACAATTTGACACAAAAATG
This sequence comes from Papio anubis, assembly GCF_008728515.1. Taxonomy (NCBI): domain Eukaryota; kingdom Metazoa; phylum Chordata; class Mammalia; order Primates; family Cercopithecidae; genus Papio; species Papio anubis. The sequence continues at coordinate 67,837,939 of NC_044979.1, read as the reverse complement.
TTAAGTTCCCCGTCACTACTGAGAACATTTTAAGGGGTCATGGAAACCTGCTTTTGACAGAACAAGCCAACTGTGATCAAAGTAATCATCAGCTCCTTTCATTGTATACTTACTACATGCAAGGCCCTGTGTTAAGCCTTTAACATTAATTAGCTCATTCACTGCCTGCAAAGGTCCTATAAGACAAGTAACACCACAAGTGAACAACCTGAGCCTCATAATGGTAAAGTAGTCACACAGCTGGTCAGAGCTAGAATGGAAGGTCAGACCAGCTCAGTCCAACTCTAAAATCAATACAGATAAGCACTTCTCTGTACTTAGTATGAAAAGGGAAAATTTCCGTGTTCCCACCTTAAAATTGGAGGGACAACATGCAGAAATGCATGAATGAAGGCAACTTACATACATAAACTAAACCACAAAGCCCTACATATATCACAATTTTTATTTTCAAATTTTAAATAAATATAGAAAGACACAACCTTTGTTACCAAGCAACACTGGAAAGGACTCATCTTTTAGTGGCCATACATGCTTTTCAGGAATGAGGAGTTGCCTCGTCTGTTGACTCTTATAAGGAGAGAAGAACTGAAAATTAACTTTATAGAGCTATACACAGGAACGGATCCTGAATTTACTGCGCATGTAACTAAATTAATGATGATTCAACTTTGGAAATCCTATTTTCTTGTTTGTAAATTATTTCTGATTTTCATTTGAAACAATAACAACAACAACAACAAAAGTCATGGTTACCTATCTCATTTGGCACAACTGAGAAGAAGTAAGTAGAAAAGCTTCTGTCGGGACTATGGAATGGTCGTGTTTAGTTCTGTAGTTGGATTAAAGGCCATATGTCTATCTACTTGAGGTGATTTTCTTATTTCCTTGTTACATGGCCTACAGGATCCTGCATGGTTGGTCCTCACCTATCAGCCTTTGCTTTCCTGTTGCCCCTCTGCCTCTGAGCCAACCTCCAAAGAGCCATTCCTTGGGTCTGACTCAGAAGTCTAGGCCCAGATAACTCCTCCTCATTCTTCATGTCTCAGATTAGGCATCATTTGCTCTGGGAAGTCTTACCCAACTCTAGGACTAGGTAGGGTCACCCTGTTATAATCCCTCTTTAGCATCAGTTACTTATCTTCACAAGAATTTTAAATTCTTATACATTTTTATATAAGGTATTAGGAAATAAAAATCTGTTTGTTGCCTATCTTCCTTAGTCTCCACTAACACAGACAGCATGTCTGTTGTGTTGTCTTCACTATCACCAGTACCTGTAACAGTACCCAGTACACAGTAAGGACCCCAAAATGTTTGCGAAAACTTACTATCTGAATTCCACCAGCTTCAAGGCATAGCCATAATCCCCCTGAGAGATTTTCACTTGGAACCTTGGTGACAGGGTCTTCCACACAGAGCAGCACAGAGCTCTTCCACCCAGTGCGCTTTCCTTTAAGTCCTCATTTCTCTATTAGGAGCTTCCTTTTTGTGGTCTCCACAATTTAGAGGGCCCTAAACCTATCCCATCAAAGCAGAACCTTACAGCAACACTCATCTTCAGCTCTCATTATTATTCTCTTCAGTGATCTCCTGCTTTTTCTTTCAGAGACCCAACACCTGAGGTATTAGGTTAAGAGAATTGTTTCCAGATCCCTTATTCACATTGAAGAATAAATACTTAGTAGGATGAATAGATATCTCCAATGTATATTTGCATTTAGCAGCATCTAAATTGAAATGTCTGCCATCGACCACCAGGAACAGAGAATTCTCCATGGAGTAGAAACAGAACCTTCACTATGGACAGGGGCCAACTGTGCCTCTCTTACACACAGATACCCAAGGAAAAAGAGTTACTCAGGCCCTCACACTAAACCAGGTCCAATCTAGTGCTCTAATGCTTTCTTTCCTCTCAGTCTTCCATCTAGAACATTCCCTCAGCCCCTTGCTGCTCACACTTTTGGTACTGGCCCATAGGCTGCACCCCACAACCAAACTAAGAGGATTAACAGGAGCCCTTCAACTGCTGTAATCCCGTTGGTCACTTGGAGGTAGCTGAAGTTTCAAAATTAGAAAAAAAAAAACCTTAAAAACAAAAGAGCAAAATTGAAAAGTCTCTAGATAAAAATTTAGAATTGTATAGCTCTAAATTAATTTTAAACTCTGACCTAAGTGTTTTGCGCATGAGTCAACTGACCTATGACAACAGAGGTAACTATCTCAGTCCATCCATTTCAGATGCCCCTTACCTCACTTTTTCTTTTTTCTGTTTTACCCAAAGGAGTTTGGTCACTCATACAGTTTGGATATTTGTCCCCACCCAAATCTCATGTTGATTGTAATTTGTAATGTTGAAAGTGGGGCCCGGTGAGAGGTGATCGGATCACAGGGGCGGATCCATCATGGCTTTGTGCTTTCTTCATGATATGAGTTCTCAGGTGATCTGGTTATTTAAAAGAGAGTGGCATCTTCCTCACCCCCTTCTCTTGCTCCTGCTCTGGCCATGTGACATGCGGGCTCCCACTTTACCTTACACCATGATTGTAAGCTTCCTAAAACCTCCCCAGAAGCCAAGCAGATGCCAGCACCATGCTACCTGTAAAGCCTGCAGAACCATGAGCCAATTAAATCTGTTTTCTTTATACATAACCCAGTCTCAGGTATTTCTTCATAGCAATACAAGAACGACCTAATAACAGTCATTTATCAAAGTGGTGTTATTTCCCAGGATTATTTGGTTTATGGGAAACATATCTTCTCTTCCCACAATGTGATTTATCATTCAGTTTTGCTACATGGCCAGCAAGTGTCTGACAGACAACATACTCTTAAAAAATACTTGTTGAATATATGATTGATTTACTGACATAATGAATGAATGAATGAATGAATGAATGAATGAATGAATGACTTTGACTCCCCAGTTTAAATATTTTTGTTTTTAAATCTAGAACTCTTTGACTTATTCCAGATGACCCTTCTATATCCAGGTTTCTGACATACATACTGCTAATTCCTGCTTTACTCTTTAAAGTGGTCCTCCCCTCCTCCTTGAGCACTTAGCTCAGGGGAAAATTTCTTGTGCTTTCTTGAATGTACCCACTCAGGAGTTCCTGAGGGCTGAGCTCCCAAAGTCACTTTAACATTTTTCATAAACACTGCAAACAGAATGAAACTAATACATAATCAACGTTTAGAGATGGAATTAATTGTCAGTGTATCAGATAGCTAATTTAATTACTCCAGGTAAGATGTATGAATTTTAAACATGTTTTAGAAACAGCAGCTGCTTCCGTTTCATGGTCCATCTAAGTGTTATTCAAATCAAAGTGTTCGGGGCTTATGCCAAAAGCACCTTTCCTGCCCAGATACAGAGGAAAAGGAAGAAACTTTCACCATTCAAGACCTTTCTCCCACCTTTAAATAAAGTAGTTCTGCTTATGTCTATTTTGCCTGGCTCCTAGAATTTCCTTTGAACAAAGGATATCATAGCTTTTAAAATAAAACAACCACTACCTGAAATATACTGGTCAAGTATTAGTGAGTTGTTTCCAAAAAGGGGAGTAAGAAATTTTGAGTTTGCAGTTCCTTCCTTGCCTCATCAAACACAGCACTCATCAAGATCAGAAATTAAATCATAGGGCTAACTTAATATTTGTGACTTAATGAAGAATTTAGAACTTCATGTACCCAAAGTTGCCATACAATGAGATCACATGTTGTATTCCAGTTACTACGTATTTGGTTTACTTCTAAGACCTTCAGACTTAGGAATGCTTATATACTATATAAATCCAAGCAAGGCCACTCTTTATGAATATTTTAGGCCAATTATCATTTCTCTTTAACTGTGCTTTCTCACCTTCTGTATTCCCTGTGGAAGACTGGTTTGCTTTATCACTCCAGGGGTGGAATGCATCCTGATGATCATAAGAGATTTAAACAGAGTGATATACAGAAACGAAAACAACAAATCCATGGTAAAGTGACCTGCTATTGGAAGAAACAAATAAAGAAGATTTATTGTTTTTTAGTACTTTTCCTTTAAAACACAATTTCACGAATCTTCTTTCAATGATGATAGGAAAGCAAATCATCAGTGGTGGTCACCAAGGATTCTTCCAGGGATATTATACACACTTCCTAAATGTGTAGTATGTAGCACATGAATATTGAAAAAAGGACATTAAATGTGGTTTAAAATACATGATCAATTCTTTAAATCTATTTAAATTCATTTAAGTCAGCATTGTTTGGGCTTTATCTACAATCTTCTTGGCAATAACCCCGTTTCCATAGTGACAAAAATTTGTATTTTATCTTCATGCATGCTTGTGGAAGTATAACAACTTTTGTAATAAAGTTTACATATTATTTGCACATAAATTTCATTTTTGTGAGAAGTCCAAGCTACAGGTTTCTTTCCTTTAATCATTTATTGCTGTCTTGCCATTACATACATAAATCACATGTCCTCTCAAATAATGACAACTCAACAAAGGGCCATTCCTAACCACTTGCAAAACAGTTCTAAATCTACATGATGATCAGATCTTTGAATATCGACATGTGATATTAAGGAAAAGATAATGAAATACTTCACAGATGTCACCCTTCATATAATATATGTGTTTTATTAGCATAAATCCATTCATTTTTGCCTAATCAGTATTCTGTTATTTATTTGTTTCAAATGGTTAGTAAGTTTGCTTTGGCCAAAGTGAAACAGAAAAGTGAAGCAACAGAGACATTGTCCAGTTACCTATCCACACCAAGAAATGAGGGCTTTATTTCAATAGTTTGCTGTCAGTTGAGCTGCAAATATGTGTGTTATTTACTAAAATTCCTTTTAATATTAATTTTTAAAATAAAGCTTCCAGGGCCTGTACTGTTCTCTGTCTACATTCGTGGCATCAAAAAGCTATACACATATGATTAGTGATAATTTATATATTATTTTATTCTTGAATACAAAAGTTAAAAATAACTTTCCATTTATATGCTACTATGTCCAGAAGAGAATTTTTTGTTTTATGAAATTATAGCTATTACTTCAATTCATACATCACATTTTATTTAAAACTAATGCTTTTTTTCCCCTAGGAATTCACAAATCTGTAAGCGGAAGAGTAAAAAACCAAAAGAGAAAGCCTTAAAATATCCCTTTAAAATGATTCAATTTTTCTGTTTACTCTCTGGATACAGGATGTAGATGGTATGAAAGGGAAACATCTGGGTAAAGTAGGCAATATTTAAAAATGTGAACAGTGTTTTTTCTTAATATATGATAGTGTTGTACTGAGTTTACCACCTTATCAAGAATACAAGAATCATCAGTATATTTCAAACCTGCACTACATTAAAATGTGTAGTAAAGCATTTTGAGTTGCATAAATTTCAATTTATAAGGAAATAATGCAAGTGATATACATTGCATAGGATGTTCTTTGTTCTCACAAATGTTTCAGTCCTTTTTATGTCTTAACAATGAAATTTACCAGCTGTCTCTGAATATTTAAAGGGATATTATGTTGAACAGAGAGCTTTTCTTGTTTCCCTACACTCTTGCTTCAAAAAGGCACACTGAAGTCCAGTGAGTAAAAGAAAGAAAGAGGAAGGGACATTTGGGCAGAGATAGGAGACTGGCATTAATTCATTCATCTCACAGGAGAAGAAATCACCTTGATAAGCAGGGAGCTCCCACACCATTGGAAATATTCACCCATGTTAAGGTTGAGTGTGGTTGAATTAACAGACTTACTGGCTTAATGCAACATCAATTTATCATCTTATAGTCCTCTATGTCAGAAGCTCCACTGGACACAAATCAGCGTGTTAGTAAGGCTGTGATTTTTCTTGAGCCCCTATGGGAGAATCCATTTACTCGCCCTTTCCAGATTCAAGAAGTCACTTGCACCCCCTGGCTTGTGGCTTCTTCCTCTAACTTCACACCCAGAAGCATAGTATCCTCAAAGCTGTCTCTCTGACATTCATGACTGCCTCTTACGCCCCTTGTGATTATGCTGGACCCCACCGTGTGGTCCAGGATAATCATCTCATCCTCTTTAATTCAATTGTAACTGGAAAGTCACTTTTGTCATGTAAGATATTGGATTTGTAAGTGTTGGGGATTCTAATATAAACATATTTGGGGATATCATTAATCTGCCTATCATAGTGATATATTTAAAATATAGATCGGTAGGCGAACCTAGATTGCTAAGGGTCTTTCCAATGTTTATTCTCTATAAACAAGGCAAATAAATTACCTATCTATTAATAACTGATAAAAAGTTTATTTGGATTAAGAAACTGACCATACCAAAAAAACAGTTTCTCTTCACTCCTAAGAGTATCACTATCTTTCTGTATGTCCACCCTAGTTGACTAAATATTTTAGATAAAATTTATTGTTTAGAAGAAGACCAAGCTTCTCTTACAGACTGTGGTCCCATCCTAACTGGTCCGAGAAGGGACAAGTGCTAACAAAACCCTGCTGAAAAGTATGTGACTGATAAATTCAGACAATTGGAGATTCTTAACAATTATGCAACAATCACCCTGTGGCTTTTCCAGGATGTTGCTATCTCAAAGGCTACAGTGGTCGTTGGTCAAGGAATTATTGTCTCTCTTTCAAAAAAAAAGAAAAAGATTAAAAGACACTATTTTTCCTTCTTCTCATGTACCTCTTATTCCTAAATAGGAAAGAAATGATCAAGTTCCTAACTTGTAATTCATTTCTCAGAAGCTATTAAATATGCCACCAATGAAAAAAATATGGCTTAACTAGCTCATGTACGAATTACATCAATTTATATATACCAGTCTTCAGTTTCTTGTGGCCTTCAGCAAAAGATGTTCTCAAATGCTACATAGAATAAAGCACTCTGCAAATTGAATTAATAGGAGACACTAAATTATACTTAAAGCAATTGATCAAATGATCTTGCTAGATCTTAAAGTGATAAACATTGCGATGAAAACAGTGACCACTTAATCCATCAGTAGAACAGTTTGCATTCTAAAAATTTCTAACTGGGGGAAAAAATCTCTATGGAAAAATCTTCTTTGTGGACCTACCACCAGGACAAAAGGGAACATATTTATACTAATTAAATTTCCATTGAAATGTATTTATTTTCTATTGAAATCATTACATTATCTAAGACAAGGAAAATTATCCCAATTGGAGTTTGATAAAACTTGTTGGAAGTTTTCCCCCACTACAACATCAGGTGTATATATGCATGCACACATATCAACACACACAATCTGAGTAATAATCATTGTTAATGTTTACCAAACACTCAATGAATGTCAAGCACTAGGCTCAAAACACCATACTAGGAACCATTGTTCCCCACTGTGAAGAAGTTAAAACTGAAGTTAAGAGAAGTTATAAAATTACTAGTCAATGTTAAAACTAGAATTTGAAAATAGGCAGTTTAACTCTAGGGCCTTCACTTTTGATCCTCATGTGATATTGTCCCCCTATCAGTGGCCGAAAGTAATAATCAAAGAGTGAAATACATTTAGGTATAATTTATCATAGAAACTGAACACATAAAAGACAGTATTTGTAAGTTTTGTTTGTTTGTTTTCTGAGACAGAGTCTCACTCTGTCGTCCAGGCTGGAGTGCAGTGGCGCGATCTCGGCTCACTGCAACCTCTGCCTCCCAGGTTCAAGCGATTCTCCGGCCTCAGCCTCCTGAGTTGCTGGAATTACAGGCTCATGCCACTATGCCCAGCTAACTTTTTGTATTTTTAGTAGAGATGGGTTTCACCATCTTGCCCAGGTTGATCTCAAACTCCTGAGCTCAGGCAATTCACCCACCTGGGCCTACCAAAGTGCTAGGATTAAAGGCGTGAGCCACTGCACCCGGCCCAATATTTGTAAGTTAATGTTCTTAATCCCTAAATATATACTTAAGATTTCCTTAAATTTCACTAATTTCCAAATAAATATGTAGCTAAACTGTAGAGCTAGCCCCAATTTTCTGGAGGCTTCTTGCGATGACATTGCATAAGAGGTAGTCACAGCAATTCATTAAGTTTAAGTGGCTTTTAAATCATAAGATAAACATTAAAGTCAATGACTAAATGGAAATTTCCAATATTCCTCATACCAGCTACACTGTTGTCAAATATATCAGTGGCAATGTCCTGAATGATGAAGGATCTAATAATACATTGTTCATCATTCATTTTTATTCACACATCCGTTCATTCAAACAGATATTTATTGAGTAAAATAAAGTAGAAGCTTTGCAGACATAAGGATGACAGCAGACTTACCCCAAGGATTTCAATGAAGGTGATGGAAATTGATGGAGGTAATGGCAGGCTATAAGAGATGCACTTGACCTGTGAAAGGAAACTCAGGACTAAACTCCTTAGTTAAGACTATAAGAATATGCAAGATATGGCCCCACAAATGAAGGATAAAAAAAAATTGGGGGGCAGAGGGAACAGCCTGTGCAATGGCAGAAAGGTCTGCAAACATGTCATAGTCAAGAACTCTTCAGTATAAGCAGACAATAGTAGAATCATGTGGAATAATAAACAGTGAGAGCTGAAAATGTAGGTGCAGGCTGAATCATGCACCTACACTTAAAATATTATTCAAGTTTTTAAATAATGTGAATGCAACTAATATGGCCACCTCCATGCCTCTTCGTTTCATATCAGATGAAGCAAATGAATAGGACAAGTCTAATTTAAGGCATGCCTCTATCCTCTCTGTCATTTAAAAAAGAGGCCCCATGGCCATTTTTGTTTAGAATATGGCATTTATTTCATTCACAAAAAGAAAATGCATATAGCCTTTGCTTGCCAAGGAAGACGTTAGAGAGTATAATTATTCACAGCAAAATAAAGAACTGGAAGGGACATATGTGAGTGGAAAGAGGAGAAGCTGACTGTATTTGTCTGGTTCTGAGGAGTACACAGGACAAGTGAAGTGCTGAGTAATAGCTGTGGGAAGAAGGGCAGGGGAAGAACACTGGTAGGTGGGTTCTGAATGGAGATATGGGGAAAGCTGTAAATTCTGAACTAGAGATGAAAGTTATGTGTGCATGGTGAACAGGGGAGAAACTTGTAAGGTTGGGTGAAAGAGCGTTCAGAATAGTGTAGTTCTTACCATTTGCGAGGGCTAGTATCTCTGGAGTTAGAAGTATATGCCAACATTTATGTGTGAACCAAAAAAATATATTGAAAAACTTGATAATTATGTGAATGAAATGAATAAGGATTGATGGCAGAAGAATAGAGAGGAAGAAGATTTTTTAAGAAAAGAAAAAACTGGCAATATCCGTTTCAAAATAAGCTATATTCTGCCTCTTACACCCACACAAAAGTGAAATAAAATTTGCCAAAAGGAAATTGCCAATTGTCAAAGAAAAAAAGAAAACTGGCAGTCCTAATTATACTTGCTAGAAATGAACAAACTGAATAATCTCTATGAATCATTCTCATTGCTGTCCAGTGCAAAATCCTGAGTAACATCCTTACTTTGGATATTCAATATTTTATTATTGATTTACAACCCAACTTGTTTTCACAACAGATCTAAGTCATCTGAAAGAAGCTTTATACATTAAAACAGCAAAATATAAATGTAAACATAATGAGAGCCATTGTAAATAAAATAAGAGCTGGACTAGGAACAGGAGATGAGCAGAGATGGGTATATCATGTTGCTTTTAAGGCCAACATCAATCCCTATCCCTTTGCTAAGTCACAGATTTGTCTCTTCCTCCCAGCCAAAAAGAAAAGAAAATGACTCAACAGTATAGTTATCCTTTTCTGTGAAAAGAAAAATATATTATCAGTTCTTCAGAAGTATTAGTTTAGAATTTAGATATCAAATTTGAAAGAAATAAGAGATTAGTCAAATACATGTTATCTGAGTGCTATCTCAGGAAAATTAATATCTTTAGCGAATATTTTAAAAAGCAAATCAAAACCCCCTTTTCTGTATTATTTATTTATTTTTGAGACAAGGGTTGCCCTTTGTTGCCTAGGGGCTGGAGTGAAGTGACCTCATTATGGTTCACTGCAGCCTTCAGCTCCTAGGCTCAAGCGATCCTCCTTCTTCAGCCTTCCAAGTGGCTACGACCATAGGCATGAGCTGCCACGCCCAGCTAATTTTTGTTGTTGTTGTTGTTAGAAATGGGGTCTTGCTTGTTGCCCGGGCTGGTCTAGAATAGCTGGCTTCAAACTCTGGCTTCAAGGGATCCTCACACCTCTGCCTCCCAAAGTGCTGGGATTACAGGTACTTCTCCAATTTTTTTTTTTTTTAATACTTTTATCAGTGACAGACTGGATTAAGAAAATGTGGCACATATACACCATGGAATACTATGCAGCCATGAAAAAGGGTGAGTTTGTGTGGTTTGTAGGGACATGGATGCAGCTGGAAACCATCATTCTCAGCAAACTATCACAAGAACAGAAATTCTTCTCCAATTTAAACACCATATATTATTTTGTATTTTTTGTCTTCAGTAAGTTTAGAGTGTCTTAGCTACAACTGAAAATGCTGTCTAATGTAGGAAGCAATTTATTTTTCCAGAATTTCCTTCCAAGTTTAGAAAGTACTTCCAAATCAAGAGACTACATAACTTGGGAATTGGTATATCGCTATTATCACTATAACTATACTTTTTCTTGAAAACATATCAAATATTTAATTTCTCTCTTCAGATCTTATTCTCTAAGTAAACCTGATTTGTAAAATCAATCTACAAAAGGCTTTTTCAGCTGTCATTTTATAAGAGTTACTTGAATTTTTATGAAAAACTACATTTGTTACATTCCAAAGGCATTTTCAAGCAAAGCAGCATTTTTATTTCAATTTTCATTCAGATTATTTCTACAAAATATGTTCATATATACCAAAGAATTATGAAAATGTGTATTTTGAAAAAATCAACTTCACGCTGAAAGGCATTTGATAGTTATTTGAAATATATATCATTCTTCTTGCTCTTTGCTTCCAACACAGCCTAAAACCCACTGGCATTTCAAGCTCTGTTATTACTAACACATAAAAATATGTATTTTAGTGCATATGTGTTATACAGAAAAATTTCACAGTTACAACTAACATAATGTTTTCTTTTAAGCCACAAATAGTTAAGTTCTATGTTAAATGCCATGCACATTTAGCCTACCCATGATACCAACATGTTTCATTTTTATTTTAGTTCCAAATTATGGAGCAGAAACTAAAATAGAGTTTATTTTAATCATATATCTAAAAGAAACTAATCAAGGTATATAAGCCCTCAAATTTTAATTATGAAATAAATGTAGTATAATCTAATATAAGCCACAAATTATAGCACTCAAATAACTATTTGAGTCTTCTTACTATGGAAACTTTCTGAAGTCAAATAAACACAAATTTATTTAGGTTCTGGAAAGTACCAACTAGCATAAGTGCTAACTACAAAGTTTTTGAAATCAGTTAGGGGAAAGAAGAAATGATTGTAAAGGCAATGAGAAGAAAGGAGGTTGCTTTATATGATACTTGACATATAAAGAGAACATGTATTATAAGAATTGTAACGAAGTCGTCTTTATTGAAAACATCTGAAAGTTTCAACATCAAAGGCAGTATTACGTATTCATGAACTCAAGAAGAGGATGCAGGTGACTTCTCTACAGGAGGGCATGTCTTCATAATTATATTTGGCACTTGAAAAGTACATCACTTTGAGAACAATTTTGAATGTCTTTAATGTGTATTTATTAAGCATAATGAAAATATACACAATCAGATATTATAGGCATTTAAAAAAAAGGACAAGGGCTTAACTGCATTCATTTCCTTATTTAAGAAGTTCTCTGGATGGACGCACCTTCAAGGTAGTTCATCTCTTCTAGAACTTCTTTCATTTATAGATATATACATTTGTAACTTATCAAGGGAATTATGTAGATTTTTGGTCCATTTAAAATGCTTGTTTATTTATATTCCACATCCTTCTAGTCTCTATGGTGCTCCCAGGAATAAGCACTTCTTAAGAAATGTAAACTTATCTAAACCTCAAAAGAGTAATAATAAGCTAAATATGTACCACAGATAAAATACATATCTACCATTATTATTAACATGTAATCAATAGGTATCCCAAATGATAGTCTCACTATTAACCACACTACATTCAAATATAAACTTGAGATGCTATTTTAGATTACATAACTAAAAATCAAGTCAAATATATTTTTCTTGTTACATAGAAGATATTTGTTTTATTGAATTCAAATGTGGTGATAGAACTTAGAAGTTCATGAACACTGAATTCATTTATAGACTGTGTTCTTCATGAATAGCTTAATTATTGATTAAGTTATTAAATTTAATTATTAAACTGAGCAGCCACCTCTTCAGAGCAGACCATGTGGACTGGCTTGCTGGGTCCCCTAAGTGCTCCCAATTATTAAAACAAAGTTTTACCATTAATATCTTTGATGGTAGAAGACTGTATAATATATAAATAACTTATTTGACTTGAGCACAGATAGCAATGTGTATCTATCTATCTATAATATGTGTATGTGTATCTTATAATGATTTTTAAAGTCATCATGCAGTCATATTATTTTAGAGGTTAGATAGAATAGGGGATAAGCATCATAAATTGTGGTAGAATTTAGAAAATGCACAATTTCTAAAAATAGAGACTTTTATCATTAAGCACCATAAAATCCTCTCATTTTTCTTTTCTTTTACTTTCTTTAATATATTCCTGGATTTAAAGTAGTATAAACTATCTCCACTCAATTATTCGCATTTTAATTAGGTTTAAAGAGCAGTATGCTATTTTTTCACACACAGTCTCTAAAAAGAGGAGAGATGCAATAGATAAAATACATTACCATGTTTTCGCTTTGAAGATAGAAGCTGAATTTCACTCTGGGATTTTCAGTTTACTGATCTGTGAAAACTGTTTGGGGGTAAAATGCTTTATTTCTCAAATAACTCATTAAGAATTTATTATAACAATTCCATGTAATGATTCAACATGTTTTCTAAATGAAATCCTTTGAAATAAATATATTCTTTTTTACTTTCAGCTTAATATCATATATTCAGATTTTACAGACATGCGATTTGAACATAAATGTACACAACTACTTTACCTATATAATTGAAGAATTATGTCTATAGGCAAGTGAAATGTTTTATCCGTAATATCCAGGTACATTTATATCAGAACTACAAAAAAAGAAATCCTTAGTATGTCAAAAAGGGATTGTAGCTTTCTCCTTTCTGTAGCAGAGGTAGAAAGTAGTCTTAACCAATGATTTTTTAATTGAATATTAAGACCATGTTCTACATGTAAACAGTTCTAATAAAACAGAAAAATGTGGAACAAAATTAATAGGAGAGACACTTGGATTAAAAGGGCAAGGACCAAAGTTAAAGTATTGGAAAGCTTAGTGAAAGTTAGTTAAGTCAACTAAGAATATCTCTATACTAAATAAACTGAGTTCCAGTGAGTGGAAATAATTAAAGTCATTGATGTAGAGGTCAATTTTAGGTCATTCCTGGCACTAAATTTGAAAAAAAAAAATAATGTGAGAGTTGCTATGTTTTTAAAAAATAGATGGATATATTTTATGGATCTCTGAGTTTAAGATTTATACTGAAGGAAAAAAATCAATAAAGTTATGTCAACCTGAAAATAACTGGGGAATGTGTATTGCTGAATAAAAAAAAAAGATCTATAATCACAGTTTACAGTTTCATACTTTGCAACTAATTAATAAAGAAGGCAAACATACATTTGTCTAGATTAGGAAAGTTTTCAAATGTGTAAAGGTCTAAAATCCAGAAGGTAGTGACCCATTTCAACCTAGGGAGAAAGGTTAAGTGTTATATAATGGGAAGAGGACCTCAACTTGTTGGAAGACTCATCTCGACAACCTGCCAATGACAGAGAATGAATAAACACAAATTTTCACACAGTGCCCGGCTCACATGAAAAACTATTCAAATATTGAAAAAGCCATGCAAATTCCATAATAAAATGTAAAAGAAGACCAAGTAAATCAAATAGTGTTGAGAAAGTACGTACATCATTTAATTTAGATATTTTTTGATGATGCATATGTAATTTAAGTACATCCAAATGTGTAAATTAATATTGGAGAGAACCTTCCAGTGAGTCAAAGTGTAGATCCTAGATAGCAAAGTTAATTAATTTGTACTTTAGTAAAAACCAGCCCAGCAGTGAATAAAAATAGTGCCCTGTGGGTGGGGAGTACCTGATGAACCCTGGTCAACCAGCACAGCCGTGTGGTCAGTGGGCTGTCTTCTCCCATCTACATTCACACATCTAGTCTCTATAGCATCAGTCAGGCTCTTGGGAGATGACTGACCAAGTGGGAGAGAAAGGACACTTTTTGACTGTGTAACAGAAATTCCTCTGCAAGCCCTACAGATTTGGGAAGATGAACACCATAGTCTAACCAACTTGAAAAGAACTAAACCGTGTAAGATTATGAAGCAATTCTCCCTTTATACTGAGAAGTCTTGAGGCACAAACAGTACAATGCACTATCCAATTTAGTTTTCCATAACCAAAAGGAGGGCAAGAAAGACAGGCACAGAGATTACCAAAGCGTTGAAAAATAATACCTGTGACAAAGGCGGAACACTGTAGGTTTTCTAGATAAAATGGACCTAAAGAAGAATGTAAAGGATTTAAGTTTGCTGTAAGAAAGATTCTCCTGGCACTGTGCGTTGTTAAACATTAAAGTGGTTTGCTGAGACTGCAGGAACTCCAATTCTGAGAATCTTTAGAAATGGGAAAGATTCAGACCTGCTACTTAGAGGGACTGAATGTGGGCTTTATTCAACTGGAACTCCGCAAGTGCCTGCTAACCCTGTGAGTTTAATTGTTAAGTACTCATATAAACAGTATTTTCCATCTAACAGTTCTGACTCAGTACTGTATACAGTTGTTGGGGGGAATAGTTGCAATAATCCACTTTTTGTAGTACATAAAAGCATGTGAAGGAATAATTTGTCATGAGGAATCCTAGTGATATCTCTAGGCACTTGTACTTTCTGATTTTAGATTTCTCATGTAAATTACATATAGTATTTATTAATAATCAAAGGTTTTTATAATATGTTGCAGTTTTGAATAATTCATGCTAATGAAGCGTTAAGCCATGATGGAAAATATCAACCATACAAAAATTAAAATTAGGTAATTTCAATTTTCCCTCTTGATATACAGACTTAAATACTGTTTTTTATATTAAACCTCAAAAGTTGGTCTTTAAGTTTGCATACTTAGTCACTAGTAGTCCAAAATTTATATATATATACATACATACACACACACATACACATTCACACACATTTTCTTAAAACACATTTGGAGTCTTAAAACATTATAGTATGTACCAAGAAATGAATTAATAATGGATTTAACTCATATAATCTGGATGAAATTATTTTATAAAAAGAATATGAATAAACTGAATAGTAACTAAATTGAATAGATTACTAAGTTAAAAAGCAATCACTCTAATTGCATGTTAATATATTTGTATATTATACAATAAACTATCCAACTCAGATTTCCATAAAGAATTCTTTTACTTCCACTTAAAGAATGTGCATAGTTGAGCATTAGATATAATCAAGTTTTCACTACCTATACCTTTCCTTTTGCCAGTGATTTGAGGCAAAATCTTTGAGTTTTTCTCATAAAGTAACAGTAGCATTATTAAACTAATCTCAACTGATGACTTCACAAAGCACATTATAACGTGCCAGTCAAACTTTCTACACTGCCCAAATCAGCAGATGTCTAAGTTGACATAGCACAGAGGAGCTACCTTCAGAGCCCTGCAGTTAACTGCATTCAGTAAATATTTACATCCGTAGCACTATAGATCCTACTGACTGGATTGAAAATACACATGTAAATACACACCCCTCTCTGTGTCACAGTCTGTCAATAAATTGTATAAATGGACACGATGTACTTCCATACCTATGGATAAGGTTTACGTTTTAGATGTCCACCACCTACTCATTGAATCAGGATACTATCTCTCAATATCTTTTCGTTTGTGTTGAGTTGGAACGTTTGTGTGTGTACGTGTGTGCGCGCGCACATTACCGGAGAGGGAGATCCGTTCTTGCAGAGGGGTCCCCTGAAGACTCCTTTAATGCCCCGGTAGTGCCCATTGCTGAGATGTCTCGAACTGATGACCAGGTAACAAGCCATGTGGGTCCGGGCGGAGGCGCAGAGTCTCAACTCCTCACCAGGCGACCAGCCGTGGGAAGCGGGCGGGTTTCTTAGCGGCAACAGCGACTGCCACCTCCCGAGAAGAAGTGGCCAGCAGGACGCAGGGGGAGGCGGCGGCAGCGCGTCCCTGCTCCGCGCCCCGTGCGGGGCTCCTGCTGCCGACAGCTGCAGCTCTGACACAGGCGGTGGCGGCGACAGCACAGAGCACGGAGGGGACCCGGCGAGCCAGTCCACATGCTGCTCTGACGAGGTGGCTGCTCAACCGCGGGCCAGCGATATATTTATTTAAGGACAACTTCCAGGGTCCGCCAGGGAATCAGGAATTCCCCCGCCCCTTTCCTCCCGCCCCCTGCCTTCGCGCCTGGCGCCTGCCCGGGGGATGCTCAGGCGCGGGTCCCCATCGTCCGGCCGGGGGTGTCCTGGACTGCGGGCTGCAGTGCCGGGATCCAGCAGCGGCCGCCGCCGCCGCCGCTGCCCGTGCTGGGAGAGTGGCTGAGAGTCCTTGGGAGCGCCAAAGCGCTGCCCCCGCTGCAGTCGGGAGAGGGCGGAGGAGGCGACGGGCGGGCCGGGGTAAAGACAGGGAGTTGGGGACGCGGCGACCTGTGCTTGAGGAGGGCAGTTAGCGCTGCGGCTGGGAGCTGTGGGCTCGGGGTTGCCCAGGAGGCTCAGGTGTGCTGTGGGGCGAGGCCAGGAGGTGACAGCTGCCGTGGCGGCCGCGGGGGGCTCTCGGGGCTGCGGGACCCGCCTCTACCACCTCCCGGCCTCAGCCGCCCAGCCCCCCCCCTCCCCCCTTCCCCGGTTCCTCTGCCCTATCTCTGAGCCAACTTTCTGCTGTGTTTGGGAGTCACCTGGGAGGACTGGGGAGGCGGTGGTGGAGGAGATGGGCAGGAGGAGAGCGTTTTCTTTACTCTTTCGTTGCCTGCTGGCCTTCAGCATTTCTTCAGCGCTCTGGCTGACGACGGCGTTGGCAGAAGCAACAGCTCCCCAGCCGGCTGCAGAATGAGCTGTGCAGCCACAAATAGGGCAGACCATTAGATGTGCCATGGTAGGGAACGCACGGACGAGGAAAGTTTTGGGCAGAAAACTTATATTAAGGTATAGAAAAGAGACATGCATGCGTATATGTGCATATACATGCACGTACCCAGAGTTATGAAGATTCACTTACAAGCCTTTCTGTATCTTTAACGAGGCACATATTTTTGGTCTCTATAAGACCTCTGTGCTTTCAAAACCCCCAACAATCACCCCCTTCAGAAGTGGTTTTTAACGGACGTTATTTCGTTTACCGTAATTTAAGCCACCAGGGAGCGAGCTGCACTGAGAATTAAAAGACCTGTGCAGAAATGTGCTCTGAAAGGAGAAGATAGCCCTCCCAGAGCCTGGAGACACCCTGCACTGTCCTCCACCCCACGGTTGCTGAATGGGGTTCTGCAATCCATCTCTGCCTCACCTCGCCTTGTCTGTGCCTGGGAGAAGGAAAAGGTTCACCTCCTCTCAGTCTGTTGCTTCAGTGCTGGAATTGAAAGGTTACCGCCAATGCTCTGAGTATTCTCCCCAGTATTCTCCTCTCCTGTCTCCCACAATGCCCCATTCGCATCCCGGTTGAGATTGAGGACCTCTCAAAAGCAGAAACAGGTTAAAAGAAAAAAAAAAAACTGTTAATTTAATTTTTCCTATTCAGGCAACTCATAAAATTCTTAAGCAAAAAGGAACAAAAAAGAATCTAATTACAACTTCTGTAGCTACCCAATAAAAGCTTGACTTTTTGCTTACATCATTACGACTTAATATCCTTAATATTTTATTTAAAAAATACATAGAAGTACATCTACTTTTAGATAGATTTTAAAGGTTTTAGATAGTTTTTTAAAGTGTTTGCAAAGCTTCTGAATATATAAGGTAAAAATGCCAGTTCCTTGCAAACCTTCAGAATAAAAATTACTGAAACTGGGATAGTGCAATGTAAATATTGTAGGAATTGTTTATTTTAAATAAATTGTTGGTTTATTTTGAAATAAAAATAAATTTATAGAGAAGTGGCAGTAGATGCAACAGATCCATCTTCTCCTTTCTATTGATGTATTTAACATCACATCAATGGCGTGTTTAACAACATAGTGTTTATTCAACTTACAGCTGTAAGGTGTTTCCTGAAGCTGAGAAAAAGTAATATTACTCATGTATAGACATTAGATATATTTTATAGCAAGAAAATAATGTATTTGCAAATAGTAAACTTCAAAAATTGGTGAAATCTTGACCAAAAAATGGATAAAGTCGAATTTTTTTTTTTTTTTTTTTTTTTTGAGACGGAGTCTCACTCTGTCGCCCAGGCTGGAGTGCAGTGGCCGGATCTCGGCTCACTGCAAGCTCTGCCTCCCGGGTTCACGCCATTCTCCTGCCTCAACCTTCCGAGTAGCTGGGACTACAGGTGCCCACCACCTCGCCTGGCTAGTTTTATTTTTTTGTATTTTTTAGTAGAGATGGGGTTTCACTGGGTTAGCCAGGATGGTCTCGATCTCCTGACCTCGTGATCCGCCCGTCTCGGCCTCCCAAAGTGCTGGGATTACAGGCTTGAGCCACTGCGCCCGGCCTAAAGTGGAATTTTTAAAGAAGATAGTGTGGCTCAGTTGATAGCTACTGTTTTACTCTGGATAAATAAATGTCGGTAGCAAACAGCATTGAGGGCCAAGGCATAAGCGACTTAGAATGGATTAGAAAGATGAATGATGTCACTTCTGTAAATAATAGCCCAAGGGTGCTATGTCTTCTTTACTGAGCAAACATATTTCCTAATATCGCTTATTTTTATGAATCAGCCATAACTTTATAAAATGAAAGGATGGATAAGAGTAATCAAAATATAAAATTCAAACGCACTATTCTGTTTTATATCTTATTCAAAGTATTTGTTAGCCATCCTGACATTCTTGTTCATTAGACTATTATCCTGCATCTATTTGAGTTTTTCCCAGAGGAAACAAAATGATCTACTTTTTATAGTAATGTTTCAGAGACTACTGCAATTTTGCTGAATTTCTTAAAAATTTTTAAATTTTGAAGAATTTTTCCTTTAGAAATGGATAATACAGAATTTGTTCATTTGCCATATTTTAAACATTAGGTTGTCCTTTTCTTTCTAATTTTTTGCCATTCATCTTAAAATATTGAGGCAAAAAATTGGCACATTTGTCGTATTTATCTAGTTTTAAGAATAATTCTAAAAACAAACAGAAAATGAAAGCAACTCCCTTCTTTTCCTTGCCAGATTGTAACTGATATCTATCAGTGTGCTGTCGTTGTATTTCACAGCTCCCCATTTTGCTAGCATATATTTTAGATGTGGCTCACCAAATGTAAATAAAAGAAAGATGTGTATATTTATTTACATAGTTGCTAAAGATATCAAGTTGTTCAGTTGTATTAACTTTTCTCTCTACTAAAAGAGATACTTTCTTTCCAACTCCAGTAGTTAAAAATTTTCAGTGAAAAGTGAAAGAAAATTGGAAATATGTCCATACTAAATTGGTTTTAGATATAAGTAAAATTCTATTACAGCAAACATTATGAAAAGCAACTATGATGTGCAATTTCACAAAGTCCATTTATTTAAAACAATATTTTATCTGATGAGTCCTCATTCCACGGAAGAGGATGTGAATGGCAAAGGGCATGGACTTCAGCCTGTAACCAAGTTGATATTTCCATGTATTTCCAGATTTGTAGTTGTGTCATAGATGATTGACACAGTGAGAAGTCCTCTCTTCCATTACCTTTATCAACATATCTTAAGTATACCCACACCTCTATATCCCCTGACTCCACCTTAGTCCAAACCAGTATTATCTCCTGCTTGGGCCATTGTAATGTCTTCCTAACCAATCTTCCTTCCTCCAGTGTTGCCTCCAAACACAATTTATGTTTTATATCCAAAGGCCATAGTGATATTTATTTTAATATATTATATCCTAGTACATCCCTATTTAGCCATCTAATGATTTCATATCACACTAAAATCCAAACTATGCTCTGTTTTAAAAGTCCTGTTTGATCAGGTCCCTGCCTGCCTCCTTCTTCTGCCTTGCCCTGGGAACTCCCTCTGTTCCTCACAGTGTTCCTCAGGCACATGCAGCTTTCCACTGCAGAGTCTCTTTTCCAGCTCTTCTTTTTACTAGAAATCCTCCTATCTGCACGTCACAAGGGAAACATCTTGTTCTTCAGGTCAGATGTAAAGGTTGTCTCTTCAGAGAGGCCCTTCCTTTTGACCATTGAAGCTAATGGAGCTACTTAGAACCTGGAACTTTTTATTGTTGTTGTGAAATAAATTAATAGATTTTATTTTTTAGAGTAGTTTTAGGTTTGCAGAAAATTTGAACAGAAAGAACAGAGAGATCCTATATATCCCCTTACTGCCCCAGCACACAGGTTTTTTCTATTATTAACATCTTGCATTTATGTAGTACATTGTTACAATTGAAGACCCAATGTTGATATAATATTATGAACTAAACTTCATGGTTTACATTAGGGTTCACTCTTTGTAGTGTAGAGTCTACAGGTTTTGACAAATGTATAACAACACGTATTAACCATTACAACATCATACAGAATAGTTTCACAGCACTAATATTCCCAGTGCTCCATCTGTTCATCTTTCCTTGTCTCCCTCTGAATCCTTAGCAATCACTGATCTTTTCACTCTTTCCTTAATTTTACCTGCTCAAGAATGTTGTGTAGGTGGAATCATACAATAGGTAGCTCTGTCAGACTGCCCCCTTTCATTCAGCAACAGACATTGAAGTTTCTTCCACATCTTTTTAGTGGCTTGATATCGCCTTAATTTTTGTTAACGAATAATATTCCACTATGTTAGGGGTTGAATTCTGCATCCCCCACCTAAAGTGGCAAAGTCCAAATCATCTGTGAATGTTACCTTATTTGGAAATATAGTTTTTACAGATGATCAAGTTGAAGTGATGTCATTGGGGTGGACCCCAATCCAATATGACTCTTGTCTTTATACAAAAAAAAAAAAAAAAAAAAGTGTTGGGAAGGATTTGAATGCAGAAACAGAGGCACAGGAGAATATCATGTGAAGACTGTAGTCATGAAGATTGTAGTCATTATGCCATGAGCCAATGCCATGAACCAAAGAATGCCAGAAGATTGCTAGCAAACCATCAGATGTTAGGAAAGAGACAAGGAACAAATTATCCTTCAGAAGAACCAACCCTGCCAATACCTTGATTTCAGACTTCTAGCCTCCAGAATTGTGTTACAATTAATTTCTGTTGTTTAAGGCACCCAATTTGTGATACTTTGTTACAGCATCCCTAAGAAACGCATGTACCACAGTTTATCTATTTACCTACTGATTAATATTTTGGTCACTTTGAAGTTATGGCAATTATGAATAAAGCTGCTATAAACATTCATATGCTAGTTTTTGTGTGGACATAAGTTTTCAACTTATTTGGCTAAATACTAAGAAATACAGTATCTTACTTATGCTGAATCTTAGGCTTAGTTTTGTAAAATATTGACAAATTGTCTCCCAATGTGGCTGTGCCATATTTCAATCCCACCAGTAGTGGATGAGAGTTCCTTTTGCTCCGTGTGCTCATCAACATTTATTGTTGTCAATGTTTTGGATTTTGACAATTTAAATGGATATGTAATAGCATTGCACTGTTGTTTTAATTCACAATTTCCTAATGACTTATGATGTTGAACATCTCTTAATATGCTTACTTCTCATCCATATATCTTTTTTGCTGAGTTATCTGTTAACGTCATTTGCCCATTTTTAATGAAGTTGTTTGTTGCACTGTTGTTAACTTTTAAGAGTTCTTATATTTTAGATAGCAATCCTTTACCAGATATGTTTTGCAATTATTTTCTCCAAGTCCATGGTTGATCTTTTCATTCTTTCAACTGTGTCTTTTGCAGAGCAGATATTTTTAATTTGAGTTCAACTTACCAATTTTTTCTCTCCTGAATCATGTTTTCAGTGCTCTATTTAAAAAGTCATTACCAAACCCAAGGACAACTATATTTTTCTCTATATTTTCTTCTAGGGTCTTATGATTCTGCCCTTAAAAGTAAAGGGCCAAGTCTATTACCCTTTTGAGTTAAATGTTATAAATGTGAAAACCTGTGTCTAGATTCCTTTTCATTTTTTTTTTCATGTTGATCCAGTACCATTTGTTGAAAAGACTATACTTTCCCCATTAAACTGCCTTTCCTCTTTTGTCCAAGATCAATAGACTGCATTTGTGTGAGCTATTTCTGGGCTCTATTCAATTCAATTGATCTATTTGTCTATTCTTTTACAAATATCATACTGTCTTGATTACTATAAAAATTTGTTTAGCAGCTTAAACTATTGTATATTTTAATATTTTGCTTGTATATTTATGTATTGATTTATTATTTTTGAATTACAAGTCTATGAAAGAAGAGAACTTCTCTAATATGTCCACTTCTACGGTTCTAACACCTAAAGCAATACGGGGATATGTATGTGTGTATGAACACATATATATGTGTGTGTACATATACATATATATATATACATGTATGTACATATATGAATACACATATATATGACAAATTCTGAAATTTGGGTTATGATTTTTTGCCTTTTTACATCTGCATCCTATGAAACATCTAATCAAATTCCACTGATTCTACTATTTAAACTCTATTAAAGCTAATTCCACTATTATTAAATTCTCATTTTCTTTATTTAAAGTCTCAACTTCTCCCAGATATGATGCTTTATATCTTGCCACTTGAAAAATGAAGTATTGTAGAAACTATGCATTCAATTACATTAAAGTTTTTATTACCTGGTAGTCAGAGATTTGGCATTCTTAAGTATGTATCATCCAAAAGGGACCTTAATTGTCCCTTAAACTATTGAACCTGTCAGGCAAAAAACTCTGGTAGGTAGAGCTCATAAATTTAAAAAAGGGAGACCTTAGAGCAGGCTTTCACACTAGACACCAACAGAACTGGGCTGGTATCATGAACCTGTGAAGTAGGTTGGTGTAGGAAGCAACATAGTAGATGCCATAGTAGGCATAGTAGGCATAGAGATGCCATAGTAGGCATCTCATGTGAGTAGCTACCATGCAGCCTAAGGTATATGAGATCTCAAGCAAAATATTGCAGGATCCTCCTACTACTTTAAGAGAAATTAGAAATTTAGATTTTTCTATAAATCCTCCTAATATTTAAATACTGGTAACTAACAGAGTATCTTTTTAGTAATACTGTGGTTTTTCTTTTGATCACAAATGAAAAAGCAAACTGCACTGGGAAAACATACAGACAATATAGAGATACAATGAAAAATTTATGTCTTGAATATAAAGAACTTATATCTTGAATATAAATGTAAAGAACTCCTACAAATCAATAATAAAGAAAAACATTAAAAAAGAAGAGAAAAACTTCAAAGGCACTCCACAAAAGAGGATATTGAAACACTAAATATGAAGCATAAGAAAGGATGCTCAATATATTTTTTCAACAGAGAAATGCAAATTTAAAAAGCAATGACAAATCTCTACCGACCCTTCCAAATGATTAAAATTAAAAAGACCAAAGTACAAAATGATGACCAGGATCTGGAATTATCTCACATTGCTGGTGGGAGTTTACATTAGAAAAAAATGCTATATGATAGATCTCTTGAAGTTAGTCCTCCTATCTAAAACTCTGTATCCTTTGACCAGCATCTCACCAACTGCCCACAACCACCACCACTCCAGCCTCCGGTCACTACTATTCTACTCTGTACTTTTATGAGATCAACATTTTTAGATTCCACATGCAAGTGACATCATGTAGTATTTGTTCTTCTGTGCCTGGCTTATTTCCCTTAATATAATGTCTTCCAGATTTATCCGTGTTGTCACAAATGACAGAATTTCCTTCTTTATTATGGCTGAATCATATTCCACTGTGTATGTATACCACATTTTCTTTATCCATTCATCCACAGACAGACATTTAAGTTGATGCAATTTCTTGGCTATTGTGAATAATGCAATAAAATGTGAGTGCACTTATCTCTTTAAGATACTGATTGTATTGCCTTTGGATGTATATACCCAAGACTGGGATTGCTGCATCATATGGTAGCTCTATTGTTAATTCTTTGAGGAGTCTCCACACTGTTTTCTCTAGTGGCTGTACTAATTTCCATTCCTGCCAACAGTGTACCCTTTGTTCACATCCTCCCCAACACTTGTTATCTTATGCTTTTTTTGTTAATAGTCATTCTAATAGATGTAGGTGATATCTCATGGTGGTTTTAATTTGCATTTCCCTGATGATTAGTAATATAAAGCCTTTTTTTCATCTAGCTGTTGGTTATTTGTATGTCTTCTTTTGAGAAATGTCTATTCAAATAATTTGCCAATTTTTAATCAATTTATTCAGGATTTTTTTTTTTTTTTTTTTTTTTTTGCTTTTAAGTTGGATTCCTTATATATTCTGGATATTAAGTTCTTATCAGACATATGGTTTGCAAATATTTTCTCTCATTCCATAGGTTGTCTCTTTACTTTCTAATTGTTTCCTTTGCTGTTCAGAAGCATTTCAGTTTAATGTAATCCCATTTGCCCATTTACTTGCTGCCTGTGCTTTGGGGGTTAGAGCCACAAAAATCATTGCCCAGATCAGTGCCATAGAGCTTTTCCCTTATGTTTTCTTTTCTTTTTTTTTTTTTTTTTTGAGACGGAGTCTCGCTCTGCCACCCAGGCTGGAATGCAGTGGCCGGATCTCAGCTCACTGCAAGCTCCGCCTCCTGGGTTCACACCATTCTCCTGCCTCAGCCTCCCGAGTAGCTGGGACTACAGGCGCCTGCCACCTCGCCCGGCTAGTTTTTTGTATTTTTTTAGTAGAGACGGGGTTTCACCGTGTCAGCCAGGATGGTCTCGATCTCCTGACCTCGTGATCCGCCCGTCTCAGCCTCCCAAAGTGCTGGGATTACAGGCTTGAGCCACCGCGCCCGGCCTTCCCTTATGTTTTCTACTGGCAGTTTTATATTATAGTTTTGGGTCTTACATTTACTAACCTGATTTTTTTGTATATAATATGACACAGGATCTAATTTCAAATTTTAGTACTGACAAATGCTGAGAATGGGTTTTAAAAACTCTTACCACTAAAATGATAACTGAGGTAATGCATATATTAATTAGCTCATTTTAGCATGCCATAATGCATTTCTATTTCAAAATATTACGTTGTATACAATAAATATATACAATTTTGTCAATTTAAATAAAATAAAATTAAGAATAAAATGTTAAAAATAAACTGAAATCTTCCTAGTCCTCTTTTCTCAATAAATTAATTGTTGTCATAGAAAATGTTAGACCTAATACCATAAAAATCCTAGAGGAAAACCTAGGTAGTACCATTCAGGACATAGGCATGGGCAAAGAGACTTCATGTCTAAAAACACCAACAACGACAGCAAAAGCCAAAATTGACAAATGGGATCTCATTAAACTAAAAATATGAAACTACCATCAGAGTGAACAGGCAACCTACAGAATGGAGAACATTTTTGCAATCTACTCATCTGACAAAGGGCTAATATCCAGAACCTACAAAGAACTCCAAACAATTTTGCAAAGAAAAAAACAAACAATCCATCAAAAATTGGGCAAAGGATATGAACAGATATTTCCTCAAAAGAAGACATTCATACAGCCATACCATGAAAAATGCTCATCATCACTGGCCATCAGAGAAATGCAAATCAAAACCACAATGAGATACCATCACCATTCAAATGGCAATCATTAAAAAGTCCAGGAAACAATAGGTGCTGGAGGATGTGGAGAAATAGGAACACTTTTACACTGTTGGTGGGATTGTAAACTAGTTCAGCATTATGGAAAACAGTATGGCGATTCCTCAAGGATCTAGAACTTCAGAATGTACCATATTGTTAGCCATCCCATTACTGAGTATATACCCAAAGAGTTATAAATTATGCTGCTATAAAGGCATACATGCCCCATTATGTCTTTATTGCAGCACTATTCTATGTAAAGACTTGGAATCAGCAAATGTCCATCAGTGACAGACTGGATTAAGAAAATGTGGCACATATACACACATGGAATACTATGCAGCCATAAAAGGATGAGTTTGTCCTTTGTGGGACATGGATGCAGCTGAAACCATCATTCTTAGCAAACCTCCACAAGAACAGAAAACCAAACACATGTTCTCACTCCGCAGGTGGGGTGAACAATGGATACTTGGGCTCCAGG